>NC_090933.1:585320205-585920205 GCF_040938575.1 Ambystoma mexicanum | reverse complement strand
ACAGTATATATAGGAAATAGTAGAGTCACTGTAGCACTTCATATATGATGTTAAGCAAATGTATGTAACATGAAATGATATCATTGTGTTATGAATTATAGCGATTTAATAGTTATTTAATAAAATGTGTCTTTTCTCCAAAAAGGGGTAACAATGTCATGGCATTTCTACCCCAAACCTTTGGTTTGCTCCAGAATGATTTCCAGAACCACTGCATTGCAGACTTTTTGGAGTCCTACCTCAATTTTTCTTGAATGGAGAAAGTGTGCCCAGGTACAATTTTCCTGCACCTCTTCCTTGTGAATCCACATGGGTGCAAGAAACCATTAGTCATTAGTTTGGACGTTCCCAATGCCATGGGGTATGACTATTTTTATTCCCCTGAAATTGGTTAAGTTCAATGGATTGTGCCTTGCTTCTCTGTGCCTGCAAACAATGTCCAATCCTTTGAAACCAATGGGGGAAAGGAGTCTGCCGTTGCTGTGCTCCACTGTGCAGCCAAGAATTACTGATTTGATGCGGTTAAGGGTGTGGAAATCTAGACAAATCACCACATACAATGAGCTTAATGAGGCAGATACTCAATCAGATGGGCTCTTTCACACAGTTTCACTGTGTCAGTTACATCAACGCTTTTAGGGTGTGACCTGAAATGTTTACAAGCAAGTTAGCCCTACTTATAGAAGAGTCAATTTCACTGATTTCGTTTTAATACAGGTTGCTTAGTCTGAGATTATCTGGTGTATGTATTTAGATGTAGTAATAATAATAATATTAATATAATTCTGATGTTTTATATAGCGCCACTATCACCAGTATTCCACTTTCATAGTGTTTGCTAACCACTGTTACTGTCAATATAACCCATAAAGTGGTACTTATTTTATATTCTGGGATGGATGGATGGAGTCGATATGATCAGGATATCGAACACGGCGAGTACATTGTACTTGAGCTATCCTTACTTTTAGCAATAGTATCCCAGAAGGAGTTGCCTACGCATAATTCCCCGAAGGTACAAACACGAAGTCATAGTGAAGGAATCCTACAAGAGGTTAAGGGAAAAGAAGTCAGAGAAGCGCCCCTGCTATAGAACACTTATTCAATTAAGCCAGAAAGTTACAGAATTAATGCAAAGCTGTAGTTACCGTGATCTACCAGTTATGCACTGTTTTACTTTGCTCCATTAGAACTGGCAGTATCTCGGTTGGTTATATCTGTGCATATATTGAACACTATGTAAAATGTATTTGTTCACCAAATTGTGAAAATGCAGAATGGCATAATACACATTTAGGAAACTAGGCAACATACAAACATGCCATCTTTCATCACTGTGCCTGGGATGCATCAAGCCAACATCACGTTTCACCCGTTTGCCATTTGACGCATTTGGAGAGGGCATTTTTCATGAAAGCATTAGGTTCACACCTAATTTACAATTAATTAAAAAGCCTCAATTTTAAAGTGGCAAGCACAATGTTAAAAACAACCTTATTCGTAGCCCTTGTGATATTCTTTCAATTTTGCTGTTCCTTTCCCCTCCTGAGCTATTCAGCCCCAGCACTTGGTACTGGTAAGCCCAAGAACAGCATAGGTGCTACAGAGGCAACTAACATCATGTTATGGTTCATTCATTCCTTTTTCCCTGTACCATCCATATTTAAGCAATATAACCTGAGCCGGGAGCACATTACCTGTCAGGTAATGCCCTGTGGCATAAGTTAGAAGCCTGAGGAAAGCAAGGGCTTTGCCGTTAGCCCTGGGGCATTACCTAACTGGCAATGTCCCCCACCCAGTGAGGGTTGTCATACTATTAGTACCCCGGCACATTGTACTGGGGTACAAATAGTGTTTTTCTCAAGTTGAGAAACAACTACAAAACAAGATGGCCACTATGGATCGGGGATATGGGAACTACATCTAGTCTCTTCTTCCTTTCCATGGTGGCCATTGCTGTGCTGGGGATGCACTGGGAACAATAATGTTCCCAGCACTGGTGAGGGACAAGGCAGCACCAGATAAGTGGGGTGGTGGTGTGGGAATTGGAGATGTGGTAAAGGGGGGCAGGCAAGGGGAAAGGGACGCGGGGAGTGCACTTACCGGATTCCCAGCGAAGGAAGGTGGAGGCCTCCAGCTCCGAGGAGGCTCGGAGCGGGGGTTTTACCATGTGGTAAAGCCCCTGTTCTGAGCCTCCTGATTGGCTGGGAGGCTGTCACACCCCTCTCGCTGGGTACTATTTAGAGTTAACATATCTGCTCTCATGTCCCCTATTTATTTATAGGAGTTTTTATAAGTGACCAACAATGAGCAAAGCCACATCGTACTGCCTCTAAAGCAAAGGGAAGGGAAAAAGATTAAAGCTAATCCTCGCATGCTTTGGTGAGTTCAGCGCATAAGTGTAAGGGAAGTGGCGAGGAGGACTTTGACAGGATATACATCAGTAATAAGTGCTGTGGTAAAAGTGGGCACCAGGTTAAACTAATGAGGGAGGGCTGAGTAAAAGGTGATTGAAGAGGATGGAATAATGTTCTCCTGTATGTAGGGGCCCAGTTGAAATGCACTTCTGAAGGACAGTTCTCAGTCTCATACGGAAGTGCAATTGGTTTTCTGCAGCTCCTTTGGGACATGGTAGTTCATTCCAAAGGGAGGCTGGAGTTGCTATATGAGTTCTCTGATACCAATCGTTAGGAAAGATTCCTCTTTACTGCACCTTTCCTTCCATTTCTATGCACTCCCAAACGTGTTGCTTTTATTTATGAATCTGACCTGTTCTTTACACAGTGCAGTGAAGCCTTAGGCTTCACTACACTGCTTTTGCTCATCCGTTGTGGGAAAACTGACATGTCCTTCAGGCTGTCAGTGCTGGGAAACATTGTTTTCCTTAGTCTTATTACTTTGATAGTACTTTTAGTAACTTGTTTTCACTTACGGTAACTTTATCATTGTGCAATGCATTTACAATGCGGTACAATTGGGTACACTTTTTGTTTTGCCCTAGACTAACACTCAGAGGATTTTTGGTTACTGTTGGTGTGCTAAATGGACAAGCTGGTGGCAGCAGTGACTTTTTACCATTTTTCAGTACAACCCGTTTTAGCCTTACCACGTTTACTTTCATTTGGCTACTAACTGTGGCTAGTGGTCAAAAATGGCCATGCCACAAGATTGTTTGCTTGTCCTTTGGCCTCCTTGTATTTTAGACTTCTGTGAGGCCAGGAAAATCCTTATACAAGCTTCCAGTGCTAGGGAAAACAGAGGCTTTTGGCAGTGTACTGGAGGGCTATGTTTGTTTGCTGCCAGGAAGTGGGCTGGGAGTGTCTGGTCCCAATCCACATACTGGTGCCAGTGTGTCTGGGTGGAAGGAATGAGTTTTGCTACCAGTGGTCCTGATTGGACCACTGCTGGAGTGTGTGTGTGAGGCAGATCTGTCATTGGCTAGTGAGGGCTGCTGCTTTTACCTGCCTTTTTGGATAAGAAGAAGACCCCTCAACCCACTCTAGAGCGATCCTGGAAGAAACTGAAGGAGCAAAGATTCCTGTCCAGCTACAAGACTTGCAAGGAGACCGTGGAGCCGTCGGAAGAGGGCTTGGCAACCAACTTCTGCTGCTGCCCTGGTAGAGACCTGTCCTGTAGTAGATCTCCAGCAGTCCTGCAAATGAGCTGCGAACCTTAGTGTGGGGGGAACATCCAATCTCGATGTCAGCTCCAAGTCCTGCAAAGAAGAGCCTTTCGAAGTGCCCCGGTACTGCCCTGTGGCTGACCAGCTCTGTGTATGGGCTACCGTACTGCCAATGTCACTGTTCCGAGATGAGGCCTGGAACTTGGGAGATGCTCAGCTTGTGCTACAAGACTTACCTTTGCAAAATGTCGGGGTCCTAGCATCAAGCGGACCCAAGATAGAAGGGAAAGTCTGACTGCGGCAAGTGAGTTCTTTTGTGTCGACGTGCATTGGTGGCCGTCATCGAAATTGCTTACCTGAATCCATTGCTGATCCAAGAGGGGCCCTGGATCAAGATTTGCTGCAATCCTCCACTGAGAGTCTGTGCACCAGCATCAGACGCCGATCAGAGAGCTTCTCGAACCTGCAACCCCTAGGGAACAAGGGCTGAGGCTAATGGCGGAAAAAGCAACCTCAGACCTTTTTCAACCAACCTGGAAAGTCTCACGAAGAATCTGAGTACAGGGGATGAGATATAGTGAAACTTACCTGCCCCCTAAACTCCCCTTTAAAAGTTTGCTTACTTTTACAAAACGTTTCTAATACGTTGGCTTCACCATAGCTTGTCCCACACAAGCACTCTGAAAGTTGGGAACACGTTTGTTAGCTAGTTTGACTTGTTGCCTGACACTTGAACTAATCACTGGACCCCAGAGACCCTACCTTCGGGGATCAAACCTGTGCTGCTCTGCATCGTCTTGCTTCAAAGACAAGCATGTTGCCCCTGAGCTATCCTCCCGAGACAGGGCCCCAGACAATTTAGGATTGGACTTCTGAAGTTAGGGGTGATTCGCTGTGGGCGTGTAGTGCTAATACTAATCTGTACCTTTCTTATGAGGGGTTTGATTAGTTTGCTCTACACCAGTAATTTTATATCTGTATCAAATGTTTAGTATTATGTGATAATATCACCTGCTAGTAGTAATTTGCCACTGTCTGTTTTAGCCATAGGTAAAGAATTATTTGTAAGCCTGATTGTCTAAGTGTAATCCTTGACTGCTGGACTGTGTGTACTCATTGTGGACCCCTTGCAAGCTTGCCAACTCTTGAGACTTAGCCTAGACCTTCCATCACTGCTACCTTGAATTGGTTTGGCTACAGCTCCCTAGAGTTGTCCCTGTCACAATATAGGTTGGCCTTCTATACATCTGTCCACCAGGCCAGAGTATAGAAAATCAGTCCGAACACCAATATCTGTTCCCAATCAGTGCATTGTAGTTACCTAATGGTAGCATGAGTAATATAGTGCAATCATGGCATAAAAACCTATTGACTCCTTCATCCTCCTTTTATGTCATCATTCCTATTCTATAAATCTCTTTAAACCCCTCTCTTCTGTTTGTCTTCGGTGCTTTTCAGTGTTCTAAGTGCATGCTGCACAAATGCTCAAAAATGCAACTAACATCATATTCCAACTGTCCTTGTCTGTGATTCTATCTAACATTTGCTCTGCAGTGTTCCCTCCTTGATCGTATATCCCCTGATGTATTATTCTGTGTTTTCCCCTTAGCCCTTTCAATCATCTGAAAGAGACTTAAGTGCTTTACAACCAAGACAAAATTACTATGTATTTAAAGCAAGAAAAAACATTTCATCTTGTGAATGTGCAATCATGGCTTAACACTAGTGCATGGCTGCCAAGTATGCCCAAGACAGCTGCAACACAGTTAGTAGGTCCTGCCTACTTAGCCAAACACACTTTGCATTTTGGGACTTATAGTTCTGTTTTTCCGATTATGGATATGCGCCTAAAAGTCTCACAATGGAAAGTGTTTCTGCCAATAAATCTATCAATGACTGAATTTAATGCTGAAATACATGGCCGTGGGACCACCAGGAGCCTACTCATTGTCCTAGTGAATTCAATATAAACCTCCAATACCCACTCGCAGGAGGAGCTGAGGAAAATGCTCACAACCATTGGCCTGGGCATGTGCGGGGTTGGTGGGGAGTGGCTGGGCCAACAGCAGAAAGAAACAGAGAGAGTGGGGGTCATTCCGAGATTGGAGGCAGCCATGGTGCTATTAGCACCATGGCTGCCTCCAATACCGGGTCCGGGTCCGGTCTGGCTGAATGGGGACTTACCGGGTCATTCCGACCCTGGAGGACCTGGTAAGTCCCCATTCAGTAACCCATTCCCAATTTCCATTTCAGCCCCTATAGGGCTCAATGGGAATGGGGAAGGCGCTAATAACGGTACCGCAAATTGCGGTACCGTTATTAGCTCCAAGGTCCCTTAACGGGACCCGCTAAGGACATGTGGTCTGACCACACGTCCTTTGCGGTTCCCACTAAGGGACCTTGGAATTGGGCGGTAAGGGTTTACTGGCACCGGCATCCTTACCAGTGCCCGTTAACTCTTACCGCCCAACTCAGAATGACCCCCAGTGTGTCTTGGGTATGGATTGCCACCTGGCTTTTACTTCACGGAAATTGACACCACCTCTATGTGAAGTCTGGAAAAGAAGCTTGAGAATCGATACAACTAAGCAGGAGGCCTTGTTCAAGAAAGGAAGTGTGAAGGAAGGTGGAGACGAAAGTTGGGTTGAAAGATAGAGGATGAGTCAATGACTGGTGGGATGGAAGGGCACGGGAGTGCATTTGAGGAATGTGGGTTTGAGTGAATTAATGTATGATTGATCGAACCGGTGCATACGTGGATGAGCAGATGGATGAGTGAAGCATGAGTGAGTGGAACGATTGGTGAGCCAATGGTAGTGTGAATGGTAGGGTCAGTGAAGTCTGAAGTATTGGATAGCGAATATGTGCTTGCTTTGAGCTAATATGATTAAACCAATCAAACAGGGTTAGCAGAGAAAGATGAGCAACCACATGCAGCAGGGGATAAATATGATGGCCTCATCCACTGTAAGCTTCACTGTAGCTCCCGGTCCTGCATGCCTCTAGAAGAAAATATCCTGGACATGACAGCTGTATACAGGAAAGGGGGACTTGCCACATGGTCAATTTACATCTTCTGACATAAGATTGATCCATTTTGTACATTTGCATGGAATCTCAGACAAGAGGCTATACCCCCAACCCTATACCAGTTATCTATCTCAACTCAAACTACTCCTTCCCAAGGTCCAACTGCACACATATCAGTGCTGTGTAATGGAGCTCGGGTGGAACATATCCCAAAGGTTTACACAATATTTGTCCTGGGCTTGGTGACATGAGATTATCTGAGTGCATGTATGATAAAGTAGTCTGATTACTGGAATGCTTGTATTGGTTCAATGAATGTCAGGATGTTATGTCAGTGGAGCCCGGGTGATGTGCCTAAAGTGGCATTTGGAAGAAGTGCTTGGATGGTCCAGTGTTTTCTGTGCTGACTCTCTCTTATGTACATGTACTGGACTTACCTTCTGGAACAAGAATAAAGAAACGTATATTTTGACAGTGGATCTGATGTGTCTTCATGACCTGGAACCAAGTCTCTTTATATGACCTTGGAAGTTGGATATATTAGCATCTCCCAACTCAACACAAGTCGTCAAATCGCACTCACACTAGATTCATTCCCCCAAAGGAAGATCAACTCTACACTAAGAGCAGCATGGCAGCACATTAACAGTCCTTACATTACATCTGTTTGATTGCCAGGTTGACTGATCTGGCACTGGCCATAGCTTGGGCACTGACAATATAGTGTGAGGTGGTGCCCGATTGTATATATTGCCTGGATGGGGAGTGGGTCTAAAGCTCCCCAGAGATATCTCCCTATACTTCTTCTCCACATTAGCTGTTTTTCCCAACACCTGCTCAACAATCCACAATCGACACTTTCCCAATCACTAAAACGTGGATAGCCCCTCTACATACCTTTCTGAAAGCTGGCAACGGGACAGCTGCAATGAAGCTCACCTTGAGTCAGGTCGCGGGATTTAGTCAACAGTACCTGGCATGCTTTGTGTTGATTTGTAGGCCCATATAACTGAGAACGGGGTCCCTGGAATGACCCTCATGTCTATGCTTATGTCAGCCCGAAGACTGAGAAACAATAGATGTAACACGCTGTTCGGCCAACCACCAGGCACGCCAGAGTATCACACATATGGAAAAAGATATTATTTTAGACAACCATCTAAACCATATCCAGTTGATGGCTTCAAAGAGACAGGTGTCTCATCACTAGATCAGGTTGACTGATGATAAAGTCCAGCTGTGATGACATCACTAGTGAGAACATGACATAGCAGCGTTAGCCATGAAGCAAATTTGCATCCCTGCACGAAGATACGCAGACACACACATATGTACACAAACAGCCTGCTTACACCTTTCTATAGATATAGGACAGATACATGTACATACTGTCAAAAGCCTTTCCTTTACACTAGTCAAATGCAGAAATGCAAGTAAGCCAGGCAAACACGGACCATGCTTGCAACGGCTTTATCACAACTAACCATAAGAAGCTACGGGACGTATAAGGAACCTGTAGGGCTCTACCACTACTAATCTCAAAATAAGATATTATAATCTCTAGGGAAACCATAGAATGACTGTAGTAAATTCGAATTAAGCCATAGGCCTCAAAATATGGAAGAAGAGATGCAGACTCTACAGCACAAAGCACAGAGACAGTGTTTGCAGCCAAGGACGAGGGCGGGTGGACATTTCGTGATTACTGAGGCGGTGAGCCACCTACGAAATACAGAATAAAATCGTCAATAATTACAGACAGAAAGGCTCAGTTTTGTGATCTTTGAACATGTGACTGAGTGGAACAATGGCTATTTACTCATGGTGCGAAAAGGAGCGTTTACCATCGAAGCAGATGAGATTTATTGATGCGTTGTTCACCAAAAATTACAACCTGCAGACACTCTCTCAGTCTAGGGGGTCATTTCTGTGGCAACAATAGGGGCACACAGTCTTTCTCATTACCTCATTACCTTGAAAAGGTATACCGAGTGCTGTGAACAGATTAGGGTCCCAGGACTGGGGGGACCCCCTCCGTCCAATCCAGATGCTCAGATCATGGGGTGGTGTAGAATGTTGCATGGGCCAATGGTCATCGTTCAACACTGCAACAAAGTAATAGATAGTTTTCTGGGGAAGTCTCAGGCAAAGCCACCTGACATGCTGAACCAATGGCATGATTAACATAGGGGATTTCTATAGGTATTACCACCCAAGCCACCCAATGGGGATGTCCCTTAGGTTTTTGGGGATGGATTGCTGTTTGTAATGTCACCAAGGAATATAACCGGGTCTCACAGGCTCAGACGCTGAGATTGCCATAGAGTATGTTGTTTCCTGTATGATCTCTGTCTTTTGGAGGATAAAGACGGTTTATATGCCCCATGGCTGAGTTATCCGTTATTGCCAGAGAGAAGGGTGCTGATGGGCCCCAGATACTCTGCTAACTTGTGATATTGTTAAAGCGAACACCCCCGTCCATGGGTATAGGTGTCACGTGTGAAAAAACCATCCAGGATTCATTTATTGATAATAAGGTCCACCAAATATAAATCTAAAAGATCATTTTCATTGTCACCAGTGACAGGGTTACCTTGTTCTTTTATGCAGGCACTGTTCATAAATGCGAAGGAGCCCCATATAATTTGTGACACCTTGGACTAGTTCTAGATAATCGCTTTGGTTTCTGGGACCTTTAGTTTTGTCTTTCTGATTATAAAATTGGGTGTACAAGTCTGGACATGGAAACATGAAAGTCAAGGAATAGCTCAAAATGTGTAAGCCTGACATGGGGGTACTTGGCACTGGAGGTGTCATTAGGTGACAACATGCGTGGGTTTGAGTCCTAAAAATAAAGTGGGGGCACTCTGGCATCAGAAATGTGCATATTTAATTGTAGGGGGCATTAACCAACTCAACAAAGTGCACAGGACAAAAAAGGAATCTCTGTCATTACTGCGACCCCCATTACTGCGACCTCGAAAATGGCAATTTTTTTTTTTTATTTGGACCCCCTTTTACACCAAATATATTTGCAGGGGGAGACCCTGAAGCCACCCCCCACATGTGTTATTTACCATACCTCCCCTCCCACAAATATATGTGGTGTAAAGGGGGTTGAAATAAAAGTCGACATTTTCTGCAGTCACAGTTCTGGGGCGCAGTAATGGAATTATTCCAAAATAAGCTTTTGCCAAGATAACATGTTTTCTTAAAACATTGCTTGCTAAATAGAAAAGGTGCGTAGCTTTTTTCTTAAAATGTAGAAGAAAACGTATCCTGTACAGTGGAGCATCACTAGGAGTGTTATACGAATATCTGCTTGGAGACTCTTGTGGTCTTGCGGCTAAGTCTCTTGTCTCAACAGAACGACCTGTGTTGTGATCCCTGACAAGGCTCTCTTTATCAAATGGCAGCAACCAGGAACGTCATTTCACCAAAATGCCAGGGGTAGCGGAAGTGACATCATATGACCCTTGACCTCTGGTGACATCACAGGGTGTGATGTCATTTGACCCCACCCCAAAGTGATATCGCGGGAAGAGATGGAACGCAACCTTTCAACCCTTGACAAAATGGGAAGTGGCATCACATAGCACTGTTCCTAGGTACACTACGAAAGACATGGTTATGATATCACTATAATGTGATATACATTTGATACAAGAATGTATCGCCATATGTATCGTTAAGATCAGTGTGTATAGGCTCATATTTCCAAATTACCGTGAAAGCAAGCAGACGTCCATGGCCAAATGATAATGATGATTATATAGCACTTACGCTTAATCGCTTTATATAGAAAAAATATACATACAATATCACCCAACCTATGTTGGTACTCATTTATAGACCTCAGAAGGATGAAAGACTGAGTTGAAGTGGTTAAGAACAGACTAAACCAGTGACTCACACCCTGAAGTGGGCCTGAAATAAACTTTTAATGAGTCTAGTAGTTATTGTATGGAATTCCAGAAAGACACATTATTTGGTATTCCTATTCTTTCTCATTGAGGGTCACTGGTGAAAGCGTTAGACTTGTGAAACCCCTTTTTAAAAAAAAAAAATTAAGAGGCCTGAACAAGAAAACCAGCGACTCCAGAGACAAAGAGCCACATGGTGCTGGCCACAGCCCAGGAGCTTGCAGTAAAAAAAAAAAAAAACGTTTCTGTTAGGGGTAGCAAGGGAGACCATAGGGGTAGCAAGGGAGACCTCAGGGGTTGCCATTGCGACCCCTGGCGATCCCTAAATGATGTCCCTGGCAGCAGCACTTTTTACAAATTGTTTAAATTAATTAAATAATGTTTCAATTAATTGAAAACACACAGGGAGGACGGTGTAAACCCTCTGAAAATAGTGGGCAGATGTTGTGCATGGTCCCTCGACTTGAGTCCTGCTTCACCAGACTCGGACTGGCATATAGGGCAATAGGGAACTTACCAAACCAAAAACTCAAAATGCTAGTGTGGGACAGTTTTTTGGGATAAAGTGGGCCAGTTTGATGAGTTACTTCACTATGTAACTAGTAGTTTTGGCCATTGTTGCTGAATACATATTCTTTAAAATGCACAATTTGCATCACATTGGGCCTCATTACGAGTCCGACGGTAGCTGTGCCAGAAAAACCAGCAGGCTGCCGCCGGACCGGTAATACCATTCCGCCTCTGTGATTGCCGGAATCACTGGGACATTACAACCCCGGTGACCTGGTAATTCTGAAGGCGGAAATTCTGTGAATCCCCATTACCATGGGATGGGGACCATGGAAACATTGGTTCCGTCTATCGCAGAGCCGGTGTTTCCATGTTCGCCTGCAGGCGGGTGGTGTTATTTCGCCAGGTCAGACCTGGTGGGAGTGACACCTCCCGCCAGCAGGATTCGGAATCAGACGGTCCAGAAACAACGGTGGCACGGATTTACTGCAACCGTTGTTTCCGGACCGGCTGACTTGTAATGAGGCCCATTGTATCCAAAAGACCTCCTTGGGAACTACACAGTCACAAAATAAATGAATTGCCATTTGCAACTGTGGGCCGCTTTTTCATTGGTGCCCAATACAATGTCTACACTGTCATTAGGCAAGACCGCCCCACCAAAGGTGGTGGAGTAGCAATTATAGCCAAAGACTCAATCAACATCAGAAAAAATGATAAAACTACGAACGACATCAGTGACTACCTCCAACTTAAACTCTCCAACTCTCACCACTGCACCATTACACTCCATCTGGTCTACCGGCCACCCGGCCACATAGGAGACTTCCAATCCACCATCACTCACCTTTTGGCAGACAACCTAAAGAAATCTACCAAAGCGATCCTCCTCAGTGATGTCAACCTTGGTTTTAATGACCCCAAGGACCCTACTTCCAAAGCACTCAACTCAGCCCTTGAAACTCTGGGCTTCTCCAACACTGTCACAGACCCTACCCACTCATTGGGCAGGATACTTGACTGGATTGCTCAGCACAACTGCCCTCTAACAATCACAGGCAACTCCCCCACCACATGGTCTGACCACCACATCATTACCTTTAACATCCCCACCACCTCCCCTCCACCTCACCCTCCCCATCCCCTGCCACCCGCCCTCACCAGAAGCGCTCGTCCTCCTCACCAAAGAAAGACTCCTACCATTCCTCCAGGGACCTGCCTTCAGACCTCCCTTCTCCAATGATCTAGAAACCCTGGCGCAAAATTACAACAATGCTATATTGCCAGCAATCAATTCCGTTGCTCATCTCAAACCTCGGAAGTCCAAACCCACAAGCCACACCTGGTTCACCCCAGACATACTCAAACTCCAAACGGACAAACGCTCTGCCCTTGCGCGCTGGCAAACCTCCCAAGATGACAAAGACAAACTTGACTTCAAACCCCGCTCAAAGGAATATAAAAAAGCCATCATTCGAGCCAAAGCCAAATCATTCGAAGCCAGAATCTCCGAAGCCAATTCTAATACCAAGGAAATGTTCACCATATTCAGGGAACTTGAAACCCCTACCCCCACACCCCAAAACTTCACTAAAGTCAAAGCCTGGCGTGACGGCATCCAAACTGCCATGTGCAACAAACTAGACCTTCTTCAAGCCAAAATCTTGAACTCCAGACTCACTCTCCCCGCACCCCCACTCCTGCCCCCCCTCTCTCTAGATTCCTCCCCCACCTTCTCCTTCAAAACCATCCAGGAGAAAGACATAATTAACCTAATGAAAGGAATCAAACCCTCCAACTGCAAAGGAGACCCCTGCCCTGCCACCATTATCAAGGACTGTGCCGACTCCCTCGCCCCATTTCTCACAGCCTTTGTCAAAGCATCCTTCACCACAGGGAAAGTACCCTCCTCCCTCAAGGAAGCATGGGTCAGGCCTCTCATAAAGAAACCCACACTTGACCCCACCTCACCTAACAACTACAGACCCATCACCACCGTCCCCTTCCTTCTTAAAATTCTGGACAAAACAGCCTACCTGCAAGTCCAACACTTCATCGAAGAGAACCAACTCCTAGGCTTAAGACAATCTGGGTTCCGCCCGAAACACAGAACTGAGACCGCCTTACTGGATTTAAAAAAACAGATGGATGATGCCAGAGACTTTGGCAAACCTGTCCTGCTCCTCCTCCTCGATCTCTCTGCTGCGTTTGACCTTGTGGATCACGACGTTTTATGCCACCACCTATCCTCCATTGCAAATTTCTCAGCCCATGCTAGTGCTTGGATCACATCTTTCCTACATGGAAGGACCATGCAGGTCTTCTCTGATCTAGCTACTGCATCCCCAACCATTATGCTGTGTGGGGTCCCACAAGGATCCTGCCTCTCTCCCACCCTCTACAATATATACACTCGCCCCCTATTCCTCATCCTTGATGCCATGGAGATCTCATACACTAATTACGCAGAAGACACGCAGATCCTCGTGACCCTGACAGGTGACTATGACACTGACTCCAAGACCCTTAACACCATCTACAACACAATCCAAACCTGGATGGCGGCCAACAGTCTCTGTCTCAACTCTGACAAAACCGAACTCCTACTTGTAGGCTCCCCCGACACCCTCAAAAAGCTTGACGCTCAGTTCAACCACTTCACCATTGACTCCATCATAATTCCAGTATCTGAGTCAGTGAAAACCCTGGGCGTCTACCTGGACTCTAGTCTGTCCATGACCAGACAGGTGAACGCCGTTGCTTCCTCAGCTGCCTACCAGGCCAAACTCCTCAATGCAGTTAGACCCTACCTCTCCAGCGACACCTGAACAAACATAGCTAGGGCTATCACTGGTCACGGCTGGACTACTGAAATGTCCTCTTCCTAGGGACCTCCACAAAAAACCTTGAGAAACTGCAAGTTACTCAAAACAACGCCCTACGCGCAGCACAAGGCATCTCCAAAAGAGAGCATATATCTACTGCTAGAAGAGCCTCCCAATGGCTACCTATAAAAGAGAGGACCATCTTCAAAACCTTGACCCTCACACACAAAAGCATCCACTCCGCAGCACCAGCCTACCTGGCACAAAGGATCCCCCCGGCCATGTCCTCAAGACCAACCATGAATCCCTAAACCAACCTACTCACCGTACCCATGGTAAAAAGAGCAAGAGCAGGGGGTACCAGCTTCCCCTACCTTGCGGCTCTACACTGGAATGCCCTCCCCACTACCCTGCGAGCTGAACCTTCACTGACCACCTACCTCAAAACCTTGAAAACCACCCTTTTTGCTTGCTTCTCTACCGTTCCTCACGTACAACCGCCATATGTATATTTGACTTGTGTATGCCACCATGCATAATATGTGTTACACCTCTGTACCCAATGCTGTAACTTATGCATAATGTAACTAAGCTTGCTGCAAGTAACAGCGCCACAATGCCCTTGGGCTGCCTGCGCGCTATACAAATGTAAAAAAGAAAATAAAATAATGTCATGCTCCAGTCCGGCCCTGTGCTTCACCGCTACCATTCACATGCCTTTTACGTTGTGCCATTGCATACATGAGTACAACATCCAGGCTCATTTTAGAGTTTGCATGCGGGTATATGTCGTTTGGCCTTTGCCATTATAAATGCAGTACAGCAAATCACAGAAAGCTGCTTGCACCAAACAGGGCACCACGTGAGAGCTGTGTATTGATTGCCTTTTGTTAAGTCGCCTCATTTACCAGTTTGACTTCAACATTGCTAATCCCGAAATTACACACACGCATCTGATAACGGTCCTGCCCCCGAGGCTAGGAAAGAGGATTCCTGATAATTGGTGCGAAACTGGAATAAAGCCACCCCTGGCCGTCTATCGGATTTACTAGTCCTGTTTTCGTAGCTGATAGCTTTACAACTGTTCATTTGTAACGTCACGGTGCAAAACGTCGATCCCGTGCCGCCCGATGTTATGTTTCCTAGGTACCTTGCAGAGATCAGTACACGGCTAAGAAAACAACGAGATTGGTTTCTGGTGGTAGAGGCCACTGTGCAACAGAGCGCGCGAGAAGGACCCTCGCTGGGCCAGTGCACGTGGCTTTACCTACTGTTAGCCAAGGGGAGGTACGCGGCCGGCACAGAAAGACACAGGTGAAACAGCACAAGCAAGTCGCCCGGACCAGAGCACATTGCTGAGGGGGGGAGGTACACACCATTGGGACTGATTTACAAACCTGTTTTTGAACGGTTAAAAGGTTTTGCAAAACAGGCACAGATGTTTCAAAGAAAATAAGAGCGGCTGATAAAGTGTCGCGATATTATTTAGGCAGTTCAAACCAATAAGAACTGGCTGCAGCAAAAAATAAATAAATAAATAAAACAAACATGGGCAATTACCTCATACTTGCAATACATGATCAAAAGTAGTTTTTTGCACCATGTTTTACTGCGCGCACCATGCCTCGAGCATGCATCTGGGTCCAGAAACGGTGGCACAACCTCACCCCCAAAAAATAAAATACAATACCACGTAAATTAGAATTTAGATTTTGCTGCTAGCAACTGTATGCATATAACACTAAGGGATGTCTGTGGCCAATGCACTGCAGAGCAGCCAGGGAGCGACCACATTTAAAACATTGGGGGTGCGGGGGGGGCGGTCCGACATTGGCAGATGCACTTTTAGGATTGCAGCTTTGGAGCGAGTGAGCAGCACTACTTTGCAAAATGACTGTGTAGTCACTGTTGCAAAGTAAATGAGCTGTGTTCATTGACAACATTGCAGCCTGCAGGAAGGACGGAAGGAGCCCTCTCCAGTAGGAAGGATGGTTTTAGTGAGGACTGCCTTTCACTTATCAATGATGAGTTTTTGAGATGAGCTCTTTTTTTGCAGAGCATGAGTGTAGCGGATTAATTCAGCCCCATGGAATGTTACCCTAAAGGTAGATGGACTCTGGGAGATTGCCTATGGAAAGAGATGTTTATTTATTTATTTATTTATTTATTTGCATTTGTGAAGCGCCCTTGCAGCCCGGAGGCATCGTTACAAGAAATTTTAAGCAATTGTGATTAATTTGAAAGACGGCGACCAGAGGTCTCATGGTAAAGTCAACCCAGTTTGCAGTACAGGAATGTTAAGGATTACATACATAGAGTTAATACAGTAACATCATGATAAGGAGGTCATGTACATTTTACTTTCAGACAAAAAGCTTGGTTTGATTGCTTTGCGGAATGCTTGATGGGACTCAATCGTTCTTAGGTGACTCGGTAAGGCATTGCAATGGGTAGCAGCCAGTGTGGGAAAGCTGGAGCCCCCTGCTCGGACTTTACGAGTCCTGGGGGTGAGAATCATGTTGCAGTAACCCTTCCTCAGAGGTCTTGTGGCGGTGTGCATGGTGATTCTTTGGGCCAGGTATGGGGGTGTCAGGTCATGGAGGCATTTGTGGGTGAGTGCAAGGGTTTTGAACACAATTCTCTCTTTGACCGGGAGCCAGTGGGCCTGCCTACTAATTTCGGAAACGTGATCTTTTCTGGAGATTCCTGGTGCTGCCCGGAGGGCGTTGTTTTGAACCAGTTGTAGTTTGGCGAGATATTTGCAGGAGGTTCCAGCGGGAAGGGCATTACAATAGTCCGATCTTGAACCAATTATGTGTAGCGTATTTTGATAGGCCCGACTGCAAAGGAGCTGTGGTTCCGGAATGATAGGATGTGAAAATCGCACTGGAGGTGGATTGATCGATGGTGCACCTGCAGTACAAGACCCAGTCTGAATGCTTAACTGGAGCCTGAGGAGGTGGTGGTGGAGTAAGGTGGCATGGTGGGCAGACAGGGGTGGCTGCAGGAGCTGCAGGGGTGCACTTGTAGTGTGTGCCATGGAGGGCAGGGGGATGGCAGCTAGTGTATTGCAGCCTTGGGTGGCTGCAGGCTGCTCTCATCCGGACGCTCTGGGAGGGAGGCTTTCCTCCTGCGTGGCACACCCGCAGCAGCATCAGTGTTGGAGCCGCTGCCTCAACGGAGGATTCATGCGCCGTTGCTCCAGGGGATGCTGTGGTTGCTGGGAGCACAGTGCAGAGGAGTGGGATCAGGCTCCTTCCCTGAATTTGAAGGTGGATCAGCACTCCAGAACACGGAGAAAGAGACCAGGGAGCAGGAGTAAGCGCCACGATCAGCATACTGAGTGAGGCACAGCCCTCCAGAGAGCCTAGAATAGTCGCTTGCAGCTGGGCCATGGAGGAAATGGGGGAATGCAGTGCTGAGCGGATGGGGTGAGAGACTCTCCACATGTCACACTCTTCTGATGACTCTGGTGGCTAGGTGGTGCCTAACTGTCTCAGGAAGTTTGCCCAGGGCCCATTTGTGAGACAAGAAGGCAGGGAGACATGGCATCCGGTAAGGAGAAGAAAAACGCCATGGAAGACACTGACTTTTTTGCTCCTGCGGTGGCCAGCGTAAACTGGAGAAGCCGGCGCTGCAGGGCCCTATTATGGCAGCACTTGGGCACATTGAGCAGTCCATGTCATGTCTGAAGGGAAAATTAGATAAATTAACAGAGAAAGAGCTCAATTGGAAACTAGGACCTCCACGTTGGAGTTGAAGACTGCCAAGTTGGATCTGCAGTGTGCACAGGCGCTCCCTTTGGTCCAGAGGTTTGGGCGTGAAGTAGAGTCGATGGTGAAGGGCAGTAAGGTGACAAATAACAGACATGAGCTCCTGGAGAGTACACTGCGTGCTTCACAACTTCATGTTAATGGCCTCCCACAGTGGGTAGAGGGGGAGGACTCCATAGGCTTTGTGTCGAGCTAGCTCCCTGAACAACTTGACCTCGATGTGGAAGACGATCCAATTTATGTTGGCAGATGCTATAGGCTCAGAACATCGGGATTTAATGTGAAGCCTGGGTTGGAAGTGGGTCCTACATTGTTGGAGCGCCTGAGTGATTCCTGTGATAGAGACAGGATCCTGAAGCTGGCGGCCACCAAGAAAGTAGTGGAATATCAGGGCCACTGGATCCTGCTTATTCCCGACCTCTTTCCTACCACTGACAGGAAAAGAAAGGCCCTTAATGTCACAAAGAAAGATTTCCGTGTGCGTGGGGTCAAAGTGGGCCTAGTCCATCCAGCCAAGCTCAGGGTGACTCTGAAGGGGAAGGATGATTTCTTTTGCGATGCGAAAGGGCCAGAGAAACTTTTGAACACCATACCCGCTCCGACACCATTGGATGGAGGTACCTGATGAACGTTTTGGGGCCAGTGGATTGTTTTCGTTGTTTTGTTCTTATTCGTCTTTGATCTCTGCCTGCAAAATAGGGCTGGTCTCGACTGTATATCTCTGGGTTGTAAGTGATCCCCACTTATTTGATGATTGGTCTTTCCGGGTCTTTGTGACTCTTTAGCCACTTTCTCTCCCTTGTGGGGATAGGAATCGTTCTGTAATGCATTCCCGACCGTATTCTGGGCGCCACTTGAAAATGACATTTGTCGCAAGAGTTAAGATACCTGATTTTCTCCCCCATATTGAATGTGGACTGGCAAGGTTGCTACCTAATAAGACTTTGATTCGATTCGTGGTTGCAGTTTTATGATGCTGGTGATGTCTACTTTTTGACCTCTGTATTGTTTTTTACAAGGTTTAAATCAAAAAATAAAATTAAACATTTTAAAAAAAGTTAGTAGGCTTTGATTGAAACACTTTTGGCAAATTGCAGCCCTTCAAATTCTGAGCTTGTTCAATTAAAATTGAACATGACTAAGGATGGTGCCTGGACTGTGAATGTAGATCTTGCAGAGTATTTGTATATATGCAGATGTGGCACGCCAATCTCATGCTCCAATCTATACAATCCCACCCAAACAATTAAGGGCATAGAACAGATACTGAGGAAGTCAAAAAACAAACGTTATTGAAAAAAGAAAAATGTTTTAACCAACTGAGTCTTCAGCTGTACCCTGGAGACCACTACAATATTGAATGCATCCAAAATAAACACTTAACAAAACTTAATATTACCTCTCTATGTGAATCTCACTATTATAAATCAACAAAGGAATCCACTTCCAAATGTTCACACTATATTCTGTATACATTAGAGTTTGCGTATACTAGATATTTGATATATTTCTATTGCTTTTTCATCAGTCTATCTACATGGATTACCTTTTGTGTAGAGTTTCACAAGATACAAGGTCACAAGATACTATGGAACTGCCAGCTTTTAGCAACTGGTGCAAGCTGTTGGATACAAGGCAGGTGTCATTTATGTTTGCACTACAAAGTTCAGATAATGCACTGAAACTCAGGTTCTCCAAAATGTCCATGGATTTGCGCTTCGTAGTGTAAGCAATCAAAAGTGCATGGGAGACTGCTAACCTCCAAGTGTTAGGGACAACTGTCCTCTCTCTTAGCAGAGGGACTATAATAATCCCCTTCAAAGCAAGGAGTAGGCATGCTATGGTGCCCTCAGTAAAATCAGCAGATCTACTTCCGAATGATCAGGTTTGAAGCCAAGTCACACATCTAATAGTCACACCTCATTTGGATGATCACATTTGAAGCTAAATTGTACACCTATCTGCTCATTGTTTCCTTCGTGCAGCCACCAGCTGTCCCTCAGCAGGTTTCAATGGGGATTCTGAGAGTTTATCAGTGATTTGTTTCTTTAAGCACCCTAGTTTACCCATAGAGCCCAGTTATACATATTGTATTCGTTGTCTTTCCGACCATCCTTTTGATAAAAGCCTGTCAACTTTTATACATCACAATATGGTGCCAAAACAAGGCAAAATCATTCTGTGATTGATGGACAGCGCGCTCTGAGAGGTGACTGCATTAAGCTGACAGAATCAAATTTCAAGCGGATGACTTAAAGGTACACCGTTATACTGAGTTCATGGCAGGCATTGCTTATTGTAATGGTTTAGTGTGCCAGCGTCCCAAGGCCCAAGCTCTGAAAAAAAGCATCTCACACAGAGTAACATAGGGTGAAAATAGGATTGGAGGAGCGGGGATAAGTGGGGAAAGAGACACCTAGACAGTGAGATAAATGGATAGTGAAACACAAAGATCAAGACACACATAGAAAGTGAGAAAAATAGATAACTACATGATTGGCTTGGGAGACAGTGTGAATTTCATAGAACTTGATCGGGGAGACCGGGCCAGGCCCCGGCATGAGAGCAATTTTTGGACCTGACCAGTCCGCGTCTCAGAGAAGCCTCTGTGAAATGGGAGTACTTGAAGATCTTGGTCATTCTTCATTGATTTGTAAAAGATGTAGGCCTGATTCACAGAGCGTTTTCCAATGGGATTGCGCCATTATAATATGCCTTTGTGAATCAGGCTCTTAATGACTTAAGGAAGAAGTGGCTGAAACCACATTTTATCAAGTTTAATATCAGAACATAGGCAGAAGCATTGTTCTGAATAATGAATTGTAATGATATGAATTTAAATTTGAGCCTGTATGTAAGAGAATCATTGTAAGGTCGAACCACATTTATTTGAACTCGCAACTCCTCTATGGGATATGTATGGATTATAGTGTTGTTTATTTCGATGCACATTATAACCCTATGCTGTCATCTTAGTGTGCATTTTATTGTTATTTCCAGATGTAATTTCTCTGAGAGGGCTTTCAATGTTGTCATAGTTATACTATTTAATAAAGACACTTCTCCAGGACAGGCTTTCTCTCTCTGGCTTAGTGCCCTAGCACTTTGGTAGGCCAGCGACTTGCACCCGCGTGCCTGCTGACAGTGCTGGATGAGTCTGCCCAGTTCACAAACATTATTATCAATTTTACTTTGTGAAGGCCGTCGAAGCAGCAGGCCCATGAGTAGTGTATTTTGTGTTGAGTTTGTAAAGTAGCAGTCTGCTGCAGCAGTCGAGGTCTAACTAATACAGTCATCATAAATCAGATATGGGCAGAAGCATGTTCAAAGGAAGATTAGCAGATTTTGATGGTCTCATCATCATGACAGTGCTATCGCGTGGACAGCACAGGACTCCAACTAGGTTTAACATATGGGTGCCTTTGTCGTAACTCTCAAAGAAGGGGGCTTTATAGGCCCATCTGAGGGCCCTCCACTAAGCCCCTCGAAGAAGAGCATGCTGCATCACAGACTTTCAAGCCTTTTCGAGTATGTAGGAGAAGTGCAATTTGCACGGTGAGTTGATTATGCTGAAAGAGGGGCACACCATGTGATGCACTAGGTGAAATATACGAGTATGTTTTTGAATCAAACATTACATCTTTCACCTAGCGTACAAACAAAGGAGGAGGCACCTGGCCAGGCACCTGGCCCTGAGAGTCATAACATAGCCTCCACTGTATACTATGTGATTAATCTGACAATATGATTACTCCTTTGCCTGAGATGACCTGCCCCAATGTGGCTAAGGGACGGCAGCCGCTACCGTCCTTCTGGTCATTCCGAAAGCAACACCATACTGACTGCCACAAGAAAGAACAACAGAGTAATGAGGATTATGAAGACCGAATGACCAAGGCAGCAGGCTAGTTGTTGGCAAATGAATAAGTAAGCCGGGAAGTTGAAATACTGCCTGACTGCAGCGTATTACGGGAAGGAATGAGGAGAACTGCAAATGGGGTACTGCCTTGCAACCCGTAAGACCGCTGAGCACCACACTGAAGGCAAGCACACTGTGGCAGGCAACATGGAGGTGAATCCAAGAAGGGAAAAGAGAAACTAAGGTGTGGGTGGTATCGTCCTGAAAGAGAGAGAGCAGTGGGGACCATGCACAGTGAAAGCCGAAACAACGAGAGTGCAGCGCCTGATGGGGCACACGCAAAGCCAGTATGCTGAAGCAGGAGAGAACCGAACCGGTAAACCCTGGGAAGGAAAAGGGGTTACAAGGTTGCCAGTGAGTATATTTCACTCAGCAGAAGCAACAGAAACAACAAGTGAACCTAAAAGGAACAAGTGGGTTACGGGTGGCCAAATGAAGTAAATCACATTGCGAGGGAGACAGCGTGTCACTAAAAAAGTGAGAGTATTAGCAAAGCAAGTTATCCAATGGTTATTGAACCCCAAGCTGAAAAAAGGAGTGACTTGTATGGTAATGCCCTGACAAACAAGTGTAGCAGGTGATGTTAAGTATCTGTATAACAAACAGTGTTTGTTTACCAAAGTCCTGGCAAACAAGTATACCAGTTGAAGTTAAGTCCATGTATAACAAATAATGTTTATTCAACAAAGAGCTGGCAAACATGTATACCAGGTGAAGTTAAGTAAATGTCCTGGCAAACAAGTATACCAGGTGAAGTTAAGTATATGTATAACAAAGAGTGATTGTGCAACAAAGTCCTGGTAGGAAAGGGTACCAGGTGAAGTAACGGATCTGAATAACAAAGTGTTTGTGTAACAAAGTCCTGGCAGGAAATTATACCAGGTGACGTTTAGTATGTGTGTTACAAAGTCCTGGCAGGAGAGTATAGCAGGTGAAGTTAAGTACTTTCTATGGGGTGCTGCATCCACACTCGACCCTCCTGGGACTTGATGTTGTGTGTTTCATTCTTTTTGTAGCCCTCTGGGGCCCGGCGTCCTTGCCTGTACCCCTCCGATCCCTCTTTTAAGTCTCTCTCGCTTGCCCTCTCTCCTGCCGCCTCCCAGCCCGCCATCCTCCCCTGATAGGCTTGTTGGCCCCTTTGTACCTGGCCTTGCTGCGGGCAGCAGCGTGATTCTGCCAGTTTCCATCGGGCGCTACATCAGGTGAGTGGTTCCACACTCGACTTTCCTGAGCCTTGATTTATGTGTGTGTCATCCCTTTCAGAGACCTCCTGGGCCCGGGGTCTTTGCCTGTTCACAATGACCCCTCTTCCACATCTCTCTCCCTTCTCCTCCCTTCTCCCGCCTCCCAGGCCGCCCTGCTTCCCTGATAGGCTTGTTGGCCTTTCTCTGCCTGGCCTTGCTGCCGGCACCAGCGTGATTCTGCCACTTTCCATCGGGCGCTGCATCAGGTGAGTGGTTCCACACTGGACGCTCCTGGGACTTGATTTTGTGTGTTTCATTCCTTTTGTAAGCCTCCGGGGCCTGGCGTCCTTGCCTGTACCCCCCGAACCCTCTTTCATGTCTCTCTCACTTGCCCTCCCTCCTCCCGCCTCCCAGCCCACCCTCTTCCCCTGATAGGCTTGTTGGCCCCTCTGTACCTGGCCTTGCTGCAGGCAGCAAGTGATTCTGGCAGTTTCCATCGGCTCTGCATCAGGTGAGTGGTTCCACACTCGACCCTCCTGGGCCTTGATTTATGTGTGTGTCATCCCTTTTGGAGACCTCGCGGGTCCGGCACCCTTGCCTGTTCCCCCAACCCCTCTTTCATGTCTCTCTCCCCAGCCCTCCCTCCTCCCGCCTTCCAGCCCGCCCTCCTTCCCTGATATGCTTGTTGGCCTTTCTCTGCCTGGCCTGAAGGGGCCCCTAAACAAGGCACAATCACCACACACGAACTGATACGTCAGACATGAGGTTGTATTCCCAAAATCTAGGGTTTAATGCAAAGCAAATAGTCTCAGTTGGGCAACTGGTCTCACGCCCCGCGACATGTGTCTACCAGACCTCAGGGGACGCAAGAACCGCGGAGATCGTAAAACAGTTACATATATACAGAATGAGCATTTTATAATCAGTAGCGACACATTCTATACCGCCCCTAATACATGTTTCCTTTCAACTAAGCATGATGATTGACAATGGTGATGAGTATGACACCTTCAAACATTAAGTTAGTAACAGTCTGCAATTTCGTAAGCCCACAAACACAAGTCTTTGTTTAAAGGAACACAGTGCTTCTGTTTTCGCGAACAAGCTGTGTGTAGGGGAGAGACACATTTCAAGCCTTGCTATCTCCTAGTTTCTATTCGTGTGCTGGGGGTCAACTTGCTCTCCAGAGCTCTACCGGGCTTAGGAAAAGGGGGTCACAAAGAAGAGCATCATTTTAGTAATTTAATGCTCGCTCTAGCATTTCTACTGTGCTACCGAGACTGGCTGGCACCTGCTGTACTGATTAGAATGCCTTGCTGCTCACTCTTCAAGGATATGTGTGGGAGGAAACCAGGCATTTCTGTCTGGGTTAATGCGTTATGTTTCAACATGCCTCTCACAGCCTTGCATTGTGCACCAGTGAAGCAAAATAATATTTCAGCAAAGCAGTTTAACAGAAGGCAAAAAGCAAATGTTAGAGAAAACAAAATGGCGATCCCTGTCGCTTTAAAATGGCTGCACCTTAGTCAAGCTTATGGCTATGTATTTCTAATACTAAATGCATGAGACGGTTGGTCTTTGGCCAACATAGTACATAGCCTTATGATCAAGGGGTGTCTACTTTTTCTAGATCGACAAACCCTCCCTTTGGCCATATGCAAAACGTCTCATCCATACAGTGCATCCTCTTCTGACCTGGTATCTGATTCAGATTCTGAACCTTGCACACTACTGGTCACATCTTCATTGTCATCAAATCAATTGACATGAATTCTTTTACTGTCTTTGATTCATCATTACCGTGAGTGTTTGATTTAATAGTGCTCTTTCTCTCTATCATCTGTACACACTCTTCACTCATCTCAGTGCATATTACAGGTAGGCAGTGTATGCAACAACATGTCATGAATATTCCTAGTACTGCTACTAGGATCGCAAATAGTTTCCATCCCCACAAATATAATAATTCCCAGAACCAGGAGCCTATATCCCAACCCCGTTCTTGGGTATGGAGTTCCGAGCTCAAGACGTGTAACTTTCTTATTGCTTCGAAAATAGTAGGAGAGGAGTCGTTTACAAATATACAGCACGCTGATCCCATGATTTTGCAAACACCACCACGATCAACCAGGATTACATCAAGAGCCATCCTATTTTGCATTGTCATGAGTCTAATCCCTTTCTCCTCTAATATCATGTTATATAATATCTGTTGTTCCATTTATTGTTTTCTCTAAGATTCTGGATAGTTGTCGTATATTATAGGAATTTATTGCTTGGGTCATAAACGGTATAAATGATTTTGATACGTCCTCTACTATTAATCTTCATTACTTCTCCGTGGCCTAGATCTAGATAGTTTGGCTATGTCTGTTGTTTTTAAAAGAAAAACTCCTGGGAACAAATGTCCTAAATAACAAGTAACTCCCCAGCTTCTAGGCAACCAGGGATACACTTTTTTTCCACATATAAAATACACAGGATTACCTACATATACAGGTTCTACTTCCCTATCTAGAATCACTATATTCATGCGTCTAGTGAATGTCCCTACTGAATAAGGGCCTTTCTTTTTTAAACAAAAAGGAACAGAATGTGGGCTGTAGTTTACTGTATAGGAGGAAGGCACTGCATCTTTATTTCCTTCTAATCTCATATGAAACGTAATTACAGATGATTTATGTGGCACGAACAATCTATCTCGTGGAATTGGTTTGGGCGTAGCTTTTGACATTACCATTCGTGCTCTATAAAATATAGAGCAGCCTACATGTCTCTTGATTATCTCCTCAAATTCATTCATGTTTGTGCTATTTAGTTGACCCATTTCACTTTTATTCCATTTCCCATAATATAATGTACTCAGAGATGCACTGCATGCAGAACTTAATGTTAATGGCTGCACATACCAACCTATTCTTTTTCCACCATGCTGTGGCAAATGGGCACACACCCAACAATTATTCTTTCTCAGAATTGAATGTGTCATATTCATTATTTGCAATAATGTAGTGCTACCATATCCTTCCCTGTGTCTTTCTTTCATTGGGGACAGAGTGTAAGTAATTACATGAGCAGGGCTTTCAGTAATGGAGATGTTTTTCATGGGCAAGAGAATTTCTAAAGGGTGCATTTCTTCCAAGTACCATAATACCAGTGCTGTTGTTATCGGGGCTATTATACTCATTATGCACATAATTATTGTTAAAATCAGCATACAATTTTTTCGGTAAATCTTTTTGTGGAATTTTCCAGTTTCTATGTTTAATTCATTATCAGCAGCAGTGCAGGAGGGGGCAAAAGCTGGTTCCGGCATTTTTCTCTCACGGCTCTTCTTCTTCAGCAGTGTTTGTCGTGAATATCTCTCTTCATTGCACTCATTGCAATGTCAATAAGTTCAATAAATGTCAACAGTCTATTCTGCCAGTTCTCAGCAGCCTGAATTGCTATACGTTGGGCAAGATCTCTGTGCGTCTGCACGTTGCTCAAAAGAACTCCAGAGTAGTTATCAATTGCCTTCGTACCATGTGCGCCCCATTTGTTCGTACGGGTTCAGGACACATGGATTTTATGTTAGCACTGAGGAGCCTCGTTTATTGGGCTGTCCGATTTGCACAAACCTCACGCCGCTCTCCTCTAGGCCTCCGGTTCCTACTTCAACCGATAACAGGAAACAGAGGCAACAAAAAGATCAATAGAAATGTAGGTTTGATCACTCCTTCTTCCGAGGCCGCAAATTATATCGCCTCTCTCCTGGTATCATGTGATCAATGAATAATGCGGATTCACTTCCAGACTCAAGCTCGGAGTCAGCCTGTGGCGCAATAGCAGATGATGGTGGGCGCCACAGTGATGATGCAGCTTTGGTTTCAGGCTGCGGCGCAATGAAAGAGGGTGGGCGCCACAGTGGTAGACATTTAGTGTCTATCAGCAGTGATGCAGGTTCTGCTGAACAACGTTGGGTCATTTCTTGCCCGTCCCCTTTTACAGCAATCTTTTCAGGCTTCATGTCAGGATCAGGCAAATTTTGTGGCAAAGAACTGGCAATTGTTTCTTTCGTTTCTGGGACCGCTGTCTCTTTCTGGTCGTCCCGATCAGTCAGTTTTTCAGATGGTGGTGGGACCTTCTTGGCGTGTGTCGCATGGGTCCACGCCTTCCTTCCATCCACACGAATTGCCGTTTGCGTAATTGGGAGGATCAGATAGGGTCCACACCATCTGGGTGCTAACGATGTCTTCCGCTCAAAATTCTTAATTAGGACCCAGTCTCCTGGCTCCAGTGTGTGTCCTGAGCCAGTGTATCTTATTGGTAATGCCTCCTGCACCTGCTGATGAATCAAACACAATTTTTGGATTAACAGATTACAATAAATGCTGAGCACAGGGTATTATAGTTCCCTCAGCCTTTACGGCTGGGGTGCACACCAAACATTCGCTGGTCTCCCCATTACGATTTCGTACGGGGAGAGCCCAGTTCTTGCCTGCACAGATGTGCGCATGCATAGTAACGCTAGCGGTAATGCATCTACCCAGCTTAACTTGCTTCCTGCGCATATCTTGCTTATCTTGGACTTCAGAATGCTGTTGTGGCATTCAATAAGACTGGCAGACATGGGGTGTTTAGAACAATGGAATCGCTTATCAATCTGGAGACCTGCCCAAATCTGTAATATTACTGCGTCCACAAAATGCGGACCGTTGTCTGACCATATGACACGGGGCCAACCAAAACGGAGAAGTATTCCTTCAACATTACTTTTGCAGTGCGTATGGCGGTACAGTCCTTGAGTGGATATGCTTCCACCCATTTGCTAAATGCCCATATGACCACCAGAACATACTTCAAGTTTTGGCATCCCTCCATCTCTATGAAATCAAAATGGATCACCTCAAAAGGCATAGAGGGAGGGCCAAAACTGCCTGTTGGAGTCACCATTCCCTTCCCCACATTGTGTTGAAGACAAGTGATACAGTTCTGGACCAACCTCTCAACAGTTTTCTTTATGTGTGAATTCTCCCATACTGTGGCTAGATGTTGGATTATATTTTTGGCACAAATATGAGTGGGACTGTGGGCCATCGTGACCATTGCCATTACATAGGAATTGGGTAACATCCAGTTTCTACTCCTCTTGTCTACCCAGCAACCCTCCAAATCTAATTCAGCAGAGCCCTCAGCCCACCCTCTGATTTCATCAACAGTGGCTTCCGCCTGCATCTCTTTGAAAGTAGCAATTCCATTTTCTATCATGCAGGGAACTTCCTCAGACTGTACTGTTAACATTTTGGTATTCAAGTCAGTGGCAGTTTGTTTCGCAATTCTGTCTGCAAATGCGTTTCCTTCTCCCACTTTGCATGTTACTTTTTTTGTGCGCCTCGCATTTCACTATCGCTAGGCGCTTTGGACACGTGAGTGCAGACAGCAATCGCACAATGAAAGGGCCATGTTGAATTCTGGCCCCATATGATGTCAAGAAACCTCTCTCTGCCTATAGTCGGCCACTAGTTATGAACCACGCCAAAGGCGTATTGGCTGTCAGTATATATGTTTACACTCAGGTTTTCAGAAATCTCACAAGCTCTTGTCAAGGCTATTATCTCCACTGCTTGTGCAGAGTTGTAGGGGATTATTTTACTCTCCACAATACTTTTTAATGTGGTGATAGCATAGGCAGCAGTTGATGTGTCATCAGGTAATTTAAAACAGGAGACGTCACAAAACAACTCTCCATCTGGCTCTTTTTGTGGGGTATCTGTCAAATCAATTCTCCCCTTAGTTTCTTCCTCAGTAACCATTAAACAATCATGGGGAGGTGATTAATTCCCATCAAGTTTTTCCCTGGGCAGTGGCATTAATTCTGCAGGATTCAAAGCGCTACACCTCATAATTTGCATATGTGGTGCAAAGAGGACAATTTCATAGCTAGTCAATCTAGCTGAGGTGAGGTGTTGCATCTGTGTTCTATTGAGTAGAACGTCTATGGCATGTGGCACCATCAAAATTAAGGTGTACCCCATACCATCCCTTCCGTTTGTTTCACTGACACAGCAGCCGCTGCAACAGCTCGCAAACATTGTGGTAATGCGCTACAGGGTCCAGCGTAGAAGAAAAATAGCCACACGGCCTATTTCTTCCACCTTGTTCCTGTGTCAAAACAGCCAACGTGCAGCCTTCACTCTCATGTACAAACATCCTGAACATTTTTTCATAATTTGGTGTGCCCAAAACTGGAGCAGAACACAATGCAGTTTTGAGCAGATCAAATGCTCTCTGGCATTCTTCATTCCACTGCAAAGGCATCACAACATCCTTCTTAGTCAACTCCACCAATGGCTTCACATTCAATGCAAAATTCACAATCCACTGCCGGCAATAGGAAGCCATGCCTATTATAGCTCTGACTCCTTTCTGTGTTTTTGGAATAGGCATACCAGAAATGCTCTCTATTCTTTCTGGCGTCAGTCTTCTCCCTTCTTTCGAAAGTAGGTAGCCCAAATAAGCCACCTCCTTTCGAGAATATTGGAACTTCTTTAAACTTGCTTTATGGCCATGCGCTGCCAAGTGTGTTAATAATAAAACAGTACTATTTTTACAAATCTCTTCTGTATCTGCAGCGATCAATAAATCGTCTATATATTGTAACAAAACACAGCCTGTCGGTAACTCTAGTATGTCTAGTTGTTCTTTCAATGCTCTACTGTAAATACGCGGACTCTCTGTGCAGCCTTGTGGAATGCGCGTGAATGTAAATGATCATCCTCCTAACGTGAAGGCGAACAGATATCTGCTTTCCTTGTGTACTGGAATGCTGAAAAACACATACTTCAAGTCAATAACACTAAAATATTCTGCCGAGGCAGGGTTCATGGTCAAAATTGTGGTAACGTCTGGGACCTACGGAAATTGTAGATCTATCATCTTGTTTAATGCGTGCAGATCAATTATAAAAAGATACGGTACCTAATTACCTCCTTTCTTATACACTGGAAGAATGTGACTGTTACATATACTGCCTGTAATGTCTTCAATGACCCCCAATTTTACCAAATCAGAACCAATACTTTTCAATCCTTTCTCTCCTTCTGCTGAAATTTTATACTGTGGAATACGTGGTAACGTTACTCCTTCTTTCAAAGCAATTTTCACTGGTTCTATTTTCAAGCATCCAACATCATTGTCATTCATTGCCCATATACAAGTTGGCACCTCACTCAATTCTCCTGGCAAAGGTTTAGACACAAATTCAGATATTGGTACATTCTGTGGTGAAATGGTCAAAAATATTCCATCTGGTATACAGTGAATAACTGCACTCAGTTTTTTCAACAAATTTAATCCCAAAAGATGTTCTCTGCTATTCTCTGTTAAGAGAAATGGACAATATTCCGTGAAAGGGCCTAATGTCACTGCTACTGGTTGGGATACTGGATTTATCACTGGGGTGCCTGCGAACCCTACTGAAATATTTGTTCGCCCTGACAGTGGTATTTCTGGAACCAAATGATGGTCTATCGAACACTTTTGTGCCCCCGTATCCACGAGGAATCTGTGCTCAATATCCCCGACATTAATTTCTACCTAGGGTCCTTTCTGATTCACGGGAATAGACACCGGTTCCAACCCCTGTCTTGGGCTGTCCTATTGGGGAAACAACACATCATCCGATGTGTAATCGCTGCTGTTATTATAGTACGCACCCGATTGAGTGTCAAAAATGTTCCCGCCCCTTCCTCTATTCCCATTTTGCATGTTCTGCTGGCTTTGATTCCGAGCAGAAGTTTGATTCTGAGCTTGGTTCTGATTTTGAGTACTATTTCCATGACTATTTTGGTGCTGCTGCATGTTATTTCTATTATGCCCATTTGCTCCTGGATGCCCCCTATGCTGTCTTCTCTGGCCGTACCCATTCCTATTTTGCAAGTGTGGACATTGCGCTCGCCAGTGACCTTCCTCCCTGCAATACGCACATTGATTCAATCCGAGAGGTCCTCCATGCATATTCGAATTCCCTCTGCCCTCTGCATTCCCTTTTCCTCTATTGTGTCCCGCTACCTGCTGGAGTAGAACCCCAACCATTGTTCATAGTGCCTCTATTCTCATTGGCAAGGGGTATTCATTAAATATCTCATGTATCTCCATTGTGGGAATACTAGGATGTGAAATCCATCTCAACGCCTCTCGTATACATACTATCGCCGCTGTATATAGGGCTCTACCACTTCAGTCCTATCTCTCCTAATATCTCTACTCCTATACCATGGTGTGGCAAACATTGCAGCATATTCATTATCAAGTTAATTCTTGAGTTCAAAAAGTTGATCTACATGTTCTTTTATCTCTTCATCCCTTCCTCTACAACGTGCCAAAGCATTTAAATCCAACAGTCGTTGGGGAGGCAACTTCCCAATCAACTGTTTCCATCTCGCCACCAAATATTCCCCCATGCATTCCAACACTACCTGTCTTTCATTGCTCCTCCTGAAGTCAGACATTGAAGCCAGCGCTGACGTTGCATCGTTTCCGTCTATATACATTTCAGCCTGTTCTTGCAACTTTCGCATTCTCTCCTTGCTAATCGCACTACGGGTCACTCTCAGACATCCACTTTGTCCTGCCCCTTCTCTTGTTTCGGTGAGTTCAAGTTCAATCACAGGAGGGGCAGATGGGACAGAAATGATCTCTAGGGAGGGAGGTGCGGATGGGACAGCAGGACCGGGAGGTGACTGTTGCAGTGCTGACTGGCTAAAGGGAGGCGCTGTTTGTGCAGGGTGTGATTGTGCTGGTATTTGGTCAGTTGGGAGGAGCTGAGCAACAGGAGGGGGCTGAGCAGTTGCTACTGACGCGGTAATTTTAGTCTCTCTTCTTGGGCCTTGCTTTGTATCTGTTAATATTTTATCTATTAATTTGTCTGATAAATGCAACTCCCGTTGCGGGTATATCTTTTCTATGCTCATTTGCTGGCGTCTATTTGACTTTTTCAAACTATCATTCCACTCCTCCTCTTCCTTTTCTTTCGCTCTCTCTGCTTTCGACTTATGCCTGCACGCATGTTTCTCTCTACTTTTCCAGCGAAGCATTGCTTCCCTTCTCCAGTCCCTAAGGATATCAAATGCTGCAGGACGTGCTTTCTTTTCATCAACACCTTCTCCAAATTATCTATTCTCGTCATTTCAAAACTCCCATGATTCGGCAACTGAAGATCTTCCTTTTTTCTGGTTTTCCTATGCCAAATCTCACAAAACATTATTTCTCCCACACCATACTTCACATACATCTCATACGCCGGCGTTCCCAATACCCCAGGCATGTTTTAACCTTACCCTTGGCTAATCAACCTTACGCTGGGTGTTTGATTTTGCAAAATCAACTCTCAACCAATATCAGGATCACTTTTGAATCGGGGCACGACTCACCTAATCAATCAAGTTGTCTTTTCAAGACACAATTCGTCCGACGCAACCAATGATGTCATGTCTGCGTATCTTGGCTCACTCTGCCTCGTTTCAGGACCCTCGCCTCCTTGTTCTCTGGCCGAGCACGTCGATCAGGGATCAGTTGTGTGCAGATCTGCAAAGGAATCTCTCATCGGTTTTGCAGGGGCACCCCGTACACCTCTTGATCCCGGCTCGATCGTCCCATCCTCGCCGCTCTCTATGCCTTCCTTAACTTACAACGTACACGATGGAACAAGTGGGGGAGGGTCCCTATTCGGCGCCATCTTGAAGGGGCCCCTGAGGGGCCCTCGCGTATGGAAACAAGGCACAATCACAACACACGAACTGATACGCCAGACACGAGGTTGTATTCCCAAAATCTAGGGTTTATTGCAAAGCAAATAGTCTCAGTTGGCCAACTGGTCTCACGCCCCGCAACATGTGTTTACCAGACCTCAGGGGACGCACGAACCGTGGAGATCGTACAACAGTTACATATATACAGAATGAGCATCTTGTAATCAGTAGCGACACATTCTATACCGCCCCTAATACATTTCCTTTGAACTAAGCATGATGATTGACAATGGTGACGAGTATGACACCTTCAAACATTCATTTAGTAACAGTCTGCAATTTTGTAAGCCCACAGACACAAGCCTTTGTTTAAAGGAACACAATACTTCTGTTTTCGCGAACAAGCTGCGCGTAGGGGAGAGACACACTCCAGGCCTTGCTATCTCCTAGTTTCTATTTGTGTGCTGGGGGTCAACTTGCTCTCCAGGGCTCTACCGGGCTTAGGAAAGGGGGGCCGCAAAGAAGAGCATAATTCAAGTAATTTAATGCTCGCTCTAGCATTTCTACTGTTCTACCGAGAAGAGCTGGCACCTGCTGTACTGATTAGAATGCCTTGCTGCTCACTCTTCAAGGATATGTGCGGGAGGAGACCGGGCATTTCTGTCTGGGTTAATGCGTTATGTTTCAACATGCCTCTCACGGAGGCATTGTGCACCAGTGAAGCAAAATAATATTTCAGCAAAGCAGGTTAACAGAAGGCAAAAAGCAAATGTTAGAGAAAACAAAATGGCGATCTCTGGCGATCTCTGTCGCTTTAAAATGGCCGCACCTTAGTCAAGTTTATGGCTATATATTTCTAATACTAAATGCATGAGATGGTTGGTCTTCGGCCAACACAGTACATAGCCTTATGATCGAGGGGTGTCTACTTTTTCTAGATCGTCAGGCCTTGCTGCTGGCATGGCGTGATTCTGCCACTTTCCATCAGGTGCTGCATCAGGTGAGTGGTTCCACACTAGATGCTCCTGGGACTTGATTTTGTGTGTTTCATTCCTTTTGTAGCCCTCCGGGGCACAGCGTCCTTGCCTATACCCACCCCAAATCCTCTTTCACATCTCTCTTGCTTGCCCTCCCTCCTCCCGCCTCCCGCTTCCCAGCCCACCCTCCTCCCCTTATAGGCTTGTTGGCCCTTCTGTACCTGTCCTTGCTGCCAGCAGCAGCATGATTCTGCCAGTTTCCATCGAGCACTACATTAGGTGAGTGGTTCCAAACTCAACTTTCCTGGGCCTTGATTTTTGTGTGTGTCATCCCTTTTGGAGCCCTCCTGGGCCCGACATCTTTGCCTGGTCACCACGACCCCTCTTCCACGCCTTTATCCCTTCCCCTCCCTCCTCCTGCCTCCCAGCCCACCTTCCTCCCCTGATAGGCTTGTTGGCCTTTCCGTGCCTGGCCTTGCTGCCGGCACCAGCGTGATTCTGCCACTTTCCATCGGACGCTGCATCAGGTGAGTGGTTCCACACTCGACTTCCCTGGGCCTTGATTTTTGTGTGTGTGATCCGTTTCGGAGCCCTCCTGGTCCCGGCGTCTTTACCTGTTCCCCACGACCCCTCTTCCACATCTCTCTCCCTTCCCCTCCCTCCTTCCGCCTCCCAACCCGCCCTCCTCCCCTGATAGGCTTGTTGGCCTTTCCGTGCCTGGCCTTGCTGTCGGCACCAGCGTGATTTTGCCACTTTCCATCGGGCGCTGCATCAGGTGAGTGGTTCCACAATCGACCCTCCTGGCACTTGATTTTGTGTGTTTCATCCCTTCTGTAGCCCTCTGGGGCCCGGCGTCCTTGCCTGTACCCCCCCAACCTCTCTTTCTCACCTCTCTCGCTTGCCCTCCCGCCTCCCAGCCCACCCTCCTCCCCTGATAAGCTTGTTGGCCCCTCTGTACATGGCCAGCGTGATTCTGCCAGTCCATTGGGTGCTACATCAGGTGAGTGGCTCGACACTCGACTTTCCTGGGCCTTGATTTTTGTGTGTTTCCCCAGGACCCCTCTTCCACGTCTCTCTCTCTCCCTTCCCCTCCCTCCTCCCGCCTCCCAGCCCGCCCTCCTCCCCTGATAGGCTTGTTGGCCATTCCCTGCCTGGCCTTGCTGCCGCCACCAGCGTGATTCCCCCGCTTTCCTGATCCTTGTCCCAGGTGAGTGAGCTTCCCTTGAAACCCCATTTGTGGCCAAAATGTGTTGAATTTCCTGTGTCCCCTGCAGCGCGCAACCCCTCGCTCCCCGCTTCCCGAATCGAACATAACCCGCCTCCGGAGCCGGCCCTGCGATCCCATTGGCCCAGCAAAGAGGACATTATTGATCTCCCGGCCAAGGGCCCTGAGGCAAAGGGCGGCTCCTCCAATGGCAGCTCCAAGATGTGTCTGCAGGTGTCTACAGGGGAAGCCAGTGAAGCCTGCAGTTAAACAGACACCAACTAAAACCTTAAATTTGGCATGGGTGGGGTGTAGAGCAATTACTCTACACTAGAAAGCCCCCACCACTCTACCTTATCATAACATAGACTGCCATAGACTTAGACCATGTATACAATATTGAATTTAGACATTGTTCCCAACACCATTGAGAATGCCCTAATAGTGTCAGTGTTAGAGTAGAACTTGAATATATTCCCAACATCATTGAGTGTGCCCTAGTAGCGTCACTGTGCTAAAGTTGAATTTAGAAAGTATGCCTAAATAGCATCACTGTGTTAAAGTTTGAACTTAGAAAGTGTGCCTAATAGAGTTACCGTGTTAAAGTTTGAACTTAGAATGTACTCCCATCATCATTCAGTATGCCCTAATAAAGTCATGTGTTAAGGTTTGAATTTAGAATGTACTCCCATCATCACTCAGTATGTCCTAATAACGTCACTGTGTTAAGGTTTGAACCTAGAAAGTGTGCCTAATAGCGTCACTGTGTAAAAGTTGAATCTAGAAAGTATGCCTAATAGCGGTACTGTATTAAAATTGAATTTAGAAACTGTTCCAACACAATTGACTATGCCCTAATAGCGTCACACTGTTAGAGTAGAACTTGAATATATTCCCAACATCACTGAGTGTGCCGTAATAGCGTCACTGTGTTAAAATTGAATTTAGAAAGTATGATTAATAGCGTCACTGTGTTAAGTTTGAACTTAGAAGGTATTCCCAACATCAATGAGTGTACCCTAATAGCATCACAGTGTTAAAGCTGAATTTAGAAAGCATTTAAATCATCATTGAGTGTACCCCAATAGCGTAGCTGTGGTAAAGTTTGAACGTAGAAAGTGTGCCAATAGCGTCACTGTGTTAAAGTTTGAACTTAAAAAGTGTTCCTAATAGCGCTACTGTGTTAAAGTCTGGACTTAGAATGTATTCCCATCATCACCCAGTATGCCCTAATAGCGTCACTGTAAAGTTGAAACTAGAAAGTATGCCAGTAGCGTCACAGTGTTAAAGTTGAACTTGAAGGTATACCCAAAGTCACTGAGTATGCCCTAATAGCGTCACTGTGTTAAAGTTGAATCTAGAAAGTGTCACTAATATCGTCATCTATGGCGCGGATAGAGGCAACACCCGTTCTCCGTGTGGATGGAAAATGATGGAGTGGATGGAAAGGATGGAGGGGTTGGAAAGGATAGAACAGATATAAAAGGTGGATGGAATGGATGGAAAAGAAAGAACAGATAGAAAAGGTGGATGGAATGGATGGAAAGGACAGAGTGAAAAGAATGGATGGAAAAGACAGAGTGGATGGAGTGGATATATCTCTGTATATCTCTGTATCTCCTACATATGCTATGTACCTGTATCCCCATGTTATCTGTTTACCCCTATCTATCCTGTCGCTTTATATACGTAAACCGCTATGTACGCCACCTGTCCTGTTCTCGTGCTTGGTCGCAGGCGCTTTACTGATAACCACCATATCACACTACTATGCTTGCTCTCTCCTTTACACCATCAGTCAACTAGAACACAGCTATACTGTGACACATTCGGTCTAGCTGTTCTCATACTAACATGACCCCACAAACACCTCATTATCCTAATAAAACACAGCTAGCTGAGCACATACCGGCTCGCTTAGGCGTTTCCTCAGGCCTAACGCAGCCAGATCTCAGTCTGGGTGTCCACCCTCCAGACTGAACACATCCAACTGATTTCCTCAGCACCACACCTGCCGCTAAGAAGCAGCTATCATGCAACAACCACACCAGCTGCACACATATCTGGTGCGCCCACGCACCCTATGACACTTTCTCTCTCTACTGACTTGAACTACGGTTCCCGAGGGCGTTCAACCTACCAGCGCTTTGAGATCATACCAATGATACATAAGGCGCGATATAAATGCAAAGTAACATAACATAACATGTGTGAATAGTTAAGCCCTGGCAGGAAATTACACCAGGTGAAGATTGATGTTTATATAAGTAAGTCCTGGTAGGAAAGTGCACCAGGTAAAGTGAAAGGTAGGCATTTGTGTGACAAGGCCAGAGGGGAGAATATCCCAGGTGACGACCAAATACCTATTAAAAACTACTTTAGGAAGGCCATAGCCTTGAATTAATTAACTATAATGACATTTTAAAGAGAGAAAGAAAGTCCTTAGGAAGAAGCCATACCCTTGGGATTTGTAATGTGTAAAAGGGGAGAGAAAGCTATGGGAAGGGATGTGATACCCCAAGAGAAGTAAATTACCAAAGGGGGGGGGGAGTAATCATCTTGGAACCTGAATATTCTATTGAGTTGGTGAAATTTGATACAAGGAATCTGGGGAAGGAAGCTGATCCCTGGTATGGTGAACATTGTTAATTGGAAACCTTTTAGTTGGATTGAAACATTTGTTCTGAGCTTGAACATTTGAACACTTTGAAAATTCATGAGCCAATACCCTTACCTATTAGAGTGTATTTAGAGTGTGAGGGCCAGAATAGGATTACAGACACAGGATAGACCTGGACAGATTCATTAGTTTGGGTGAGGTAGGGGAATTCCTCCTAGATTAGGGATAGTGAGGTATTTTCCAAACCCCATTTTTGTTAATAAAAGTTTGAAACCACAGACATGTCTCTTCTGTGTCCAAATCTCACTTTTGGCTCCTCATATATGGTGTAAGGGATGTGATCAGGCTCAGTTGATACAAACTGGGTATCCAGCGAAAGTAGCAACAACTCTAGCCCTACCATGACTATATCTAGGGAGAAATGGACAAACACCATATTTTTCTCCACTGGGTCATTTTCTCAAAAGATAGAAGCTAATTCTCCCTACTCCATTGAATAAGTCTAGAAAAGCTGAGTTGGGTAAGATATCATGAACCCCATAAACATCTTTCTATAGGATAGGGGCTATGCTTCATCCTTTGTCCTCACAGGATATTTTTCCTGGTTGGGAAACACTCGAGGGGAATGTTTATTAGCTTTTCTGTCCCAAAGATTATATGATATAAGCAAAAGACAAAATAATAATCTCTTTGGGTTTACATATGGACTACTGACTAGCCTTGCCCTTATGTTTTATTGTGTAGTATAGGAAAGTTGAAAATTGTATCCATCTTATACTGTGGACCTGAAATAAAGCTTGTTCTCTCAAATTTTTCTCAGACCCCGGTTAAAATTGAAAGGGGTGAGCTGTTGGGAAGGTTAGTGTATGAAAACATAAAAGAACGTTGTTCTCATGAGGTTCTCAGAAAAAGGGGAAAATATTATTTTGAGAGCCAACCTTAGGGGATTGAACCCCTGAAAAACAGGGATCAATGTGCCCAGAAGTGAAAAGTTTTCATACATCTGCTGGGAGTGACCTCAGCTTGGTGGCAGAGGCTACAATTAAGAGCTCTGTTTTGCTGGCATTTAAGGCCAAGGAATTGGCAGCCATCCACAGATGAATGACCTTATAAATGATATTCAATTTGGCTGCATCGTCAATGTATTTACCAGAAAGTGCTGCGACTACCTGGGTATCGTCCGCATAGTTAGCCACCTGGACACCCAGGCTCATCAGCAGGAGCAGAAACGGAATCAGGTAAACATTAAACAAAGTCGGTGAAATGCAAGACCTCTGGGGCACGACACAGGTAACTGGGAAGATTCTGAAAAGACTTCACCCACATTCACCCTAGAGTTCCTAGGACCCCAAAAAGAGGAGATCCACCTAGCAGCTTTAGGGGAACACCCAGCCATTGACTGTCCTCGAGTATCGCATGATCAACAAGGTCAAATGCTAGGAATAAATCCAACAGCATGAGAACTGGTAGTTGCCCTTAATCAATATTCTGTAGTAGGTTGGTCTGTAGGTCAAGCATAGCTGTTTCCGTGCCATAGCCTTTCCTAGAACTGGACTGGTGGGGCAATAAGATCTTGTGACCCTCTACAAAAGTTTGAAATTGCAAATGAGCCACCTTGTCCAATATTTTTAAAAAGAATGGCCCATTAGTAATGGGGCAAGAGTTTTCCAAGACAAATGGGTCCCAAAGACTCCTTTTTTAACAGAGGAGTAAACCAAGCCTCCTTAAGAAAGCGAGGAACACTACCCTCAGCAAATGAGTGATTGATAAACTTCATCACCCACAGAACTGACTGGACGGACAAAAATCACTTTGGCAAGAGGTTGGTTTCATCTCTGAGATAGTTTGTGTGATGAAAGATTCAGAGCATGGAGTGAAATCAAAAACAGGAGGCACTGTGTTAGGCAGCACTGCCTCTTTAGGGTAAGCCACCAACGTATCTGAAGGGGGACAATGTTAGGGAGAGTTCTCTTCTATGGCTAATTTCCCTTGCTTATAGAGTCCTTCAGCAGCTTTGCTGGATTTGAGGGTTTTTTTTTTCCCACGCTTAGACCAATTGCTGGTGTGTGCTTATGGTCGATGGGGTTTTTCTCACCCTCAAAGGATTCATCTTTTTACATGTGTGGTACACAGCACTCTCCGTGCCGTACCACAGGGGTGTCGTAGCAACCCCCATACATAGACTCCATACCCTGGGACTGGCTACTATCTCGCAGGGCATGTAAAGTCCCCATTGACTTTACTAGTCAATCCTTATGAACAAAACCAGTACAACTCATCTTAATATGGAAGTACTGGAAAGGGTTAATAATTTTTCCCTAGTGTTCATTTTCGAGGGGGTACCGTAAAGTCCCTCTCTCAAAAGTTTCTGGATGGTGGCAGTGGTTTCTACCATAAATATTCGACCGCAAATATTTTCCTATGATATTTTCCCATTGTTCGAGGCTACCACTTTTACTGATAGCCTCTAACATACCGCCGGTTTATTTTAATATTAACTTTACTCCGGTAGGTGTTTATTGCCAAAACTTTAATTTAATTTCTTTCTCGTGTCTTTCTCTATAGTCCTAACCCAGGTCGGAGATCCTTTGTTCGTCCTTTTGGCGGGCTTCTGCACAGAAGCCCTCCTCTCGGCACCACTGAGTCTGGGGTAGACAGGATGTGTAGGAGGGGGAATAGGCACCCTGGACAGGGTTGCCTATGCAACCCAAGTCGCACTCTGCTCCGATAGGCTGGGGGGTTCTCCCGCCAGGAGAGGCACCCCGCTGTGTGCGTGACAGCTAGGCTGTATGAATGGGGGTCTTGCTGCATAAAAGCAGGGTCCTGAGGACTGGAGAACAAGACGTCGCCACTGGAACTAAGTAGCCGAAGAGGAAAGAAGCCAAAGACATCTGCAACGACTGAACCACTGGTGAAGTCCTGCTGCAGATCCTCACCACTTTTCTCCAACGACTCAGGAAGATCTTCACCTGCAAGAGTCTTCTTCCCGTGAGCTGATGGGGCCAACCAGTTCGCCAATCGCCTTCCAGGACCTGCCTTGGTCGAATCGCCAGTGCCAAGCACTAGGAGACTGGATAGCCAGGCACCCGTCCACCCGAACGCGATTTAAAGCAGCGTACCTTTTATTCGTTTGGCAGCACCATGGCTGGTTTCATCCCTGGGCAGTGCAGTAACTCGAACCTTCCTCCACGACGAGAGCCTCTCTTCCTCTGCTGGATCTCCTGAACTGCAGGAACTGCCAGGAACTACCGCCACCGCAGGAGCCTCTTCCACTGTTAAGGTACATTGTTCCGTCAGGTCTCCCTTTTCGTTGGGTACTGTTAAAGATGTTTTAAATCCTTTACTTACCTGTTGGGTTGGCTGCCCCTATCATCTAACATTGTCTTTCACCTTCTGCAACTGCCTTTTCGAATCATTTAACAAATACTTGACTGCAGCGACAAGAACATTTTGCTCCTGGGCACTTTGCCCTGTACCACTGACTCTGGCACAGGCCTATTGACTCGGGCTAAATCTGTTACAACTGCCTTCTCTAGATTGCTTCTCACCTAGATATGTGTTGGTGCACCTAACTCTTATAACCACCTTTTTCTTCCCTCTTTTTAAACTTGTGAAGTGCCATTTTGCTCAGTTTTCACCTCAGTATTATACATGCTAAAGTAATGCCTTGCTTAACTTGTTCACAATCTTCTTGGAAAGTGTTGCTGGTGTGTTTAAAAGTATATTCCTGTATAACTTGTCCTTTCCCTCCCTCTTGAGAAATTGTTAGAGTGCTATTTCTGCTTGGTTTTCACTGTGCCGATTTGCTCAGTTTTCACTCTTGCTCAAACTTGTCTACAATTTAAATAGGGAGTTGTGTATACTTTTCTTGACTGGTTTAACTTGCTTTTATAATAGTGATTTGTGTGTGAACATCAGAGTGTTTAAAATAAATATATATATTATTTTTGATACAAAGCTTTGGTCAGTGTTTCCTTGTCCCATAGTATTGTAGTCCTAATGTGTAAACCCTGAATACTGCTCATCTCCCTCTTGAGATAAGTCTGACTGCTTAGCCACAGCTACCAACTAAAGCTTAGTGGTACAGACTGATACCAAAGGGGATTTATTGCATATACCTGTAGTCTTAATCTTCTGTAGTGCTCCCTACGGGAACTGCACAGGATTCTGCCTAACAGTGGTTTACAGCGGTGAGGATAAAAGTATTGGATTTACATATTAGAGTGCTGCTAGTACCTTGGTTCAATAAACCACAAGGCTTAAACAATCACTGAAAGTTAATTTTAAAAAAAGTCAAAAATGGAAAGCTATAGCCAGGAGACCCTCCTTGTAAATACTGCTGATTATTTAAAGGATCTGTGCAGACAGAAAAGTCTTCCTGTCAAAGGCAAGAAATCAAAAATGATTGAAAGATTGTTAGAACACCAAAGACTGGAGAGTAGGGCTGTAGTGCTTACCCCTCCGGCAAATGTAGCAAATATTGAGGATAATGTTGATGATGTTATTGTTGAAGCAGATGGGGAAGAGGAGGATAACAATGTCACTGCATCTGGCCCTCTGCCTGCTCAAATGCCTCAACCTATGGCTACTTGACCTTTGTCACGTCCCACATTAAGTCCTGAATTTATCTCACTTGAAAAAATGAGGCTTGAACTTGAATTCCAAAGAATTAAGGCCCAGTCTGAACAGAAACACCAAGAACTAAGGCTCAGAGAAATGGAGCTCAATCATGAGCTAGAGATGAAGAAATTGTCTTTGGAAAATGCTCCTCTCCCCGGATCCTCTAGATCTTCCAGTCCTAACAGACCCCGGATGCCTAAAGAGATTGTGAGTATGTATGAACCTAAGTTTGATGTGTTAGATTGGTTAGCTACGTTTGAATACAATCATGGGCTCCAGGAAATCACAGGGAATCAGTTGCTTCCCTGGTTATTCTCTAGGCTCCCCCTGTTGCATCTGATGTGGCAATGGAGTTGGGGGAGGTGGATAGGATGGACTATGAATGTGTGACGCTAGCTTTGATAGCTAGATTTGGGAAGATCACTTCCCAGTACCTTAAGAGGTTTAGGACCCTCAAAAAGCATGATGGTACCCCTTGGGCTACCTGGGTGTGTGAATGTTTGAAAAACTTAGATGGTTGGATTAAGGGTTACAGAGTTAACACTTATGAGGGAATGAGAAATCTTGTTATGTTGGCGTCTATTTATGATGGCTGCTCTCCTGAGCTCAGACAGCACTTGGCTGATTCTAAGGAAAAGGATCCTAGGAAGTTAGACAAGGCTGCTGACTTGTGGGTTACTAACAGGGCTACTCACAAGGAATCTGGGGCAACTCAGAAGAAGGATGAGGGAAAGCAGCCACCAAAGGTGAACCAAGAGACTTCTAATACCTCCCATCCCAAAGAGGGCCACAAACAACAAAACAGCCAGGTTAAGCCACCTTGGAAACCAAATAGGGCTAGTGAACCCTCAGGGACCCAACCAGAGGTAGGTCAGCAGAAACCCCCATTCCTGAGAGCATTTGGAAAATGCTATGTTTGTGGGTCTACTGATCATGTAAATGGTGATCCCAGATGCAAGGGTAAACCTGCAGTGATCAGCACAGTCTCCTTAGTCTTCGCTCCTGAGGAGGAAGTACAAATGGCTAGTGCTCATTATGAATTGTTTGCTGAAGAACCCTTGGGTCTTCAAGCAACTGTATCCTTAGAGTCCATGGGTCTGGTTAGCAAACAGAATAGGGGTGTGTATGACTCCCTTCCAGAAAACTCTAAAGTATATTGCATGGAGAGTGTTCTTGTCAATGGCCATGATACTCCTGCCAGGAGAGACACTGTGGCCAGCAGAACAGTAGTGGATGAAAGCTTTTTCAAGCCTGAGGATGTTGCTAAGGCACCCAAAGGTCCCATTAAATTTCTGGAGGTCCTGTCCAGTTGGTTCCTATTCTACCAGCCCTCATCCAGTGTAATAACATGACAGTGAGGATTCCTGTCAGTGTTCAGACGGAGGTGCCGGGGAGAGTCCTGTTGTGGAATGATCTAAAGACTCTAGGAGTAGTATCCAGTACCCCCAGGCCTCCCAGTATGGAGAAGCAGAGCCAAACCAAATTGGCAAGAGAGACACCCTTAAGAGACCACTTTAAGCCTGTGGGAACCTCTACTCAGACCCCCACTGAAAGCCCTGTTCTTAGTAAGTTGACCTCTAACACAGGCAAATCTGAGGCTAGAATGTTAGGGAAATGGGAGCCCCAACCAAGCTCCACCATCGACCATCCAATTATAAAGTCGTTGACTCCCCCTGCTTCTGAGGAAGAGGTGGATAGACAGATTGGACCCCTCTCTAGGCCTGTGAGAACTGGTAATTCTCAAATCTGGTGGAAATCTAGGAACAATAGGCCCAAGGTTAAAAACCTTAAGGCTGTGGACTCTTCTACTGAAGACTCCAAAGAAATACCTAGTGTCAGGAAAGAAACTCCTCCACCAGGTAAAAACAGATTTCAGAAGAAGAGGAAGCCTGTACTTGGATTGACCTCTGACCCTCCAACCAGGATGCCTGAGACCCAACCTGCTCGTGAAAGATAAGTGGTGGGGAACCATGGAGGCCCTTCTAGATCTAAGGGAATCCTTTATAAGGACCCCTTGAGAAATCCTATTTTGGGTTCAGAAGTTGTTACAACTTCAAGGGGACTGTTAGATCAGCTCCATTATACCTTAAATAAGAAAGATGTGCCAGAAAGGATTTGTAGGTCATATAGCTTACAAAGGAAAACCTTTGAGCATAGGTCAGGATGTCACCACCAAAATGCTGATGGTCTCTCTAGGATGTTTTTAACCGACTAGAGGTAAGAGACTCATCCAGGAGTGGATTAGATCCTCCTGTCCCTTAGTCTGGGGGGTGGATGTGTTAGAGAGAATTCTCTTCTATGGCTAATTTTCCTTACCTATACAGTCCCCCAGCAGCTTTGCTGGATTTGAGGGGTTTATATGTTTCTCCTCCTAAGAGTGAGACCCTTTTTTCCCACTCTTAGACTGATTGCTAGTGTGTGTTTTAGGCTATCGTGTGTGCTTATGGTCTATGGGGTTTTTCTCACCCTCATAGGATTCATCTTTTTACATGTGTGGTACACAGCACCCTCTGTGCCGTACCACAGGGGTGTCGTAGCGACCCCCAAACATAGACTCCATACCCTGGGACTGACTACTGTCTCCCAGGGCATGTAAAGTCCCCATTGACTTTACTAGTCAATCCTTATGAACAAAACCAGTACAACCCATCTGAATATGGAAGTACTGGAAAGGGTTAATAGTTTTTCCCTATTGTTCATTTGAGGGGGTGCCATAAAGTCCCTCTCTCAAAAGTTTCTGGCTGGTGGCAGTGGTTTCTACCATAAATATTCGACCGCAAATATTTTCCTATGGGATTTTCCCATTGTTCGAGGCTACCACTTTTACTGACAGCCTCTAACATACCGCCGGTTTATTTTAATATTAACTTTACTCGGTAGGTTTTTATTGCCAGAACTTTGATTTAATATCTTTCTCGTGTCTTTCTCTATAGTCCTAACCCAGGTGGGAGATCCTTTGTTCGTCTTTTTGGCGGGCATCTGCACAGAAGCCCTCCACTCTGCGCCACTGAGTCTGGGGTAGACAGGATGTGTGGGAGGGGGAATAGGCACCCTGGACAGGGTTGCCTACGCAACCCAAGTCGCACTCTGCTCTGATAGGCTGGGGGGTTCTCCCACCAGGAGAGCCACCCCGCTGTGTGAGTGACAGCTAGGCTGTATGAATGGGGGTCTTGCTGTATAAAAGCAGGGTCCTGAGGGCTGGAGGACAAGACGTCACCACTGGAACTAAGAAGCCGAAGAGGAGAGAAGCCGAAGACATCTGCAACGACTGAACCACCTGTGAAGCCCTGCTGCAGATCCTCACCACTTTTCTCCAATGACTCAGGAAGATCTTCACCTGCAAGAGTCTTCTTCCCTTGAGCTGGTGGGGCCAACCAGTTCGCCAATCGCCTTCCAGGACTTGCCTTGGTCGAATCGCCAGTGCCAAGCACTAGGAGACCAGATAGCCAGGCACCCGTCCACCCAAACCGCGATTTAAAGGAGCATACCTTTTATTCGTTTGGCAGCACCGCAGCTGGTTTCATCCCTGGGCAGTGCAGTAACTCGAACCTTCCTCCATGACGAGAGCCTCTCTTCCTCTGCTGGATCTCCTGAACTGCAGGAACTGCCAGGGACTACCGCCACCACAGGAGCCTCTTCCCCTTTTAAGGTACATTGTTCTGCCAGGCCTCCCTTTTCGTTGGGTGCTGCTAAAGGTGTGTTAAATCCTTTACTTACCTGTTGGGTTGGCCGCCCCTATCATCTAACATTTCAAATCGTTTAACAAAGACTTGACTGCAGGCACAAGAACATTTTGTTCCTGGGCACTTTGCCCTGTACCACTGACTCTGGCACAGGCCAATTGATTCTGGCTAAATCTGTTACAACTGCCTTCTCTGGATTGCTTATCACCTAGAAGTGTGTTGGTGCACCTAACTCTTATAATCACCTTTTTCTTCCCTCTTTTTAAACTTGTGAAGTGCCATTTTGCTTGGTTTTCACCTCAGTATCATACATGCTAAAGTACTGCCTTGCTTAACTTGTTCACAATCTTCTTGGGAAGTGTTGCTGGTCTGTTTAAGGGTATATTCCTGTATAACTTGTCCTTTCCCTCCCTCTTGAGAAATTGTTAGAGTGCTATTTCTGCTTGGTTTTCACTGTGCCGTTTTGCTCAGTTTTCACTCTTGCTCAAACTTGTCTACAATTTAAATAGGGAGTTGTGTATACTTTTCTTGACTGATTTAACTTGCTTTTATAATAGTGATTTGTGTGTGAACATCAGAGTGTGTAAAATAAATATATATATATTCTTTTTGATACAAAGCTTTGGTCAGTGTTTCCTTGTCCCATAGTATTGTAGTCCTAATGTGTAAACCCTGAATACTGCTCATCTCCCTCTTGAGATAAGTCTGACTGCTTAGCCACAGCTACCAACTACATTTGTGTGGTACAGACTGATACCAAAGGGGATTTATTTCATATACCTGTACTCTTAATCTTCTGTGGTGCTCCCTAAGGGAACTGCACAGGATTGTGCCTAACAGACAAGTATCCTTTGTCCGTTGGATATTAGTTTGGTGTAAGGTGAGCATATTGGAAAAAGCATTGTGAATCGACTGGCACCACTTCTTGTCCTTCACAGGCTTTGAAGAGGGTAGGGTTTATTATTAAACTCACACAGGATAGAGAACAGTTCCTTCGAGCATGACTTGGCCTTCTGGATCCTGTGGTTATAAAAGTCAGACTTGGCCTTAGTAAAGGCCTCCTTATAATCCTTTACCAAAACCTTATAGTTAGCTAAGGTAATGCAAGAAGGATCTTTCCACCAGCAGCATGCTGCTTTGCGTTTTTTCATCCTGATGCCCAAAATGTCCTCATTGAACCAATATTAAGAGTATTGTGAAGTGGGAGAATGGATTACTCGTGCACCAGGCCCAAGTAGGCCCCAAGCAAGAGTTCCCGTGGACATTAACAAAGCAAAAGTCAGGTTGCTGAGCCTGCAGAAAGAACCCAGTGGAGCAACCAGCCAAGGTCGTAATGTTGCAAACCCACAGTCAAGAAACAAATCTTCAAAGGCACGATGTTGCAACCTCGCACTCCACGTACCAATGTTAAAATCATATCTGCAAATTAAACCAGACATACAGTGGAAAAACAATATTAATTGTGCAGAATTATGCCTCAAACACGGTCCCTCCCCACGTGACCAAGCCGAACCTGACGAGATGCCAAAACCCAGGAGAGAAAAGGCGTCTGGGTACCTCGCTACGAGACGCAGGCCGACACACTTGAAAGGCTCAATGGACACCTGCTACAGTGGGAACGGTCAGTCTCCCACCTATGAATAAATCCTCACATTGCCTGCACGTACCCATACTGAAACACTGTTGCAACCACAGGTGCACCGTGTGCTGGGAACAACGGTGGTCCCAGGCTGGGGAGCTCACGGATGCACCAATCAGAACATGAGGTTCTTATCTCAGACGTCAGTAACGTTAGCCAATCCTCAGGGGTCTTCATGTAACAATTCTTATGTATCTAATTGTAGGGACAACCCAGATATACCACCTGACTACATCTTAACCACTAATATCATTCTCTATATGCGTACTATACTAACCCCACCACTCGAGCAACCAATCAAGAGTGGCGATAGGTTCTTTTGGTAACTTTTTGGAATGACGCAAGTAGCGCGTCATAATGTAGTAAAAAGGGCCTGCGAGCCCCACTATTGTGTGTGTGTCAGGACGAACGCGTACGCTCCTTGACCCATCCCTGCCGTTTGCATAATAAACGACAGAAGTTGCCTTGCTCCTTGTGTGTGCCTCATACTCTGTCTCGATCCGAGATATACACGGGAGGAGTTGGGGCCTCCCTGCCCGGAGGTCTGCGGACGGCCCGGCCGACCCCGGCAGAATCCCCCCCGACAAGTTGGAGGCACTGCTGAGATCTGTTTAAGATCGACTTTTATTTTTTATTTTTCCAGGCACTCCCGTTGCGGGGAGGCCCGGCGGCGCGGCCCCCTCTGCCGTTGCCCCCTTCTGAGGACTACAGGACCATCGCGGAGCTGCGAGAGGACCGGACAGCGCAATCCGGATATTGGCCCTCGGGAGCCGGTTGAGAAGTATCCCGCCCGCGGTCGGCGAGTGTCCAGACGTGGTCCAGACGAGGGGAGGTGGCGAGCCGCTTGGAGGGGTGCACGCAGTCGAGCGGCCCTGCATCGAGGGAACTTGGTGAGCATGACACGCACAACAAGCAATGCGAAATTGTGAGGGAGGGGGCGGAAGTAAATAAGGGAGGAGGGAGGTATTGTAAAAAGGTGGGGTGAAGGTTTAATTGAGTGATGATAATGGAATGAATGGTAGTGAATTGAGTGCGAGAGAAGGCGGCTAACGTTACGCGAAAGAGGGGGGCAGGGCACGAGAACAACACGTGCAGACGCTCGCAACAAAAAGCTAACGTTACGCGAAAGAGGGGGGCGGGGCACGAAAACATCACGTGCAGCCGCTCGAAAGACACTGATTGGCCTAAATCGCGACTACGTGTGAGGGTGGGTGTGTGTGGTTTCCTACGATTTGACATTTATCATTCAATGAGTAGATGAGGTTCCCTATTGTTCGAGCAAGAAACTCGATAGGTAGATGAGGTTCCCTATTGTTCGAGCAAGAAACTCGATAGGTAGATGAGGTTCCCTATTGTTCGAGCAAGAAACTCGATAGGTAGATGACGTTTCCCTGTGGGCGGTGGCTAGTTACGTAGTTGCCCAAAACGGAAGATAATTGGCTGGTTAAGCCCTCCTGTTGAGGGGCGTATCACACGCGAGGCGACGCAGCGTGCGCAGTCCGGTTATAGTATTGATGAGATTACCTTGTTCCAGGAGAGACAGGAAGACAGCTGTAGGGTTAGCGGGGTAGATTGCAAGTGTATTTTGAATTTAAAGAACATAACACGAATATACCAGTAGTTCGAAGAAATAGGTGACGTCACCAGTAGGGATTTAGTAAGATATCGTGAACACAAGAAGCTTTGGGTTTGACATTGGTGGGGAAGAGAAACATGATAAAGGAGCGGACACGGAGATAAACGATAAACGAGTGGATCAAAGAGGAGAAGGGGAAGGGGGCGTGGCTGCGCACGGAGAACGCCGGCCACGGCAAGTGTAAAGGTGGGAGGAGAACGGGGAAAAAGGACGACTGTGTAAGATCGTCGTAAGGGGTACGCAGCTGCAGGGGGCTGCGTGCGCTTCGGCCGCAGGGGGCCGTAGGGGAAGGAATATAATATAACATCATAAATATATTTGTTTTATAATTTTTTTTTTGTTTTGTGTGATTATTATCATTGCATAAATTGTCAAAGGATTGTCGTAAGTCCCCACACTTGCGGGGCAAGGTAAGCAATAAAAGGTTGTATGTTGCAAACTGGTAGCAAGGGGAAGGGTAAGAAAGGGTGCGCTAGTATGTCATACGGGAGAGGGTTGGGAGGGTGGGGGAATACCCTCACTACCCCACTACAACATATATGCACCACACTGCCACCCCATAGGGAGAAGTTAATTAAGTACAGCATAGAGTGGACCCAGGGGACGGACAACAAAATGTTGACACCATGGCCGCCTAATGGTAGCTTTGACCCATATGCCCAACATTCACTATTAAACCATCTGCACAATACATACAAGGGGAAGAAGTTGGCAAACCATGTGGAGGTGTTTAACTTATGGAGGATGTTCCAGGGGTCTAGACCAGGACCAAATGGAATGTTCACTATGGGGGAAACACCGGAAGAAAAGGAGATTAAGAAAGAAGGAACGGATGGGGAAAAGGAGAGTGAAGGAACAAAGAATATGGGGAATGAAAAACTGGGTGGAGGAAAGGTTGATAAATTAGCTGACATAAAACAGGAACCGAGCAATGAGATACCCTTAACACCGGGAGTGAAAACAGAGGGGGGAGGGTTGTACCCTTTAAGAGAATTAGGAGAAATAAAAGGACAGTTAAGGGCGGCTGAAGGATACTCAAACCCGGCATACAGCCCTCCACCATATGTGGCTCATGGAAAGATACCAATGGGGGACGGGAGGAGAGAAGAGCAGACTGTAGAGATAGGAAACGATGAGTGGGTAGCTGCACAGATATTGTTGAAATTACGAGGATCACTAACTGGAGAGGAAAGGGAGGCGGTAAAGAGAACAAACGAGGATAGTGAAAGAGAGAGTGAAATGAGGGGAGAGGAGCTGCTACGGCAGAAGGAAGAGATTTTGGAGGAAAGATTAGCTAAACTAAGGGATGAGCAGAATGAACTGATAAAACAACTTGAGGGGGAGGAAAGAGAGAGAGTGAGGAAAAGGAAAGAAGATAAGGACGAATTGGAAAAATTAAGGGAGCAAAGTGAGGAGAGAAAGAGGGAAGCTGTAAGGGTAAAAGCAGCAGCAGAAAGGGTATCAAGAGTAGTGATGAGGGAGAAGAAGAAGGAAGAAGAAGAAAATGAAAAGGAAATGGAAATATGGAGGAGGAGGATAATATCAGAGACAGCTAAAAAATATGAAGAGGGGAAGGTAATAGAGAGTATAGTAGAAAGAGAAAGGGTGAAATGGGAAAGGAGGAGAGAGGATGAAAGGATATTGGAAGAGATGAGCAACGAAGTAATGGAGGAATTAAAAAGGAAAAGAGAGGAAAATAGTAGGGAGATGGAGGAGAGGAGTGAAGGGGAGAGAGAGGAGAGTAAGAGGGAGAGTGAAAGATGGGGAGAAGTATATAAAAATAGAGAGGTAGCAACAACGTCAGCACTAAGGGGAACAGGTGGTAACAACGGAAAGGAAGAGGGAGACCTAATAGACTTAAAAACTGTAACAATAAAAGGAAAAAAGGCAGAGTGGGGGGCGCAATTTATGAATGATTTTTGTAGTGAGGATGGAAGGAAGAGTGAAAGGGAAAGCTTAGATAAGCTATACCTCACTAGAACAAACATAGATTCGCCATGGGTGAGTAGAAGATGGGAGGAGCTGGAGAGAAGTAAGGAGGAAGTGAAAAGAATGGGAGAAACACAAACTAACGAACACACGCCACCGACGCTCACCAACCAACACACGCCACCCACATCACCATCACGCTCTCTAACGCCACACCCCACATGTTCAACAACTGCACGCTCTCTGCACAGAATAAAGCTCGCACCCTTCATGGACGAAGTTACACCTTATGCATGTCGGCTTAGGGACCTCCCTAGTCGCAGGCAAGACAGGCAAACAGACGTGCCAATATTGAACACAGGAAAGGATGAAAAAAGGGGAAAGGAAGAAGAGGGAGGTAGGAGAAGAGGTAGTAAGGAAGGATTTGAAGTAGTAAAAGGAATGGGGGAAGAGGAGGGGTGTGAAGAGTTAACATCATGGAGCATAAAGGATGACACAAGACAGAATGTAATGCCACTGCTGGAGAGAGGAGGGGTTAGACCACAATATGTACCTTGGAAACATACGGATAAGGAAAACATAAAATGTAGGCTCCCATCATTAAGTGGAGGTGCGGGTAAATGGATATATGAAATGGAAAAACACACCGCAGGACAGAAACTAGCAGTGGGAGATGTTAAGGGCCTGTTAATATCAATATTAGGGGATAGAGCGGATGACATTTGGAAAAGAGCGGGATTCCATGGGGTAACAATAACAAACACATCGCATGATGGGGCACCATTTGCAAACTGCAGACATGCGCTATGGCAGGCACTAAGAGTGCAGTACCCAGACACATCAGACATAGGAGCCATTACTTCCCGTAAGATGGGTGAGAACGAGGATCCTGTTGATTATATCCAGGATATTCAAGAGAAGTGGCGCATGGAAACTAGAGAACAATGGGACAAAACACCAGCCATATTTTATCATATACTAGTACAAGGGCTCCCAGAAGGAGTTCAGAGACAATTAAAGAAAGTAGTGGGGATGGAAGCAAAACCATGGCCGGAAATACAACTGACTATAGTACATCACTGTAGAACATGGCAAGGAAAAATGAAACAAAAGGAAGAGGACAGGAAAACAGAAGAGGCCAAATTAGTACAGAAAAAACTTACTAAATATACCATGGAAGGGGCACTAATAACTGCGCCAACACCAATGGCCCAAAGCCCAACGCAAGTAGTGGCTGCACAAAATCCAGCTCAAATAGCGCCTCCACAAGAGGTAATAGAGCAAGTGCTGCCTCTGCAATCACACGCACAGAACATGGGAGGAGGGTACCCAATGCAAGGAGCTGGGTATTATAATTATAATAGAGGGAGAGGAGGGTTTATGAGGGGAAGAGGATACGGATATAATACCCAACAACAGGCTGGGGGACTCAGAAATAACTACCAGACAGGGCAACCAGTATACCAGGACAACACAGGGAACTTCCCATGGCAAAACAGGGAACCACCCGTGTGTTGGAGCTGCGGACTATTAGGACACATGTCACGTACATGCAGGGTCAGGCCAGGAACACCAGCATGGAACGAACAAGCACAACATAGGACATCACAAGAACAGCAGGGCATACAACCACAGCAGATGTCACCACAAGGGAGTGACCAACACTATTCCCTACCACAACAACAAATAAAACAATACCTGCCACAAGTAACTGGTGCAGCGTTAATACAACCACCACCACAACCTGAACGAACGCAATTGGGTGGGGTGACGGTGTTGGGGCACAACCCTTACACAGGGAATGGCCAGTCATTGTACCCCCAATAGGACAGCCCACAGACGGCCTTGGTGTGTCCCATCCTGTCAGTAACACCTAATAGTGCGGAGGAGCCACGCATAGAGGTAACGATAGGTGACAAAAAATTATCATTCCTTGTTGACACCGGGGCGACCCGGTCTTGCATAAGGGAAGGTAAGTTTAAGATGTCAGGCGAAGCCATGAACACACAAGGGTTTTCTGGGGCTAAAGGGTTGGTTCCATTTACTGATAACGTTCCGCTATCTATTGGAGATTACGATCTGTCAGTACCACTTTTGTATTATAGTGCCTCACCAGTAAACATACTGGGGAGGGACATAATGAACAGATTAAATATGACGATCTCCTTTACAGAGGATGGCATAATTTGCTCTACTCCAGGGATTAACATGCTTGCAGCACGACAGATTTTGCAAGCATACTGTGGACAGATAGCGATCAGGGCGGAGCCGGTAGACGGCGAGCTATTCCAGTACGGAACAGACATGGCATTTGCATGGATGCCAGGGATAGGAGGGAAAATATGGAGGAGACCAGCAGCCTATCTATTCCGACCAGAAACACCAGCTAATGAACTGGAAGGGAAGGTCATTGCAGTGGACATTGAGAGCATTATTGCAACAGCTGATTATGTTGCTGTGCACGCCCAAGATAAAGAAGGGAGAGCATGGAGGGCGGTGATAGCACTAGCAGAAGGATGTAGGCTGACCCAGGTGTCAGATGAAGAGTTGTTTTCAGAAGAAAAGGAGGAAAATGAAATGGTGTTCATGATGAGTGTAGAAATGTGGCTAACAGTGGCTCACAAACAAGTGGCACAGAAAATTGCAATGGCACTTGAGGCACCCGCTGGCACACCAGTCCCATTTTTTAAAGAAGATATGTCAAAGGTGCCAAAATCATTATGGACTATTAGCCCTTATGATGTAGGATGCATTAAAAGCATAGGGGGTGTAAAGATAAAATTAAAAAAGGGTGCCATACTACCAAGAGTGAAACAATACCCATTGTCAAGAGAGGCAGATGAGGGCATATACGAAACCATAACAGCCCTTATAAACAATGGCATATTGGTCCCCTCAGAATCCCCATGCAACACAGCTGTGTACCCGGTGCGCAAGGCTAAAGGAGGGTCTTGGCGGTTCATACAGGACCTCAGACCGTTGAACAACATAGTAGAAGCAGAGTATCCAGTAACAGCAAACCCGGCCACAATTTTGTGTGGCATTCCAGCAGAAGCATCACGGTTTACAGTGATTGACCTTAAAAATGCTTTTTTCTCAATACCATTACACCCAGACTCACAAGACTTGACAAGCTTCACTTACCGAAATAGGAAGTGGAAACATACCAGATTACCACAGGGATATTGTGAATCACCTTCAATTTTCAATAGGGTAATACAGATGGATTTGGGTAACGTTGAGTTGGAAAGCACAGTGTTACAGTATGTGGATGACATAATAATTTGCAGTACAAATGAAGATAAATGTAGAGAGGACTCATTAAAAATGTTGACGATATTGGCTGAAAAGGGGTACAAGGTAGACATGGAAAAGATACAATACTGTCAGGAACAGGTACTTTACATTGGCCAACTGATATCACAATATGGAAGAAGGATTGCACCACAAAGAGCACAGGCAATATCAGGCACTCCCGTGCCACAGACTGTAAGAGAACTGCAGCAATTTCTGGGACTGTGCAACTACTGTAGAGCATGGGTATTTGATTACAGCTCTTACATAGGACCCCTGCTTGAGGGTTTGAAGGAAGCAAATAAAGGGGAGAAAAAGTTGGGATGGACTATGGAAATGAAGGAGGCATTTGATGAATTAAAAGAAGCAATATCAACTGCTCCAGTACTAGCATCCCCAGACTATTAGCGACGATTTTTTATATTTTCACATTGCGACTCAGCAGTAATGAAAGCAGTATTGGCCCAAAAGACTAGCATGGGCTATAAACCAGTAGCATTTTACAGCGGTCACTTAGATCCAATAATGTTAGGACAATTCTCTTGCGAACAAGGTCTTGCTGCAGCTGCATTTGCAGTAGAAAAAGCATCATCAATAACTATGGGGTGTCCAACTACACTATTTGTAGAACATGCACTATTTGCGATATTGAATAAACCTAAGTCCACACTGACGACACAGAGGGCAACAGGTTATGAGATTATTTTGTCCAAAGCTGAACTGGCAATTGTTAGATGTAGCACGGTTAACCCTGCAAGGTTCCTAGCAGAAGTAATTGAAGAGGGAGATTACGCCCACGACTGCACCCAAGTAACTGAGATGTACTCATGTACTAGGAAAGTTGAAGAAAACGCACTAGAGGGAGGTGAGCTTTTGTTTATTGATGGGTCATCAACTATTGATCAAGGAGACGGGATAAGGAGGACTGGGGCAGCAGTAGTACAAATGATGGAAGCGCCAGTGTGTGTGGCTATTAAGTGTGTACAATTACCACAGCATTACTCTGCTCAAGCGGCGGAACTGGTTGCACTCATATTGGCACTAAAGGAAAGTTTTGATAAAAAAGTTACTATATATTCCGACAGTGCATATGTTACATCCACTGTCCACTCAGGGCTATCAAAGTGGAGAAGAAGAGGGTTTAGGAGAGCTGACGGCACTCCAGTACAACATGCCCTCTTGTTGGCTGAACTAATTGAAGTAATAAACGATCCCCAAGAACTAGCCCTAGTAAAATGCACAGCACACACCAATGGAGAAGACTATATATCAAAAGGAAATGCAGCAGCAGACGCACATGCAAAATATGCTGCATATTTTGGTGAGATATGGAACCCCACAGACTCACAGAGAGGGAGAGGGAGGGGAATAGCGAGGGAGATGTTAATAAAAGAAGGGTACACCCATCTCCCAGCCACCCAGATTATGGAGTTACAAGCGGCTGCACCAATGGCCGAAAAAGAAGTATGGGTGAAAAGAGGATGCACAATGTCACCAACCGACGCACTATGGCGCCAGGGTGGCACTGGGAAAGTTGTAATACCATTGGCATTGTTAAATACCGCCTTGAACCAATTACATCACCCTGCCCATACAGGCAAAGAAATAATAGCAGCACGAATTAGAGAAGATTGGTTCTGTCCCGAGTTAACATCCCATGTGTCAAATTTTATCAGCAATTGCCTTACATGTCAACAGTTCACGGCCGGTCATACTTTAAAGGTGATAAGAGGTACCATACCCCGACCAGAAGGACCTTTTCGGCACCTCCACATTGACTATGTTGATATGATCAACATTTGTCAAGGCAATAGATACATGATAGTAGTAGTATGCCCATTTTCTAGGTGGATCGAAGCAGGGCCCTGTTCACACCCTGATGCGTTTAGAGCAGCCAAATTTATAGTAAGGGAGGTATTCCCCAGGTGGGGAGTGTGCGAGGTGTTAAGATCAGACAACGGACCCCATTTCGCAAATGAAATGTTCCAGCATATCACATCCCTACTGAACATTAAACACAAATTTGCATGTGCGTACCACCCACAGGCCAATGGTGTATGTGAACGCCTGAATGGCCTATTGAAGGAGGCAATTGCTAAAATACAGCAAACAACAAAGAAAAGTTGGTTGTATTGCCTTCCGTTAGCACTGTTCGAACTTAGAAACAGGCCAGGGTCCGACCACCACCTCACCCCACACGAGGTGGTTACTGGACGCCAAATGCGCCTTCCCCTAACACCAACGTCAAGGGCATTCACCGACCAAGAAAGTTCTGCGAATGTGTTAGGTGATGAAATGTATCAATATGTGTCTTCTTTGATTACTAGCGTTGTGTTTGTGTCTCAACAGCTCGAGCGCACACGGGGCGGGTCCACCAGCAACCAAGAAATAGACGAAAATACAGAATTGGGAAAGGAGAACTTGTGCCAACTTGCCAAAGGTGACCACGTACTACTTCGAAATTTTAATAGAAGGTGGAACCAGCAGAGGTTCACTGGCCCCCATTTAGTAGAGGACGTATCAACAAGAGCAGTAAAACTAAAGGATAAGCGTGCGTGGAACCACCTGCATGATGTAAAAATCTACAAACTGCAGACCCGCCCCAGCGCCAACGACAGGTCCATTGGAAAAACGCCAACAACATCCCCGGCAGCGGAAGAAAACACAACCACAGACAACGACCCAATTGTTCCCTCGGAGAGAATAACGGACGAAGAAGGGGGCGATCCCCACACTGCCCACCCCATGGTCACACGTTCAAAGAGTAAAACTGCTCCCGCCATCTGAGCAAACCCCCCCCCCATTGACTACTAAATACAATTGTAATAAAAACTAAGGACTTCGCTTGCACCAATACACATGTAAACACGTGAATGTTCTCTTTTTCTCTCGCACATACAGGAGCTGCGTAATATTGTATTGTTAAGAAAAGTTATCTAACAAATTCAGTGTGCAGGCGTAGATGGTGCTGCCAGACGATAGTTACCCAGAAGAATTGTCACACCAATTTGTATACGAAATAAAAAGGCCAACATACTTAAAAAAGAAAAGGGTACGTGTATACTACACGGCCTTCCTCCTGGCCATAGAAAATTACATGCCCCACCTCCGCCCATACTTGCCGGTCTTGAGAGACCGATCACTTAGAGTAGCGTGGGAGCAACTCTTCACCTGGGCACTGAATGACTATTTGATAGGGAGAGCTTAATGAAACAAAACTAACATTTAATAACAAGCACTTTTTGAGAATTTTTAGGCGGGCAACTTTAACGTCGCAAGAATACGCTGCCAGGACTGCAGCAAGGTAAGAGCAAAAATGTCGGTGAGGTTAGCATATGTAATAAAAATAATAGGGATTTTTATGATCACCGGAGTTTTGGCTGCCTCTGTATGGCAGTACAGCTATGCTATGAGTTTTTTTTGCTGCACCCAAACCTAATGTACCCCACCTCCCTGCTGCAACAGGTGTTACGTCAGGTGGTAACAGTAACAATGAACAAAAGCGAAATAAAGTTAAACGCAGCACATACTCAGACAATAAAGGTATTGATAATTATGTACAAGATTCAGCACACGTCACAAACAACATATGGTACCAGCACATGACCCGCATTGGTAAGCAGACAACTGAGGATAGCTGTTACGTTTGCTCATTAATACCATACGCCATGAGCGCTTCACGAACATTTGTTGCCACAGAAATAGATGAAAAAACAGCACAGTGCATAATATATTTGGCCCTGTTCCAAACGAAAGGAAGATTCCAAGGAACAGTAGTGCACATGACATGGAAAACACGAGACTCATACCCATATGAAAACAACTTCCTCAAGACCTATCTGAGTTATCACAAGACCAGTTTACATGCTGAAGCATTCAGATACATAACAAGTGGCCCTGAAAAAGGAGAAACAAAGAAGGTAACACTGCAGTATCTACCATGTGATTGGTACGCCACGGAAGTTCCGGGTAAACAAGGATGCTGGGAGAGGCCATTACTGACGATAACAGGAAAGGTGTTCCTGGGTACCAGCTGGGAGATAGGAGTGGTTGGCAGCAACATGGTAACAAAAGAAACTATCTCAACCATCGAGACACACAATCATCGATGTTGGACGACATGGATCAAGTATGTACCAATGCTCACGTGGGTAGAAGAAGATGAAGACCCGATAACTATATTACCATTGACTGCGCCCAAAGTATGTTACCAGCATAAAGGAGAGGTGGACGTGGGATATAACACCAATTGTGCAAGTGTGATGGAGTTACCTGAGGGGGGAGCGGGAACAGCAGTAATAATGGACCATTATTGGGCCTGCGGAGAAAAGGCATATCATACACTGCCTCCCCTGTGGAGTGGTGTGTGCACAATGGTACACGTCAATGTACCATCACTAGTGGTACCTAAGAAGCATGTCGATGTGGCGAAATTTCCGAAAATGGATGAAGGAGACAGGAGAAGAAAGAGATCTGCACCACTCCAGAAGGAGCAAGAAAACAGGACCAACAGCAATGATACTGTCCTAAACAGGAGAAAAAGACAAGGAGAGCCATTAACAGGAAATTATCTGTGGGGAAGGTCGGAAACGGAACTAACATCAATACCGCCAGAACACAGACTATTCAGCAGAGCAGCAATGTTCTTCTCCTCAATAATACATCCGGGACTGCAGGCATACGCAAACGCAAAATGGCTGCAAATAACCAGATGGGAACTAATGATGACCATAAATTCGACAGTAAATGGGTTTAACGCAATTAAAGAGGAGCTGCGAGCTGTAAGGATGGTAGCACTACAGAACAGATATGTATTGGACCTTCTCACAGCAATGGAAGGAGGAGTTTGTGCAAAGATAGGACAATCATGCTGCACGTTCATACCTGCCAACGATGCCGACAATGGTACACTAACAGAAGCAGTTTCACAATTGGCCCAGATGCACTCCAAAATGATGGACGAAAGTAACGGCGTAAACAAGGATAAAAGCTGGTTTTCACTATTATGGTCATGGATGCCATCTTGGCTGTCAGATGGACTGAAAATAATAGTGGGATGTGCTATTTTGGCTGGAGCTGCACTGATAATAATTAGATTTTGGAAAGCCCGGAAGGCGCGCTCAACTGATGAGTTGCTGGAAATGGTGGGAATGCACCCCTTGATGCCAGCGGATGACGGCCAGCACACAGGTGTGATAATACACGAAAGGGAGAAGTTGCGCACCCAAATCATCGCCAATCATCTAGACCCACCATCAGTGAAAATCGAGAACCCAAGGAACCCTAGGAGCTACATAGGAAGATGGGTGTACTGTACTCCTGGAGGAACATGCGAATACATGTATTGGTCATTTGAAGATCACGTAAACCATTATGGACATCTCGGAGGGATAACCAAGATATGGAGAGTAAGAGGAGATAACGAAAAGGATATGTTTGTGGTCGACAAGTCGACCAGAGGGGGGACTGAAGTGGGAGAATGGAAAACCAGACTCCCGTCCTTCACCTCTCGCGCTTGGCCTAGAGGGTCGCGGCCCAGACACCCGCCACGAGAAGAGTTTGCCCATTTACCAGATGACCAAATACCCTGGTACAGAAACATACGGATGTGTCCATCTGCCTGCCCAACAGCCCGCACTGGCCATGCCGACACCTGCGGCACGGACCAACTAGACTGAAATCTACACATCGTTAGAGATGCCATGACGACCTAGATAACGGGAAGCACCGCTGAACTATTATACACACTGAACATTTCCACACCAATCTACACGAAGAACATACTCAGTGCTCTGACGTAGGCGACAGGCTTATTCACGGACGTGCATCTTTATTATTTTTACATAGGCTTTCAGAATGCAGAAACGCAAGACGCACCATGAGCTCATTTATAACGCTTGCTCACGCTTCTCTTGAAACCCGTTACCATCATGAGAGATATAATGGAAACACGATACTGGCCATGAAACTGTATGCCACTATAACCTAAAGCATCCATGCACTAAATGGATTACTCGTGCACCAGGCCCAAGTAGGCCCCAAGCAAGAGTTCCCGTGGACATTAACAAAGCAAAAGTCAGGTTGCTGAGCCTGCAGAAAGAACCCAGTGGAGCAACCAGCCAAGGTCGTAATGTTGCAAACCCACAGTCAAGAAACAAATCTTCAAAGGCACGATGTTGCAACCTCGCACTCCACGTACCAATGTTAAAATCATATCTGCAAATTAAACCAGACATACAGTGGAAAAACAATATTAATTGTGCAGAATTATGCCTCAAACACGGTCCCTCCCCACGTGACCAAGCCGAACCTGACGAGATGCCAAAACCCAGGAGAGAAAAGGCGTCTGGGTACCTCGCTACGAGACGCAGGCCGACACACTTGAAAGGCTCAATGGACACCTGCTACAGTGGGAACGGTCAGTCTCCCACCTATGAATAAATCCTCACATTGCCTGCACGTACCCATACTGAAACACTGTTGCAACCACAGGTGCACCGTGTGCTGGGAACAACGGTGGTCCCAGGCTGGGGAGCTCACGGATGCACCAATCAGAACATGAGGTTCTTATCTCAGACGTCAGTAACGTTAGCCAATCCTCAGGGGTCTTCATGTAACAATTCTTATGTATCTAATTGTAGGGACAACCCAGATATACCACCTGACTACATCTTAACCACTAATATCATTCTCTATATGCGTACTATACTAACCCCACCACTCGAGCAACCAATCAAGAGTGGCGATAGGTTCTTTTGGTAACTTTTTGGAATGACGCAAGTAGCGCGTCATAATGTAGTAAAAAGGGCCTGCGAGCCCCACTATTGTGTGTGTGTCAGGACGAACGCGTACGCTCCTTGACCCATCCCTGCCGTTTGCATAATAAACGACAGAAGTTGCCTTGCTCCTTGTGTGTGCCTCATACTCTGTCTCGATCCGAGATATACACGGGAGGAGTTGGGGCCTCCCTGCCCGGAGGTCTGCGGACGGCCCGGCCGACCCCGGCAGAATCCCCCCCGACAATTGTCTGCTTTTATATGACGAATCTTAAGTGGCGGCAATTGATTGGTGGCATCTATGAGAGACCTAGTAATGTGTAATGCTAAAATATCTGCACCCTCAAAGTCCTCAACTGAACCCAGTTTCTCTGACAAAAGAGGAATGAAATTTTCATGAGTCAACAATTTCACATTACGCATGCGAATGTCCAATCTGATATTAGCATCAAGTCTGGCGGGTACAGCAGGCAGAATAACACCAAAGGTAAGCAGTGAGTGATCCGACCAGATACAGTGCTCAATTAACAGATTGGACACAGAAAACTGATAGACTAATAGCCAGTCCAAAATGTGGCCTGCAATATGGGTGGGAGAGTCAACCAATTGCGAGAAACCAATGGTATCAATGGCATTAATGAGGGACCCAGGAATGGTGTCCCACGAAACATTGAACCAATAGTTTAAGCTCCCCAAAACAAGTACGGGTGACTTCAACTTGGTGACAGTATTTAGGAGATTCATAACCTGCTCTTCAAATAAATGCAGAACACTCAGAGATCTATACAGGACAATTATCGTGAGGAAAGTGTTTTCTGACAGCTTTAGTCTAACCACTAAGATTTTGCACTCCGCTGGGGATTTGTGTGCTAATGTATATAACTGCATTGATGTTTTCAAGAAGAAGGCAACACCCCCCCCTACCAAAAGTTGTATCCACTCTAAGAAGAGAGTGTCCCACAGGAAAAGTGGCAAGAACTTCGGAGGGAAGGGCTTTATCCAGCCAGGACTCCATCAGCACAAGGCGATCCACGCTAGACACTTCCAGCATATCCATAATCTCTGTGTCATGTTGATGCAGGGAGCGTGTGTTTAGAAGACCTGCATGCAAAACTGAAGGGGTATTACCACTCTCTACTGGTGAGGGGCAGTTTGGCAGTGGCCTCATTGACACGCTCTTGCCTGCGAGAGGCTACACAATTAAAAGATATTATGGATAACACAGGCACGGAGGCAGCTATAGGTAGCAAATGAGTGTCCTGTGTCACCTCAAAGGCTCCACTCTCATCACAGAGAGAGAGAGACTCCACGGGGGCAGTGATTCCCAATTTGCTAGCACTGTTAGTTATAGGTGGTGATGTTCCCCAATTTGACCAATAGGTTTCATGAATAGCACCAATCAAAGTGAGAGCTCACAGAGGTGAACCTCCTGATGAAACAAACTGGGTCAACTTACTGATAGGAGGATCTAAATGTAGTCTCCTTAAAGAAACAGGCACCATAGGAAATAGTAACAATTTGACCCTTCCTTATTCCCCGTTTAACTAAAGAGATGAATTAGGATATGTAGCAGAAAGTCCTTGCTGGGAATGGGACACAAAATTGTAGACCAGTCTCTGGCAGGATCCCCAAGTCATAGTCAAGTGAAAAGCTTGGGTCAGGAGCTAAGATCTTAGGGGAAGGGTTTTTGATGAATCTGACGATATCATCACTACTTTCCCTGAAATGAGCTCCTCCTACGTGGCCAGGGGATGTCTACCGCCACCTGATCCTGACCCTGGGTGCAGCTATATGAGGCACGACTACCTGGGGGGAGGTGACTCTTGGGGAAACCAGATTAAATTGCTGGAGAAAACCACATGCTCCCCATTACTTTCCTGGGATGTTTCCTCAATCCCCCATGCCTTAATGGCATACTGTTACAGTCAACCCCCACCTCCTAAAAGATCTATTGCGATTTATACCCAAACTCCCATTAGGGAGACTATGTTGACAAATAGGATGAGGATGAGGCAGGGAGTAGTGAGGATCACTTCCCAGGACGCTAAATGTCCACATCCTTCAAGTCATTCAGAAAGCAACTCCATAATGACGGACATGAGAAAGAACAATGGAGTAATGAAGATCATAAAGACCGAATGACAAATGCAGCAGTCTAGTTGTTGGCAAATGAGTAAACAAGCCGGGAAGTTCAAATATGGCCAGGCTTCTGCTGATTATGGGAAAGAGAGAGAAGTGTTGCAGACGCAGGGCTGCCTCACAACCCGTAAAACTGTTAAGCACAGCGCTGAAGGCAAGCTTGCCATGGCAGGTGACCTGGATGTGAAACCAAGAAGGGAAGGGAGCAACTACGGTGTGGGTGATGTTCTGCTGAAAGAGTAGCAGGAACTGCACACCCTGAAAACGGACACAACGAGAGTGCCGTGCTTGATGAGGGCGCATGCGAAGCAAGTACACTGAAGCAGGGGTGAGAAGAGAAACATTGGAGAAAACCGTTAGGCCATGGGAAGGAAAAAGGGTTACTGGGTTGCCAGCAAGTATATTTTACCCCGTAGAAGAAACAGAAACAACCAGTGAACCTAAAGGAACAAGTAGGTTACGGGTGGCCAAAAAAAGTAAATAACTTCTTGAGAACACAGTGCAAGGGAGACAGCACCGTTATTAAAGAAGCAAAAGTAATAGCAAAGCAAGTTATCCATGGGTTATTGAACCCCAAGCTGAAAGAAGGAGTGACCCGTATGGTAAAGTACTGGCAAACTAGTATACCAGGTGAAGTTACGTATATGTATAACACAGAGTAAATGTAACAAAGTCCTAGTAAAGAAGTATACCACGTGAAGTTAAGTGTATGTATAACAAAGCGTATTTGTGTAACAAAGTCCTGGCAAACTAGTACAAGTCAGGTGAAGTTAAGTATATGCATAACAAAGAGTGATTGTTCATCAAAGTCCTGGTAGGAAACTATGCTAAACAAGTATGATGCCCTATGGAAATGAAACATCAATAAATGTGTTTCAAAAATAGCATGATGAGTACTAGAGACTGTATCCTTTAAAAAATCATTTTATTCTATTGAAATTTCACAAAACATATAGATACAACATCTCAAAACAAAATATGTAAAAGGGGAAGTGAAAGTTTAGGGAAGGGAGCTGATACCCCAAGAGGAGAAGTAAATATACTAAGGGGAGAGGAAACTGAATATTCTTTTGAGTTGGTGAAACTTGATACAAGGAATCCGGGGAAGGAAGCTGATCCCTGTGAACATTGTTCATTGGAAACCTTTTAATTGGATTGAAACATTTGTGCTGAACCTGAACATTTGAACACTTTGAAAATTCAAGAGCCAATACTCTTACCTATTAGAGTTTATTTAGAGTGTGAGGGGCAGAATAGGATTACAGAGACAGGATAGACCTTTATTAGAACATCTTGACACTGGACAGATTCATTAGTTTGGGTGAGGTAGGGAAATTCCTCTTAGATTAGGGATAGTGAGGTCTTTTCCAAACCCTCATATTTGTTAATGAAAGTGTGTAACCACAAACATGTCTCCTCTGTGTCCACGTCTCATTCCTCACTCCTCACAACTACCAGTAATATTATTATGCACATGCTGGTGGCAGAAGCGGTCAGCAACTAAGGAGGCACTAGCAATGTAACTGATTCAAGGTCGGTGGAGGCAAATGAATATTTTTGGTGGCATGGATTAACATCTCGCAACAATTCCTGCAATGACTGAGCATAGTGAGGCAGCCCACAATAATGAATGGTGATGCCTCACTGAGAACATTTCTAAATAATGTGTTTAATTGGTGCATTTTACAGTGCATTTTTCTCAGAAATATTGGGTCAAACAATATAATTTACAATTGTTTTTTGATGACATATAAACACACCCAGCAGACCTGAAACTGAGGGGGGCCCCAACAGGGAGTGTGGTCTAAAGAGTGATGGGCATTGCTTGAAAGGGGAGCCGCATGCCTCAAACAACACATTTTGAGACCCTGCAAACATGCAAACAGTATGGTCTCAGGTGGTCTTATCTGAATATTTTTAATTAAACCCTCTGATCCAGTGTCTAAATGAATCACTATCTGTAAATGAAACACTCACATTCAGTATATAAACAAGTTAGTCAGGCTCATATTTTTAAAGTGGTATCTGTATGTAGTTGACTACCAATGTTGTTGGCAGCCATGGATGCAATTTCCAATTTTTACAGAAGAGAGTACAAAAAGAAAGAGTAAATACAGACAAAACCATGTAGGTCTCATTCTACTCTCTGTTTTGTAAAATAATGTGAAACTCACCTGCAAATTGCCCTTTGCAGTTTGTATCTACAACGGATTCCTGCAGGATCCACCTGCTTTATTTTGCAGTTTTTAAATACAGGCAAAATCCTTAGGATTCTATTTGTTTTTTAACCTCCATGAAATGTTCATGCAGCCATTACAATAGGTGGTTTTACATACGGAGTAGGAATGAAGAGGAGAACATGTATGTCACCCTCCTGTCTCCCCTCTGCTTGCAAAAGGGTGTTGAAATGCCCCAGAATTGGTGTACGCCTTTTACGGCTTATTTTCACTCCTATTTTACCACACCACACCTTTCAAAATAATTGCCGCTGGACCCGTAAAGAATTACTGGCGCCTGACTTCCTGGTAACAACAGGACCCGATGGGAGTGGGGACCATGGAAGCAGTGGCTCCGGCAGGCAAACCCGTAGTGTGCCGGTCCGGAAACAACAGCTCCAGTAGGCTTACCGACGCTGTTGTTTCCGGACCGGCACACTTGTAATGAGTCCCAATGTCAATTGCCATGAAAAACAAACCACATGAAAGTAAGTAGTGCACAGTCTCACTTTCTTTGATTGATATCATGCCTAGGATTCAATTGTGCGCAGGCATGCTAAAAACAGGTTTTTAGGCAGTGTTGCCATGTGTCGGCCACAAACATACTTTAGTTCTGCCCTTCATGTCTATTGGCCTTTTATGGCCCTTCAAGTGGGCACTCTATTCAATTGCACCTAGTGTGAACACTCCAAGAAAATTCCCCACGTTCATCTGATTCAGTTTTGCCAGAAATTATCCTGTTTTTTAAATTTGTTTATTTTTTTGTGTTGTATGAGAATTTCAATTTTAAACATCAAATAGACGTTAACACTTATAAAATCAATTAGTTCTTGATTCACTGAAAACATATCTTGTTAAGAGTTAAGGAAATCGGCATATTTCATAATTGTAAATTTCAATTAATAAAATGAAATTAAGATAATAATCTATCCACATCCGATTTGTTATCAAAATAACAAGATATAAAGTGCTTAAAGTGCTTACTATCTGCTTAGGTTTTAAGTTTGCTAATATCCTTCTCCACAGATTATATGGAGAGTTGAACAAGGCAATAAAACTTCCAGATGTCAAAAAGACCAATATTGGTCTTCCCCAATAGAATTCACAGAATGTACGAATTGCCTGTATTACAATTCATAATCTTGAATAAGAATATGGCAAGTCGTTAGCAAATGTTGTGCCTCATTACGACCCGGGCGCTAATGGGTTAACAGCGCCGTAAAAGGCTGCAGCGCCGTTAACCCATTAGTGCCTGATTACGAGGTCCCTTTGCGGGACCCGACCTTAACGGCTGGTCTACACCAGCCGGTAAAGTAGGGACTCGCAAAGGGACCTTGGTACTAAGTACGGTACCGCAATTTGCGGTACCGTACTTAGCGCCTTCCCCATTCCCATTGAGCCCTATGGGGCAAAAATGGGAATGGGGAAGGGCCATGGAGGAAGAGGGAATTACCACCCCGCCAACCCTGTAATGGGGTGGTAATTCCCCCTTTCTCCATGGCGGAGTCGGTAGGTTATCAGCATGGACCATGGTGCCATTAGCCATGGTTTTCCGCCTGGGTCGTAATGAGGCCTGTTGTGTTGTTTGCGCAGACTTCAACCATAGTTTACAGAGTCTTTCATGACTTGTGACACCCATCCAGGATCTAGTTAATGCAAAATAGGACAAACAATTAATTTAAAATTGCATTGTAAAACATTGCACATCTTTATTCTGTATGGCCTTCACATCATTCATCATCATCAAATGCTTAAATGTTTACTTTTTATGTGGATAAATGAGCAATATGTTCAACCAATCCCATTTGTAAGCCTCTCTGCATAGCTATGTCTTGTTCACCCAATAGTAATTTCCGAAATTAGCGGGCCAATTTATTGTCCCATGCAATTCATTCCAAAAATTAACAAGGTCATCTATAACTCTAAGAGACTGGGCCTCATTCCGAGTACGGCGCTAACCAATGGCGCTATTAACGCCTTGGTTGACGCCGTACCCGGACCGGCAGTGCCTTGGTGGATGGCGGAATTACCGCCCCATTCCAAGGTTGGCGGGGCGGTAATTCCCCATTCACCAAGGCTCTTCCCCATTCCCAAATGAGCCCCCATAGGGCTCAATGGGAATGGGGAAGATGCAAATAACGGTGACCGTTCATTACGGTCACCGTTATTGGCTGGAGGCCCCTTTGCGCCCTCGACTTTAACACCTGCTCAAAGCAGGCGTTAAGGGCGAGGGCGCAAAGGGAACCTCGGAGTATGGCGGTAAGGGATTACTGCCACCGGTCTCGTTAGCGGTGGCCGCTATCCCTTACCGCCATACTCGGAATGAGGCCCACTTACTAGTTCCATTATTCAATATTGAGGCAATGTCTCCCAAGATTGAGTTACTCTCTGCCATTCTCAGTTTACCAAAGTCTGCTTTTGATTTTGTAATTAATTTGCAGTGAAGGCAGCCCCAATTCTAATGCTTTGGCATCTACCGGGATACCATTACTCAGAGCCAGTATTTTACGTACTAGATTCCCCTCTAATGCACTCAACCAATTGATTTCCCTTTCATTGTATGATTTTATGGTATAGATTATTCTAGGGACAACGCAAGTCATATGAAGTTTTAATAAACACTCCAAACAATTTCCACAAGCTGTATGTATAAGATTATTAACTGAGATTAGTTTATTATTAAGCTTCCTCTTGGTGTGTTCTCTCAAAGGCTTTGTACAGCTGTATGAACACAGTAGTGCTCCAAGATAAATAAAACTGGATGCTTGCTGTAAGGTGTGTCCATCAGTTTTCCTTCTAAAATTGGTGTTCTTTATTCCCTCACCAATACATAATGTGATTCTCGGACAGATTAATAACAAGACTATTTGCTTTGGAGTAATTGGCCTAGGCATCCAATGATCTTTGAAGACCTCTAGGGGTCTTTTATAATATCACAATATTATCTACATAGCCCAGATACAACAAGTGCTTGTGATTCAAAGTAGGTGGACAATATGTAGCTTCTTTAATCTAGCTATCCAAGGCATAGATCTATAGGTTGAACAGCAGGGGTGCCAGCACGTAGCCCTGCTTCCAACAATTATTAGTTCTGATAGCTTCAGATACTTCACCATCCACATTCAAGTGAATCTTGACATAAGTATCACAATATAATTGACTAAGAAAAGCAAGTAGATGGCTCGGCATGCCCCATAATTGGAGTTGCCTCCACAAACAACTTCTATTTACTGTATTGAACGCTGCCTTGTAGTCAACAAACCCTAAATGTAGCCTATTGCTGATGTTCCTCTTTGCATTGCCCATTAAGAATTGCAGCACCCAGATGTTATCTAGAGTGTCAAATCCGGCCCCAAAGCCTGCTTGATATGACGGGAGTATATATATGCTTCTATTCCGCCTACACGAACAAGTTATATGAGATTACTGAAGATTCTACCAATCACATCTTGCATGGCAAGCTGCCTATAATTACCTGGATCAATTCTTGAACTTTTTTTATCAAATGGGATAATGTGAGATAATTTCCAGGCACCCAGAATTATGCCAGATCTATATATTTGTCTGAACAAAGCATTTTATAGATTTGCCCATGACATGCCCATGCAATCGGATTACTCTTTACTGTTAGAGTATCCAACCGGCCCAGGAGCACCCGTTGGGTGTAAAGCATTAATACATCGAATGATGTCCCCTTCATCAAAGGGGTAGTCAGCAAAACCATTTCTGTCCATATCAGCTTGGTCCACAAGGCTATCTGGAATACAATACATATTATATGAATTGTTCTGCCATACACATTAATTTATGGGATTCAGGGATTGGCCTGCATAGTGTTTTCGATAATTACTAATTAGTCTCCAGAACCTACATTATCGTTACATTCCAGAGGCCTATATGTACATTTGATAATGAGCTTTTATGACTGCACAACCAATTCTTATATTTTGTTTTCAATCATGTTATAACTCTCAAGTTAATCATCTCGGAGGGGCCAAACCTTATATGCACCATTTGAATACATTTGCTGAGTTACTTTTTCTTTACTGCAACATGATAGTGATACATTCTGTAATTGGCCTTATCTGGGTTCACACAAATATCAAGACCTTAATCCCAGTTCTTTTAGCCAATTTTGCTATTCTATCTACCATCAGGTTGCCATTCATATTAGTATAATAACTGAGCAGCAGATGATCCATAGTGATTAGCTCATTAATTTGTGAACATTTTCTTATGGCTCCAGCTAATTCTATTCCCCAGAGAGTTAATTTGGAAGTGTCCCTCAAGTTTGATGATTTCTGTTTTAGGAGAGACACTCAGGCTCACTGTTATAATACAACAATCACTACTAGAATTAGGAATTAATTTAATTTAAAATTAATAATCATACTCCTAACACTTCTCTATGTGAATATGAAAACAATATTATTATGGCTGTTGTCATTATTCCACAAGTAAATATGAGAAGTACCTTCTAAGTACCTGTCATCCAACATTAGGAGATCAAAATTATCCATCATTTCCAGCCACTTCAGACCTTGTTCTAGCTTAAATGTATGATGTGTGTTTATGAAATAATGTTGCTTCTGTACACTTAGGTAGGTTCTTCTCAACATGCTTTATTGTAGTTTACTTCAAGCTGTTACATAGGGAACCACTGGGTGCCATCACCCAGGCTGGCTTCTTTCAACTGAACTTGGGTGGAACCTTGACACAACATACATAACCAAACATTCCACTAACTCACATCAACATTCTCTCAACTCATACATACCAAGACAAGCACTTCACAATAGTTTACAACTCTCAAATCCTTCTGCATAGATTTTGAGTCCTGAACAATATCACAATAGGCATTCATCCGGATTATTCCACAGCATTCATTGATGACATTAGTGACATAAAGTAAAATAGATGTGGTCAGGGAACCATCAGGGGTCACATGCATTAATAGCTAAGATTTCCCTTCATAAACAGACACTTATCTTAGTGCTAATATTCATCCTTAATTTTCCAACCAATACATTCTAGTGCTTATGACTGACAGAGTATTCTTCCAAACCCAGATGAGCTTTACATTCAATTATAAGGCCACCTTCAGGGTGGCCCAATGGCCCTTTTTGGGCTCTGCTATTAATTATATTATAGGCGTCAAGAGCAATTCACTCAGTCATCCAAGTTTTTTGGGGCATAAATAGATCATATTGTACTAAGCATGAACATCCCTCTCAACCTTTTGTAAAATAAGCAAGGCACCTTGTGTTCCATAATAACATCGTAAACAAACCAGGAAATGTGTTAGGAACATTTTGTTTGGTGGTCTGAAGTGCTGCAGGCAGCCAGTCGCATGACCCAATTTGACAAGGAAGCTCAACTCTAATTTTATTATGAGATTCACAATATGTTTTTTCGGCCCCAACGTCACATACCACTTTTATGTTATCATACTATTTTGCTTCCTGTTATACATCAAAGTGCATATCTTTTACAAACATATAGCCCATCTTCATGAGCGATGGACAATAATTCGTACACATCAATTTATTTGCTAACTCTTTACAGCTCCCTCACTGAATACTGGTGTGTGACTCTGTTTGTGTACACGGCACTTTGTTATAATGCGATCCAATGTGACCAGCTTGATTTTGTAGTTATTGTGATAAGATAATGATGTGACCATCCTGATTGACGCTAACACACACATTTGGTCAGGTGGAACTAGTGTGGTTCTATTGCTGGCGGATGGAGATACAATAGGGGTCTGATTCCCAACATTTGCATGTCTAGCCCATTTGGTGGCTGATATGGGGCGGCATAGGGAGCGTAGGGACTACATTTCCCTTCAGTAACGGCCGTCTATGGCCGAACGTATGCGGCGTGATGACGTCATCGCGCGACATCACGGTTCCGCTGACGTCCGGCGTGATGACGTCGTCACGCCTCCCGCGATAGCGATCGCGGATGGTAGAATCATATACTGGATCCTTCTGGGGGGTTACCGTGGCCCCCGTTACCGGCTCCTCTTGAGATTACCCAAGTGAGTAACTTTTGAAATCTCAGCCTTTTACACATGGCCTAAGAATTGTGGATCTTCATGAATTTTTGTTATCCTATAGCTACCACAAAGAAGAGGCTAGATACCTTGGAGATACTCATCACCTATATTGGTATATGATTAAGTGGAAAAGTTTCTTAACTCAATAATTATATGCTGTTAGAGTATAAGAAGCGGATAAACCTTACAGGTTTTTTGTTCCTGTTATTGTATCTTTCAGGGAACAGACAGTCCTGGGGGCTTAAAGATTTGGATATACATTATGAGCGGATGAAGTAACGTTGGGGCCATACGTTTATAAGAACATGGTAAAATGCCTCCGTTATATAAGCAAGAGATGATATTTTACCATCCAGGGCCTACATTATTCTAATGACAATATGTGTTATATACTAGGACAGAAGACAGAGGAATCCAGGCAGTAAACTCTAGAATAATTGGAAATTCTGCCTTGAAAGTAACCATTTAAGGTTAAAGAAGACTCCGGGATAGAGAACTGTAGAGTCAGAGAGGTATGTAACTAACCACATACTTTTCACCCTTATGGGGATAAGGGTCATGCAGTCAGTTTAATTGATGGACTAGCACTGTCATAAGAGAGAGTAATATAGTGCCTCCTTTATATTAACAGGGTACATCGTCTTTATAAGAAGACAGAAATTTGAATACTTGATTTCAGCTTGGATAAGATCTACACAAGACACTACACACCCCTGAAGAATGTCCCACATTTTTGTGACAATGGGACAGAAACTTGTACAAGTTGGGAATTTGAAAAACTAAAATACGAAATAGCCAAAACAACATTTTAGGCTAGGGGACTTAGCGTGATTAGGTCACACGGGTCTGACCAGAGATCAAATTGAATCGACTAAAGCTGATTTACTTGTGTGATTTTATAATTGGTTGTTTGTTTTATTTAATATGACCATTTTTTTATGATGACTGGGAATTTGAAAAACTAAAATACGAAATAGCCAAAACAACATTTTAGGCTAGGGGACTTAGCATGATTAGGTCACACAGGTCTGACCAGAGATCAAATTGAATCGACTAAAGCTGATTTACTTGTGTGATTTTATAATTGGTTGTTTGTTTTATTTAATATGACCATTTTTTATGATGACTTTTTTAGCAATTAATTGTGTATAACTAATAAAATTTGTATTTTTGAACTTCATAGTGCTACTTACCTGTTAGATAGGATACCCATGTGAGTTGTGGCACCTTTTAGGTATTGAACTTCTTTTTGTAGAAAAAAAACAATAATTCAGAGTTACATCTATGAAATGATGTGATACAAATCGAATATGGGACCAGTTCTCAGTTCGTCCCCTCTTCCCAGGTAGTGTGACTAGTTCTATGTCATTGGCATTCCAAAATACGCAACTGAGCAATAGTATGCAATACATTAAAAATAAAGATCTATTTGAATAACCCATGCTAGATGGAAATACTGCAGAAAGTATGAGAGCCCTGCAGTCACCAACGCTGGTATCACCCGGCTGGGCCTGTTGATTCAATAGGCCAAATGGATTGTAACCAGCTTTAGAGCAGAATACACCAAGGCTACTGCATGCCTCATGGACTTCTTTAAGTGCATTATTGATTTTTTTATTGAATGATTATCAATGTAAGTTCCGCAATTGATGCACAATGAGACAACAACTGAGCAGTTGTATCAATAGAATCATCTACCTCAGTCCCCTTACCGCAATCCCCCTCTATGGCATTTACAATCCATGTATCCAAGGTGTTTGTATTTTACCCCATGTTTCCCCTATTTCCTTTCTTATTTTACTTCTTAGAAAGCTTCCTATCCGCAGCTCTAACTTCTCATTTATTTCAACTAGTGTAACTTCAGTGCCTATTCCAACCCCAAGGGAGGGAACAGAACCCTCATTAGTCATTAATAGTTTTCTGGATGCCACCTGCATTCACCTGATCTGTTTTTGCTTCTTTTTCCCTCAAAGCTACCTTCTGCCTTTGTGAGGAATAGGAGAATAATCAATCATGATGGGAGAATGAATTAAATAATTCTCCCCTTCACCTCTCTTTGATGTTCCCGAAAAAGAGGCTATGTTTCCAGCCCCTATGTGCTGTTCGTAGATGCTCCAGAAATATAATTTCTTAACAGAGGCAAGGAGAGTACAGGAATATCCCAGAACTAGACCATCTCCTTCATCGATTGCGGCAATGGAGGATCTTTGGCCCAGTGCTGGGTAAAGAATGAAGTGATCTTCCCCATAAACGGGGTCTCCAATAAGGCATTTTCCCTGTCTTGATCAATTTATATGTTGGAGTACATATAGCAGTTATATCGGGGGTAGTAAGCAGTTGGCAGTGTTCAGCTTATCTGCACTAGTACCGCACGTACGCTCCACGCAGCATGCTTCTTAATGTGCTCTATTCTGGTTGGCTGATAGGCAAAGCAAACACGAGCTGCTGACAGGGAGAAAGTAAAAGAAAATAGCAGTTTGTACTCTTGGCATGCTCATTCTTGTAGTCCATTCTGGTAGGCTGGTAGAAGGAGCAAACGCTGAGCTTATAATACGAGACTGAGAAAAGCCTGAGGACTGGTTGACAACAAGAAAGCAGTGGGTGCTCCGGTTTCCCCTTTTCAACTGAAGGCTGTGATAGTTTGAACCTATCTGCTGCACCAACACAAGCCACACAGCACATCATTTATTGATTTTCGGCATGTGAGCAATGTTAGGGGATGGATTCTGTGTTGATGCAAACACGCAGTACTCTTATGAATGTATGGCAGCAGAGCTTTCTGGGGAAAACTGTTTACAGATTTTTGTATTGCTTTCACGTTCATCTCATCCATCCCACACATACATCCTGTATCTACTCATCCCTGCAAGTAACAGTATCCAACGTAAGTCCAGGAAAGGGAATACTGGTGAAGGGCTTACAATCACCCCCAAAACCTAATGGGCATGCAACTTTCAATAGCACACCACACCTGCATCCATGGGACTACTCACTTGCCACTTCCCACTTACCCATACTCAGACAAACACCTTCAAACTGATCTACTGACTACCCCAAAACATGCAGGCCTTTCTCAGAGAAATCACAGAGCTCATCACAACTGTATCCCTAAAAGAAATAAGTAAAATATTCGCAGTAGACCTCAACCTACAGGGGCAAAAGCTACCATGTAAACCAAAGCGCCTCTACTCAAACTGCTTGACAACAAGAAACTTGTCACAGAACCAACCCACAGAAAAGGGGAAACACTCAACCTGGAATTCACCACCTTTCCAGCCAGCCTATGCCCCCCCCCTACTTTGAGAATGTCAGGCAATGCAGCCATACCCTTTTTACTCCACCACACACCACTCCCCCATTGAAGCCAAGCAAAACTGACTGAGACATTCCACTGCTCTTTCAATAACTTCTCCATGGATGTACTGGAAGAAGACTTCATCACCTTAGCCTCCACGCCCAATCGCTAGGAGAATATTAATACCTATCTCAGTACCCTCAACTCCAAAGTGAGGTCACAAACATCTGTGCACCACTCACACTTTGACTCAACAAGCATAAGCCCGCCACACCCTGCTAAACACAGAAACTAATCAACAGCAAGCATGCCATCCACAGAAAAAAAGATTGAGGAAAAAAAGGTCCCACTAACTAGAAGACTTCACCACCCTGAGAAACATCGGATCAGCAGGCAGGCAGGACACATCATAATAGCCAAAACTAGCTTGTACAGAACAACCACCATGGAAAAGAACAGAACGATCTTCAAAGCTGTGATGCACTGAATCAACCCACTGCTAGACCCTGCAGTTACAAAAACAAACTGACAAATGCAATGCTTTCAACAGCTTCCCCACAGTCAAGATAGTCAAGATAAGGCAACACAGTGATAACTCCAGAAACCACACACATATCACACTCAAACCAGCCCTCAACATATCAAGATGGGCTGAATTTTGGATAATTACTCGAGAAGACCTGACCAACACTTTAGGAGCCCTCATACCTGCCAACTACAAATATGGCATTCTCCCCACCTCCATCATTAGGGTTATCAAAGTAGAAGCACTCACATCCCCCTCACACATAGCACCTTCCCAAATGGAGTCAAAATGGGATATGTGCCCCTCTCCTAAAGAAACCCATGGTCAATCAGAATGACCTTGCTAATTACAACTCCATCATACATTTACACTTCCTTGCCAAAGTGATTGGGAATACTGTTATGATTCAGTTGCATGAAAGGATCACTCAGCACAATCTTGTATCGGACCATCAATCTGGTTTCCACCCATGACGCAGCACAGATATGGCCATCATCCAAGTTATTGATGGAGCTTTACACATCCTGGACAAAAGTTGGTCCCTGCTTACTCATCCCCCTTAGCCTCCTTGCTGCCTTCAATACTATTGACACGATGTTGCCCCCTGAACATCCTTGCCATACACATGGTCTTCCATTGAGCTGTCCTGCAGGCAGTGATTCACCTCATAACTCTCCAACAGAAGCCAACTAATCTAGATGGGTCCGAAAACATCGTAGTGCCACCCCGTAGCCTGCAGAGTGCCACAAGGATTCATCCTGTCTGCTGCCATCTTCAACCTCTTTGGAACCACTGGGGAACTCCTTGCCACCACCGACATCAAAGTACACCAATACACAGATTATACACACCTTTATCTAAATATCAATTGTATCAACAACATCAATGACCCAAGTACTGTTTGTCCCTCCTCCAAGCCTGGGTGTCAACCACCTACCTGAAGCTCAATCAATCAAAGATCAAATCCATTCTTCTGGGGAAGTGCACCAAGAATGCCTAGTCCAGAAATGACTGAATGAAACGAAGCTGAATGGATTCACACCTCAACTCTCACTCACATTAAAGATACACACCTCCAAGAAGACCCAAGAATCATGGTACCAGCTTGAAGCTCTCTGCAAAGTCAAGCCTTCAATTCTTGCCCTGAATTTGAGACAAGTTGTCCAACGACTGCTCATACTATAGACTCAATTTTAGAGCCTCGAGGAAGGAAAATGACTTTCTGAGAGCTACAGTAAAAAGGAAAATCTGTGCAGCCACCATATTGGGCTACACTGCCACCGACATGAACTACAACTCTCAAAGCAAGGAACCTTGCCTCAGGAAACTATGGAGGTGTCTCCCACATTTCACATTTCAGTGCCATAAAGCCCCCATGAGTGACATCCCTAGTGAGATTTGTAAAAAAACTTACAAGTGGAAAATACTTAGGGCATCACAAAGTAAAGCAATAAGAGGACACACTGAATTGACAAAGTGTTGAGTTTCTGCCTTACAATATTTATTGAATCTAAATCAGCAAAACAGAATTGTCAGCATGTTTTTCGTTTATGGCTTGTGATATCTCGCAATAGTTTTATCACGAAACAAACCATTCTTCACTGGACATCCCTAAGACCTTTAATATTCAGGATCTGTCTTACTGATGAGGATTGCTACCTGGAAAAGGTGTGGCTGCAGTCCATCTAGCAGTAGGTCTTATCCTGAGAATTGCGGCTCCCTATGAACTCCATGCAAATGTTGTGAGGAGTCTCCGATTGCATTTACAAACCAATCTTGTAATAGGATTGTTGTCAAATGCATTCAGCAGCTTCTCATGACCTATCCATTGTGCCCAGCCCCTGTACACCTCCATGGTGGGAAGTGCAACATCGGAAACCATGGAAACCACTTCACTCCTTGTCTTGCATTGCCTCTGGTTATAATTGGCACCGCGGATTAGTGCGCTGCAATGACTTGCACTGATCACGAAGGCACAGGAACCAGCATGGATTACGGTATGCAACTTTGTGCAAGTTGCATGGAAGTGCATTTGCATTTGATGACATAGTGCACATAATGTATGGTAGGGAAAATGCTCAGGCGGCGACATTTTGTTCTGGTTGTTTCCCTGCAACATCCATTAGTAGTGTAATGAGCTGTTGTGTTTGAAACTCATTTTTTTGCAGCAGATCTTTGCATTAGTCACATTTTGCACATATGGCTGAATGGCCTTTTTGCAGGTGTGTGGTGGTGATAGCGCATCAGTGGGCTCAGACTCGTCATCCTGGTCATGTGTCTTCTAAATATGACTTGCTGCAATTTCCATTGACCTTTTTCTCAGTCCACAGGAAGAAATGTGTGTTTTCTTGCAAGTAAAGTGTATTTCCGTTCCTTAAAAACAGTGGTATTCAAACCTTCTTATATTGACCCCTCCTGCCCCATGAGTACAAATATTTCCAGGGCCCTCCCACAAGCTACAACTGCTTATATTTTCTATTAAAACCAGTCACTGTAATCACTTTTCAAAGAGCCTCAGGTCCTCCTGTGACATGCCTCGGGCACCCTCATGACACATTTCTGGACCCTTATGGGAGCCAGCCCCATAATTTGAAGACCATTGCTTTAGCATATGTTTTCCTGAATAGCTTTTTGGCAGCCTGTTTTACTCAGGCCATCAATCCAATTCACGTTACAGTTTTGTAGTATTTTTCAAACCGCATTCCATGGAGCATGATGTGACATGATATCAGATTTTTATATAGGGCTTCAAGATGGACCCCGACCCCCCAAGTGCAGCAGCAATAGCAGTTATCTTTACCAAATGTAATTGTAGTCAGTCATCGACCCTGGATGAATGAAGGGCTTAGTCAGCCCTGCCCTGGTGCAAGATTGCAAAGTCCAGTCTGTCTTCATGTCAGAATGGAACTCTTAACGCGAGAGGTACCCACATACCACTAAACATGAACAAGGTGATATGTGTATTCTCGTCAAACATTAATATTTGCTGATTATGGCACAGGAGAAAACAGTGATGGCCAATACTGTTATAGGGAGGTTCTTGAGGTTGGACACCCCTGCACCCAGTCAGCTGGCATTCAGGCAAGAGCAAAAGCCTTTACAGAAATTGAGGAATGGCAGTGCCATTTTGTTGCACTTTTAGTTGACGTGCCAACCATGGAAGTCGGGTATGACCTAGATCATGTGTTCCACAAAAATAGAAGTGGTGGACACAGTGGAGACATAGTAGCATCTTTTTAAGGTAAGCAGTCCCCAAAGGTTTGGAAAACTGTTTTTTGTTTTTAGAAATTCCTTGACTAACAAAACCAAGGACTGAAGACACACAGGTCCAAGGCGATGATAATAAAGAAAACTTTTTTTCAACCTTGAGGAAGTGTGCAACCTTTTAGCTGACAGGAAAGTAGTGAGCAAGGATAGGGAAAGACCTCATAGCAGATTAATGTACCCTTTACAGGTGGAAACATCAGCAACCACCCAGGGCTAGTCCCCCCTGTAAGCAGCGAGTATAGGTACATTTAGCTAGAAATAGGGATTTAGATCATAGAATGAATGCTTGTAGGTGTTGTTTGATTATTTACCCACTCACTGACCCATGGCCATGCTAATCCCTATGGCCATTCCCACCCACTTTCTGCCCCTCCACACCCAAAATGCACCCTCCTGGTTCTCTTCATCTGGCTTTATCAAGCCTTGAAATCAAACTATGTACTCAAAGTACCTGACAGGGTTCTTTCAAACCAGTCTTCTGAGAAACAATTGTTTAATTGGTGCTGTGAACCCGCTGCTGGTGTAATAAAAATGTCTTAAACGGGAATGCATTCAGCCACTTGATTTATAAGCAGTATGCTTGTCCTTCTCTAAAGTCCTGTAATAAACAGGCATTGGCAAAGCCAATAATTTCTGCTTGTATATAGGAATTAGATAGGCATCTGCCAGGCAATGCTATCATATGCCCACCATGCGCCGTGCAACATTTTACAGCTGCTATCAATAAGGGCCAGTTGTACCATTACGACAATGGCTGGCAAATGCCTTTCACATGTCCTTCATCTGAAGCCAGAAACCTTGGAGTCAACTTCGACTCATCCCTCTCATTCCTCCCTCACATTTTGACCCTTGCCAAGAAGGCCCATTTTCAACTCCAGCTCCTCAGAGGAATCCTTCCTTTCCCCACTTTCTTCCAGAAGCTCAATGTCTCTAGAGCTCTGGTGCTCTCTAGGCTGGACTACTGCAACAGCCTCTTTCTCAATCTACCTTCCTCTTCTCTACGTCCCCTTCAGCTTATCCAGAATAGGCCTGCGAGATGTAGCCTTGCCTTAAGCCCAGGGACTGCATCTCTTCAGCTCCAAAAGCTCTTCACTGGCTCCCGGTTGCTGCAAGGATCCAATTCAAATCCCACTGCATCATCCATAAGGCTGTCTAGGGCCAGGGACCACGCTATCTACAACTAGCTCTGACTAAATGCTCTCCCTCCAGATCTTTACGCTCCTCCGGCGCCAACTCTCTGTGTGTCTGTGTGTCAAGCGATTCTCTAAACAGTAAACTGTTGAGCAATACTTTCCTCCCCAGAGCTGCTTTCTGACCAGGGCCCTTATGTATTCTTCTGGGTCATCGCCTTGCCCCCCACCTCCCAATTGCCTCAGCCTCTGCCCACTCCTAGCACTTGCATGGGCGCCCACTGGCCTGTGCTGTCTCACAGGCCTGCGCTTATCATATTGGTAGATGACCTTTCTTACCAAGTGATCTCTGCTAGGGACTTAAAAGCTGCTTGCAACTTACTCCTTAGCAGTTCCCTCAATGGAACTCGTAGCATTTACCCGCCTCACCCGCCCCTTCTCTCTCTCTCTGCACTTGAACGCTCTGAATTCTCACAAGGCCTGGCAGGACCAATTCTTTCTTTCTCTTCATTGTTATTGTATTTGCCTTTCATTCCATGTTCCCTCCCTGTTGCCCTGTGGGCGCTTTGAAACACAATTTACTAGATGTATAAGCGCCTTATAAATGCACAATAAAATAAGTTTAAAATAATACACACAAGACAAAACCGTTGGAATTGGCAATACTTGTAAATAGTGAGGGACGTTTGACTGTAAATGGAGTAAGTTGTATGCGTTATCTATTTAAGCAATATGACCCGAGCGGCGGGGGCATTACCGACTCAGGTAATGCCCTGGGGCCCATAGGTATAGGCCCCGAGTGAAGCGAGGGCCTTACCGAAGGCCCCGGGGCATTACCTGAGTCGGTAATGCCCCCTCCGCGAGGGTCGTATTGCTATTAGTACCCCGGCCCGCATTATGTGCGTGACCGGGGCACTAAAAGTTTTTTTTTTTTTGTCCGGAAACGCTGCGGCGTTTCGGGAGAAGAAAAAAAAGAATGAGAAAGAAAATGGTTGCCGCCATGGAAAGGGAAAACGGAGTCCGTTTTACCTTTCCATGGTGGCCATCGGGAGCGGACGCGCTGGGAACACAAGTGTTCCCAGCGCGTCCGCTCCCGAAAAAGGATCAAAAAGAATGTAAGTGGGGTTGGGAGGGCGGGAGTGGGATGGGGGAAGAAAAATAATTTAAAAAAAAAAAACGTACCTGCGTCCCCAGCGAGGGACGAGGGAAGCCTCCACACGGCTGGAGGCTTCCCTCGTCCCCCGCCGGGGACGCAGGAACAAGAAGGTAAGTTGGGGGGGCAGATGGGAGGGAGGGAAGGAAATTTAAAATAAAAAAAAAGACTTACCCGAGTCCCCGGCGGGGGGGGGTGAAGGCAGCCTCTCAGCCAGGGAGGCTCAGAGCGGGGATTGATCCGCTTCGAGCCTCCTCATTGACTGAGGAGCTGCCACGCCCCCCACTGGGGAAAAAGGCCGTGGAATCCCGACAGAGGGATTACCGGCCTGGTAAGGACTCGGCGAGGGCCAATCAGAATGGCTCTTTCATTCTGATTGCGCCCTCGTCGGGTACTAATATAATTTAACATATGTAGAACAAAACAAATGTGGTGAATTGTTTTTTTTCACTGAATTCTGTCTGTGTGTATGTGTAGTTATGTGATTGTGCATGCTTTTGTGGCTATGCACACGCCTATATGTGTTTGTGTCTACACAATATTCGAAATACTGCAATGGTGGCATATGTGATTTTGAAGCTATGGCTTGTCAGGTAGATGTGGGCTAGAATTCGCTTGTGCAATCGAGCTAAAGCCTCTGCAGCTAAGCTCAGTTATTCACAAACAGGTGTGTGTGTGTGGAGGGATGCTTGGATTTCCTTTAAGGGGGTTGGCTGTGCGGAAAGCTCAACCCTGCCCTGCCCGGCGAGAAATGATAGGACAGGAATGAAACGGAGCATACGCTTGGAAATAGTTGAAACTTATGCAACTTAATATCAACACTCTGCTATGAAACGAACCAAAAGGAAACAGAAAAAGCAAAGCAATGTTAAGGAAAACTGACTTGCTGCTGCTGTGGGAATGTTTATAATGTCAGGACTTAGAACTCATTCACATTAATTGGGGAATTGTGGTATCTGCATTGCATGGCAAAATCCGAACGTGAGTGTGAGTTTAGGAATGGAATGCATGAGTGATTGGCAGCTTCAGAAGTGTCAGTGGGTAGTGACAAGCTTGTAATGGGATACTAATGGGAGATTTCCTCTGAAATGATATTTCGGTTCTGATCTGTAACTGGAGCAGAGAAGAATACAAAGGAAACAGGTTCCCTTTGTGACTCACTATTTGTGAGGGATTGCCATCTGCCCTGGATTTTTTATTTTGATAAATTATTAAAATGGTAATTCTATCTCAGAAAGGTTGGTCTGGTAACCAGACCATCCTTTCACTAAAGTCCATGCCAAAAGCATAGTGACACGTGCCCTGCTGCATCAGTTCACTGATCTGCAGCACCTGCAGCCCAGCTGCACAGAACAAGTTCAAAGGTCACAGGGACCCCGTCTGACAGGTTCTATGACAATAAAGTTGCTGCAGAACTGTGGCTGCATTTTAGATAGGCATCTCTGTTAACAAAAATCCATGATTATGATGAACCTTCAACCTGGTGGCAGTTTATTCTATAAACATAAGCCATACCTGAGTTGTGGTATGTCGCTGTTGTTCACATAATTATTAAAGCCACATCTGATTAATAACAGACCAGTATTAACGCTGTGAGATCAGACTGCTCTGGGAGGCTGTGTGGATAACAGGGTCCTGTCTGTTTGTGCTAAAGGGGATGTCTGCCACTCTTGACTCTCGAGGAGGGAATGTGACACCCTTTTTCCAGGATCTGGAATCTCCAAGCAAGAGACAAAGGAGAGCTTGAGATCAAAGAGCTAGCTACTTGACAAAAGGCTGATTCACACTAGGGTGGTGCACATTGATCATTTGAGGGTTCGGGCTGAGAAGGGTGCAGAGTTAGGACTGCCTGGGAAAACAGGCCATTTGGGAGGAATGTTCCTCCATCTTACTTTCTGTGGGCTTTTTTTTTCCTGTCCCCTTCACTTACAGAACAAAGCATTCTGGGTATGACCATAAAAGGCAAGGGACCTTGTCTCCAGGATGGGGATCGGACTGCATAAAGCATACTTTCTTTCCACTAATTCTCTTTGGCCTTTTGTTTATAAATGAGGGAATTTCCCACTCCTTCTTTGATTGACTTTTTGGCCAATCCATGACATTAGGAAGAAATAATTTGGACCTCTCTTGCGTGTGATCTTTTCACAGCCCTCAGCCATTGAGGTGAAGGAGTGTTACAAGGCAGAGGCACACTCTGCTGCTTACCCACTCCCATGGCACATTGGGGGTTACTCTTGCTAAGGGCCCACACCAAACCTCCCTTGGCAGGGAGATCAGAAGCTGAAAGGTATTACCCTGCCCTAGATATCCTGCAGTGGGTCTCACTGCATCTGGAATGCCAGGACAGCCATGATCCCTGTTCTACGGCATTGACCCAGTCAAACTGCATTCAAACTTTGTTCACCATACTTGTACCAGAGGGACCCGCCATTGCTGGTTTTGGCATTTCATCGAACTTAGAGCCACCACTGCTTTGTATCTAACGAACGAGCCTGCTGCTGCATCATGCTAAGCAGAGCACATCACCTGTCTGGCTCAAACAACTAGATGCGCATAAACTCAAACTGTCACCTCTTTGAACCCTACTTGGGATCACCATGGTCGGTCACTGCATCGCACAAAGAGACCTCAACTCGAACTGCTGGAGCATCACGTCACACACAGACCCGAACCTGCGGTTTCCAGCATCTCAAACTGACTCAAAAGAACGAATCCTGGTGAGTCATCTAAACTCCACGGCCCTAATGCTTCACTCAACCTGCCCCGAGCTCCTGCTTTGAACCATCTACACAAGCTCGCCACTTGACCCAGAACAACTCACTGTACCCAACCCTTGTTCAACCCGCACTGCATTTCAGCTCGAAGACTGGATTGATGCTATCAAACTGCCAAACACTGAAATATGTACTTTTAGAAGTTGTGTCCCTTTGGTCTACTTTTGGGACCCTAGAGATTACTAAGCCACACTTGCGTCCTTTTTCTTCAACAACTTATTCTTTTAAAAACATTGTTGCATTTCCTGCCATCCCTCCACTGAGCAAAGTATTCAGAGTGCATCTACAGTTGGGTTCTACAATTCTCTATTACAGGGGGGGCTTTTTATAAGTGTTTAAACGTTCTGTGTACATTTGATTTGCTTAGTAAAGCATCTATATTTTGAAAGAACGTTGGCCTTTATTTTATTTTGGAACCATGTTAATCTTCTGTTTGGGCTGCTACTGGATCACATTCACACTCCTTCTGAGACAATAGCCTTTCCATGGCCCAAGTTACACCAAAAGTCGAAGGAGGTCTATCTCTTAGCTGTGTCTGTTTTACCTTTATCATTGGGATCCCTGTTGGCTTGTGGAAGTGTGGGTTCTGATTAGGTGGTTTAGCAACTACTCACTAACCAACTCCAGAGAGACTAGAGGAAATATTTCTATGGACCTCTTGTGAACAGCCCTCTACAACAACAAAATACAATATAATAGGTTCACAGGGTCACTTGCTTCCCCAAGACCATTCGGGTTTGCCCCCTATTTTTGTATGTAATTCACATTCATTAAATTATCACATGCGATTCAGATATGTATCAAAAATAGCAATTTATTTATTCTTTATATAAAGTGTTTCAATAAAAACGTTCTCATCTACAATAATGTAGATTATTTGTACACAATTCTAAAACAGAAATTTCACATTAAAGCTTGATTCTACTGTACAGCAGCAATGTTATGTGGTACTTCATCAACAATTCTTCATATTTCAAGAATAATTTTTCAATTGGGATCTGTTGTTCGCTACCCTATCTCATTAGAGAAGCACACCCCAGTCCATAGAATTTTTCAACTCTCTGTGCTCATGTCACTCATTCCATCTCTCATACCACACTCATACCATACCCGACATGTTTCTTTCCTTTACACTGTCACACTTATAGCTATGAAATTCTTCAGGTGTTATGTACCACATTCATTAGAAATGTACAATTGTGTTTGTCTTCTTTTGGATTCGCTGGGGGCTTAACTTCAAATGACCTCCCTTTGATCCTTTCTTCGGGCTAAATCACAGAGCGGATATCTGTGGGAAGCAAGCACAGGATATTCGAATTGTAATGCTCGAAAAATCCTAGTTGTGATTATTATTACATACAACCAACTGTACTACGTGTTACAGCAGAAGGTAATCATTAACTTGATGAGCTCCTTCTTGTCATCTGTTTGGGCATCGTTTCTCTTGGGACTAAGTACAGGTTTTACATGATCGAGTTGTTTAATATTTATTTGTCAGTTTGCCATTTCTAAGTTAAAATATTTTAGCCAAGTTTTTGTTGGAAAAAGTATTAATATATTCATAAAGGGCTATGTCTTTGGGCATCCACCCTGTTTCTTTACCTTAAGTGGTCACCCTGGTTCTTTTTCTTTCTTTGACCTGTTTTTTGTTTTGGCTAACCCTCCACGTGGGCAATGTCTCTTCACAGCCTCTATTTAGTTGATGGAAACTGCCCCTGTATAGAAAAAGAGTATGTACAACGAACATTTTGTAAACCTGATTATTTGGCATTAGTTGCACATAGCCGTAGCGTGCTGATCTATCTAGTACTGTTACCCTGGCTAAAGAGATATTATCTCACCAGCTAGATTCAGTTTTCCTGATGGATGCCTCTGTTATAATAAGGATCTTTCGTCCTCCTTTGTTCAGTTCTCTTGGGCTCCAATGTTCCCGACTGTGGGGGACACAATACAACCTAAGTCCTACGTTGGCTGTTTATGCTTTGTTATGCCTAACTTATAATTGGCTATGTATATAAGATGAAAAATTGTGCAATTGCACCTTTAAACCTTACCGCCAGACAACAGGCTCTGTCTCACTCTTGTTTCTCTGGGCTCCTCAATGCCTGGTGGCTTAATTCAATCCAGTCTACGTATCGCACAGTAATATGGGGCTGGCGTTCTGGTGTCCTCAGTTGATGTACTAGGGGAAACAGTCCCACCCTGCTTCTGTAGGGAACAGGATGTGGCGGGAAAAAAAAACTTTGTCACATCCCTGTCATTTATCTGGCTCAATCTATGTATCTATCAGGCTAAGAAACAGCCTTGTCCAGCACCCTGCCCCTCTAGTCTTACCTGGGATTTCCTTTAATGGCACGTCCCTTCTGGAGTTCGAGTTACTCCTAACCCGGCTCCTGTCTGGATCGTACACCTTCAGCGTCATCTGCTCGTCTGTATCTAACCTCACTGGTCGCATATTTTTTACCCTGTGTTGAAATTGGCTTTTTATTCATTTGGATCGTCACATACCCGCATTGTCACGTGATCGTCTGCCTCTTCAGGTGCTTTTTTCTTTACTATTTCAACCCGGGTGGCCGTGTCCTGCCTTCGGCCCACCCCAATTTCACAAGATTCGACAACACGCCGACCGCACGAGGCAAGACAAAGCGCACCAAAACGTGAGTGTTTACCACGCGTCCCGCATCTATGACAGGTGAGTGGCAATTTTAGCTCTGCATTTTCGTATGTGTAGCATTAGCCACTACTCATCCTTATAGTCCGGGAGAGTAAGTCAATTTGTCATGCTACTTATTTACTGCACAGTAATATTAGAAGAGGGATCTAACCAGTCTGTGAAAGAGTGTCGACCCAACAAGAAAAATGTGCTTGCCAGCTAAGCTCTATGGGAGAGCTGGGTGCAGTTGGTATCAGAATATTTGTTTATTGACTAATTTTAGACATTTTTAAGGTGAAGCTTGGGGGAACAGTCATGTTTTTTGCCATTCTTCTTAATTGAATAAGGAATGAGGTGTTTTATAAAGTTTGGGGTACAGATTTGTAAAATATGTCTGATGATTTAAATGAGTGGGTTGGGGAAAGTTTACCGGGGACAAACTAAATATTTTTGAACAATTGCGGGGGGAAATGGTATTACCTTGCCGGTTAGGGTATAACCGAACATGTATTTGTGGACGAAGATGAGGACTTTGAATTTGCATCACTCTTAAATGGGATTCCAGTGAAGGCATTTTAGGAACAAATGAATGTGATATCTGCATTCTGCATTTATGAACAGCCAAACACTAATGAATATATATTTAAGCTAAGAAACAGGAATTAGGACTTTCTCTGAGAGATATCCAGGGGTCCAGATTGCCCATGATGACTTGCCACTAGTTCACACAAACATTCCTTGAAGGCAGCCCAATACAAGGTGGCAACCAAGGGCAGTCTTTGCACAGTCTTCCCAGTCTTCCGGCCTGCTGTTGGAAGAATACAGGAAGTGGAGCACCAAACACTTGCCTTGCGCTGTGACGCCGAGATGTTTGGTATTCCCCAAAGCAGAAGGGAAGGGCAGCAGCCGAAGGTAATCTTTGGGCAGTCTTTAGCAGACATCTCTTTCTGCTGCAGGAAGAACACAGGAAGTGGATCACCAATGATTCAACTCACAGGGTGATGCTAAAAGGATAAAATAAAAAATGTGGTGCGAAGCATCAGCGCAACAGCCAATGGCCATCTTTGATAGCCCTTGGATGTCCAGGTGTACTGATGTGCCTCCTTCTTACCTTGTTTGAAGACTTGCTCAGTGAAGCACTTGTATCTTTGGGGGAGGGACCAGAATGCAGAAATACTCACTATTGGGGGCTGTAGCATGGACTTCACTTCGAGTATAAAAGTCATCTTCGGCAGAAAATTCATCGCAAGGAAGAAGAGTTAAGCGATTTCAGTTTTTCATTTGAAGTGAAGTTATGTGAGCCCGATTCTTTATTCTTTGTTGGTGTGCTCTTTAGAACTGTGGGTCTAGATCAGAGTGCCTGTGGATGCATAATGTGAGTATGTAGAGGCTTCAGATTATTGTCTGTCCATCATGGTAAAAAGAAAGGCAACCTCTTCCCGCTCAGCCAAAGTGGCTTCTAAAATGTCACAAAAGAGAGGGACATTAGATGTTTATTTGAAGCAAGTTGTTGGAGAGCTACTGGCTCAAACCTCTCCCCTGGTTTAATCTCATTGTTGTCGTTGGAATACAGCCCATGAAGGCTTTAGTGATCAAATTACTCACACTCTGGGAGACTATGTGGAGAGCATGCCTTTAAAGAGATCTTGTGATATAAATATCAATATGTCTCAGGACTTAGAAAATGGAGCACAAACGGTAATCCTAATGTCCTTATTTACTTCCATAATAATGTGTTGGCATCTAAAATAAGTACTGAAAGATGTCTGGTTGATGATTCTCCTTCCTCTTCTTGTTCTTCTTGTTCGTCGTGTTCTTCTTGTTCTTCTTGTTCTTCTTCTTCTCTTCGTCTTCTTCGTCTACTTCTTCTTCTAGCGTGGAGCTAGCTTCTTGAAGCAATGGAACACTTTAGTCAAAGTTCTTGGCGAGGGGAGTGGAACAGTTTGCAAGGGATCAATGCAAGGGAATGAGGATGCTACAATGGGGAAGAGAGAGGTCAGCATGTTTATTCCATGGTCACCTCCAATATGCTCGAAGACAAGGGTGGGGGAGTGGCCCTTATCTATAACCATAACCTGAACATTAATGTGTTTCCTTGCCAGACGTTACCCAGCTGCGAGCTTCTGAAAGTACAAATATCCTATTCAGGTACTCATCATCTAATAATCACCAAAATATGATAATCTCTTTGGCGATAATTGAATTAATACCGTTAAGGCTTTAATGAAGTTATTATCAACTCTCATACTCCTTGGTGAATTTCAGCTTGAGATACATTAGCTTTTCCTCTTTAAAAAAGAGCAAAAGAGATCTGGGCCTCGTTAGCATTGATATTCTGCTTACCCACCACAAAGTCTGGACCCTGGAAGGGTATTCAGGGACAATATCATCTTTAAGAAGTGGTCTTGCAGATGGGTGGATTGGAGAGATCATGCCATAATTCTCTTCTTCAATCCACATAAAAGGCCTGAAAACGCATTGACAAATATTGACTATTCCCTACAGAGACAGACGGACATTGTCAGTACATCACTTAAATCCCATGTTTGACAATATGGAGGAGCTTATTGTTGATATTTGAATGTGCTTGTGAATACATATAACAGAATTATCAGTCTAACAATTGACAGTGTTGCTTCTTTAAAATGTGCTGCTTTTTAAAACCTAAAAACATAGACACAGAAATGCATCAGTGATCTGCGGTTTAACAAAGAGCTTTCCGTGATTAAAAATCGCATAACAAGATTGTAAAATAGATGGAGGCAGAAGACTTGTCTGTATATCGTTTTACTTTAAATGTGAATGATCAAAATAGAAAAAGGTGGAGTTGAAGGCTAACTGGCAACTTTTCACCTCAAGAACTGATCAAGCAGTTAATTCCTCCAAAACTCTCTTTAGGATCTTGACGGAACTCAGAACCCTTTTAAGATTAGTAATGACTATCTTATAAATTAATGGTATAACAATTTACAATCATTCTTTTAGAATAAAATACATATAATTTGAATTCACATTAGTGATTCTCTTACGCAGTTTGAGAATCCGGTATTTTACGTCCTGAGCTTCTGGTGAGCAACCAAGAATACAATAAGAGCCAATAGAAAACAGAGAAAGACACATCAAAGTGTTTAAAAATATATATAGGGGTGGGGCAAGGGGCGAAAAGGGGCGGGGAGAGGGTTGGGATGTGGTTAAATGCATTTGGAATCAGGGGTTTGTTGGGGACCCCCAAATATAAAGAAGAAAACATTTTTTTTCTGTGTTTTCTATTCAGGGTTATTGTCATTCATTGTTTTCTATTAGGTAAAATCACATAGATCCAATAGAAACTCTAGGGTTAATACTAAGGAGTTCTATTGATACTTGATAAGCGTCTCCCATCTCTCACCAACTTCCTCCTCCCTTCTCCTTCCTCTCCTCCTTCTGTCATCCCTCTGGCTCCTCTGCCATCTCTGACGGGTGTACCACATTCCTGCACCCACCCCCTTGGAAGACCTTCAGAAGTGGCAACCTGCTTCACTTATTTGCCCTCAACTCTTTATCTGCCGTCAAACACTCCTCTGACATCTGCCACCACCTTGAGGACCTCGACCTAGATACCTAGATATCCTCGCTCTCACCGAGACATTGTTCACAGATAGCTCTGTTAACATTTTTGAAACTCCCCTCCCTGCGGGTTACAAGATCCTCTCTAAACCCAGTAAGAAAGTTTTGGGGCTTTTTTAGTGCCAACTTGTAGGCCCATGCGCCAGATTGCTAGTAAAAATTAGATTTATGTCGCAGTTACGTGCAGAGCAAAAAAAGTGGGTATCAAGGCCACAACCCCTTGATAACACGTGTTTCGACACACAAGTGTCTTTTTCAAATCAGGGCTAATTTTAGCTATTATCCATATCAACATTTTTCAATTCAAGGTGGCAACATGAAAGGTCACGGGATAAATCCCCCTCGGTCTCACTCAATGTCTCCTGCCGTTGTGTTATCTAAAAAGGGCAACCTATTAAACGCATATACTTCTTACTCAAAATACAATGTGGCGCAGTTTCTAAAGTGTGGAGCTTTCTGTCTACCGTCCTCTCTAAACCCAGGCTTAACCGGTCCAGGGGCAGAGTGGCCCTCATCTTCCCTGAGTGGGTTCCTGCTACTATCATATCCACTCAGACCTATTCCTCTTTGGAATCCCTTGTCTGCAGGCTTGGTGTCTCCCCTGGCCTCTCTCTGACTCTGGCCACCATATACAGGCCCCCTGGCCAGGTCTCCCACTTCCTCTCTGAATGAGCTGACCTCACCTATTCACTCCTGACCTCCTCCCCCAAGCTTCTCTTCCTCTGAGACTTTCGATATTCACCTTGACTCCCCGGATGCAGCCTCTGGGCTTTTCTGCAACCTCTGTGACTCTCTTTCCCTCTCATTCTCCCCTCTGGTCCGATGCACTCTGCCAGACACAACGTTAATGCTCTCATCTCCTAAGACCTCACAATTTCCAACCCTCTCATTACTCCTCTCTCCTGGTCCGATCATGCTCTCCTGTCCTCTCACCTGGACTTCCTTGGTCCCCCAGTTAAGTCTCACCCTGGACTGCCAGCCTCCTTCTCCTACATATGAAACATGAAGTATCAGCTGCCACTTTTGATGACACTTTCACTCACCTTCACTCCCCCTCCTACTCCCACCACTGACTCTTACTCTGACACAGCCCTTTCTATCCTTCAAATCTCCATTTCCAACATTATGGACATTCTTTCCTCTGCCATGAGGATCCGCATGAAGTCTGCTTCCAAGTGTAACTCCTGGTATGATTCCGATCCGGCTGCCCTGAAACGCAAGTGCAGAGTGGCTGAGCAGAAGTGGCAGGCTTCGAGCACATCCTCTGACAAACTGGCCTGCCACCTGCTCTAAAAGCAATACAGACTCGCCATCCGCTCTAAGAAGAGGTCCTATATCCATGCCTGCATCTCTGCTGCCACTAACAATATGGCTGAACTTTTCAAAATCTGAAAGAAACTCGCCAACCCTAATGCAGTCTCCACGTCTTCCCTGCTTTCCCTGGCCCTCTGCACTTCTCTAGCCTCTCATTCATTTCCAAAACTCAGGTCATCCTCTCCTCACTCACCCCTACTCCACATCCTTCTACCTCCCCTTCTTTCAGGCCTCCCTTGGCACCCTCTCTTCAACCCTTGTACTCCCCTCTTTTTCTCCCATATCACCTGATGAGGTTTTTAAACAAGTCAGCTCTATGAAAGTCTCATCCAAACAGGTGCTCCCATGCTCCTCCAGAATTATCAAGGACAACAGTGTCTGCCTTGCACCAGCCTTTGCTGATTTCTGCAATCGCTCCTTTGCCAATGTATCCTTCCCCTCACTCCTAAAGCACTCCCTTGTGCACCCTCTCCTCAAAAAACCTTCTGCCGATCCTTCTTGTCCAGCAAACGTCTGCCCTATCTCCACTACCTTATACTTGGGCAAACCCTTGGAAAAGCTGGCCATCTCCCAGCTTGTCAGTACACCAAATCTGTTTGTTACCTCCATGACCACCAGTCAGGCTTTAGAGCTGCCAGAGACACAGAAACTGCTCTCCTGAACACCCATGAAGAATTGCTCACTAATCTCGATTTCATCTCTTATTCTGGCATAACAGACCTGGCTCTGGAATGGTTGACTTCTTTCCTCTCTGACCAAGCATCCCAGATTCAACTGGGCCCTTTTCTCCCCACCATCTCATTCTTCACATGTGGTGTCCCTCAGGTTTCTATGCTCTTGCCCTGACTTTTCAATACCTACCTGGTCCCTCAAGCACATTTGATTTCCACCTTCTCTCCTAATTTTCAGTGTTCTGCTGATGACACACAGCTCTCTTTCAGGCTACCCTGCCTTACTGCCTCTTCTTCCTCGCTCATTCCTGTCTTCCAGTCTGCTATTCAGGCATGGTGCACTACTAACGATCTCTGCCTTGCTAGTAAGACAGAGGTCCTTCTCATCAGAACCCCTGCTGCCTCTTCCCCTCCCACACTCTGGCCACCCTCCTTGGGCCCTCTCTCCTCACCCTCCTGTGAAGCAAAAAATCTTGGTGTTATCTTCAACTCCTCTCTCTCTTTCTCTTTCTCCTCACAGCACAGACCTGGCCAAGAAGGCCCACTTTCAGCTGAACCTCTCCAGAGGCATCCTCCCCTTCCTCACCTTCCCCCAGAAACTCAATGTCTCTAGAGCTCTGGTTCTCTCCAGGTAGGACTACTGCAACATCCTCTTCCTCAATCTGACTAACTCCTCCCTTCGCCCCTTCAACTAATCAAGAATAGGACTGGGCGACATATCCTTCACCTCAAGCACATGGACTGCATCCGTTCACCCCTTAAATATCTCCACTGGCGCCCGGTTGCAACGAGGATCAGGTTCAAGACCCTCTGCATCACCCACAAGTCTTTCTAGGGCCTGGGACCCCAGCATCATACCACTCTCTCTCCCTAAATACCTCCCCAGTACAGCCCTTCACTTGTCTAGATCTAACTCGCTGCAAATCAGACGTTTTTCCAAGCAAAGAGTGGGGGGTAGATTTCTAATAGCTCCATGACTACCACCAATCTCGTAATGAGTCCCATAGTATTTAAGAAAATACAAATTAACACATCACAGTCATTAATGGTTCTAGAGGGCTGGAAACAATTGTAAAGAAAACAGCGACAGCTCACCAGATGACAAAACGTGGTTTGCAATACATACACCAAGTCATCACAATGTAGGGGGAAATAGTTATAGTGTCACCTGAAATAGTTAAAGTGTAAATAAAAGCATTCACATTTACAAACCATACCTTAAAGATTGCAAATAAGAGCAATGTAGCAGGGCAGAAGAAGGAGGCGCACTTGCATTGGAAATGTTTTACTTCTTTATTTAAATAATAAAATACATGCCTAATTTACCCAATTGCTATGGGAATGTTCCCTACCTAACCAAACTGAGGCTGCTCATCTGTCATCAAACCTTCAAAGAAAAATGTCCTCAGCCTAAAACCTACCTCATGTTGACCCAACCACTAAAATTAATAACTAAAGACTCCCAAAATCTGTATCTTTTGGTACCTTCCCTTTATCTGTAAGTTTTGGAGCTATATTTCAACGGTTTTCTACTTGCAACAAGTCCGGTTTTGGTGCTTACTGGAAACAAGTTAGTAGAATCTATCAATCCTGGTTCCCAGTGTCTCTTTCATGAGCTTCTTTATCTTCAGAAGTGGGCTATCCCATAGCATGCAAGACCTATCAATGTCTCTCTTTCTATCTTTCCGGATGTAGTCTTTTACATTCCTTCCTCTGTATATTGGTCCTTCAGACTCTTTATACTTGACGTTCCTTCGGTTCGGGTTTGGTATGCCCTTAACAAGGGCATGACAGCACCAGTCCTGGGACCCCTCTACTCGGTTCCCCTTTCTTTGTCTTTGTTTTTGAGAGTGATTTTCAAACTTAACTCAAAGTGGTTTAAAAAGTCTCTTAGTAATGGCTTCCACTGTTGCTCCATAATTATATTTGGTAACTTTCTCGCTTTTTCGACCATGTACACATTTGTGCTTTCTCAATGATCTACAGTCCTCTTTGAATTTCCTTTCCATTAATATATGTGTTATGGGTTCTGTGTTCCACCTCGGTACCTTTACTTATGGTGGGTGGATTTTCGGGTCTTGGAATCAGCACGTGTCGCTTTCCTTGACTCTCTGTCTCCTCTGACTCAAGTCCACTGTAGACTCACTCTCTGCATCTCGTAGTGTCGATTTACTTGGGGTATGGCTGCAGACGGGAGGTTTTATTCTTCCCATTCTCTCCAGTGTCAGCGTTGTTCATCAGCTTTTCATTGATCATGCCACCATTTAGGACAGTCTCCAGTTTTCTGTCCTGACAGCTGTTTCCCCACTGTTTTGTTGCGCCTGGTCTCCGGTGTCTTCCTTTGGCATTCCATCATTCGTGGGCTGCCACAGGCTCTGCAGATCCACACTGCTCCGCACCTCCAAAACCTTGCTACGTCAGAGGGATTCCCCTGTGTATGCTCTCTCTCTCTCTCTCTCTCTCTCTTGTCGATCAGTTTGTCCCCGTTACATACAAGATCACGTTCAAAGGGATGTTCCATTTCTGTTCAGGTTTCATATTGGATCCAGTATTACGTGAAGCCAATCAAAAGGAAGGCACAATAATTGTGGTTAAAGGCATTTCCATATAGGGATATTGTGTTTCTTGCATATGGAGTTCCTTGTGGGAATGAGAGTCCTTGTCCCCTAGAGTAGAGCCACTCCCAGTGAGTCCCCACTTGCCCAGATCCTTAGGAAGCGTCTTGCCAAGCAGGCTCACTTCCCTAGCCTCAAAGGGGTTGGCTTCCAACCTGGGGAGAATGGGCGAATACCGTTCACCTTAAGTGTGTGGCTTCCCCTTATGTCTTTAGTGGGAATTGCTTTCAAAAGTCCACAGTTCCTTGTTCTTTTCCTTTTCTGTGCTCCACCATAAAGCAAAAGGGTTGCATGTCTAGGAAACATCTCATGACTCTAGGGTTAGAGTATTTTCTAAGGCTCATCGATGTCAATGGTGAACGGTCTGTTATTAACCTGAACATCCTTCCTGTTAGGTAACATTGTAGATGGACTATGGCCCACTTGATAGCCAGAGCCTTAAGTCTTACAGTGGCATATGATTGTTTTCAAGTAAAGAGTTTCCTACTGGTGTATACTATGGGCTGTGCAGTGGCAGTGAGTTCTTGAGATAGCACTGCTCCTAAACCAAATTCGGAAGCGTCGGTCTGTGGGATGAACTCTTTATAGAAGTCTGGCATTTGAAGCACTGGTTCTTGACAGAGTATGTGCTTCAAGCCTTCAAATCTTTGATAGTAAATTTCTGAGGTTGGAAATTCTTTGATTTGTCAGTGAGGTTAGGCCCCAGGCTGGAATAATCAGATATAACCCTCCAGTAGTATCTGGTTAATCCCACAAAGGCTTGCAGGTCTCATTTTGACTTAGGTGTTGGTGTTTGTTGCACCACAATCCCTTTATCGGCCTGGGTTGTATAAGGTAATTCCTGACAAAGTAACCCAGATATTTGATGGCTGATTGGGCTCAATGCCATTTTCTTGGATTAGCCTTTAAGCATGCTTTCAGGAGGGCATGGGTGATGGTATATAGATGTTGCAAGTGCTCTGGCCAGGAGTTAATCTGTACTACGATATCGTCCATGTAGGCTCCACAGAAAGCAGCATAATGTTTCAAGATTTTGACCATGAGCCATTGAAACGTGGCAGGAGCTCCATGTAGGCCAAAGAGGAGTACCCTAAACTGGAATTAGACTTGTGGTGTAGAAAATGCTGTTTTCTCTCTATCCCCTGGGTTTAGGGGTACCTGCCAATACCCTTTTGTTAAGTCAAGTGTTGAGATGTATTTGGCAGTACCCAACTTTTGAATTCATTCATCAATTCTGGGCATGGGATAGTTGTTGAAGATGGAAATTGAGTTTAGTTTCTGAAAGTCAATACAGAAATGCCAGGATTTGCCTGGATTTGCAACAAGAACAATGGTGGAAGACCAGGGACTCTCAGAAGGCTTAATAATGTCAGCATTTAGCATCTCCTCTAGTTCTTCCTCAATAATTTTCCTCCTAATCTCTGGAATTCAACAGGGCTTTAGGTTTATTGTTTTACCCACTGGTGTCTTGGTATAATGAAAGATGTTAGTGACTCTACCTGGGTGTTCAGAAAACATGTTGAGGAACTGCCCCAGTATGTTTTTAAGGTCTTCTTGTTAGGAGAGCGGTAATGACTTGGGAATCACTTGATTTGCTACTGGTAGCTTGGTAAGGCCGTCGACCATAGTCACTGTAGTTGCTTTTCTGGGATCTACTTTCCACTCTTTTAATTGGTTTATGTTATATATTTGTGTATTCTGACTGTTGTCAGGTTTGGATATCACATTTTTTCCTATGATTTTATCTAGCCCATACCACTTTGAAATCATCTTGTTCTCGGATGTGGAAGGAGAACTAAGACTGATTGAACTATGGAAAAAGATCTATGGTGAAGGAGAATACCCCATAGATTCTTGAGGTGTTTTACGGAGAGCAAATAGAGCCCAGGGTGTCATCATGTCCCAGTTTCTTCTGTCGGTTTCAACCAGCTTATGCAGGATTATTTTTAAAGTTTGATTGAATCTTTCTATCATTCTATCTGTTTGTGGATGGCCAACCAACTTGCATAGTGTTTTGATATTAAGTAGCTCTTCAACTTCCATCATTATAAAGTTGTTATGCATCTGCTTACCTGGCGTTTATCTGAGCAGGGTTCCTTCATGCAGCGCTTTCGTTTCGTGCACCATTTCAAGATGGCACCCAGACGTTCCCACCACACACTGATGTCATCATGTATGCATGATTCAGAATGTTCGTCATATGGAAATAAATAGAGAACAGTCAGAAGGTGCTCCGCATTGCAATTGTGTGTGATTGCGGTACGCTAGTTTCCTCACCCTCAAACCTGTTTTCTACTTGTCTTGCTTCCTCCTTTCTTGTATGCTCTTCCTGGGTTCCCAGTGCCTTTGCGTTTCCTCCATTTTAGAGCTTGGGTTCTCCCCTTCCTACGGCTCTGCCGATTCTTCTGTCCCTAGGCTGCCCGGAATTCTCTGTTGTTTCTCCTTACCTTGCCTCTTGTGGATCCTCTGCTCCTTCTTGTTGGCTCCTCCCCCTTGGCATGGCACAGACGGGGGGCCTTCCTCTGTGTTTCCGGAGATCCAGCTGGGCTGCTTTAATTATCAGTGTGCAGGATTCCAGAAGTCTCCACAGTGATACCCATTTTGGTTAACCCTCTTTACGTTAAGTTTCTGAAGCCTTCTTCCAAACTCATTAAGACTCACTCTCTTGGATCTCCGTGCTTACCTGGAAATTCTTCTCTACACCTTGGGGTTGTCTCCCCCCTCAGGGTTTTTGTTTCCCTGGGACCTGGCTGTCGTGGCGGCCGCAGTGCTTAGCTGTTCTCCTGTAATCAGGTTGCACAGCGGCTACCTGGAAGCATAGGCCTTACCTCTTCTCAGCAAAGTAGTCCAGAAGCAAATAGATAAGGACTGAACCTGACAACTTGCAACACCAAAAGAAAAAGAAAGAGAAGAAGAAAACCATGGATAAGTGCAGGAGCATGTAGCTGCTGTCCAGGGTCTATCCCTAGAGGTCCAGAATCTGAAACCGAAAATGTTGTGCTATGCTAAGCCCTGGCACAAGGAAATTCACCAGTGGACCAATCACAGTACCGAGGTCCGGCCAATGAAAAATACAATGCAGAAACCAAAGAATTCAAGGAGTTCATGGATGCTTGTACAGTGGCTTTCACCCTTAGGCAGGCTGCCTTGCCCACTGATCGTTCACGTGTTGGCTTTGTGATTACCCCTTTGATTGGGAGTGGCTTTTCCTGGGCTACCCCTATTGTGGTTTCTGAAAACCCACTTATGGATGGTTTAAAAGGATTAATAGAAGCCTTTTCGGGCATCTTTGATCGCCCAGAACTCACCAATACCAAACAAGACTCCCTCCTGGACTTCACTCAAGGTACATTAGATGAACTAACTTGCGTGACTAAATTCAAGAAACTTGCCCTGCGGACTGCTTGGCCAGAAGAGGCTTCTGTGAACCTGTTTAGGAGAGGTCTTTTCAATGAACTGAAGGATGAACATGCCCGGTTACCACGTCCTGCTTCGTTTGAGAATCTGGTCAAGCTGATTCTCCAGATTGACTATAGACTACTGGAACAAAAGCTGGAAAGACGGTGGGCAAGGATCTTTCCTCCTCGTGACCAGCCAGCATCATCTCCCGCAGTATCTAAGTCCAAAGAAGAGCCCATGCAGATAGGGAGTGCACAAGGACCTTTGACCAACGAAGAGAGACAGAGACAAAGAGACAACCATTTGTGCATCTAGTGTGCATCCAGTGAACATCTGGTTAGAGTTTGCCCATTGACCCCCCTCGCAGGCCGGGAAACGACAGCTGCCGCTCATGGTTGGAACCTAACTTCGGGAGTCCTTGTCTAGTCCCAGAAGCTCCAATACTGAATGGACTCCAGGAATGGAACTCTTGGTCCTCCGTATCTGCTTGTCCTTACCTGGGCAGGATGAGATATCCACATTGGCCATGGTGGACTCAGGGGCAGCTGGTCTTTTTATGGATCAGGATTGGGCAAACCGGATGAAGAACGCTGCTGACAGTAAAGCTACTGCTGTACCTGTCGAGGGCGTCGAGCACTCCCCGTTGTCCAGTGGGCCCATTCTTAACCACACTGTTCCCCTTTCTATGGCAATTCAACAATATAAGGAAGTGCTCTGTTTTGATTTGATCCGGACTGCGCATTACCCTGTGATCCTTGTTATACCTTGGTTGTCCAAACATAACCCTTACATAAACTGCACAGCCAAACACTCTTTTTGGGTTCAGAACAATGTATGCAATCTTGTGTGTCTCCAGTTCAAGGGACCCCTACAGATGTATCTTTTAACTCAGCCACATCTGTGTCTTCAATAGCCACGATGTTACCTGCTAAGTACGAACAGTACCAGGAGTTGTTCAGTTTGGATGAACAGAAGATCTTACCACTGGACACAGAGAAGATGATTGCGCCATAGACCTCCGCCCAAGCTCCTGTGTTCCTTTTAGCCCACTATGCATGTTTCTGTTCTTGCCAGTGGAGAAACAAGCCGGATGTCAATACCTTGATGAACATTTACAAAACAGGCTCATCACAGCATCTAAATCTTCTGGAGGGGCATCTCTATTTTTTGTTCCTAAGGAGGATTTGACTGAATTGGGACCCTGCCTTGATTATCGTGGTCTGAATAAGATCACGAAGAAAGAAAAGTACCCCCTACCACTCATTCCAGATATCCTGGAGGCAGTCCACAATGCAAAAACTTTGCCAGACTGGATCTCCGTGGTGCATTACCCTGTGATCCTGGTTATACCTTGGTTGTCCAAACATAACCCTTACATAAACTGCACAGCCAAACACTCTTTTTGGGTTCAGAACAATGTATGCAATCTTGTGTGTCTCCAGTTCAAGGGACCCCTACAGATGTATCTTTTAACTCAACCACATCTGTGTCTTCAATAGCCACGATGTTACCTGCTAAGTATGAACAGTACCAGGAGTTGTTCAGTTTGGATGAACAGAAGATCTTACCACTGGACACAGAGAAGATGATTGCGCCATAGACCTCCGCCCAAGCTCCTGTGTTCCTTTTAGCAGGATGTTTCTGTTCTTGCCAGTGGAGAAACAAGCCGGATGTCAATACCTTGATGAACAATTACAAAACAGCCTCATCACAGCATCTAAATCTTCTGGAGGGGCATCTCTATTTTTTGTTCCTAAGGAGGATTTGACTGAATTGGGACCCTGCCTTGATTATCGTGGTCTGAATAAGATCACGAAGAAAGAAAAGTACCCCCTACCACTCATTCCAGATATCCTGGAGGCAGTCCACAATGCAAAAACTTTGCCAGACTGGATCTCCGTGGTGCCTACCATTTGATTCGGATCAAAAAGGGGGATGAGTGGAAGACGGGCTTTCAAACGACTTTTGGTCACTACCAATTCTGGGTGATGCCTTTTGGCCTAGCCAACACCCCTGCAGTCTTTCAGAGATACAGCGACAACATCTTCTCAGATTTACTGATGCATTCAGTCATGGTTTATTTAGATGACATCCTGGTGTTTTCCGAGGCCCCAGAAGAGCACAAACAACATGTTTGCCAGGTATTGGGAATACTACAGTCTGAACGGTTGAAGGTGGAGCTTGAGAATTGTCAGTTTGACGTGTCTTCCATGTTCTACTTGGGGTACATGCTTTCCGGGGATGGTGTATCCATGGATAACCAGAAAGTTATGGCTGTCCTGCAGATAAGACCTCCTTGTTCCATCAAGGAGATTCAGAGGTTTTTTGGCATGGCCAACTTCAATCGGAAATTCATTGAGAACTTCTCGAGTACCATTCTCCCTTTGACTTCTCTACTAAAGATGAATACCAAGTTTGTCTGGTCTACCACTGCCCAAAGAGCCTATGAGGACGTGAAACACTCATTTACATCAGCACCCTTGTTAAAACAACCAGATCAGCAGCATGTCTTTATACCAGAGTCTGATGCTTCTGACTCAGCTGTTGGTGATGTCCTTAAACAAGAATTCAAGGATCACGAAGAACACCCGATAGCTTTTTTCTCCAAAACTCTTTCTGTGGCAGAACGCAATTATTAGGTCCTGAAGAAGGAGCTACTCGCCATCAAACTGGCTTGTTCTGAGTGGAGACTCCTTCTCCTCTGTGCCAAAGCACCTACTGAGGTACGGACCGATCACCGAAACTTGATGCCCTTACAGAACTATGAATGCCAGAACAGTAGGCAAGCTCGGTGGGCACATTTTTCTCGCATTACCCACTGATGATGACATATATATCTGGAACCAAGAATATCATTGCAGACCTGTTATCCCGGAACGGTTGCAACAGTATAGAAAAGGAGCCACATGGAAAGATTTCATATCACTACCTTTGTGTGCTCTGTAGAGAACTGGTTGTAGTAACTTCAAAGAGATACCATCAGTGTACCACCAACGGAAGAACTCAAGAAGGTGCTCACTCTCCGAGACGGCTTGTTCTACCATCATTCTGCAATCTACGTGCCGGGTTCTACCCTTCGTCACAAAAATTCGAGAACTGGTTCATAATTCACAGATAGCAGGTCACTGAGGACACAAGGCAACCTTGGAATTGATACATTGCTACTTCTGGTGGCCTGCTCTATCCAAGACATTAAGGACTTTGTTAGAACCTGTGTCATCTGTGCCCAAAACAAGACGCCCCATTAGCTACCTATTGGACGACATTGTTCTCCTTCATTAACTGATCGTCATTGGCAAAAGATATCGACCCACTTCATTGTCGATCTCCTGGAATCCCATGGTTGTACGGTAATTATGGTTACCATAGACATGTACACCAAGATGGCACATTTTTCCAGATTGCAAAAGATTCCTACGGCAGAAGGTATGAGTGCTGTGTTTCTAAGGTACATTTTTCGTTTGCACAGATTCTCAGAATCAATAATATCCGATTGCAGCATTCAATACACCCCAAGATTCAGGACTGTCATGTGCAAAAAGTGTGGTATTTCTAGAGTGATGTCATCTGACTACCACCCTGAAACCAACAGCTAAACCTAGCGATTAAACCAGACTCTTGAGCAGTACCTAAGGTGCTTTACCAACCTTTCCCAGGATAACTGGTTCTTGTTGTTACCCGTATCAGAGTTTTCTTACAACAAAGCGATTCACTCCGCTCTTGGATCAGTTCTAAAAAGTTTGCTGACCAAAAGAGAAAGGATACGAGCGGATACCAAGAAAGAAACCTGGTGTGGCTTTCTTCCAAATATCTTCCTAGAAGGCTTAAACCCAGGAAGTTTTCTCCAAGATACTTTGATCCCTTTAAGATCCTCAAAAGAATCAATCAAGTGGCTTATAGGTTGAAGTTACCTCATACTTGGAATCAAATACATCCTGTATTCCACATGTCCTTGCGGAAGAACTTTGAGCAGAAACTCCAGAAAGACATCGTCCCTCCGCTTGAAGACAAAACTGTGGAATAGAAAGTAAACAAGATTTCTGATTCAAGGTACCATCATGGAACCTTACAGTATCTGATTGACTGTAAAGGATATTCCAGCTCTGAACGGTGTTGGGAACTTTCATATAATGTACACGTCTCATGCCTGGTTCACAGGTTCATCAACAGAAGTCTTGGAAACTGGGAGGAACCAGGTACAGAAGGGGGCATGTTGTTATGCTTCTGCTTACCTGGTGCTGATCTGACCAGGATTCCTTCATGTAGCGCTTTCGTTTCATGCCCAGTTTCAGGATGGAGCCCAGACGATCCCACCACGCACTGACGTCATCGCGTATGCGAGAATCGGAACGTTCGTCATCCGGAAATAAATAGAGAACAGTCAGAAGGCGCTCCGCGTTGCAATTGTGTGTGATTGCGGTATGCTAGTTTCCACGCCTTCAAACCTGTTTTTTACTTGTCTTGCTGCCTCCTTTCTTGTATGCTCTTCCTGGGTTCCCGGTCCCTTTTCACTTCCTCTGTGTTAGCGCTTGGGTTCTCCCCTTCCTACAGCTCTGCCGATCCTTCTGTCCCTAGGCTTCCCAGAATTCTCTGTTGTTTCTCCTTACCTTGCCTCTGGCGGATCCTCCACTCCTTCTTGTTGGCTCCTCCTCCTTGGCACGGCGGGGACCTTCCGCTTTGTTTCCGGAGCTCCAACTGGGCTGCTTCAGTTATCAGTCTGCTGGATTCCAGAAGTCTCCACAGCGATACCCACGTTGTTTAACCCTCTTCACGTTCAGTTTCTGAAGCCTTCTTCCAACCTTGTGAAGACTCATTCTCTTCGATTTCCATGCTTACCTGGACATTCTTCTCTACACCTTGGGTTTTTTTGTCCCCCTCAAGGTTTTTTTTCCCTGGGACCTGGCTCTCAGGCAGCCGCAGTGCTTACCTGTTCTCCTGTAATCAGGTTGCACAGTGGCTACCTGGAAGGACAGCCTTACCTCTTCTCAGCAAAGGAGTCCAGAAGCAAAGAGGTAAGGACTGAACCTGACAACTGGACAAAAAGGTAGTATCTTGGTCTGTAAGGATTTCCTTGGGGAATCCTACTCGGGAGAGGAAAGGTAACATATGTTTTAATACCTTCTGACTGGTATTATTTCTAAGTGGAAACGCCTCTGGATATCAGGTGGCAAAGTCGACAAACATCAAGATAAATGTATTCCCCAGCTTGGATGTTTCAAGCAGCCCAACTATATCCATAGCTATCCTGGAGAAATAACTTCAACAATTGGTAATGGCTATAAAGCTACTGGTGGGACTGGAGTAGCTGCAGTCTTCTGGCAGATGTCACCAGCCGATACATAGTTCTTGAAATCAGTAAAGACTTTGGGCCAATAAAACTTGGTGACTACCTGGCTTTGAGTTTTTCATGCCCCTTGATGAGCTGCTGTGAGATGACAATGGGCTAACTCAAGCACTATCCTTGGATGGCTCCATGGATTTTGGGCAGACATCTCCCAGGAAATCTCCTCTTTATAACAAGTTGTTATTTAGGAAGACAAAGGGTCCAGCTTGGCTACATCCATTCTCTTCCATTGTAACCCTGAAAAAAACCCTCTTTAATGGTCGGATCATTTCTTTGGGCAAAGGCAAGACTTTGCCTCCCTAAAATTCCTCAAACCTCTTTCAGTCTCTTGTAGTATTTCTACCTCTTCCAGAATAGGGAATAGGGCCTGTTCCAGAATACCTTAGGCTATTTTCTCTCCCTCCTTGACTGTGTATGGGTTGATCCCATGGTTATGTAACAGAATGTTAACTTTGTCCCGGATATCAGGGTCTATCACCCCTGCCATGACATCAAGACCATATTTCCATGTGAGGTCTGACTTTGAGGCTGTAATAATATTGGTGCCTGGGGTTGGGGAAAGGCTAACTCCCATGGGTATTAACCGACTTTCAATAGGTGGGAATTGAGCTTCTTCTATACTCTGCAGATTGAAACCCACTGACTGGTTAGTGGCTGCAGTGGGGATCCTGGTCCTTCGGATTCCTTTAGTGAACAGCACGGGTCCCCAACTTCTATCAATTGGTTGACATTCCACACTGACACCATATTTGGTGGGGCAGAAGAAGGAGTTGGATTTATGTTGGACATTTTATACTTGTTTATTTAAATAATAATAAAAATGTCTAAATCAATTGTTTGCTATAGGAATGTGCCCTACCTAACTAAACTAACTAAAAGTGCTTGTCTGCCATCAAACGTCCAAAGAACAATTTACTCAGTCCAAAACCTACTTTTATCTGGCCCTACTCCCAAAATGAATAACTACAGATTGCCAAAATCTATATCTTCTGGCACCTTCCCTTTGGCCGTATGTCTTGGAGCTTTATTTCAGTGTTTTTCCACATGCAACTAGTCTGATTTTGCCACTGACTGCAAAACAGGTTTGTAGAAACTGTAAGTGACTTCAATCCAGCACTTCAACCAAGTGAATGCTTAGTATGGGATGCCCAATGGAAGCCCTTATTTATATATATTTATGTCAAAGTTCTTTAAATCTGGATGATGAACCCTTATATAACGCCCCTCTCTTTGAATCTCCCCGACCTCACTGAGCCAAGAAGTAGGTTTGTTTTGCAAATTAAAAGGTTTATTTGAAGAATTGAACAATATATATATCACAGTTTTATGAATAGAATAATATCTGAATAGCACACTTATGAATATGAACAATGATCAGCAATGGGTAATATTACAATATCAACAATCTCTTTAATCAGTTAGGAGTAGGAATAGAAAGGATACTGTAGCAGAGAATACTTTATATGGATTCAAGGAAATGTAATAATAGGAAAGAATGCAGCACAGAAATAAAACTTGATATGATTTACACAAAAGACAGTATGATCACTCTTTCCCCTGTGACAACTCACTCCGCCCACTATGCAATATGAAGAGATGGAAATAGGGCACACAGGTTTCAGGAATACAATCAATAATGCAGTTCAATGCCAGTTCCCCCAGCAAGCTTAGCAGAAATAAAACTTGATATGATTTACACAAAAGACACTATGATCACTCTTTCCCCTGTGACAACTCACTCCGCCCACTATGCAATATGAAGAGATGGAAATGAGGGCACGCAGGTTTCAGGAATACAATCAATAATGCAGTTCAATGCCAGTTCCCCCAGCAAGCTTAGAGAGAACAGGTATGATTTTAAAACAGGTCAATCACTTTTAAATGGGGTTTGCAATGAATGGGAAAAATGCTAAACATGACTTTAATTCACTAAAGGAGATTCAGGATAAGTGATAGATACTTTGGATTGGTTCAGGTCAACACTAGCAATGATTTATGAATGATTATCAGATTGAAAACGAAATTCAGCAGTTGCAAACAAGAAACAGCTATTTTGACATGTGGTGAAATTTAACCAAAATGCAATTCGCGGCAACTTTTCCGCGTGCGGAAACGCGAAGAACTATAAGGAATAGGGCCTGTTCAAGAATACCTTAGGCTATTTTCTCTACCACCTTAACTGTGTATGGGTTGATCCCATGGTTATGTAACAGAATGTTAACCTTGTCCCGGATATCAGGGTCTATCACCCCTGCCATGACATCAAGACTATATTTCCATGTGAGGTCTGGCTTTGAGGCTGTAATAATATTGGTGCCTGGGGTTGGGGAAAGGCTAACTCCCATGGGTATTAACCGACTTTCAATAGGTGGGAATTGAGCTTCTTCTATACTCTGCAGATTGAAACCCACTGACTGGTTAGTGGCTGCAGTGGGGATCCTGGTCCTTCGGATTCTTTTAGTGAACAGCACGGGTCCCCAACTTCTATCAATTGGTTGACATTCCACACTGACACCATATTTGGTGGGGCAGAAGAAGGAGTTGGATTTATGTTAGACATTTTTTACTTGTTTATTTAAATAATAATAAAAATGTCTAAATCAATTGTTTGCTATGGGAATGTGCCCTACCTAACTAAACTGACTAAAAGTGCTTGTCTGCCATCAAACGTCCAAAGAACAATTTACTCAGTCCAAAACCTACTTTTATCTGGCCCTTCTCCCAAAATGAATAACTACAGATTGCCAGAATCTATATCTTCTGGCACCTTCCCTTTGGCCGTATGTCTTGGAGCTTTATTTCAGTGTTTTTCCACATGCAACTAGTCTGATTTTGCCACTGACTGCAAGCAGGTTTGTAGAAACTGTAAGTGACTTCAATCCAGCACTTCAACCAAGTGAATGCTTAGTATGGGATGCCCAATGGAAGCCCTTATTTATATATATTTATGTCAAAGTTCTTTAAATCTGGATGATGAACCCTTATATAACGCCCCTCTCTTTGAATCTCCCCGACCTCACTGAGCCAAGAAGTAGGTTTGTTTTGCAAATTAAAAGGTTTATTTGAAGAATTGAACAATATATATATATCACAGTTTTATGAATAGAATAATATCTGAATAGCACACTTATGAATATGAACAATGATCAGCAATGGGTAATATTACAATATCAACAATCTCTTTAATCAGTTAGGAGTAGGAATAGGAAGGATACTGTAGCAGAGAATACTTTATATGGATTCAAGGAAATGCAATAATAGGAAAGAATGCAGCACAGAAATAAAACGTGATATGATTTACACAAAAGACACTATGATCACTCTTTCCCCTGTGACAACTCACTCCGCCCACTATGCAATATGAAGAGATGGAAATGAGGGCACACAGGTTTCAGGAATACAATCAATAATGCAGTTCAATGCCAGTTCCCCCAGCAAGCTTAGAGAGAACAGGTATGATTTTAAAACAGGTCAATCACTTTTAAATGGGGTTTGCAATGAATGGGAAAAATGCTAAACATGACTTTAATTCACTAAAGGAGATTCAGGATAAGTGATAGATACTTTGGATTGGTTCAGGTCAACACTAGCAATGATTTATGAATGATTATCAGATTGAAAACGAAATTCAGCAGTTGCAAACAAGAAACAGCTATTTTGACATGTGGTGAAATTTAACCAAAATGCAATTCGCGGCATTTTGGTTAATAGTTATAGTTCTTCGCGTGCGGAGACGCGAAGAACTATAAGGAATAGGGCCTGTTCCAGAATACCTTAGGCTATTTTCTCTCCCTCCTTAACTGTGTATGGGTTGATCCCATGGTTATGTAACAGAATGTTAACTTTGTCCCGGATATCAGGGTCTATCACCCCTGCCATGACATCAAGACCATATTTCCATGTGAGGTCTGACTTTGAGGCTGTAATAATATTGGTGCCTGGGGTTGGGGAAAGGCTAACTCCCATGGGTATTAACCGACTTTCAATAGGTGGGAATTGAGCTTCTTCTATACTCTGCAGATTGAAACCCACTGACTGGTTAGTGGCTGCAGTGGGGATCCTGGTCCTTCGGATTCTTTTAGTGAACAGCACGGGTCCCCAACTTCTATCAATTGGTTGACATTCCACACTGACACCATATTTGGTGGGGCAGAAGAAGGAGTTGGATTTATGTTGGACATTTTATACTTGTTTATTTAAATAATAATAAAAATGTCTAAATCAATTGTTTGCTATAGGAATGTGCCCTACCTAACTAAACTAACTAAAAGTGCTTGTCTGCCATCAAACGTCCAAAGAACAATTTACTCAGTCCAAAACCTACTTTTATCTGGCACTACTCCCAAAATGAATAACTACAGATTGCCAAAATCTATATCTTCTGGCACCTTCCCTTTGGCCGTATGTCTTGGAGCTTTATTTCAGTGTTTTTCCACATGCAACTAGTCTGATTTTGCCACTGACTGCAAACAGGTTTGTAGAAACTGTAAGTGACTTCAATCCAGCACTCCAACCAAGTGAATGCTTAGTATGGGATGCCCAATGGAAGCCCTTATTTATATATATTTATGTCAAAGTTCTTTAAATCTGGATGATGAACCCTTATATAACGCCCCTCTCTTTGAATCTCCCCGACCTCACTGAGCCAAGAAGTAGGTTTGTTTTGCAAATTAAAAGGTTTATTTGAAGAATTGAACAATATATATATCACAGTTTTATGAATAGAATAATATCTGAATAGCACACTTATGAATATGAACAATGATCAGCAATGGGTAATATTACAATATCAACAATCTCTTTAATCAGTTAGGAGTAGGAATAGGAAGGATACTGTAGCAGAGAATACTTTATATGGATTCAAGGAAATGCAATAATAGGAAAGAATGCAGCACAGAAATAAAACTTGATATGATTTACACAAAAGACAGTATGATCACTCTTTCCCCTTTGACAACTCACTCCGCCCACTATGCAATATGAAGAGATGGAAATGAGGGCACACAGGTTTCAGGAATACAATCAATAATGCAGTTCAATGCCAGTTCCCCCAGCAAGCTTAGCAGAAATAAAACTTGATATGATTTACACAACAGACACTATGATCACTCTTTCCCCTGTGACAACTCACTCCGCCCACTCTGCAATATGAAGAGATGGAAATGGGGGCACACAGGTTTCAGGAATACAATCAATAATGCAGTTCAATGCCAGTTCCCCCAGCAAGCTTAGAGAGAACAGGTATGATTTTAAAACAGGTCAATCACTTTTAAATGGGGTTTGCAATGAATGGGAAAAATGCTAAACATGACTTTAATTCACTAAAGGAGATTCAGGATAAGTGATAGATACTTTGGATTGGTTCAGGTCAACACTAGCAATGATTTATGAATGATTATCAGATTGAAAACGAAATTCAGCAGTTGCAAACAAGAAACAGCTATTTTGACATGTGGTGAAATTTAACCAAAAAGCAATTCGCGTCAACTTTTCCGCGTGCAGAAATGCGAAGAACTATAAGGAATTGGAATGCCGTTTTAGGTTCGTTAGAAAGTTTCGGATCTTAGCTTCAAAATTACAGTTAAATTCCGGTTCTAGGACGTGCGGTTTCAAAGTTACAGAGGTTTTTGTGAAGGTAGATTTTTCAGAAATAGAGTCAAGATTTCAAAATTCAAGATGTGCTTTAAAGATTTACCAACAAGGATAGGCTTATACTAAGGAGCTATGAAGAAGCAAAACACTCAACGGGCAGCCACCAGAACAGCGGCGCCTCCGCTCTGATCTCTGTCCGTCAAAACACTTGTCCCTCTTCAGAAAATATCAGCGCAAAGATGATTATTGCTACAATTATCAAGAATTATGTGAAGGAGAGAAGAATTAAGGATAGACAACAGAGGTTCTGTAATGCAGTTCTGGACAAATTGAAATGAATGGAATAGTATTACTTTAAACTAAGAGATTGGTTATGTACAGTTCTAGACTGGATACTCACTCCTATGGCTTTGGAATGGAGTGGGCCCCGTCAAAGATCTGGTCATGGGTTTGGCTGGGGTTCTCTCACCACCGGACAGGTCTCAGTTCAGCTCTCAGCACTGCACTGCGGTCTGTGCGGTCTCTTGGACTGGATATGATGGGTTCTAGATACAGCTCTGCTTTCTGGGTCTGGATCTTGGTTCTAGCACAGGGTTCTTGGCTAGAATAGCAAAACAGCACAGCCTGGCATTGAATACGAGACCCCCTTGGAAGTTTAGGGGTTAGAATCAGCTTCCTAGGTTCTGCAGGCCTGCCGAGAACGGTTCAGCTTTTGAGTTAGGCCACAGTGCTTCAAAGTTCTAGAGTTGGTTCTAAAGTTTGGTTCTGGATCTATGTCTGGATCTTCTTGCAGGGTGCTTCGCCAAGAAATCAGTTGAGTAGTGTAAAAGTGAGTGTGTCTTGTCTGTCCTCAGCAGTCCCTATTTATGTATTTCCAAAGTGGGTGGGGAGGCTGATTCTACAATGCCCAACCCACTAAGGATCTAATAGGTCAGGGAATTCCCTGTCTCCTGATTGGAGAAAGGATCAGCGTGTCATCCTGTGTCATCTTTCTGGCTTAGGGGAAAACCCTCCCCTTTGTCTCTGTACAGAGTATCTTATTTTTTCATAAAACACATATTTACAATATACACAACTTGTTAATACTACATAAATCACATGACAGATTAACTAAGGTACATTTCTGTTCAACTCTCATCTTCCTAAGAGCTTTGGTTTAGAAATGACCACTTTTTGCACTTTTGGTGGGTTTTTCAATATTATTTCTGCACCAATTTTTAGACATGCATGCACACCCCATCTGAGCACATTTCTGTAATTTCTCTGGTTCCTGGCATAAACACAGTAGCTACAATATGAATAATTCCGGGGTTTGGTCTCAGAACATCGCACGGAGTCCAGCTTAGTCTTCAACTGTGAGCACATTTTCATTTTAGCAAACTCAAAATTTCACATTTATGTCAGTTCGGTACAATATTTCATAAGCATTTTTCTAAAACATACATTTGCTGTGCTTTCTGAATCCACACAATGGTTTGTCTGCGCATCCAAGGTCTGGGCTGACTCAGAGGTCACATGTCGCTCCTTATTGCCAGCAGTTTGTTGTCAGTCACATCGGAATTAGCATTTTCTATTCAGCCCAAGGATTCCTTTGTCTGCACTGAGAGCAACAGGCCAGGGTGCCCCTCCTAGTTCCCTTTCACAACAGCCTATCAATCTCTTAGCCAAGGGCAGCGGGAAGTCTCCTTTGTCCAGGGAGAAGGTGTGGAATTCGTTTGAACACAGTGTGGGAAACTTTAACTCTTAACCCAATGTCTAAAAATTGTCTTTTCTTATGATATAACTCCCATTTTTAACACATACATTAAACAATTTCTTGCTTCAAGCTTTTTCAGAATATAGTTTTAAATTGTCTCCACCTCTTAGGCTTCTGATAGCAAGTCTTTCTTTGGCATAGTTTGATTTCCATGTTCAACTTTACCCAAAATGGTTTTAAAACGCCGGCTTCTGGTAGAGGTGAGTAACGGTATTACACCCATTTTTGACAGGTTTCTTCCAGCAAGCAACCCTCAAAAGTGTACTTTGATATAGATACACTTCTGTGGACCTTATATGTATGTAGATTCTTGCAGGAGAATGATGTTGACCACCCAAAAAGGAGGTTGGATCTTTTTGGGTGGTTTGTAAACCATGATTTCTACAAATTTGACACCAAATAAAAACTGATTTTTGAAACCAGCTCTGTTTCTTTTGCAATGGTTTTGCTCTGCGACCAGCCAAATGATGGGTTTTTGCAGTGGCCTCCTGGGTTACCACTGACATAGGCAAAAGTAGATGGTGGCCTATTTTTCAGGTTTTCACTGCGCACTTTTTGGTGATTTCTGGCAAGCAGCATGCTTTCCGGCGGGCATTATGTTTCTGCTGCCAGCAATGCACAGTGATGTTGCAGGGCTTAGATAAGGGGGTTAAGACATCCCACAAGCCCCCCTCTTGCGATGGCCATTGATCTTCCATCAATGGAAATTCGCAAGACTGGGATGTCAGCCTCATCTCTCCGGATTCCACAAAGTTCAGCATCTTTTCCTGCATCAGGTGTGGATCGATCGGTTCTCCTCGTCAGTCCTGATGGGAGTATTGAGAGATACTCTGGGCCCCTCGGATCTTTGCTCCCGGTCCCCAGGTTATCCTCCTTGGTTAGTCTCCATGGTTTATCGCTCTCTCTTCATCTCTCTCTCCTAGGATGACAAAGCAAAAACATTTTTGTAGACATTTCCCCACCACTATTAATGTAGTGGGGCGGACATATACATTTTATAAATCAGGAGACATTTGCATTATTGTATTTTATAGACTATATGTGGAATATTTTAGGGTTGGAATTTTATGGATCTGGAGTGGCCCCCTCTCGGGTTCCAGAAGACTGCTCCAGTTGCTGCAGAGTGTGCCTAGGATGGCAACACTATAACTGATTGATATGGACACACTTGTCTTCCCCATCTGCCAAACTGCCTTTGGGGATGCAGATCTTGTAGGCGACTGGTGAGATCTTGTCTACAATTTCAAACGGTCCCTTCCAGGTAGGCAGAAATTTCCACTGTTTGGCCTGGTTCCTTCGGAAATTGTATAGATAAACCTGGTCTCCTACATTGTATTCTTTCCTGGTAGTCTTTAAGTCATAGTGGGTCATCATGCTGTCGGCTGATCTTTCTAGATGTCGCTGAGCATAGGCAAAAGCATGTTTAAGGTGTTTTCTTACATTTTCAACATACTCATGTGTTGTGGAGGCATTGATCAGCGTCTGCTCTTGGGTTCTATAGAGCAGATGCTGGGGAAGCACCATCCTGCGTCCAGTCATCAGCTCAAACGGTGACATTTTAGTTGCAGATGAAGGGGTAGATCTGATGGCCATTAGGACAAGAGGTAATCGAATATCCCAACTTGGCCAAGAATCTGCACACAATTGTTTTGTTGTATCATTCTACTGCACCACTAGAGGCTAGCCGGTAAGCAATATGTAGCTTCCTTTTAACCCCAAGTATCTCCCACATCTTTGTCATTACTTCGCTGGTGAAATGGCTACCTCTGTCTGACTCAATCATTTGGGGCAGTCCAAAACGCGAAAAGATGTGGTTGATCATCAGGGCAGCTGCTGTTTCTGCCTTGCAGTTTGGGGCCGGGAGACATTCCACCCATTTAGTAAACAAGCATGTCACGGTCAACATGTACTTGTTCCCACTAGAGGAGCGAATCACGGGCCCAATGAAATCTACTTGCAAATCTGACCATGGCAGTCTCATCCCCCTCTTTTGGAGAGGCGCACGGTGTGTGAGGGATGTTGGCTAAAATTGTGCACACATAAGACACCCCTTCAAGTATTGGCCGAGGTCCTGCCCCATGTGTGGCCTGTATGCAACCTCTCTTAAGATTTCAAGTGTTGTATGAAACCCCCTATGACCAGCTGTGGCTGCATCATGGGCGTGACTTAACACCAGGCTTCGAAATGAGGGAGGAACCTGGTCATGGCCAGCTAGGGATTTCCTTACCAACAAACCGTCTTGGATTCAGAACATTTTTGGACATTTCATCAACACTCTGAGGTCCTCTTTCCTAATGTAATCGGTATCCGTCAGGGGAAAGTTCTCAGGGTCCTCAATGTGTTGATAAAACTTACCAGTTTTTGGATCCCCTTTCTGAGCCATAATAAAATCAGCATCTGGGGTCTCCTTACTCCATTGTGCAGTTGAAAGATCATTGTGAGCATTTGTCTGGGACCTAGTGATAGCAGTGACCTGGATTTCCCCCAACAGGGACTCGATCTCAATTAGATCCCCTTGGATGGCCCCGGTTTTGGCCAGCTGATCAGCTAAGTCATTTCCATTTTGGTCTGGTCCCTCTACTTTGGAATGACCCTTTTTCCAGTAGATGGTCATCCCATTCGAGGTGACCAGATCATCAATATTTTGAATTAACTTCCCATGTTTCAAGGGTTTGTTATTAGCATATAGCATGCCTCTGGTTTTCCAATTAACCAGGTGCTCCACGAACCCGTTCCGTTCATAATCTGAATCTGTGATTATGACCAGTTTGTGGAGTTGATGTTGGACAGCAGTGAGGATGGCTTGATGCACAACCATCAACTCCGCCACTTGACTACTTCGGGGACCAATCTTGTACCCAGCGGAGGGTTCTGGGGACTCATTCACCCATGCATTCCCTACGCCGGCCACAAGTTATTTTTCCCCGTTGTTGTCAACATGGTAAGAACATCCATCCACATAGACAGTGGGTATTCCCTCACAATTGTCTTCTTCAAAGACTTTGTGGGGGAATTGAGGTATGCCTCCATGTTGTCCTTGATTTTTAGACTTTCGTCCTCGAGAGAGTTTTCTCTGGCACAATCATGCAAGTAAGCCAGACCTTGCGCGAGGGGACTCTTCTTGTTTTGGCCATGTCTGACCACCACAGAAAAGCCTTGCATTGACAGAATCCAGGAAGTAATTTGGGAATTACTCACATTTCCGGCCCGGATTTTGTCATTTTGGAGATATTGCGGAGGCTGGTGTGGAGTCTCCACTATGATGTCTCCCCCCTGGATAAATGGGTGGTAATTCTTCAATGCCCACACCGTTGCCAGGAGTGCCTTCTCACAATCGTTGAATTTTTCCTCCACAGAGGACAAAGTCTTACTCGCATAGGAGATTACTTTATTGACCATGTCATGCTTTTAGTATAATACTATAGTCAAGCATGTGTTAGAGAACCCTGTCTCCAAGAAGAACTCCTTGTTTCTGACACGGTAAGCTAAGCAAGGCGCTTGTGAGAGGCTTCTTTTGAGTTGTCTTACTGCCTCGGATTGTTCTGGACCCCATTCCCACTTGACCCCCCCTTCAAAAGATGAATCAGGGGTCTGGTGATCTCTGCGTAGCCCTCAATGAACTTTCTGCTGTAATTAGTCAGTCCAAGGAGGCTCCTTAGTTCCCGCAGAGGTGTGGGGTCTTTCATTTTCTGGAGTGCTTCCACTTTCTTTTCCTGGGGACAGAGACCCTGAGGAGTAATCTCATGCCCCAAGAAATTTACACGGGTTCTACACCACTGTGCCTTTTGAAAGGAAAGTTTTGCTCCGGCGGCCCTCAACTGTGTCAGAACATAACGTATCTCTGCTATGTGTTCCTCAACAGTTGGGCTCTTGATGAGGACATCATCTACATAAGCCAGGTTACCCCCTTCACCTAGGTCGGGCATGGCCTTATGTAGGAAAATGTTGAACTCATTGCCGGAGTTCAAGTATCCGAAGGGAATACGGGTCCATGTGTACTGCAGGCCCCCAAAGGTAAAAGGCAGCTTGTATTGTCCTCCCTACTGACAGGCACAGTCCAATATCCATAGGTCAGGTCTATTGCAGTGAATATCTGTGACCCCTGGATCTGGGCCAGCCCTTGGTCAATGTAGGGAAGAGGCCATCGGGAAGTATGGACCCATTTTTTGAGCTCCCTAAGGTCGGCGCAGAGTCTCCACTGGCTGTTTGGCTTCAATATCCCCAGCACCGGATTATTGAAGGTGCTGTGGACTGGACGGATTATTCCACGGGACTCAAGGTTCTTAATTATTTCAGTAAGGGAATCCATTGATGCGAGAGGCAAGCGATATTGCTTCACAAACACTGGAGTCATACCAGGGTCCGTGGGAATTGTTGTTGTGTGGATGTCGGTGCGACCACAGTCATATGAGTCCACCGCAAAGAGATCCTGAAAATCCAAGAAAACTTGTTTCAACTTTTGCTCCTGCTCCAGTGTCTCACAGGCATCAGCTAGGTTGACTCTCTCTTCAACCATCTGCCTGAAGCCTGGAAAGACTTCTGGTTTCACTATCTCAGCGGCCTCATCCAGCTGGGTGGAGAAGTCCCTGGTCAAAGTGCTGATTTGAACTGGTGGCTTCAGGTGGGAAAGGCAGCCCTCATGGACCTGGAAAATCACCTCATCCCTTCTAAAGTCAAAAGTCACATCATCCTAACCATAAGGGCAGGAAGGGTACAACAGGAAGTTCCCCCCATGTCGGGGAAAGATCCTGTCTGGTGTTGTGTTGTCATCACTGTCACTATCAAAACAGTCCTTGGGGATTGGTCCTAACAATTCATTTCCTAAATCGATGGAGAAATGTTGGTCATCAACAGCCATTCCAATAATGGTGCCTGCGGCTAGAGTGATACTCTTTAAGTCGCTGTTATCCACCACTATTGGAATGGTGTCATGTTCTATATTGACTAGTGGTGTTGGGCTTACCCCCAACCCTTGCTGTTGGAGAGAAGCATTTAGATGAATATAGGCATCAGGGTTTTTCAATTTATGTCCTCTTTTAACTTTCACTTCCAGGGAGAATTGTCAAGTCCTTTCTGGGATGGTGACTTCCTCTCCAATCTGAATTCCAACTGCATAAGGCAGCAGTTGAGCTGACCTAAATGCTTTCTCTGGATCATCAAAGCCCATGGGATTATCCGCTAATCAGGACCAAGCTTTGAAGTTTATTAGGTCCAAACTAATGGCAAAGCGATTGAGAATGTCACTGCCTAAATAAAAGGCGGCAGTGACGTCTCGCACGACCCAACAATTATGGACTATGCTCTTGATGCCTATGGAGATTTTGAGCATACACCTGCTTGGCAGGAGATGTTTGGAATTGGGTGTTTCCAGATCCATTTTCCATTTGTCTATCAGTTTGAATGTGGGAATGGCTGGATATTTTGGGAGTTGGCGGAACATGGCTTCGCTGATGAATCTCTTACAGTTGTTCACACACACTCGGGCGAGAACAGAGTCCTTCCCTTCATTTAACTGAACAGGGATGAACAACTGCTCACCAATTTGCTGAACATCAGCCAGGCTCTGAGCTGATTTCACATCTTTCTGGACTATAGGAGTGGGAATGTCTGATTGTGGATTGGTAAAGAATTTCAGAGTGTTTCCTTCCAGTGTGGAATACCACCTCAAACTGGAAGGAAGGTTGATTTTCAGAAATAGAGAGGACCCCCATCACCAGTGTGTTGTCCTACTGCTATTACTGTCACGTCTGGAATTTGGTTGTTCTGGAAGTGAAATTCTACTTGGTCAGGTTTTTGTTCAACCATGTGGCAGGTGACTTTTAAACTAACATGGTTGACACTCTGTTTCAACTTTATTGGTCGGCTAGTCTTTGTCCAGAGGACCTTGGTTACACAGTCTATTAGGGGTGACAACCTTCTCAGGAGGTCATTCCCTAGTAAACAAGGGGTGCCCTCTGGAGTCACTACTATGACCGGGTGTTTCACCTTGTGTCGCCCAATTTTAATGTCCAAATCCACAGTCTCCTCGATGGGAATTTCCTTCCCGTCAAAGTTCTGAAGTTGTCCAGGAAGAGACGTGAGAGGAATTTGGTAATTCTCCCCTCTTCCTGAATTTAGTTCATCAAAGGCCTTTTTGGACAGAAGGGTAGCTTGAGATCCAGTGTCCACCAGTGCCAAAATTGTGCCCTGCCCCTGTATTGGTACCGGAGCATAGTATCTTCCCTCCTTCTCCGCAAGGGGGCATAGATAATGCACATTTTTGGACAACTGGTGGGCTAATTTTCTAATTTGGGACATAGAGAGAGAAGAGATTTGGGTAGAATTCTGTGGAAAGTCTTGGGAATCTGAAAGAAAAAGTTGGTAACTGGAGATAAGAGAAGTTTTGAGTTCCCCTGGTTCCGGTTCTGGGCCGCCCTCCCCCTTTTTGGAGGCAGTGACCAGGATGGGATTGGACCAGGGGATTTTGATGCCGTTGGTTCTGGGATTGGATGATGGGTGGCGCTAGCTAAGTCCCCACATCTACCCATTCTGAATGTAAATCCCTTGGGACCCATTTTTCTTTGGGAGGAGTTCCCCCATCTCTGAAGGAGAAGATCTTTTTGCCAGGATCCTCTGAGGATCCCTCTCCTTCAAATTGGACGATCTGTACCTCCTCCACAAAATGGGTCGGTTTGGGTCCTTTGTTTCTCCTACCCCCTCTCTGCTCCTTAGGTGGCAGACTTTTAGGGGCAGTAGATTTTGTTTCCGGTTCCTGGGTTTCCAGGGGATGTTTATAAGCGGGGAAGGAAGCCTCCTGCCAGGCTTTATACCCGCCTTCCCCTTGTGCCTCCTCCCTGGGAACCAATGGTTTGTCGGAGTGCTGCCCCCATCATTTTTCTGGAGCACCAGGTCCAGAGTTTGGGGTATTCTGTGCCGGCATGCTCATCTGGGGGTTCTGCTGAGCCCTCAGCATGTGACCCAGATCCTGTGCCAAGTTTTGGACCTGGCATTCAAGCTATGAAACCCGCTCAGGCTGATACGGGGTTCTGTTTTCTCCCCTGGGCTGATCCCGGGAAGGGTAGCTATCCCTTCTCTGGTAGTACCCCGCCTTGGCCTCCCCTCTCCCGGATTAGGTTGTCTGGGCTCAGGAAAGTGGGGAAAGAAGGATGGATGATTTTGGGGTTGGAAGTTCTGTGGGTACCTGGGGAAAAAGTTCTGCCCTGGATTTGTGGAATTCTGCCCTCCTGGGGGAAGTTAGGAGGGAAGTTCCCTGGGTTAGGTGCTTGGTTGGATCCCCCTCCTTGGGCTGAAGGAGTCCACACATAACCCAGGATGGGTCGGTTTCCCTTGTAGCGGGGACTTACATAGTCAGGGGAGTGAGGGATCCCATTGGTGGGACTACCTCCTTGACTCCCTGTCTGTGACTGGCCCGAGGGCCTTCTGGGCTTGGAATTATTCTGTGCAGGCAGGTTTTTAGGCCCCCCCATCTCCAAATCTAAAATGGGGGCAACCTTTACATCTGCCACCTTAGCAGCGGCAGGGGTGCTGGTCGGTTTAGGGCTTTTCTGAGCATTATTTTTATTTTCTATGGGCTTCTGCACCTCATAGATTCGGGGGGCCTGTTCAATGACCCAGTCTAGTGACCTTTTCTCATGAAAATCTCTCACTAGCTGGGTCATGATGTATTTTCGCAGCGCATGGAAAAACGTATTAACAAAGTCTTTACTGCCTGTATGCACCCTTTTGGTAGTCTGCGCAAAGGCACACTTCAACTCCTGCACACATTCTTGTGGCGCCTGATCCTGCCCACATTGTAAATTGTAGGGTGCCTTGCGAGCCTCTTGGGGATTTCTGTGAACAGAAAAGTGCTTTAAGATGGCCGCCCTATATGTGGACCATCTTGAATGATTTTGGTCCTCTAGCCCCGCAAAGAAACTGGAGTATTCTGGGGAGAATGTCCATTTGACATACTGAATGCAGCTAATGCTGTCTTTCAAATGGAAAGTCTCCATCATTTGCTCAAACAGCTCTAAGTGTTCCCACACAGAATACTTGGCGTTCTTGTGATAAGGCGTGATGACACTCCTCATTGCCATCATCTGTTTTAAGGGGTCCTTAAGCAAGGCCCTTTTTTGCCTTGTTGGCCTTCTTGGTTCGGGTAATCCTGGTCCATTCATCCTCTGACTCAGAGGCACTGCTCCCAGAGGTGCTCATCTGATCTTCCAGGTTTTCCCAGATTCTGCGAGCCTGGGAATGGAGGGCAGAATGTGGGGACCTAGTCTCCTGTGTCCTGGGACGCTCAGAGGAGTCTTCTGATTCCTCCTTGCTCCCAGGATTTGATGGGTACCACCCCCACTGACCTAACTGGGCAGAGGTTTTCAGGATGCCCTTAGTGGGCCTACTCTCCTGGGGTTCCCCACTAGACTTCACAGTACTTGGGTGCTCAGACCCAGTTGCCCACCCATCCATTCCTGGAAGGTACTGGCCTATGAGCCCCATACTTCTTACTCGATTGGAATCTGCCATCCCCATGGCCCTGTGCTCATGTGCGCCAGGGGACATGGCAGTGGCAGAGTCTATGGACTGGGAGAGATGAAGGCCTCTGGTACTAGGGTCCCTGAGGTTATGCTCAGGTGTTTCCCTTTCCCAGCGAACCTCATCTCTATCAGCCCCTGCTCCCTGTTGACATGCAAGAGCCTGAGCTTTCTGTTCCTCAATCATGGTCTTACTAGACTCTATCAGTCTCTCTTGCATGGCTACCTGTCGCTGGAGCCTATCATTGTGCTGACAGAGAGCCTAATTTTCTTTCTGTGCTTCCTGGTTTGTCTTGGAGTACTGGGCCAGTCTTTGCTGCAGGAGGTTTACCTCCTGAGTCCCGTCCCTACTGGCCTGCTCCTTTCTTGCCAGAGCATCTTCCACCCTCCTGGTGTGCTCTAACAAGTTTTAATGCTCTTTTTGGAGGTCACCCAGTCCCTGGAGGGCCAGGTGATTTTCTTCAAGTTTCCCTTTTAAGTGACAGACTTCCTGGCCTAAGGTATCCCTTTCCTGAGCAAGAGACTGCCTCTGTGCCACCAGGTCTTCCCTCTGCCTTTGAAGGGCACCAGCTTTCTGGCGCTCTTCCTCAAATTCTGCCTGGGTGTCCAGGTCTTTCAGAAATAATTTGTTTCTCTCTGCCTTTTCTCTATCTAGGTGGCTTTGCAGGGTGACTACCTGCTCTTCGCATGCCCTATTAAAATCAAGTTGTTGCTCCAGCTTTTTCTGGCTCTGTAGTAGGGAGTCCAAACCTTCTTGATACTCCTTCTGCAAGGCCGGAATTCTGGTATCCTTGTGGAATCAGAAAAAAAATACAATATTAAGGCTGTTACACCAAGCAAACGAAAATACACCGACACAGGCTTGTAAAGATTCCCAGAATCTTTATTACAAAACTGAACAGTATTGAACAAATACAATACATCACAGAGACCACCAGCAGGGTTCAATGTGAGCAGTGAGCAGAATTTGCTAGCTGGATATCAGCGTATTTATACAGTTTGTTATAATGATGTCCAGCCTCTTACAAGTTAATTATACACTGGGCTAGGGTCGCGCCAGGTTCGTTTCCTAATTTACATATCTTGTGTATGCAGTTTACTTTTAAATACATTTACCAGTAGACATTATTATTCTCTAATTTAACGTTACACTCTTTACATATTGCTTTAATACAGATCAAACAAATGTTTTGCATGTCGTATTTGGATAACATTATTGTTCTTGTATATTGTAGGTTAACATTGCTAATTCAAGTAATCCCCTGATCCCGAGATCAACAAAGGACAAGGTCTACATGACCCTAACATGTAGCCTGAAGACAGGTTGGACATTAACCCTCCAACAGAGGTTGAAGAGGTTAAGGCAAGAACAAGAGCACACAAGACGGCCATTTTAGACTACAGGGTGACCTTGTACAATAAACTAAAATGGCGGTTCTAACCTAAAATGGAGGCTCGATTCACTTGGGGTCACGACCTTGTAACACGTATTTCCTCGCAAAGCGACTGGGCATAGGCCAACATATACAATGAGGACGAAACAATATTATATCAGTTCTAACATCCTGGTCTGCCTTTTCCTGTTGCAGGATACCCATATCCTCTTTGATTTTAACTAGATACTGCCTACTTTCGTTTTCTGACTCCTGGCTCCTCTGCAGCCTGTGCTCAGAAGAGTCCAGATCAGTTTCGGCCTTCTCTAATGCCAACAGTTGCCTACTTGCCAGATCTTGGCCTTCAGCACATTTGTCCTGTATGGCTCCCATATATAAATATAAATATGCCGCTATCCTGGCAATCTTGTTGTGCTCATCTTTGGCCTTAGGGGCCATATATAGTTCACTCAGGGCCACATGTAAGGGACCCTGATCTCTCCAGATATGTACCCCAGTTGCAGTGACCTGTTGTGTGATTTCCTGAAACCACGCATTCTGTTCCTGCTCAGTCCACTCACCTCTCACAAATAGCTTACGTAAAAGGTGCTCTCTAGCTATCTTGATGTCTACCAATGGCGCCATTCTGGAAATTGATTTCCTTCCTGACTTACAGAAGTTTATTATTTTATTTTGCAAAACAGACCGTTTCCTGAGAGCGTTCCCTTTTGAGGGGTGCTTTTACAGCGTAACACAGCTTGGTAGCCCAACAGGATTTATGTATCCTTTTAGTTAACACACTGTATTAAGCTGCACAAGTGGTAGATCTAGTCCAGAAGTCCCGCGCCCTAGCCCCCAATCTGTAAGTGTCTTCAATCGAGCACTCCAACCAAGTCAGTGCTTAGTATGGTATGCCCAATGGAAGCCCTTATTTATATATTTTTATGCCAAAGTTCTTTAAATCTGGATGATGAACCCTTATATAAAACCCCTCTCTTTGAATCTCCCCGACCTCACTGAGACAAGAAGTAGGTTTGTTTTGCAAATTAAAAGGTTTATTTTAAGAATTGAACAATATATATATATCACACTTTTATGAATAGAATAATATCTGAATAGCACACTTATGAATATGACTTTTTTTATTATTGTTTTAGCTGTTTTAAACAACTTTTCAATATACAAATTCATGAATTTTTACAATTTAAAAAGCATACAAAATATTCAATACTCAATTTACAACATTCAATTTACAATATCCAGACTCAATTTACAATATCCAGACGCAAGCAGCCGAAATATAACTTATCACTTAACAGCAAATGCATATATATATATATACACATAATACTAGTTATTCGAATTACGGCAGACAATCAGACAGTAGATACAAATCGAGAATAAAAATGAAAAAAATGATTATTACATACGACTAGTTCATAAAACCTGTGTTTAGCGATTGCTAAAATAATTTGTTATCACCGTTTTTATTTGTCTGATCGTCTTGATCGCTGCTTGAGACTTTGTAACTTTCACTCATGAAGTGTTAGGCAAATCCAATGCCATAAAACATTTAGTCAGTGCTATCTGAGCCAAATAGTTATTAGAACACAGTAAAAAGGACCAGCGCATATCATGATCAACAGTTTCTATGAATGAAATCACTTTTGAGAAGTGTATTAATCTGTGAGCCGTTAGGTGAGCGCAATCACAGACCAAATGTTCTAAGGATTCAATGGTATTCAGATCTCTACAGAATCTACAATACATAAGTTCCCGAGGTCTCAAGTTACGTCTTACCTGGACTTGATAAGTATGCCATAGATCGAGTCGTGCTCTCAAGAAACCTGCTCTTAATAATACTGATGGAAATTTTAACAAATAAGTCTCAGGACTTTTTACTGTTTTAGGCCAAAACCGAAACTTACATGGCTGGCGATACTTTTCACATTTATCTATAGTAGTAATCCAGTCTAATTGGTACATGTTTTTTTTTCAACTTCTCTGGATTAGTAATAAGCATGTGAATAATTATATTGGCATTTGCAAAATTTTCTAGACAAAAGTCAACCCATAGTTTTACAAATACCTTATCTGAAGACAGCATGTAGTTGGCAATTGTCAATAGCATATTTACTTTTTGATTTGCCATTAAGCATTTGCGAAGTAACATACAACAACGCCAAGTATAAACTTCATGCATAGAAATCAGTCCTAGTTCATAACGCAGCCATGCGCCGGGGACACATTGAGGCAAGTTAAGCACTGCCCGCAGTATTTTGCTTCAAATCTATCTAAATGTAGATTTTTACAATTCAGGAGTGTTTCCACCCCATATAAGATTGAAGGAATTGCATTCATTGTCCGGACGATCATTGCTGGTTTTATAGTAAATTTCCCAAACTTATATAATATAATTTTAGTTTGTGAAATGGCAGTAGTCAACTTAGCCTCCATGCGTTCCACTTGACTACATGGTTTAATGGAGCCTCCGAATTCCATGCCCAGATAGGTATAATTTGTCACAGTTTCTAAGGGTGTGTTATTTATTGACCATTTAAACCTGTACTTGTGGAGACGATTTGCCTGGTAGACTACAATCTCGGTTTTCTTAGTATTAACTACCAATTGGTTCTCGGATAAGTACAGGTTAAACGCATCAATCAGATTCAGTAAACCCTTCGGTGTTTTTGATATAAGGACTATATCGTCCGCATAATTCAGATTGGTAATTTTTTGCCCATTAAGGGACGGGCATCAGGAGGAATCTGCAAAAAAAACGAGCTTAGGTCATGTATAAAGTAATTGAAAATAGCAGCGGCTAGTAAATAGCCTTGCTTTAGACCACGTGCTGTCTTAATTGGAGCAGACAGCAAACCCTCAAGAGTTAATCTTATGCGGATCGATGTTTCAGCATGAAAAGCACAAATAATATCTTGGATATCTGGCGGGCAGTTGTCTCTTGTTAATTTCGCCATTAATAGCCTTTGGGATACAGAATCAAATGCAGCATGTAAATCAATAAACGCAAAATAAACTGATTGTTTATGTGATTGACAAAGGGCTTTTATAGCATTCAGGGTTAAAAGGTTAACACAGGTGCCTACACCTGCGACAAAATCCGATTGTTGACAATCTCGCTTGCCACTAGATTCAGTCCACTGGTTAAATTCTGCCAATGCCAATTTTGCAAAAGTTTTTCCTGGGGCATCCAGTAATGCAATTGGACGATAATTTCGGGGATTAGAACGGCCACCCTTCTTATATATTGGAACTATTACAGAGTCTAGCCAAGATGCCGGCAGCTTGTGATAGGCCATCACTTGGTGGAAAATTGCATTAAGGTTTTTGGCCCACAGCCTTGGATGTTCTTTCAAAATGGCATTATGAAGGCCATCAGGGCCAGCAGCTCTCGATGAGCTTAACTTTTGAATCAGCTCTTTGAGTAAAAGAAGTGAACATTGGATATTCCAAGAAGTGGTGGATTTAAGCTTATAGTTTTCAGGGTTAAAGGATGGATCTTGATACAAATCAGAAAAGTGTAATATCCAATTGTCTTCTGAAACTGCACTAGTTTGTACGTATGCTTGTGAGAAATGTGATTGAAAATTAAGAAGACGCCATATTTCAGCAGAGTTTTTTGACCAAATAGAAGTAAGCATGGCTTCACCATCTTGTTGGAAGGTCCAAGCTTGACGGCCACGAATCCAGTTCAAATATTTGCATTTAGCTGCCTTCAGGGCACCATTTATGTTAACATTATTTGAAGCAATGATTTGTCTCTTTTCTTTGCGGTATTCGGCCTTACGGAATTTAATTTCAAGATCAAACGAATGCTTATGGGTTTTTACATTTGGGTTTTGTACAATGGTATTTCGGAATGGTTCCAGAAAATCAGTATATTCAATCTATTTATATGGACTATCTGACTTGGTTATTGCATGAGAAAACTTCATTAAGTTACCTTGTGACCATTTTATGCGGTTTTTGGTATTATTAACCATTGTGTTGGGACAGCCATTGTTTTGTGGGGAGGCAGATGACCAATTAAGCTGTAGTGATAGTAGGTGATGATCACTTAATGACTGCGGAATAATCTCGAACAAGACTACTCTGTCAAGCATTGATTGTTCGACATAAATATAGTCAATGATACTTTGACTTTGGTTACGCTGCCACGTAGGATTTGGGGGTATGTCTCGTTCTAGTGAGCCATTTAAAACTCGCATATTTCGATCACTCATAAGGCGGGACCAGATGGAACAGGCCTTCGTTTTAGTTTTGGTATCGAGAGACACACAATCCATATTTAGATCACCCACTATGATGGTTTCAGTAATACCAGTTGTTGTAGATATTAGGTCTAACAGCCCCGTTAGTCCCTCAAAAAAGGCCACGTCAGATAGCCCTACTGGATTGCGATAGATATTGATAAAAGCAATAACATGGTCATTACATATGATTTTCACTAATTGCATGAAGATGTTAACATGCATCCATGCAGCAATTTTAAGTCCAATTTTCTTATTAACAGCCACCATTAAACCAAACGAAGGCCGTTCACGAAGTACCATCCTTGCAGGTAATAGTACAACATCAAAATTGTCCCATGATGGAGTATACAATTACCAGGTCTCTTGAAGAGCAATTATAGCATAATCAGCTAGAAGTTTTAGAGAAGTATGCAGGTGGGCATTACCTCGCGTATTCCAGGAGGCTACCTTAACATGAGGTTGTGATGACGTTGATGGTTAATTCCTAGGTGTCTGCATGTCATCACGTGAGCTAAAGTAAATTTGGGGTTGGTGATCAGAAAGATCAGCCTCACGTTTTTCAATGCGATCTGGGTCTTGGGCAAGTAAGAATCCCATATCAAATAAGGTCATCTTGGCGAGCCATGTGTTGTTTAACACAATGCCGGAGGGAATCCATAATCTCACAATCGCAGTGGAGGTTTCAGCAAGATATTCAACTTCCTTGATGTCATGGGATGTTAAATCCTCCAATTCAAAGACATTGCTAAAGATGTTTAAAATACTTTGTCTATTTAAATTGTAAGTGGGGTAAGGGCCCTCACAGCATTTTAAGATTAATGTATGACAAGCTGAGGCAAAAGGGATGGAATGGCGGGATTGCTTAATGTTAATATTGTTTGGCCTATTATTACTTAAAGAAATGCTGTTTCTTTCCTGGCTGTATTTTGGACTTGATGGTGTTGGACAGGAGGTTCGTATAGGTACATTCTGGCCTTCATTAATTATTGGATTCAAAGGATTTGCTTGTTGTACCACCGGGGGTGACCAGGATACTGATTTTGGTTGAATTTCAGAGGCTGGGTACTTTGACTGCTCATTCCTATATTGGCCACGTTCATCCATATAGGTGTCTAATGCTTTACGCATTTCCCTCAGAATAATAAATCTTTGTAAATCTGTTTCGTTGGAATTTGGCATTTGTAGTGATTTACCTGCAGGTGTAGTTAGTGGATTAGATTTATCTGAGGGTATAGCTAATGGTTTAAATGGAATCAGTTTTTGGTTTCTGTCATTGTACCCCATTTCAAGCACTTCAACCAAATTATCCAACAGTTCATAGACCGCAGGGTTAACAGAGGAAGACTGGCCGACAGGTATCGGTACTACATTAACAGCAGTTGCTGGGGTAGTTATTGGGAGCTCTGATTCCACAGAATGAGTCATAGTTATTTTTTTTTAAAACGCGTTTAAAGACGCTTTTGTTATTCTTGTTTTTTTTTAAGGTTGATGCTCTTGTGATCTTCCTGACTTTTGAAGGGATTGAAGGTGCAGTGACTGTTGTGGAAGCAGTACTGGTCGAAGTGGGTTGTACATTATCCATCATAGGATCAAGCACTGTTGAATCCTGTACACTCTGCCACAAATTATTTGTCGTCGGTGGATGAGTGTAAGGCAATTTTTGAGGACTTGATGTGAGAAATAATGGGCACCGCAGATTGAGGGGCATCGATGGGAATGTCTGGCTCTGTAGCATTCGGTTTGCCAGTTAGATCAATATATGGCTTGTCGTCAAGTGAAGCAATAACGGGTTGAGGAGCCAGTTTCACTTGTTGAGTCCATAGCAGTAAGTCATCCAACTTAGACTCTTGTGTAGTTATTTTTGCATTCAACACTTCAAACAGTTTAAACAAGGATAATAGAGTGGTATTAATTGCTGTCAAAGTAGTTTGTAACAGCAATGATTGGATTTCAGAAGCGTCAGCATGTGGTCTCGCCGTAGGACGGCACGGTATTGGGTGTACATATGATATTGCAGACAGAGAGTGAATTGATATTGGAAGCTCAGGTGACACATTTTGTAGAGTATTTTGGGGATTTTGAATCGAAATCGGAGATTCACACTGACTCGCATAAAGGGAGACCTCTGGATTGTCTGGGTCTTCTGGTGTAAAGTCAGTTGACATGGTGGTTTGCTTATTACCGTCGACCACTTGGGGAGGAATAACACAGGGTGAATTTAACATTGTACTATCAGAAACATCTCAAGGGGCCATCAAACTCTCCATGGTTCTAGTAAGAGGCCGCTGAACTGGAAAGCCAGAGTTACTATATATTTGAAGGGGCTGAAGTGACTGTACCTTTGTATGATCACCATGTTTTGGAGTTGACAGACATGTGGGATTGAACGCTGGTATACAGGTTCCCCGTGAGGTACAGGGGCGTGGTGTCAGCACAATAGATTTGTACGAGGTAATTTTTTTTTGTAAATTATTCTGATTGCCATCAAAACTATTACAAACATTTACCATTGGGGGGATGTCGGTTTTCAATGAGTAGAGCCGCCCACGGTTAGTCATATTAATTGCAAAAGTTTCACTATATGGTGCAACAAAACACTTTTAGCGACTTTGTACAAGGCTCACTGCAGCCACGACCTTGTAAAGCCCTTACTTATAAGTTAAGGTACAGAGACCGTGCACCTCCACCTCCGCCGACAGCACTGCAAAGCGGGTAAAAGGTACTCTGACCAGGACTCAGCCGTCGGAAGCAGCCCTAACTCCTCAAGTAACTAATAATGCTACTTACAACAGATGGAGCATGTATTATATCACATCTTTCTGGATAATACTGATAAACGCACACAGCAACAAATTTCTTAACCTCAGAGCAGAATAGAATTATTTCCAAATATGCGTCATTAATGGTGGCCAAGAAACAGCTGGGATCAAAGGTTCTTGGCCCGCAGTCTCCCGCCGTTCACTGAGCCTGATCACACAAAGCTTCAGAACAGATAAAAATGAAATATAAAAATGTTTGATTATGAACGATAAGTGTCAAGAGTGAGTTCCGCCTCCTCCAGGAAGCGAGCGTATGCCAGCAAAAGCCCCTAGACAGCTCGCAATGCTGGAGGTATGTAAAACACCCAGCAAACGTTCAGGCACAGATAATTCCAATAAAACAGCAGTGCACGCTGAATATGAACAACCATCAGCAATGGGTAATATTACAATATCAACAATCTCTTTAATCAGTTAGGAGTAGGAATAGGAAGGATACTGTAGCAGAGAATACTTTATATGGATTCAAGGAAATGCAATAATAGGAAAGAATGCAGCACAGAAATAAAACTTGATATAATTTCCACTAAAGACAATATGATCACTCTTTCCCCTGTGACTATTCACTCCCCCCACTATGCAATATGAAGAGATGGAAATGAGGGCACACAAGTTTCAGGAATACAATCAATAATGCAGTTCAATCCCAGTTCCCCAGCAAGCTTAGAGAGAACAGGTATGATTTTAAAACAGGTCAATCGCTTTTAAATGTGGTTTGCAATGAATGGGAAAAATGCTAAACATGACTTTAATTCACTAAAAGAGATTCAGGATAAGTGAGAGTTACTTTGGATTGTTCAGGTCAACACTAGCAATGATTTATGAATGATTATCAGATTGAAAACAAAATTCAGCAGTTGCAAACAAGAAACAGCTATTTTGACGTGTGGTGAAATTTAACCAAAATGCAATTCGCTGCAACTTTTCCATGTGGGGAAATGCAAAGAAATATAAGGGATTGGAATGTCGCTTTAGGTATGTTAGAAAGTTAAGGATCTTAGCTTCAAAATGACAGTTACATTCTGGTTCTAGGACGTGTGGTTCCAAAGTTACAGAGGTTTTTGTGAAGGTAGATTTTTCAGAAACAGAGTCAAGATTTCAAAATGCAAGATGCGCTTTAAAGATTTACCAACAAGGATAGGCTTATACTAAGGAGCTATGAAGAAGCAAGACACTCAACGGGCAGCCACCAGAACAGCGGTGCCTCTGCTCTGATCTCTGTCCGTCAAAACACTTGTCCCTCTTCAGAAAATATCAGCGCAAAGATGATTATTGCTACAATTATCAAGAATTATGTGGAGGAGAGAAGTATTAAGGATAGACAACAGAGGTTCTGTAATGCAGTTCTGGACAGACTGAAATGGATGGAATAGTATTACTTTAAACTAAGAGATTGGTTATGTACAGTTCTAGACTGGATACTCACTCCTATGGCTTTGGAATGGAGTGGGCCCCGTCAAAGATCTGGTCATGGGTTTGGCTGGGGTTCTCTCACCACTGGACAGGTCTCAGTTCTGCTCTCAGCACTGCACTGTGGTCTGCACAGTGTCTTGGGCTGGATCTAATGGGTTCTGGATACAGCATGCTTTTTAGGTCTGGATCTTGGTTCTAGCACAGGGTTCTTGGCTAGAATAGCAAAACAGCACAGCCCGGCTGTTGAATGTGAGAGCACCTTGGAAGTTTAGGGGTTAGAATCAGGTTGCTAGGTTCTGCAGGCCTACTGAGAAGGGTTCTGCTTTTGGGTTAGGCCTCTCTGCTTCAAAGTTCTAGAGTTGGTTCTAAAGTTTGGTTCTGGATCTATGTCTGGAGCTCTGTCTGGATCTTCTTGCAGGTTGCTTCGCCAAGAAATCAGTTGAGTAGTGGAAAAGTGTGTGTCTTGTCTGTCCTCAGCAGTCCCTATTTATGTATTTCCAAAGTGGGTGGGGAGGCTGATTCTACAATGCCCAACCCTCTAAGGCTCTAATAGGTTAGGGAATTCCCTGTCTCCTGATTGGAGAAAGGATCAGCATGTCATCATGTGTCATCTTTATGGCTTAGGGGAAAACCCTCCCCTTTGCCTCTGTACAGAGTATCTTATTTTTCATAAAACACATATTTACAATATACACAACTTGTTAATACTACATAAATCACATGACAGATACAGTAAGGTACATTTCTGTTCAACTCTCATCTTCCTAAAAGCTTTCGTTCAGAAATGACCACTTTTTGTGCTTTTGGTAGGTTTCTCAATATTATTTCTGCAGACATGCATGCACACCCCATCTGAGCACATTTCTGTAATTTCCCGGTTCCTGGCATAAACACAGTAGCTACAATATGAATAATTCCGGGGTTTGGTCTCAGAACATCGCACGGAGTCCAGCTTAGTCTTCAACTGTGAGCAAATTTTTCATTTGAACAATCTCAAAGTTTCACATTTATGTCAGTTTGGTGCAATATTTTGTAAGCATTTTTCTAAAACATACATTTGCTGTGCTTTCTGAATCAACACAACAGTTTGTCTCCGCATCCAAGGTCTGGGCTGACTCAGAGGTCACATGTCTCTCCTTCCTGCCAGCAGTTTGTTGCCAGTCACACCCGAATTAGCATTTTCTATTTAGACCAAGAATTCCTTTGCCTGCACTGAGAGCAACAGGTCAGGGTGCCCCTCCTAGTTCCCTTTCACAACAGCCTGTCAATCTCTTAGCCAACGGCAGGGGGAAATCTCCTTTGTCCAGGGAGAAGGTGTGGAATTTGTTTGAACGCAGTGTGGGAAACTTTAACTCTTAACCCAATGTTTTAAAAATTGTCTTTTCTTATAATATAACTCCCATTTTTAACACATACATTAAACAATTTCTTGCTTCAAGCCTTTTCAGAATATAGTTTTAAATTACCTCCACCTCTTAGGCTTCTGATAGCAAGTCTTTCTTTGTCATAGTTTGAGTTCCATGTTCAACTTTACCCAAAATGGTTTTAAAACGCCGGCTTCTGGTAGAGGTGAGTAACAGTATTACATCCATTTTTTACAGGTTTCTTCCAGCAAGCAATCCTCAAAAGTGTACTTTGTTCAGATATAGATACACTTCTGTGGACCTTATATTTATGTAGATTCTTGCAGGAGAACGATGTTGACCACCCAACAAGGAGGTTGGATTTTTTGGGTGGTTTGTAAACCATGATTTCTACAAATTTGACAAATAAAAACGGATTTTTGAAACCAGCGCTGTTTCTTTTGCAATGATTTTGCTCTGTGACTAGCCAAATGATGGGTTTTGGCAGTGGTCTCCTGGGTTACCACTGACATAGGCAAAAGTAGATGGTGGCCTATTTTTCAGATTTTCACTGCGCACTTTCTGGTGATTTCTGGTGAGCAGCATGCTTTCCGGCGGCCATTATGATGTTTCTGCTGCCAGCAATGCACAGTGATGTTGCAGGGCTTGGATTAGTGGGTTAAGACATCCCACAAAACTATCGATACTGGTTCCCAGTATCTCTTTCATGGGCTTCTGTAGTTTGTGCTATCCCTGAGTGTGTGAGACCTATAAATGTCTCTCTTTCTGAAAGTAGTATTTTACATTCCTTCCTCTGCATATTAGTCCTTCAGACTCTTTCGACTTCGCACTGGTTTGGTTGGGGTTTGGTACACCCTTAACAATGCTATGACACCGCCAGTCCTGGGATCTCTTTACTGGGTTCCCTTTTCATTGTCTTTGTTTTGTTTCAAGATTGATACTTCAACTTAACTCAGAGTGGTTTTCAAAGTCTTTTAGTAATGGCTTCCACTGTTCCTCCGCAATTATACTTAGTAACTTTCTTACTCTTTCCTCATATACACATTTTTGCTTTTTGCATGATCTATAGTCCTCTTTGCAGTCCCTTTCAATGACTATATGTGGTCCAAGTTGCCTCCCCCTTCTGTGTTGTACCCCGGTACCTATACTTCTGGTGGGTGGATTTTCAGAGCTTGGCATCAGCAATGGTTGCTTTCCTTGACTCTCTATCTCCTCTGCCTCAACTCCACTGCAGACTCGCACTTAGCATCTCATGGTGTCGATTTTCTCAGTGTATGGCTGCTGATGGGAGGTTTTGTTCATCATGTCCTCTCCCGTGTCAGCATTGTTGATTAGGCCCCCGGCCCACCACGGATTTTCTGTGGTCACACCACCATGTAGGAGGGTCTCCAGTATTACGTCTTGACAGTGGTTTTCCTACTGTCCATTGAGCCAGGTCTCTGGCATCTCCATCTGGCATTCGTTGCTTTGCAGGCTGTGCAGTTCCACAGTGCTCTGCCCCTCCAAGGTGCTGCTATGACAGAGAGCACCCCCTGTGTATGTCTCTCTCTCTCTCTCTCTCTCTCTCTCTCTATCTCTCTCTCTCTCTCTATTTTATTGAACAGTTTGTCCCTGTTACATACAAGTTCACGTTCAAATGGGTGTTGATTTTCTTACAGGTGTCGGATTGGATCCAACATTACCTGAAGGCAATCACAAGGAAGGCACATTACTTGTGACTGAAGGCAATCCCATATAGGCAGATAGTGTTGCTTGCATAGGGAGTACCTTGTGGGAATGAGAGTCTGTGTCCCCTAGAGAGGAGTCACTTCCAGTGAAGTCCCACTTGCCCAGACCCCAATGTAGAGCTCACCTCCATAGCCTCAAAGGGGATGGCTCCCCCCTTTGGGAGAAGGGGTGAATACTCTTGATTTGTCACAGCTAACATTCTTTTCTTTGGCATAAAAATCACTGGACCTAAACTGAATTCAGAAAAAATGCTTCTGGACAGCTAACCAACCCCAAAGTCACCGTAGAAGAGATTTATTTGAATATAATGTTCCCATAGAATTCACCTTGAGTCAATAGGAAATCCGTGTGTATGGGGAAAAGGAAGGTAAGTCCCAATTCTAACCCACCGGTGTAAACTTAACATCCCCAGGAAAGACAAGAGGATACCCCAGGGAAGGTTCAGGAGGTTGGTTTGAGAACCAGGCACCACAGAACAAGGTGCAGTACAGTAGGAGAAACACCAATTAAAACTAATGAGAAAATTGAGTTGAGATCCACCTGCAAACAGTCTTGACACCAGACGTCAGGGATGCCTGAGGCTGAGGTTGAATATCTCAAATAACTGTCACGACCCACACTCTGAAGACCCCCTGGCCAACCTATGGGCCAGGGAGAGTCTTGATTCCTGCCCCCACTAAACCCAAGAAATTGCAGCATAGGCCTTCTTGGGGCCAGTCCTGGCGCCTTTGGCGCCAGGCTCATGTTTGAATATGGACTTGTGCTTGGGAACTACTTTTCATTAATGACAGACATGTGGAGGCATCCTCATAACCTGGCTCCTTGAAACCAGGCTTGCAGTCTAGTGTGTTTGGGTGTGGTACCATGGGGACTATTTTAGCTGGACTTCTTTCTTGAAGCTATTCAAATCACACCCGAATAGACTGACACGCTTCGCGTTAGTTTGCATTACTGCAACGTAACGCTCCCCATGTTCAGCTTCAGCCACGAACCTCATAAGGACAGCACCTGCAAAGGAAAGGAGAAGACATCATGAGAAAAAGGCAGCAGCTTAGCTGAACTTCATCGCCAGCGGTCCGCAGCTCTTCCGACCATCATCCTGGAACCAGCGCTCCCCCGGATCGACGGACCTGTAAAAGAGAAGAAACAAGGCATTAGACATTGTACAATTAACGAACTGTGCCCAAAGGCTTACCTCGCCGGCCGCTCCTCAATCAGTATCACGATGGAAATTCCATACTCCGGCCGACTCCCGCAACCTGTTTAGAGGAAAAGATAACAGGTTAGCAAAGGCAAGGCATCTTAAGCGCAGCGCATAGCGCCTACTCACCGCATCAAGACGCTCCAAAAACACCCATACTTACCAGTGAAACACAGATTCCGCCTTGCCACATATTGGACTTCTGCGTACCTAGGAAGAAAAATACATTGTTTAAAAGGCATGCAAGAACAGCAATATTCACAGCAATAAGACCTAGCTGAAAGACTCAAGACGGGCTGGCATCAGTGAAGCAACTCGATCGCCATTGCCCACCAAGCTCAACGCGCCCCTGCCAAGACAGCAGGACGGAGAACCCGCCAACATCTAAAAAAGGTGAGGAGAAGTCCAGAAGGGTCGCAGACCTACAGGGAGGTGGGAGGCTGTTTACCCCGGTTGCCCAGTCCTGAACATAGCTTACCTGTATTCCAGGCAAAACTCTTCCGCTCTTCGCATCTGGGCATCGCAAGGAGGGACATCTGAACCCCAACTGTTGGGTAACGCCCCCATGGAACCAGGTGAGCGTAACAATAACCCTCTACCCCATGACCTAGAGGCAATACATCATGGTTTATGCTTATCAAATGTCAGTTCCAGGAAGACTAAACCTCCTTTTGAGGCTTCTTTTTGAGGTTCTATTTATATGATATGACTTCCCAGGGACCTGAACGTGAGTCAATGACAACTCCAACAACTAGAAAGAAGAACAAAGAGCCTTCCTAGAAGATATCTCCTCAAGGTAGAAGCAAAAGGAGCAGCAAGGGAGACTATGGAAAAGTGGGAGCATCCAGCAATGCTGGTTTGAGAGGCTTGAAGGTCAAAGGAAGTGTTCCCACCAGCAGGAGTTGGTCCCGCAAAGAAGCTATGGTGGGGGAAACGCAGGACAGCCCTGTAGAGTGGATGAAGAGGGGTGTTAAGTCGGTATACCCTTTCAGGTGATGGCAGTGAGCAGCACCAATGCAGCACACTTAGCAGTAAAACTGTATGGACGGCCAGATCCAGCACACAAGTGGAGCCAGCAGGAGGAAAGAGGATGCCCCGGAAGGATCACAAGGAGCCAAAAACCCGAACCAGAGATTAGTCAAGGAACAAAGTATCCAGCCAGGATTGCCAAATTTGGCTCAGCAACAGCAGAAGCCAGCAGTAAATCCCCTAGCAGATTAGTAAATTTGCTGCTTCCAAAATGTCCATTAAAGATCTGAGCTTAGGTGCAGGGTTTTCTCTTAAATACCATCACTTACAGAGGTTGTTGTAAGACAGCCCACTAATCAAAATGGAGAGGCAGGGGGCCAGAACATCTGGTTGGCTCCTAACTATGCCGCACAACTCACACTACCCCTGCAGGATGTAATATGTACAGCCCAGTGACAGAGAATGGTCTAAACCAGCCAAAACCTACATTGAGACTGACACACCAGGCTCACAAAGAGCCCAAGTGTACAGAACAGCCCTTTTATGCCTAACTCCCTGCACAAAGGAGGCTCCTAACACAAAATCGCCGAGAGTAGAACTTAAAGAAATACAATAGATATAATTGCTACCAATGTGGTAAATCAACTTGCACCCCTGGTGAAGCCAAAAATAAATAACAGCTGCCTCCAGACTACCCCCTAAAACCAATGTATGGTGATATTATCACCCTAAACAGCAAATGGGGTGCTTAATAAGCTCCCTGGGACTGGAAGCCTTATGGGCAACCCTGGACCATATGAACAAAGGGAGCCAAAAAATGGTTGAAATGGCACAGATACTTCTGTCAAAGTCCCTTTGGTCACCCAAAAAAAGGAGAGTGATTTAAAAAAACTAGACGCTAAAAGCAAAAAAGAGACTATGAAGATGCCCTAAAGAATTCTCAAAACTAAAATGTGCTTCCCTGCATGGAAGGTCGATGTTTTTTGTGTGCAGGTATTCAGGTTTATTTCAGTTTTGTGGTTTAATGGATTGCTCTTCTTTTGGATGCTGTGGGTGTGGTGGTTTCAGAATGATTGCCCATCTCATGAGGTGTGTTGTTTCCTATGTGACTGTTATTGACTTGTGATGGTTGCATGCAAGTTTACACATCTGCTTATGGTTGTGGGTTCCATCCTGTGTCCTTATCCATTTGCATTGGGAGGGAGGGGTGGGAATTTTGGTCATTCAGAAACAGGAGGCGGACACCATACCATCTTGGAAAACATTGTTCTTTTATTTGCACACACAATGTCTAAATGGTGCTCGTCAGGATGCCTTACTAAAGAATATTCCAAGTCCACTGTCTAAGAAACTCCTATCCTAACCTGATTCCTGCCCCTACCACTATTCAACTACATAGAACCTAATTTAACCAAAAGGGTTTTCTACCCAAATGATGTAATGGTAGCTGGTTTCAGACTCCACCGTAAAGTCTCTGAATCAAACGAAAAGGGCTTCTAGCCCAATGTACAGTTCCATTTGAAGGCACCAGAAAATATATCTATCAGCTGCCCCTCCTGGGGTTACTTATCAGTCCTAGGTTAGTCTCTCTTTCTTCCTGGAAGGACAGGGACTTTCGTCAGTCTTTCTTCTTGGGTCCCCCTACACAGAACCTTGTGCTGTTTCCTGCACCGTACTGCTTTCTTGATTTTTCCCATCCCTGGGATCTCGGACTTTACACTCCTCTGTGTAATTCAGTTTCTCTCAACCCACCCTGGGTTCATCTCTCTTATGACCCCCTCTTGGTCCTGTTTGCTTTCTCCCTGCTTGGAGCCATGAGGCTCGCACCACAGCGTGCGGTCACTTTGCTCTCACCCTGATTTGGGGTGTGGTTGTTCGCACCCCTGCTTAGGGCTTCATGGCTTGCACCCTTTCTTGGGGTTTGATTTGTTCTTTCCACAGTTTGGAGTCTAGTTGTTCTCACCCCACTCGGGTCTTTGTGGCTAATAACCTAGCTTGGGGACGCTTTGTTCCCACTCCGCTATGGCGCCGGATTTTTCACACACTTGCCTGGTGTCTGTTTCTCCTCACTACACTTTGGGCTCTGCTTGCCTTCTCCCCGCCTTGCCATATGTTTTAGTTTTTCCGCCCTCTGCCTGATTCCCAGGAAAGACAGAATACCTTTGTTATGATATTAAGGTAGGACAACCCAGCTTCACTACTCTATCTTCTTCCAATGGTTACGTGTGTCTTGGAGTTTACCATCCCCTCCCGCTGCCTTCCATCAGGTTTTCAGCATAAGTTCATCAGGATGCCATTCGGCTGGGGTGTTCCCTTCTGCTTCAGTTTTTACTTTTCCAGAAGTCCTTTTGGCTTTCTGCCTCATCTCCTGAACGTGTCTTTAAGACAGTTTACTTCAGGAGGAAAACCAGAGTTGGTAGATTTTGAAGCGGGTGTACAAAAGTATAGAGCCATGAGGCAATTCACAAGTTCAGTGAATAGAGAGGTGGAGTAACACCCATGGCAGAAATTATCGATTTAATTTGACAGGAAAGTGTTGAACAAGTAGTAAAGAGACTAACACATATCTCATTGGACATGTCCCATTAATCAGGTCAGGCAAAATCAGGCACTTGGCCTTAATCACATACATCTGATACCCATTAGCTCCCCCCCACATGGATGAAAGGGATCAGGGTTGAAAGCCTGAGATGGAAATTTTCAAGGGAGAAAAGACTGAAGATAATTTTTCTGAAATAACCTTGAGTCTTTTCTCCCCTGAACATTTCTGAGTTGGCCCCGCCCCATCCACACCCGCACCCACCTCCCCAGGCCCCACTTACCTTGCTGCCGACTTGTGTCCCTCCGACACCTGTTCCCTTTCACTTCCATGATCAGGAACCAGCGCTGTAGTGTCCTTTCCTTTTTTGGGGGGGGGACCAGCTGCGGGGGCCACCTCCACCACGCCAACTCACAATATAGTGAGCAAGGGTGTGGGGGACCAACACAGAATGGGGATTTGGTCTGACTTTTCATCCGTTCTGTATTTTCTCTCTTCCCTGTTCTCTCCCTCTTGTGAGGTCGCCCTCCGCCGCCTCTTACCTGGATCCTCCCTCCTGGCTCCTACATCCCTGCAAATTTGCTCTGATTCTTCTGAATGGTTCCCTTGAATGGACTCTGTCATTCATAGCAGATCCATCTTTATAGTCAGCTACTACTCTCTTTGGGGTTGCCAGAGGTCTCCTTCCCTGATGTACCATTGGGATCAGAATACCCCTCCTACCGGAAACTCGACGCAGGATACTCGGTCCCTTTCCTTGTGAACCTTCGCCTCCCACGGAAAGGGTTTTTTTGTGCCGTGATTGGCTTTTCCCCCTACTTTTCGGCTTTCCCGAAAGCGAGGTCTCTGGCCTGCGTGTTTCATAGCGTGCACAGTGGCGGCTTCCTTCCGTGGTAGGCCATACCTCCACAAGAAGAAAAGCTACAGCAGCAGAAGAAGGAATACGTCATCAGCACCTAGCCCCAGCACTTCAGGTGAGGAAGAGATTCAATCTGACTCTGAAGTGTCTGAAGTTTACACCCAGAGCTAAAAACATGTTATTTAGCCACATTCTGGTGAGGGAAATTCAAAATTCCTATCATCTACCGAATCCATAAGGAACAACACCTTTTGCTGAAATGAAAAAAGGGCTATTGAAAAGGGTGGGTCAAACTGAACATTTCTAAAAACAGAAGCTCAGAAATATCAAATTGAATCTCGATGAAACCCCTGTAGAATTATCTACCAGGATGCAAAATATTCTATCATTATGGGCAGGAATACATCATTAGAGGAAGTTTCGGAAATACTGACTATAGAACAGTTTATAAATTCAGTACCTCTGAATTTACAAGGAGCCATATTACAGCTGAACAAACCTAATTTAATGCTAGTTGTTGAGACAGCCAAACATTTATGAAGACTAATTGCCATGTAAGAAATCTCCAAAAGGGTGAAGAGATAAAAAGAGAACCCAAAGTATTGTATCATCCCCATATATGACAAACAAAATTAAAAATCAAGGAAATCCGCCCAAATTAATAATTAGACAAAACATGGAAGGAGATAGGAAAACTAATTTCCTATAAGAAAAGATTGCCAGAAATCTACAATGGTATTATTTTGCTTTTTTGTGGGCTATCTGGCCATTTAGTTCGACATTGTCCTTCTAACAAAAGAGAAGAAACCATGGAGTACATAATATTAAATGAATGGGAAGAGGAAGAAGTAGTAGAGTGCAGTGAAGTAGAAAGTATTAATAATTTATTTTTAGGTAATGAGAATTTCAAAACACATGACTTGGCAATGGTCAATGTAAATCCAGTTAAAGCTTTAATTGTTTCTGGGAGTATTTATTTATTTATTTGCATTTTTAAAGCGCACAGCTGCCCTGGGGCATTGTGGCGCTGTTACAAGAAGGTTTGCTTGGCATGGTGAAAATAACGACAAAACAGAAATGGAGACATGGTTACAGGCATGGCTACAGTTCGAAGGTTACATGGGAACAGTGAGCATGGTACAGTTGTAATATTCAGATATTGTTGCATGCAGTAGTATTATAAGAGAGATTCACTTGAATAAGGTGGTTTTCCAAGCTTTTCTGAAAGCTATGAGGGATGTTTCAGCTCTTAGTTTAGGCGGTAAAGAGTTCCAGGCTTTTGGCGCTAGGACTTCAAAACTCGAGCCGCCAGTTTTAACTCTGGTGAAGTTGGGGATTGCAAGTTGGTTGGCGTACAAGTCCCTTTTGGGTCTGAGTGACTGGACTGGTTGTATTCGTTCGGTAAGGTAGCTAGGGGCAGGTTGGGATATGCATCTGTGGGTAATGGTGAGAGTCTTGAACTGGATGCGCTCTTTAACTGGGAGCCAGTGGGCGTTTTGTCTTGCTAGGGAGATGTGTTCCCTCCTTGGAATATTGACAGCTGCTCTCAGGGCGTTGTTCTGTGCGATCTGAAGTCTGTTAATGTTTTTGGCAGAAGTGCCTAGTAGGAGGACGTTGCAGTAGTCCAGTTTAGCACCTATGGTGGCCCTGGCGATGTTGAGGTGGTTTGTAGTGGAAAGTAAGGCTTTACTGCGTTGATTATTTTGGTTGTTAGGGCTGCTGAGGAGATGTAACTGACATGTCTGTCCATGGACAGGGTAGAATCTAGGTATACTCCCAGAGTTTTTACAGCAGGGGAGACGGAGATTACCGAGTTCTCAATTAGGAAGGTGCTGTATTTGCTGTCTAGTTTGTTGAGGGTTTCTTTAGGTCCCACCAGTAAGGTCTCTGTCTTGTCTCCGTTGAGACATAGGCCATTGGCTGCCATCCATGCCTGGATGATGGCATAAGTGTTTTGTAGGGTTTTTAGGTCTTGCTTGTAGTCACCAGTTAGTGGTAGAAGGATTTGAGTATCGTCGGCATAATTGGTGAACGTTATGCTGAATTCTTCTAGGTCATTGAATAGCGGGAGTGTAAACAGAGAGATGTAACTTGATAACTCAAAGATCATAAAAAGAGCCGCCCATTTAAAGTAACATACGTCCATGGGGTGAAGAGATGTATCATAGAACCCCAGTTATTATTGGAATTCAAGGGCAATCTACTAGAATAAATGCAGCCGTTATTCCTAGTTTACCCAAAGAAACAATTATTGGAACTGATTTCCCTAATTTTGAAACGTTACAAAAGAATGCAAACATATCTTTTTTTCTTCCTATTCCCCCATAAATTCTTGGGATCAAGAAGAAAAATGTTCAGAAGATCCAATATGGAGATGGGAAACAAAAGAATCCTCTTTGAATGTGCAGGAAATTAATAGATCAGATGTAGAAAAAGAACCTGGAATGCGAGGCCAGGTCTTTAAGAGAAGGGTATGTGATGATTCCTGCAGAGTCATCACTGAATTCCCACCTAAGCCCTCCTCCCATGCGGCAGTGGGAAGTCAGATGCTTCCTGACTCTAACCCTGGGGGTGGTATCGGGTGGGAGGATCACATGGCAGTAGAACGCTGCCAAGGGAATCGGATGACTCTGTCAGGAGGGATGCAGTATTCATCCTCTTCTGAGGATGAGGGTTTATTAATGCCTGAATATTTAATGGCATATTGCCACCATAGGACCTCCGCTTACAGACTTACTAAAGGTATCAAGTGTAAAACCCTCATTTGTAAACATGAAGATGCTATATGTCAGAGTCAAGGAGTTGATGTTACTACTTTTAAGAGTACTGATCTTCCAGAATGTGCAGGTGATAAACTTAAAAGAGAACCTATGATTCCATTTCAATCTTCCTTTAAATATATGTCACCTATCACCACTAAGCAAAGTGGATAAAAAAGAAGACATTGAAGAAACTGGGAACACTATGAACTTCAAGTCCCATTATGCTTTTAGTACTGAGACGAGGAAGGGGGACACAGAGTTACTAGACCATAGTGATCTGTCTAGTTGTTCAAGTGACCTACACCTGAGCGCGACCTTTGAATATTTAGGGGTCTGTCAGGTGCAGGTTAATAGATAGCCACAGCAGCAGTAGCCTCAGGGGCCTGTGAAGCAGCAGGAGAAGATACATGTTGGTGCTGCCGCATTGCCAATAGTGGGACGCTGAAAAGAGAATTTGTCAGAAGCAGTAGTGAGACTGGCCTGTGAGAGAGATACTCTCTCTGTGTGTGAAAATGCACTCCAGTGTGAAGACTTCACTGTAGCACTTGTGGTGCCATGCGAGCTTCAGCGAGAGGCAGCATGTGCAGCAAGAGGCTGACGGAGGCTGTCCCCTTTGAGTGAAGACCCAACGAGCAGTGAAGCAGAGAAAGCAGGTCCGGAGGAGACGCCAGCAGCAACTGGTGAGCAGGCCTAATCGAGGTAACTGCTCCAACACCGACTGCTGGGTGAGAAAACCCATTCTAAAATGTTACTCTTTAAACAAAAAAGGTGTGAATAGAAGTAGATGATAACTTGCATTGTGCAAACCAAAGGAGGGCAATATTTGAACAAAGTGAATAAGACTTATGGGAAAAGAGAGGTCCAATAAAAGAACAATGTAACCCGCATTGACTAAGCCGAAGGAGAGCAAATATAAAACAAAAGCAATACAATTTCCCCTAGGAGGGATATTGAAATAAGGGGCCTTGTTTCCTTCAATGCCAAAGCCAAGATACAGCAAGACAGATCAGATATAGCCAGAGGGTCCCAGTTTCTATTCCCCATTGCACAATGATGTTATTATATAGTCCACAATTGTCTCACACCATGCCTCTTTTAGAAAAGAAACTCTTCCTCCGTTCCTCTGATTATTATTTCCCACACTCCCAATCTGCTCAGACAAAACACTACCGTTCCCACAACCCCTGCTGTTCATTTCCTAATAATAATCCTGGACATTCCCATTTGTTTCACAAATCCTACCAAACTCACCCTTCCAAATTCATGTATCCCCCTAGGACAAAAATATAATTCCCCCTTTAACACATTTTCTCCATGCTATCATGTAGAATACGTAGAAACTCTACCCCTGCACCCTTTTCCGACACCACAAACACTAAAGCCATTTACCTGAAATGTCCCAACCCGAGGGTCAGGCAACGTCAGGCAATTGACCAGAACCACACACACCTGACAGCCCTTTTCTTTCCCCACTGGGATAAAAGGTGGAGCACGAGAGCACAAGATCGATGAGACATCCAACTCAGCACAGTAGTTCAAGAGGAGGAGAAAGACGGCGTGAACCAAGATGGTCTCAAGGAGAGAATCAACCTTGCCCTTTCCAAGCCAGGCCTGTGAAACCTCCACGGAAGTAATCGTAACACCGCGAACTTTAGCGAGAGTGTGTTGCAGCAGATGTCACCGCTACACAGGGCTCTCCTCCGCTGATAACCAAGCTGGGAAAGATGCTTGCCATCATGGTACCGGCTTTGACTCCAGAGACAAGAAAAGCCAAGCAGTTTGGCAAAGCTAGTGAGTCGAGGGGAGAGCTGATAAGAAACTGGATTGTGTTGAATAAAAGTAGCAAAAGGCTAAGTGAAGAACTACAGACTGTTACTGTGAGAGGGGAAACCAGCTACAGAAGAGTCAGGCACCACAAGGGTGCTCACTCAGGAAACTCAGGGCGACTACCCTATTGTTGAAACTACCATTACCAGAAGGCCTTGGGAAAGGCGAGAGAGGGATCAAAGTGGTCATACGGGGTCTAGCAAAATCCACCGTACAGTCTAAAGTCTTTGACCGGCCAACAAAGGTAAAGCTAAGGGAAGTGAATCCCACACTGTGTGATTGTCAAAAGTTAGAAAGAGGGAACCCAACGGAGGGATGCTGATGGAAAGGTGTGAAGCCTAAAACCCCTGATGAATAGCATGTTGACAAAGGTGAACCCGACACAGGGATGTCCATGGTGAACTGTTTAAAAAGACATTAAGAATCATGAATGTAAAAGATTGTTTAAAAGCATGTGAATTCAAGCCATAGTGAACCTGACGAAGGGAGGCTGACATTCGAGAGGGTTCTGAGCCCGGATGAGGGAGACCCAGGGGTGAAGAATCATCACCCTAACGGAAATCAGAAAAGAACTTTTGTTTATTATTTTGAACAAGTCAGGTCCTCAGAGGCAAGACATTTTTTGTAGAAAAAAGACTTAATCACTGAAGGCCCGATAGCTGACAGCAGATCTGTTGGCTCATGCTGTGAAAGCTTGAGCGTTTGCTGTGCTACGTAATCCCACCACATCCCATTCTCAAAGCATGGGGAAAGGAGACTCTCGGCTAACACATCTTGACTTATCATTTATGAACACTTCATTCTTTCTTGTGAATACTATACCACACTGTTTTCTATTTAGGTGTAAAGATTGGCAATTGGTTTTTCATAGTATAGGCCTTTTTATTTGACCAGACGCCACTAGGACTGCCTTATTATTATTTAATGGTCGTAGCTTGCTCCGATCTTAGATTTGGGTTCAAATTCAGAGTTTTTCCAACCTTCCTATACAGTTTAATAAACACCCTTGAACTGTGATCACTTGGGTCTGTCTTTACTGTTGCCACCATGAGCTCCTTACAGAACCTTTCACCGCCTTTGGTTCAACATTTTTGGAGAAATGGACACAGCGAGGATGACTTCAGATGGCTGATCATTGACCAACTGCAACCAGATCGCAATACATTCTCAGTGGCGTTGCGTCTTTTTAAGTTTGTACAAACCTGGATTTATTGCCTTAGGACACATGTGAATGGCCTGAATGAGGGATTGCAATGGGCCACAATAATGGTTTCAGTTAATACATATTAATTTTCCCCGTTTTTCTAGATCTGTCCATGGAAAAGGTCCAATGGAGTATTTTCCCAGATTGTAGGTTGTGAGGCTTTAGTCTTTGTTCAACAACGGAGGTAAGGCGGTTAGGAATTATGCATATAAAACCATTGATCTGGGTCGGTTGGCCTCTCACATTCAAGAACAGGTTAGTTATACTTTTGTGTCATACTACAATTCTGGGCGTGGACATATAAAACATATTGGAATGTTATTGAGTCACCATGTGGTTTACACATGTGCAGGATGGCTGCTGGGATGCCAATTGAATGCATATGAACTGACCAGTACAATACATATGTCAGATAGGATGCACAGTTAACAATATTTTGAGTTACAAGACACCCTGCATACCCGACAAGTGGCCTGAACACAGTACGAATGCATACACCTATGAAAAACATAGTTGCAAAATACATTTAAGAAGGTTTCCGGTACAAAAACATAGATGTACCGGTTGTGGAAGGGTACTAACTAGAGTGGCAGAAACACACCAAAGATGGCCACTGATTGGCACTATAATGTTGCAGTGTGTGAGAAGCGAGGGACGTCTCACAAAGTAGCAGCATGGCTGTGATAAGCTGCTAGCAGGATGTGAAGTAGACCACATCTGACATGTTGCAGAATAGGGATTCCAACATCTTAAGCATTGGAAATCTGTTTTTATGAGACTAAAGGCACACACGTTGATTGCAGGTTCCCCTTGGTGGACAAAATCAGTTTGAAGTGTAAGTTGGAAAGCAATGCTTACTGGCAGCAAGACACTGGATGCAAATTGTGCTTGCTTTAGAGCACAGCTGGCCGGCCGTTCATTGGTAAGTGAGTGGTTTGTCAGGAGCAGGTGGAAAAATGTCTTTAAAATAAGAAGTCCTTGGTTTGATGGGATTAAGCTGTCTATCTCTTGGTAGAAGGTGTTTGGTTTTGTCCAGGGTAGTTTCAAAACGTTAGTTGCAGGGACGTTAAGGTGAGAACTTAATGCAACAAAACCCCTGAAAATCAGCTAAAGCCACTTTAACTTCGCCCCCTCTGTTGCACATCTTATGACCAGAATGATGACATCACAGATCACATCACAGATCACATCACTAATTTAATTACAACAGTAATTGGTATTAAGCATGATATGATGTGATATTGCATTTATAACACGCCTATACACACGTGTTCCAAGGCGCGACGAGGCAAGGGAGGGGAAACAGAGGGAGGACAAAAGACAACGGGGGTAAGGTCAATGGACCCAATGGGGAATCGGCAATAACCGCCCAACCGCTACTCATAGTCCAGACCGAGTAGCTGTAACGCTATTTGCGCTGGCGGTATTGCCAGATTTGTATTGAGGCCCATATTCTAACATATAAATGGGCAACTAGTCATGGCATTTGTCCTTGAGCAGTTTGTACATCTTTTGGCCATGTCCACTGTATATTTAAAAAAATAAAATAAGCGATGGCCACTGTGTATTATAGAACACTAACCAGCCATTAGCTATGGCCTTCGGCGGTACCCACTGTATATTAAATACACAAACCAGCCACTAGCTATGGTCTTCAACACAATGCTAGCCAGTGGTCACAGTATTTAGCTGTGTCGACTGTATATTGTAACATATTAATGGGCACTAGCTATGGCCTTTAGCCATGGCCACTGACTACAGCTTTCAGTGTTGCCACTGTATATTTTAAAACAGTGCTGGGCTACTAGGCATGGCTTTTAACCATGCACATTGATATTTTTGAACAATAACCGACCACTAGCTATGCCTTTGGTGCTGACCAGTGACCCCAGCCTATGTCATGGCCAAGTCCCTGGCCTAAATTGTTCTTAAGGTAATCAAAGTTTTCATGAGCTAACTTATAAATTATGTTTTGTCTAATTCCATTATTGATGTTATCAGTTATATACAATGTAATTAGTGTTGTCACCAGTGATGTGATTTGTAATGTCATCAGTGGTCTCATACAACATGAAATTAGTGATGCCATCAGTGATGTGATCATAATTGTGGTGATAGGCTGCGCATCAGGGAGCATGAAGTTAAGGTGGCTTGAGCTGAATGTCATGATGCCTACCCCGGGGACCCAGACCAAGTCCAGCAACCCCGGAAGCAGGCATCAAGTTATCCTAAGCAAGCCCAACAACCCCTGCTAGGGGCTATTTGGGTCCAGTCCTGGCGCCTATGGCGCCAGGCTCATATGGAGAGTCAATCCTGGCGCCATAGGCGCCAGGCTCATAGATTAAAACTTACCTGATGCAGACCATGCTGCAAACTTACCTGATGCAGACCATGCTGCAAGAGCTCCAAGCCAAAAGAGGCTTGGAAGGGACTACTTTACTTAGGGACTATTTTTTTACACGGGCGGGGCTGGGGAGGAATACTTACCTGGGACTACTTTGGAGGCTATTTAAACCATGCCCGAAGAGCAGCACATGCTTCGCTTTATTCTGCATCCAGCAGCGTAACGCTCACCGTGCCTGCAAGTCTGCATCAAGCCTTCTGCCACGCCCGCCTCGAGTTTGGAGCTCCTAGAAAAAGGGAGAAAGAAGGAGAAAAGGTTAGAACAAGAGCAATACCTTTGATCCTTACCTGAATTCCCGATCCATCGCGCCTTCGAGCTGGAAGAAAGAAGTTATTTTATGCGCGTCGCCTCGCCTGCTGCAGCGCCGCGCTGAACTCACCGGCCTTCGCAGCATCTTCACATTCCACTGCATCCTCCTGCATGTTCCCGCCGCACTCCGGCACCTAAGGAGAAGACAAGAACAGCAAGGTGAGCCAAGGGAATACACAGAGGACTATTAGTCACCCCCCCATACACTTACCTGATTTTACCACCGGGGGTACTATTCCTCTTCACGGGTCGGCGTAGCTTCCACTGCATCTTTGCGGAACCCCCAGCCCCTAAGGGGAAAAAAAAGGACAGCAAGGTGAAACAAAGGGACTAACAAGGGGAACCCTCCTCACCACAATAGACTTACCTGATTTTACCGCCGCAGGTATTATTCCCCGAGACTTCATACTTTTTCTCAGCGCCTGAATAAGGGAGAAAGCAACAGGTTACATATTGACATTATTTTATCGAACTGTGTTGGAAAATACAAATCCTTACCAGAATACTACCGGTTGCCACGAGGAACTCTTCATTTGGGTCAAGCTGCAACCTGCAAGGAATCGGACAAGAGTGAAAGTCAGGCATTTGAACTCTTACAAACTTTATACTTACGGCGTCTTGCCGGGAATCTCGGAGTCAATATTGATCTGGAACTCACCAATTCCTTCGAGCCAGTGAAGCAACTGGTTATCAACGCGCCCCTGCGCTCAATGCAGGATGGAGAGCTCATCTTTTCAAACCATCAGGTGAGACTATAAGAGGGGACATCAAAGGTGATCTGTGGGGAGAACAGCGGGGGTGGGGGGGATTTACGCTCAACTCCAAGGGTGGTTAATTCCCTTTCTCCATTTGCAGAAGAATATTCCTATGGACCAAGCAAACGAAGCTAGGTGGGCCAGTCCAGTCCGTCATCTCAGCCCCACGCGTCACATTGGTGGAGACCGCAGCTGTCCAGTTTCGATTGACGCCTCTGTGGGAGCCAGGTGAGCGTAACACTGAATTTCAGGTGTTTTGTTGCATTAAGTTCTCACCTTAACGTCCCTGCAACTAAACTTTTTTCCTTTACCTTGAATTCCAAGAGTTTTGTTATCCCATATATTTTCAGAATGCTTCCAGACCACTAGCATGGTCTTCGCCGATGGCCAGTGGGCACAGCCTTTGCCCACTGTCAATTTTAAAACGGTACCGGACCACTAGCCATTGGGCACAGCCACTCTATATTTTAAAACACAAAGATGTTCATCAATCACAAATTGATTTTGTCCCGTTTTGACTCTGGAATTGTTATGTATAAAGGGTCGCAGGCTTTGAGAACTCACAATGTTTTTAGGCGATGTGCAGAGAGATACAATTAAATGCCATGGACCACACACTTTTGTTAAGCAGCATTCTCCAAGCCCTTGTTTTATGGCTGGTCTCTTGGTGACTGTTGTGATGCACCGTAAGCACATTTAAGCAGCACGGAAACAGGAAAGAAATGACCGGCAGCAAGAATAACATATGCCCAGGTACTTTCTGCAACCATAGCTGAAATTCAAACCTGGTACGCATGAATATAAGCACAGTAAGTGAACATATATTTTATAGACTGTTGCAATATTACATGTACCTGATCATGCAATGAGATGTACTGTGATGCTATTTGGATTTATGGCTGAATGCCAAAATAAAGCTAAAAGGAAGAAAGAAAATCCTCAAAGTATTCATCTACCTACTACTCTGAGATCTGGTTGAAAACAATAACATGGTGCACAAACCACAGCCCTGATTTAATCCTCTGAAGGAAATGGAATCTACCCTCTCAACCATATGGTACACACAAAATAACAATGTTGATACAAGCATATCAAAAGCAAGTACTCTTCTTGAAAATTGCATGGCCTTTGACACTTTGCTCCTAAACCTCTGACTGAACAAACTCATAGACATTTGACTAGAGTGAACCATACTGTGCTGGATCACATCCTTCCTCTCAGAAAGGATGGGGACCTTTTACATGTCCAATGAGGACACTCTGAGAATGGAGTGTGGGAAAATGACCAACCTTTACAAGGAATGAGGATATCCAACAGACATCATGACTACAGCCCAAAACAGAAGTTCTAACCTCAGGAGAGCGGATTGGTTGATTACTCAGAAAAAAGAGAGTAAAATAACTTTCCTATACACACTGAAGTTCTCTAGCAAAAGTCATCCGATTCACAAGACTAATTAAGAAAAACTGGACACTAATCGAACTAGACCCTATGCTGCACAAACTCTTTCCACAACCACCCCTTATGGCCTACAAACGGGGTAGAAACTTGTGTGACCAACTAGTACAGGCAGAAAGAAGACCAAGAGATACCCAACATGCAATGGGGAAGAAGAAAAGTGCTACTTACCCATGTCTTCAATGTGGCAACTGTAACAATGTCATGAAGGGTAACTATGTTAAACATCTGTGTTCTGGCTCAAAGATTAAATTAAGGGATTTTGCTACATGCGATTCTAGCTCACTCATCTATGGATTTAGCTGCCCATGTAGGATATGCCATGTGGGCCAAACAACAGGAAAGGCTAAACAATGTCTGAATGTGCACAAAAGCAATAGGCACACAAGGAACAATAAGTCACCAGTAGCACGACACTTCATGACCATGAGACATAAAATATCACAACTGAAATGTATTATACTGGAGTTGGTCAGTAGACCACCAAGCAAGGGTAATATTGCAAAAAACGAAATCAGAGGGAGCTCAAATGGATAGAGAAACCAGACAGCCTTACCCCAAGCGGAATGAATGATGATTTCCATTTGGGAGCCTATCTGTAATTATTTGAATGTTGAGTTTTTTCTATGAATCTCAAATCATGATTAGCAGATTAAAGAATGTTTTCCACCTGGCATCTGCTAACATAACTTTTTGACTTTGCTGATCATTGTAAGTGATGTCATTTCATGAATAATATAACCATCTAGACATTAATGTCACTTACCTCGACAGTACAAACTAACAGAATGTGAGCATAATCTGTCATGGACTTTTTAAGGTGGAGGGGGTTAAACATACTATGGCTGTAGTTTCACATTGCCTCCTGTCCTTTGAATTACTTATTGGTCTACCTATTTTGTTACAGATATGTCTTTACATGCAACATAGATAGCTTTTGCTACCCCTTCAACCCCCCCACACCACGTTGTAGTGTTGGATAAGTACTGCCTAGTGGCGTGTGAGTTCATTTGTAAACCACAACAGCGTAAGTTTGAATGCTAATGAACAGCACGCACGCAGAGATACTATAGACATAAATATAACCAATGTTGCACATAGGAATCAACATTGCACTGCAAATTAATAAAGCTCAGGTCCACTGAGTAGGACACACCCACTCAGACTGTCTGAAAGAATTTGACTCACTGTACACAGCGCGCTCCAAACGAGTCATTGAGACATTGAGGTTTGAAGTACTTAGATTTAAGACATCTGCACATCACGTACTTTGTTTACCTATGAGATCATGCTTGTGGGCCCACTCTCGAGATGACTTGTTCGTAATACCTACAAGCAAATGCACGTAACGTGCTTTGTTTACATTTGAGATTAAAGGAAAGCATTCCCACCCACAACACAGCATATAACTATCCTACCGTCTCGCAGTGTTGCACATGACAGTTACAGATGGCTGCACACGGAATTGTGAGAATGGCCATTCCGTGCCGACATCGGGTCATTTTTGAGCCCCTGCAGTATGCGAGTGGGCGTGTACAGTAGATGAGGATGATGAGGATGATTGGCTGAGCGTTTGGGCGAGTTGCACTAACTGAACTGCCCATATATTTGTATTTACATTTCAGAGCCACATTTGTGCTAAAGGATTAAGATTGGCACATGCTACTTTCTGATTACAATCACAGACAACTTGCAGTGAGCAAATTCTAGACAATGATGGCATTCAGTTTAATGAGGTATGATTCTCCGGATTAGAGTCTCATGACCATTGCAATCTATACGTGCCTTTGTGGCTTTTACAGCATATTCTAAATACAATCATACTAATGTTTGACAGGGTATCAGTTCCCCTCTAAAGGGTTTTGCATGAGTGGTGTGCAAAACGATCTCCAATACATTCACATCCCTGTATCCTCACCAGGTAAATAAGCACCATACTAATCATGACAGACTATAAACCCGTATGAGTAGCATAATACATTGAAATGTAAAGTCAGATTCTAACATGATGTAGACATGTCTTACAAATATTATCACAACAGGAAGAATATTGGTGATTGAAGGAAGATTGATTACTCCTGATGAAGGGGATTTTCCAACGAAACACGTTGAGCTGATACAAAATTGGACTGTGTTTATTGACTTATTTGTGTACAGTTTCAATCTATGTCTGAGCACGTGAATATATTTTTGAAGTAATTAAAATTTGCTGACCACTTGTCCATTTGGTTACAAGAATAGAGTGAACAGGATTTCTTTTGTCCAAATCTTCATGAAATGTATCTTCAAGATAGACTTTAATTAACAGTTTTTATAATTATTTAGGGTTCCCGGCCTCAGGGAATACCTTATTCAATTTCTTAATTTAGAAACTTTAATATCGACTGGTACCCAGTTGTTAGAGGTGTAAATGGGACGCGAGTGACCCACAGTTTGTGGGCACTTTTTGTACGTTTATGTTTTATGCAGCTGTAAGTGATTTCAATCCGGCACACACCCAAGTCTCACCCAGCATGTAGTGCGCAAATGAAACCCTTATTTATTTGTATCTATAAGTTCAATATTCTGAACGATATACCACTCATATCACACTCTTCTCCTTAGACCTCGCGGTCACACTGAACCAGGAATCAGGCTAGTTTGCAAAGGTAAATATTTATTTATGTATTTAGAATTTAAATCACAATATATTTTAATAGGTAACAACAATCACCAATGGGGTGATAGAACACTGAATAATATCTTTAATGCATTAGGATTCAAGTAATGAGGACCAAAAACAATGCAGCAAAGAAAAGAATACTTTTGGACTGGTTTAGAACAGATAGATAGCACTTATGGTTAGGGGTTCCCCCTGCAACACCCCTCAACCCAGCAATAGGCAATTTAGCTAGATGTGAGCAAAGAGCAGGTACTCAGGAATAACACAGATCAAACAGTATATCACTCCCACCTTCCCCCTTTAGACACAAGAGAAAAAAACGCAATTGACTTTTCACTGTCAGAATGGCTTTGCAATTGGCTGAGCAAAAACATCAAATGTGGTCAAAAAGGCTTAAATTATTATAAATTCCTACGGGAGCTGCTTTGGACAGATGCAAGCAAACGCCAGCAATTATTTAATCAAAAGGAAACAGTTGGAATCTCAAAGTCAAAGTGGGAAATCATTTAAAGCGAATTCACACATGTAAAATGTTTCAAAATGTCAATTTCGCTGCAAACTTTTCCTTATGCGATTTTTGCTATAACGTGTCAATTGCACTGTGTTGGGTTCTAGAGATAGCTAAGGATGGTAGGTACAAGCAGGAGTAGGAATGTTGTTTCTATCTTGAAAACTGAAGGAGTTATAGAGGTTTTCGTGAGAGGCGTCTTTGCAAAATAGGCGCGGAAATGGAAAACAGAAATTCGGATTTAAAAATTACAGATAGCTTTTCTTATACTATATTAAGGATTACGAAAAAGAGAATGCCACACAGGAATCAGTTCTTCATGGCCACTCATAACTCTATTCATGCGTGATACTCTAGTTTCCGTTTGGTTTGGGAATTACTTTTCTTAATCAAATCAATAAGCAGGTATGGTTTAGTAGCACAGATGAGAGAAAAGTCAGTGGAAGGATAGTTCTAACAATATTATGGTTCTGAATTAAAGATGGGATGGGTTTGAGTTTGGGATCATGCAATGCAGATATATTATGGGTTACTGTTCTTCCTATTAATACTTACAGAATAAGTTATTAAATTGGACAGTAAGCTCTGGTCAATGAATTAGGTCTGGTTTACCGGCACAGGGCACTTCTGGAGGGATTTGGATCAGCGGCGCGGTTCTGGTCAATTTTGGACTGCACATCAGACTGGATTTGGAAGGGTCCCTTCTGGTTACTGGACACGGTAGATAGCCGGATGCAAGTTTTCAGCAGGCAAGCCTAATAGAAGCCAGCCAGGCTGAATTACAATTAAATCCCTTCAGGTTTGGGATTTTTGCAATTGGGTCAGGCTAGCAATAATTGTCACGACCCTCGCCCAAACCCCCTCTGGCAAACCCATTGGCCAGGTGGAGTCAGGACTAGGGCCTCTAGAGCCTAGCATCCTCTTCAAAAGCCATCCTGGGGCCAGTCCTGGCGCCTATGGCGCCAGGCTCATACACCATGAAAAACAATGTGCTTGGGAACTACTTTATTGTATTGTCAACCAACATGAAGGCTTCCACATAGCTTGGTTTCTAAGAACCAAGCTATGCGGTCTAGTGTTTTGGGTGTGGTAGCCTAGGGACTACTTTACCTGGACTATTTTGTTGGGGCTATTTAAACCACACCCGAGCAAGACAACACGCTTCGCATTACTTTGCAGCTTGCAACGTGACGCTCACCGTGTCCAGCTATTCACTCGAACCTCGGAGAAGCAGAACCTGCAAGTAGACAAAAAGAACATCACTAGAAGCAGCATCTTACCTGCAGTCTTCATCTTTAAACACTCGCAGCTACTGAGAACAGCTTCCTCGAATATGCACGCCTCCCGGACAGAACCACCTGAAAGAGGAAGATAGAGGCAACATTAAAGAAAGCAGTAGAGACATTTACAAATTACGAACTGATCAAAAGGCTTACCTGGCTGGTCGCCTCTCAGCTGGCACCACTCCGGACATTCCACTCGCGCTGAAGAACACCGCAACCTACAAGGAAGGAAAACACAGGTTAGCAAAGGCAAGACTTTGCAGCGCTGTGCATAGCGCTTACTTACCGCATCATAGCGCTCTTAATGCACCATCATTTATCAGCGGGGCTCAACCAAGCCAGTTCTCCGCGCTGAAGCTCTGCATACCTAAGGGAGAAAAAAGAGACATTTTAAACAAAGAAAGGCATGCAGGATAGCAACAAAACTAAAGAACAGCAATAAAACCTACCTGAACAATATCAAACGGGCCGGCGTCAGTGAAGTAACTGGACCGCACTCGCCCATGAAAGACAACGCGCCCCTGCAAAGAAGGCAGGACAGAGAGCACGCCTTATTCTACCACAAGGTGAGGAGAGGGCGCCAGAGGGACTGAAATCATACGGGGGTGGAGGGAGGATGCTTACCCCAGTCGGTCAGTCTTGAACACAGTCCTCCTTTATTTTCAGGCAGAACCTTCCCCGCAGACCACATCAGGGCAAAGCTGAGAAGCATACAAGCGAGTAACCCGGCTGGGTGGCGTCCCAGTGGATACCAGGTGAGCATAACAGAACGCGAAGCCTACCACAACAAATCCAGCTGGGCGCCATGGAGACATCAGAAATGGACCAATTGGTCCAATTACTAGGAGAGCTTCGTGCTGAGGTTCATTCTGCCCGACAAGAGACTAATGCCCTCCGGAGAGACCTAATAGTGACCAAAGAACGCACTGAAGAGATTAGCAGGCAATACTTGCAATCACAGGCAGGACAGACGCCTCTACCTGGAAGCAATCCAACGATGCAAAACCCCGCCATACCATCCACTCCGGTACAGATCGCGTTACCTGGAACAGTGCCCCTGGCACCACCAGAAAGGTTCTCAGGCGACCCACGGAAGTATGCAGTATTCATCAATCAGTGCCGCCTTCATTTTCTTTGTAGGCCTGGAGCATTTCCAAACAACCAAGCTTGGGTAGCTTTTGTCTTATCATACCTGAGTGGTAGTGCAGCAGATTGGTTGGTGCCGTTGGTTACCCATGACAATCCTCCATTACATGACTTTGGGGGGTTCCAGAGAGAAATGGAAAAACTTTTCGCTCGCCATACCCAGGAACAAGCAGTAGACAATTAACTCTTGTCCCTCCGACAGGGGAATCAGGACTTGTTAACGTACATTGCCACCTTCAACAGACTGGTTGCCGAAGCTAGGTGGCCAGAAAACAAAAGAACCACATTATTCCATCGAGGCTTATGAGGCGAACTAAAGGACGTCTTAGCCCAGGTGGTTGATCCACTCAGAGACTGTGCAGAATTCATAAATCTGGTCGTCCATCTAGACAACCGGTTGCAAGACCGAAAGGCAGACCGGTCTAAGACGGACCCTTAGACCATGTATGTTTGACCAAGGGAAAACACACCACATGTACCTGAAAATGCTGTAGAACCCATGCAGATTTGAGGTATACGGCCTCCATTAACAAAACAAGAGCGGGACAAAAGAAGACAACAGCTTTGTTTGTATTGTGGGAAACCAGGACATTTCCTGAAGGACTGTCCAGCAAGACCCCCAAGAAGAACAGTCGGGCCACAGAGAAGGGTGAAGCTAAGGAATCGGAAAACTACCAAGCTCGAAAAACGTAGAGGTCAGTTTGTCGAGTGAGAAGAAAGAGTTGCTGACCTCGCACTTTGCAATACCAGTGATCTTAATTAACCACCAACAGTCGTCAAGAATGCATGCCGTTGAAGCATACATCAATAGCGTAGCAGTTGGAAATTATATTGATCAAGAACTGGCAGCAGAGATGGGGCATCCTTTGTGTTCTAAGCCAACTATGGGCAAGGTAACCACCGTGGATGGGACAGAAATCGCTTCAGGACCAGTAACCCAGTGCACAGCCAGGGTAACCTTGCTGTGCCAGGACGGACATTGGGAGTCTATTTCATTCGATCTCATCAAGGCACCTCAGTTCAGGCTAATACTAGGGATGCCATGGTTGGTTGCTCACAACGCTTTGATAGACTGGCGGGCACGAAAATTAACCTTCCCCGGTGACTGCTCCCCTGCCTGCTATTACCAAGAGGAGAAACCCGACGTCTGTATCCCCATGACTCCCGGAGCGACAGTATCAACCCTGAGAGCAACTAATACCTTGCCAAGTGAATACCATGATTTCCAGGATGTTTTCCAAAAGGACCAAGCTAATACATTGCCGCCGCACAGGCCCTATGACTGTCAGATCGACCTTGTTCCTGGTGCACAAATCCCTTGCGGCAGGATCTATGCTCTCACAGAACCAGAAAACCTTCATTTGAAATCCTATTTAGACCAGTACCTTGCAAATGGATTTATCCATCCTTCGAAGTCCCCCGCAGCCAGTCCTTTGTTATTCGTACCGAAAAAGGAAGGAGACTTGTGAACCTGTATTGACTACTGCACATTGAACCAGATCACTGTGAAGAACCGCTACCCCTTGCCACTTATCCCTGAGATGCTAGAACAAGTTAAATATGCCCAGAATTATACCAAATTTGACCTTCGACGAGCGTACCACCTGGTCCGAGTCAGAAAAGGCGATGAATGGAAAACCGCCTTCCGTACTAAGTACGCCTTGTTTGAATATCAAGTCATGCCCTTCAGGGTATGCAACGCTCCTGCGGCATTCCAGTATTTCATGAATGACGTCTTAAGGGAGTTAATTGATGTGTGCGCCTTAGTGTACATAGATGACATCTTAGTATACTCAGCCTCGGAACAAGATCATGTCAGACACGTTCGTTCAGTCCTCACCAATCTTCGTCAACATCGCTTGTTTGCAAAGCTTGAAAAATGCTTTTTTCACGTCACCGAAGTAGAATTTCTTGGTTTTATCCTTACTCCAGGAGGCATCAGAATGGACGTGCACAAGGTAGATACCATTCTGAAATGGCCTTCACCAACGTCTCTGAAAGGGGTACAAAGCATGCCGGGCTTTGCGAACTTCTACCACCAGTTCATCCCCGACTTCTCTCAGGTTGTGCACCCAATCACAGTACTATTACGGAAAAACAATAAAAAGTTTGCTTGGACCGAAGAAGCAGAAGAAACCTTTCAGGAACTTAAACAAAGGTTTACCTCCGCTCCAATCCTGCAACATCCTCGTTCAGGCCTACCTTATGTCGTTGAAACTGATGCGTCCAGTCTCGTAATGGGTGCTGTACTTTCACAGAGAGACCCGGAAACTGGCCAGCTACATCCTGTGGCCTTCTGGTCGAAAAAGTTCTCACCTCCAGAGATTAATTATGCCATCACAGACAAGGAACTCCTGGCTATCAAACCCGCCTTTAAAGCCTGGAGGCACTGCCTTCTGGGGCCAGACACAACTTTACAGTCATCACAGACCACCAAAACCTGCAATATCTCAAAACAGCCAAGGCCCAGTCCTCACGCCAATTACGGTGGGCCCTTTTCTTTGCCGAATATCATTATGTAATCAAATTTCGACCAGGAGCCAGAAACAGAAAGGCGGATGCCTTATCTCGCATGGGCATAGATGAAATAGTTTATACAACTCCAGACACAGTACCTATTATACCTGAAGACAAACTCTTGGGTATCACGACAGCCTTAACACAAGCAGAACTATGAAAAGGAATCCAACGGACAATGAATCCTGATGCCTACCTCGCATGGCAAACTCAAGGAGAACAATATACCATCAAGGACCATCTACCCTTTTTTAGGGATCGCCTATATGTACCCAAGAAGGAATTACAACAGCATATTATTTCAAACTATCACGATTCACTGATCGAAGGGCATCCTGGGATCGCCAAAACCCTAGCTAAGGTGAAAGAGAACTTTTGGTGGCCTACCTGGCGTGAGAACATCATTCAGTCCTGCGGTGTCTGCGCACAAAATAAATTACAGAAACAAAAACCATCTGGTCTCCTACAACCATTGGACATTCCTCCAGTTCCATGGCATACTCTTTCCCTTGACCTCATCACTGATCTACCTCCAAGCCAAGGGTTCAACACCATCCTTGTAGTTGTGGACTTATTCTCGGAGATGGTCCATTTTATTCCTCTCAATGGCCTCCCAGACGCAGCCACTTTAGCAAAAGTGTTCCTGGAGGGCGTGGTTAAGCTACATGGCTTCCCTTTGGTTCTGGTCTCTGATCGAGGCAGCCAGTTTGTTTCAAACTTGTGGAAAAAAAGTTGTTCAATGGCGCAGATCAACGTTCGGCTATCTACCAGTCACCATCCCCAAACGGATGGCCAAACTGAGAGAACCAATCAGACACTCAAGCAATATTTACGGTGCATGCTGCACCACGAACAAAGGAATTGGAAAGACCTACTATGGATAGCCGAATATGCATATAACAATTCTTTGCATTCAAGCACGGGACAAACGCCCTTCTATATCCTTTATGGCAGACATCCACGTACCTCTGAACTAGACCTTCCAGCCAGCTTGGAAATCCCAGAGTTAAAGACTCTACACACAACCATTACTCAGGCTTTCAAAAGGGCAAAGGAACACCTTATTCATGCCAAAGAAAAATAAAAGAGATTTGCCGACCAACACCGGAAAAAGGCCCCTGATTATCAAGTAGGAGACAAAGTTTGGTTAACGGCTAAATTTGTACCCGTCAAGGGAACCCGGACCTTTCATCCCAGATTCTTAGGACCCTATATAATTAAGGCAATTATCAACCCAGCAGCAATGGAACTGGATTTACCACCTAATCTACACATCCACCCGGTATTCCATGTGTCCCTCCTGAAACCAATGCAACCCGGCACACGCATTGGGACACCACCTAAGCCCATACTTGTTGACGGAGAACCAGGATTCGAAGTCAAAGATATCTTGGACTCTAAATACTCTAGGACCAAGCTATATTATCTTGTTGATTGGAAAGGATTTGGACCACAAGATAGATCCTGGGAGCCCAGTGAGAATATCCATGCACCACGTCTAATCAGGAAATTCTATCGGAACTTCCCAACCAAACCTTGGCCAGACAGAAGGAACACCATGGGAGGGGCTTTAGGGGGGAGTGCTGGCACGACCCTCGCCCAAAAACCCCTCTGGCAAACCCATTGGCCAGGTGGAGTCAGGACGCGGGCCTCTAGAGCTTGGCCTCCTCTTCAAAAGCCCTCATGGGGCCAGTCCTGGTGCCTATGGCACCAGGCTCATACACCATGAAAAACAATGTGCTTGGGAACTACTTTATTATATTGTCAACCAACATGGAGGCATCCACATAGCTTGGTTCCTACGAACCAAGCTATTCGGTCTAGTGTTTTGGGTGTGGTAGCCGAGGAACTACTTTACGTGGACTATTTTGTTGGGGCTATTTAAACCACACCCGAGCAAGACAACAAGCTTCGCGTTACTTTGCAGCTTGCGACGTGACGCTCACCGTGTCCAGCTATTCCCTCGAACCTTGGAGAAGCAGAACCTGCAAGGAGACTAAAGGAACATCATTAGCAGCAGCATCTTACCTGCAGTCTTCATCTTTAAACACTCGCAGCTACTGAGAACAGCTTCCCAATAATCTGCATGCCTCCCGACAGAACGACCTGAAAGAGGAAGATAGAGGCAACATTAAAGAAAGCAGTAGAGACATTTACAAATTACGAACTGATCAAAAGGCTTACCTGGCTGGACGCCTCTCGGCTGGCACCACTCCGGACATTCCACTCGCGCTGAAGAACACTGCGACCTACAAGGAAGGAAAACACAGGTTAGCAAAGGCAAGACTTTGCAGCGCTGCGCATAGTGCTTACTTACCGCATCATAGCACTCTTAATGCGCCATCATTTACCAGCAGGGCTCAACCAAGCCAGTTCGCCGCACTGAAGCTCCGCATACCTAAGGGAGAAAAAAGAGACATTTTAAACAAAGAAAGGCATGCAGGATATCAACAAAACTAAAGAACAGCAATAAGACCTACCTGAACAATATCAAACGGGCCGGCGTCAGTGAAGTAACTGGACCACACTCGACCATGAAAGACAATGTGCCCCTGCAAAGAAGGCAGGACGGAGAGCACGCCTAATTCTACCACAAAGTAAGGAGAGGGCGCCAGCGGGACTGAAATCAAACGGGGCTGGAGGGAGGATACTTACCCCAGTCGGTCAGTCTTGAACACAGTCCCCCTGTATTTTCAGGCACAACCTTCCCCGCAGACCACATCAGGGCAAAGCTGAGAAGCATACAGCGAGTAACCCGGCTGGGTGGCGTCCCTGTGGATACCAGGTGAGCGTAACAATAATTTTGCAATGCTAGAATCTGGATTCTACAAAGAAATCTGGATCTCTCAAAGAATTCTCGAGTCAGCTACAAAATGAAGAGTTTTGGAATAAGGTGCTGCACGGACATCTGGATGGGTTCTGAAAGCAGGGTGTTCTGGAAGCAGTCTCTCTGGAAGCAGTGTGTCTATGTGTAGTCAAACTCCTATATTTATCCATTACAAATTTTATGCCATGGGCAGAACTTCAAAACACACCCCCATGTCTGTGAGTGGCTACAGGCGTGCACTTTGTTTTGGTTGGCAGCCTAAACAGAGCTGTCATTTTATGACAGGATTTAGGAACTCCCACCTGGATTATTTTTACCCAAAATGCACTTTTGCACAAATGTACATTTCTACCATTATGTACCCTCATGAAATTAGTCACATATTTTTCACTTGTCTACTTATTTTGGCTGTCATGTTAAATTTCAAAGTTCTAAGGCAAAACAAGTAATTTCCATTCAAAATCCAGTCCAGGTTTTTATTTCTTGCTTTGAAAGTGAGCAGATGGCCAGTCCTTTGAAGTTCACTGAGAAACCTCTCCCACATCCTGCTCCTACTTGCAGAGGCCAATTCTCAGCATGTCCTTTGTTCTTTGGTCAGCCCGCAGACGAATGTCTAATGCAGCCCCATTGAGTGGCTTGCTGGGATTATGCATGAACCATTAACAGCCATTAGCCTTCCTGTTCTCAAGGGAGTGTCAACGGAGATATCAGTTTTCCCAGGCCCTGTCAGATCAGAGTTCACATGTGGATTGGCTTCAGACTGGATTCCTATACATTAAAATCTTTTCAGTTCACATCTAAAATATAAGACCAGTGTATGAAGGATTAAAACCTTTTAAAAAAATTAGCCCTTCACCAACATGCTTGAAAGAGTGGATTTTGCAATTTTTCAGGACAAAGAAAATACATTTAAGCTAAGTTTTACAACCAATTTCTTTAGGCAGCTGTCAGGCTGTGATGCCTGGATTCCTCTGATCCATGATTTCAGCACACTTTCCTTTCAATAATTCACTGGGGAAAATAACTGAACTTAGCGCCAAAACAGCACTTTGAAGATTGCCATTGATTAGGAAATGACAGATGACAGCAGTGATGACAGATTACAGAATGTAGCTGAATTTACACTCTTGCAACGTACTATCTTTCGGTACCCTCCTTCTGTACCGTGCACGCCCAATATGCCTAAACAATCTTCCTTACTTTCAACATGTGTATGCCTTGTGGTAAACAAGTTATGGCTTTGTCTGTGAGTAAAATGGTCATATCTAGTCTGCTCATGATGTCACAACTGTCCCTTTCCCGATGCATGACCTAGTCGCCCCACTTTCACCCAGAAAATATTTTTTTTTATTACCTATCACCACCCCAATGCAATTGTTCTCCACAGGATTGTGTGTGTGAGACACAACAAGTTTGTCTGGGGGCTGTCCTCTTAACAGTATAATGTCAATCCATTTCCTTTGAAAGTGTTGTTCCCCACCAAGATGACCCCTCCCAGTCATCTAACCCGTACTGTTGCTATTGTGTCATTGTTCTGTCCTGTATGTGTGCTGACTGCTGTGCAGTCCCCTTGCGTTGTGATACTTGTAAGTCCTGGGGTAGTGGTGCTGTCATTTGTTCCGTCTGTGTCTGCGTCTGCACCTGTACTAGTGACAGTGCCTGTGTTGGTGCTTGTCGTGTCTCCTGAAATGATCCCTGGCCTGTCCTTGCTGCTGTTTTCAGTTCTCTGATGGAATGCATTCCTTGCTTCTGTGTCATCCGGATTTGCAGAAGGGTGAGACCCCTCTTCCCTCTGGTCGTGCTAGTTCAGCATCTGCTGACGCCTTGCCACTTTCCTTTCCATCATGCACCACAGTTCAACTGTAGCCAGGCGCGTTTTCAGCTTCTTTCCTGTGTAAGTGCTATTTATGTGTGTCATTAGCAATTGTTGCACGCTTCTGGAGAAGCTACCTGTGGGCGGCTATTGTCTTATTTATTTGTCTTCTGTACTTTTGAACCATTGTACACTGTTTTACTAATTTATCTTGGCATGGGGGCTTTGTCCTACATAACAGTTAAAGGGGAGTCATTTCTCTATTATGTGATACCTTTTACCTCACATTGTACCTAACCTGTGAGAGATATGTGGACTTATACTTTTGAGCATCATGTTTAAACACATTTATTTTAATCTTCTTCTTCTTAAAATGTTTATTTTGGATTAATCCATAAAACACATGTGAAATGAACACATAAAAAGTACAACATCTCAATCATTTGATTGCCATAGTTATTTGTGTTCATCATATTGTGCAAGTAATTTCTTAATGATGTAGAGTTATGGAATAAAGTGCAATAGGGCTGGAGATTGAGGCCAAATCTAATAGCACAGTACATCTTTGCATTTCGAAGTTCCTCTCAGATGATATGCAGTCACTAAGATCTCATATGGAAATTGAGAGTTGGTTCCTTCTAAGCAGCCATGCTCGGTGGATACATTTTGAAAAAGCAAACACTATAATTTTGTCTGCAGTTGATTTAGACAGCCTTAATATGTCTGATTAGCTTCAAAAAGACATTTCAGCTAGCTAGGTTGCAAATAGCATCTGCTATAGTAGTCGTAATAGGGACATATAAATAGGAACTGCAGACTGGACATTGCTGAAATTCCACCATATAAAGCCTATGTTATGTTAAGCCTAGAACACTCCGTCCCTTAATAAAGTTTTATTTTTTTTAGGTAAGTAATGGGGTGCCGGGGAGAAAATCAACCCTGACACTGGGTTGTACTAACCAATGAAGAAAACTGCAGGAGTCCACACTGTTTTCGGACTCTACGGTCCCCTGCACACCCAATTTATGTTTTATCTATAACCATATATTCAGTTACTCAAATACTTAATTTTGTAACAATTTTCACGCTAGAATTCTTCTTAAAAAATGGGTTTATATAAACATATAATCAATTATTTTACTTCAAATTGTAAAAAACCTTCCAACTAGATCATGCAGCAATTTTTTCGCAAGTTATATCAACGTAGAGTTTGTAGCATAAACCAATACATATAACTTTTCAATTTCCAAAGCTTCAATATTACAACATTGGTAGACAATTTAAACTCCATGGATTTCCAACAGTCACCCTAAGTGCCTGATTTAACAAAAAACATGTTGTATAGGTGCCATGTTCAATCCTTGTGTGTTTTCTCTAGGCATTTCGGGGTCTGTATTGCCCTTCTTCAGGAGTTGTCTACCCAAATTTTCTGATATCTACAAAGTATGTTCGATAACTAAACTTTAGTAATCCTTAAATAAATAATTCCATTAATATTCTGTCATGATTCTGTATTATATAATCACCTGTATGTATCTCATCCACATGTCACTTCAAATGATTTATATCTTCTTCTATCTGTGTCCTATGAGGTAGGTAACTGATTTTCACTAAAACGATCCAAAAATATCCAAAATGGATGTTTAAACACCTCTACCTCCTAAATGAAGTAAGAGATATTCTAAAGATTCATGTCCTTATTTAGAATTTAGTTCTATTGTGTCAAAAGTATTTTATTACCTGAACAATTTCCCGGAGAGTTCTTCACTCCCCAACCTTGCAGAGTGGTTTGTGATGCCAACTCCCTCAATTATTTTCGGCCCTTTGCCTAGTGGAACAGCACCTGTAGACGTAAGTATATTCTCCATTACCTGCAGTCTGGGGGGTTTGGTATAAGCCCAGCTATCTGGCCCATAGACAGCTGTGGGCCTGGCCTGCATTTTGTAGATTTGTAGTGCTGATGATATAGCACCGTTTCCATGCATGTAGGCCAATTTTACAGTGGGATTCCTTGATCTGTCTAAACTCACAATTGATTTCTCTATTTGGGCAGACCAATTCTTATTGCTTTTGAATCTTGTACTCAGGTAGTTTAACCTTTCAACATAGTCAATTGGTTTTTTAAGGTGTGGTTTTGGTTATGTTTTGTGAAGTGGGGTAGTACCATCACTTTGTTTTTTTTTTTACACTTATCTGGAGGCCACTTACTTTACACTGTTCATGAAATTCGGCCACTTGTTCCTTTAGGTCATTCAGATTCTTAGTTGTCTGCAAAGAAGAGCAGTGTTACCTTGTCCCAATAGGGATGATTTGGTCTCTAGTGATTCTCATCTTGTAATGAGCTTGTTAATGTAGATCGAGAACAGGATGGGAGCCAGTACACAACCCTGTCTCACTCTGAGTTTGATGTTAATAGCTGCTGCGGTATCACCAGCTAGATTCCAACAAGTACAGAATGTTTTTTTAGTCAATGCTGTATTCCTCTCAATATACTATGTGCCCTGCAGTGGCATGTCACAGGCACTCTCAAGTGCAAATGCACAGCAAGGGGGCTGCAAACCATACCCTGTTGGCAGACCCACAAATTATACAAAGGGGTACAGGGAGAGATAGCAAAGCCAGAGCCCGCTACAGCCATACTCCTCTACCATAAGAATGGTAGGCACCTGTGTGTGGATGAGCGTGCGGACACACACACACACTTTCAAGTCACTCTCCACTGACTGGCCCAGCTCATAAGAAAAGGGACATTTGCAGAGAAATGCATGATGACTGAGCCAAGCCAGTAGCTACATACCCCTAGTATGAAAGATAGAAAATAGTGTGAGCCTTGGCTGTGGTGAATTGTAAGGTGGCCTTGACTGAAGATTACATATGCAACTGAGGGACTGAGGAGGGTGGGGCACCCCCACATCTTGTCACATGCACTGCTTGTTGTGGACCACTGCTTGAAATGCCGATCAGAGCTCCCATTGCCACTATCGTTTTGTAGACAACTCTGTATGCTGGAAAGTAATAGGACTGTTGGAACAAGGGCATGCATAACATTTCCCCCAACAGACAGCATCTGCCAATGTGTATACAGTTTTCTGCAACCTGTAATGTCCTGTGCACTCCTGAGCAAGGGAATGACATGCAAAGACTGCAAATATACTTTGCAGAAGGCTTTTGCTAATGCAATCCTCTGGAATCTGCCTGGTCTTTAGAAGGTGCTAAACCAAGGCAGATTCTACAGGAATCCCTTTGTTTCAAGCCTGCTAGCAAAGCCATGTAGGTGTTGGAGTGGGCAGGAAGGGTCCCTGTGATTACGAGGGGTTGATGTTGCGTGCGCCGTATTGATGCACCAGTGTGGCGATTAACTGGGCGCGATGTTGCAATGTCATATTTATCGAGCAAAGTTAATTATGGATGGGATATGTTACTTTTAGTTTTGCTGTTTGTCTAGAACTGATACATATCAGAGTTGTATGCACCTAGAAAGATAATGTTAAACCTACAATTGTAACATGAGCACGAACTACACAGGGTGCTCTGGAATACATGGAAATTGGAAAACAGAGAGGTTTTCAATGCGCATGCGGAGGGGGACCTGTCCTGCAAACCGCCGGTAAAGAAGGAATAACATTTATAAAACATACACACAGAAAGATACATACTTATAAGGAGTTTTTATCATACAGAGAAACACATGAAAGAAGTGTAATAAGGGTTTAGATAAATCTGCATGTAGTAGGATTTTTGTGAGTTTATTCGGACTTTGCAATTAGCAGCTGCACAATGAATTTTGTTTGCAGGGACATTCTGGTTTTCTGGGCCTGGAGGTTGATGGAAAAAAGAATGAGTCATCTAGTGAAAGGTCAGTTTGGGAACAGGACGAATGTTTATGATTGAACAGTTCCGCAAAGGAAAAGATGTAATCTCGCTCATTGCATTGAAGTTGCGCAGAGGGGTTGACCATTTGCTTAGGCCAGCAATAAAGATGGGGTCCGAGGCCAGGGTGTCCGATGGTCAATTGTTTTTACTGGTTGAAACTTGAGGCTACACGTGCTGGAGTAGTGGTTACCTAAATTAGTATTTCTTAAGAGGAGCCGGGAGTCTGGGGCAAAAGAGATCGCAGTCAGTAGTATGAAGATAAACCTCTATAATCAGGCCTTCCTCATATTTCTAAAATATTCAAGTGGACCATGTGCAAACACACTTAAGGTTAAAGGCTTTAACGATTGTTACTCAGTAATTATATGTGAATGTTTCATCGTAACATGAGGTCACAACATACTACGGACCAATCCCCAGCAAAGGCGGACTTCAAACACAAGCTGAAGATGGTCTTAAAGATTGTCAGTGACCAATGAGAAAGAATACATTTATAGAAGATGGAACTCTTTTGTAAATGTTTTGACCAATCATGTTTGAGGGTTGGGTGGTAATAAAATATCGGGGAGTGTTTTAACTGTTTTAAAAATGTATAAAGATGTCAACTGATGTAGTTTTTTGAGACTTGGGTTAGTTTGGTCTTACAACACCATCTAACTGCTCCCCAGATAATTGCACAATAAACTTGCTTTATGTTCAAAACGTGCACTTGTTCCTCAGGAGGTGGACTTGGTTTGGGCTGAAGTGATTATGGGTCTGCCCCCCACACAGAACGAACAAACTAACAAAATACAGGAGGTATGTACGGTGGAGATCTTATCTCTGCTCTTTGCCTCTCCTCTGACTTGTCACTGCATCCACATGGGGCAGGGAGGTAAATTAAGGCATAAAAGCATTACGCTATCTTTTTTTGCCCTGATTTACCACTACACACCATTTAAAATGAGGCTGTGCATGACCTTGGGTAAATCACCTTATTACTCTGTATGCTTAAATTCACTTCCTTGGACCCTTGATAGTGTATAAAGTAGAGACCCCAGTATGACTGACTTGCTGTATTAAAACTGCAACAATCTGGGCTACTGTGTTCTGCCTGAGGGTGTTCAGAGCAGGTCACCTTGTAATGTTGAGCAAAGGTCAAGTGTCCTCACTTATAGAATCAACTATATACAGAACAAGATTTGTATTCTTAACAATAGGAAAAAATTAATGTTCGTGGACGGGGGTTCCAAATTCTGAACAGGCTGTATGGTTGAGATACTGATATCATGAAGCTTCACAAAATAATGATAATTATAATATAATCCATGCCCCACTTGGTGCTTTACAAACCTTTCACAATATAGGCGGTACACACACAACATTTTTCATCCCAATTAGAGCACTCCATTCCTCGTTACGTACAGGTCTTTTGAGGCTAGTGCCCTGAGGCATAGCAGAGAGCAGCAGATAGGTATTTTAGGTGGGGCTGGTCTTAGCTAAGTCAATATTTTTCCACAGATTCGGGTTGTGGTGATTTGTCTCTGCTACAAGGGACAATATGAATTTTACCCTTGGTTTTATCTGATTGTATGTATTACCTTTCTTCAACACATTTTAATGAGTTCTTCTGTGATTTCCCCAAATAGTGTTCTGCAAAGAAAGGCGAAACATCATGATTTGCGAAGGTGGGCAGCTTTTTTTTAGTGATCGGGTGTGGGGACATCACGTGATCGCGGGAGCGTGTTCTCGCGAGATCTCGATACACGGGATCTCGCGAGCCCACGCTCCGCGGGAAAACGTTCCCGCTTCAGAGTTGGCGCCCTGCCAGCTAGAGCGGTCGTATAGGAGCGCTGCTCCTGATTACAGAAAAAGAAGAATCAACTCCAGAACCATCACTACAGCTCATAGGGCATAACACCACAGCCACTTGAGGCTACATGGGGGCCCTATGAGCTTACAGCGTGCCACCGGTGAGCACAACCCTTCCACAGTGAGGTAACTGGGGAAGCACAGGACTTGGTCAGCGAACAGTGAGTAAGCGCCCTACGCCACCAGTCCGCCTTAAGACATTCTCCCTTGTTCTCAGTCAATATAGACTGTTAGAAACCCTACTGCGTCCTATCTTACATTCAGGTCACAACATATCTGGCGACGAGGATACCTGAAGTCCCACGGACCCACCATGCAAGGCGCCACGCCACCCCCTGCGTTTCTCCCCCTGCCAGGGATACCGGCGATTCCGTGGATGCAATGGGAACCCCTTTTTTCCACCTACTTGGAAGCGGTGGGCGGCACGCGATATGCCCCCATCAGGAAGAGGGCGATGCTGTTGAATGCGCTAGGGGTTGAAGGTCAGCGTATCTTTGCAGGCCTTAAAGAAATACCGGCGGCCGACGAAGATGCCGATGACGACGACGTGTACAAAGAAGCCACGCGTCGCATCATGAAGAGGTTCACTAATAAGGAGAATATTGTACTGCATAGGTTGAGATTCTATACTCGCAAACAGGAAGGGAGCGAAACCGTGGATGACTACATCACCAGGATGAGGGAACTCGCTTCTCTGTGCGCCTTCGGAGGAAATGCAGAACAGGTCATCTGCGACATGCTCGTCGTCCACACCAACTCTAGGAAAGTGCAGGACAAATTCATCCAGGAGAAGGAGGTAACCCTCGATAAAGCCATCCAGATTGCCAGGGCGGAGGAAGAAACCTCCAGCAGACGCAAGGAGGCGGGAAGTCACCTGCCGGTGCCCGAAATGGCGGCGCTACAATGGAGAGGTCGCAGAGACAAACAATCCCGCGACGGCCCCAAGGACAAAAGTCCCAGGAAAAAGGAGGCACCGAAATGCTACAGATGCGCCAGTCTCAAGCACTTGGCGAACGACCGCGACTGTCCCACCAGGAATAAAGAATGCGCCAAGTGCGGACGCATTGGCCACGTGGCTCCAGCATGCACGTGGCGGGAGAAGACCGTGTCCCGTGTCGACGGTGACTGCACCTCCACCGATGAGGATGAACTGCTGGACAGACCCATGGTTGTCATGGTCAATGCCCCCCATGCCAGGAGAGAAAAGCCCCACTGCACCATTAAAGTGGACGGTATGGAAACGCGTGTCATGGCTGATTCGGGATCCGACCTTACCATTCTGCCCATCGACACGTACAAGGAGATGATGGGACAAGAAAGAGTGGAGATTAGATCCACCAGGCAAAAACCCACCGTGTTTGGAGCGGCAACGGTCGACCTGCTGGGCTACATCAAAGCCCGCATCGATTTCAAGGGGAGGTCTACCACCACCAAGGTGTATTTTTCCCCCAAAGGTCCAGCCGTGCTGGGGTGGGATGACCAACACAAACTCAGCATGAAACTAGATCCCAGCACTCCGGAACAGGTGCTCATGATCTCGTCAGGAGCAGCGCAAAACTATAAGGAGATCTTTCCAAACCTGTTCTCCGAGAGACCGGGAAAAGTGAGAAACTTCGTACACAAAATTCGACTGAAACCCAACGCCACCCCAGTCAAGCACAAAGTAAGGGCGGTACCTGCCACCGCAAGACCAGCTTTGGACGCTCACCTGAGGAAGATGGTCGAGGAAGGAACCATTGAAACCGTGGAATCCTCGCAATGGCTGAGTCCGGTGGTGCTAGTTAAGAAGAAGTCCAGCAACGACCTCAGGATCTGCATCGACCTGAGAAGCCTGAACTTGGAGGTGATCACGGATAGCTTCCCGCTCCCCAGCATCAATGAGATCGTCCTCATGATGAAAGAGGCGGCCATTTTCTCGAAGCTGGACATGCGTGATGCCTATCACCAGATTCCCCTACACAAGTCCTCCCGCCCCCTGACTGCGTTCATCACTCCTTTCGGCACCTTCCAATACACCCGCATGCCTTTCGGTTTATCGTCCGCAGCATCCGCATTCCAGAGGATGATGAACTCCCTATTGAAAGGCCTCACCAATGTCTCATTCTTCCAAGACGACATTCTGGTATACGCCAAGGACAGCGAGACCCATGACAAGGCGCTCAAGTCAGTCCTAAGCAGACTTCAGGAGGAAGGCATTCATCTACGCCATGAAAAGTGTGTCTTCGGGGTGAACAAAGTAGAGTATCTTGGGTACTGCATCTCGAGTGATGGGGTGAGCCCCAAAAGGAACCTCATGGAGGCCATTACTGAGGCGCCGGCGCCGATGTCTAAAGAGGAACTGCGCTCATTCTTAGGCCTAGCTGAGTACTATGCCAAATTCGTCCCCAGGTTCTCTGAAACCACGTCTCCCATGAGGGAGCTTCTGAAGAAGGGGGCAGCGTACTCGTGGGGCCCAGAACAAGATGAGGCTTTCGGCGAAATCAAGAATAGGATTCTACACGCGCCGTGCCTCAAACCATACAACCCTGAATGGGACACCTACATCACCACTGACGCCAGCGCATACGGCCTAGGGGCCACCTTGACCCAGAAAAAGGGCGACACAGAGAACATTGTGGCGTTTGCATCCAAGGCATTATCCTCATCCGAGAAGAATTACTCTACGGTAGAGAAAGAGATGTTGGCATGCGCTTGGGCCGTCGACTACTTCAGATCATACGTATGGGGGACAAGATTCAAGTTGATCACCGATCACAAGCCGCTAATCCACATGCTGAGCCCGGGCGGCACCAAGACGGCCACCCCCAGACTGGCCAGGATCGCCGCAAAGCTCCAAGAGTATACCTACGAGATACAACACATTGCGGGCTGGAAAAACGCACAAGCGGACTGCATGTCCAGGCTCCTCAACCAAAGCGCCCCCGGCACCACATTCCTGGAAGACGAATGTGTTGTTGCGTCCATCGGCGACCTGAGGAACGTCGAGTACATGGAAATGAGCGAGCGCCACTGGCAAGAAGAGTTCGAGCAGGACGTCGCTCTAAGGCACGTAAGCACCTGGGTTCGAAATGGATGGCCCAACGAGAGAGCGATCCCTGAAGGCCTTCGCCCCTACTGGAAGGTGAATGAGGAAATTACCGCCATGAACGGTCTCATTCTCAGAGGTGATCAAATCATCCCACCCAGCGGAATCCGCAAAGTCATACTGTGCAGAGCACACTCGGGCCACTTAGGGTGCAACATGACCAGAAGAAGGATACGCGACGCATACTGGTGGCCAGGTATGGACCAGGACGTTCGGCAGATGGTCGATAGGTGCCACGAATGCTCCAACAGCGACAAGCGCCTAGCCGTGAGGCAAGCCCCCATGCTGCCCACCGAAGTCCCCAAAGGGGTGTGGCGAAAACTGGGGCTGGATTTCATAGGACCGCTGGACAACATGCCCCCTGAGCACAGATACGGGATAGTCTTGGTCGACTACTTTTCCAAATGGGTGGAAGCAGACTTCACCCCGGACATCACTACGGGAACAGTCATTGAAACTCTCACCGCCATATTTCAGCGGGAGGGCCTGCCCGAAGAACTCGTCACGGACAACGGAGTCCAACTAGTATCCAGGGAAATGGAAAAATTTCTCAAGCTTAACAACATCAAACAGCGGAAAGCAAGTCTATACCACCCACAGGCAAATGGCCTAGTCGAGCGGGCCAACCGCTTCATCAAAGGGGCGCTGCAACTGGCCCACGCCTCGGGCCTAGACCCATACAAGACGGTCAAAGAAGCCGTAGCGGCTCACCGTCTCACCCCCAACGCCCTCACAAGTGTTTCTCCGTTCCATCTGCTGAGGGGGAGAAGGGCGGCATCCTCACTGGTACCACCATGGCTTCAGCAAGTGAGGGCCGACGAAGACGTCGACATGGCTGACGTAACGTGCCGTATGCAGCGCAACAAAGAAGCAATGAAAGCACAGGGGGACTTGCGCCGAGCCGCTCGACACACACAAGTCAACAAAGGGGATCTGGTGAAGATACGACTTCCCCACAAGGACACCATCACAGGTTCCAGATACAGCAGTCCCATAGAAGTCATGGAGAGAGGGACAAACCACATCCGCACCAGCGATGGCAGGAGATGGAATCTAGAGAGGGTATCCATGTACCGCAGGAAAGATGATACTGTACACTCCCCTGGAGACACTGGAGGAGATCAGGTCTGCCAAGAGCCATACGAGAACCATCATCTCCCGAGTGGAGACATCATAGAGCCGCAACATCGCAACGACCTCGCAAGCTCCCTTTTCCCAACCACACCCAGGGGATCACAGCAAGGAGCTGGACAAAGAGATCCCGATTCACCAGCACCCTCCCAAGGACACTTCATCGATCCCGCTACATACCCGGATCCTGGCAGGCCCCAGAGAGAGAGAAGGAAGCCCGGGAAATATGCGGACTTCATCATGGAGTGACCTCCCAGTCCTTTTTCCCAGCAGAGGAGGTGTGTGGGGACATCACGTGATCGCGGGAGCGTGTTCTCGCGAGATCTCGATACACGGGATCTCGCGAGCCCACGCTCCGCGGGAAAACGTTCCCGCTTCAGAGTTGGCGCCCTGCCAGCTAGAGCGGTCGTATAGGAGCGCTGCTCCTGATTACAGAAAAAGAAGAATCAACTCCAGAACCATCACTACAGCTCATAGGGCATAACACCACAGCCACTGGAGGCTACATGGGGGCCCTATGAGCTTACAGCGTGCCACCGGTGAGCACAACCCTTCCACAGTGAGGTAACTGGGGAAGCACAGGACTTGGTCAGCGAACAGTGACTAAGCGCCCTACGCCACCAGTCCGCCTTAAGACATTCTCCCTTGTTCTCAGTCAATAAAGACTGTTAGAAACCCTACTGCGTCCTATCTTACATTCAGGTCACAACATCGGGTCTATTCTTGATCTGAGTTCTAACCAGGCTCTCATGATTTCTGTGGCCATGTATGAGAAGGACACCCAGTCCTGTTTTTGCCGGGAATTCTGGGACTTATACATTTTTACCAGTACCAGAATCAAAAGAAAAAAAAAACAGGACTGGATGGCCTTCTCTTGCATGGCCATGGCCATGTGAAACGTGAGAGCTCTGGTCCTACCCGGCCTGTGTTTGAAAAAAGTTGTAGCTAGAAAGATGTAATCATTGGGGTAGTGGGGGACCATGCTGCCTCTGTTCTGAGGGGGCTCTGCCACCCCATGTCCTGGGGGGAGGGAGTGACCACTTTAGACTTCAAAAAGAAATAATCTCTTTTTTAAGTCACTCTGACTTCAGAAAGAAATTATTTCATTTTGAAGTCCGAGAACACCCTCCCCTGCCCGAGGACATGGATGGAGGCCTTCAGCTCCTCTGCTCTGTGCATTCCAGGAACCATAGCTGCTTGCTGCTTGCTGCAGGGAGCACAGAGCTGGAATCATGCCACCTGCCTGCAGAGGAGGGCCTCAGATCGACGGATTAACTGAAAATGTGAGAAATATTATTTGTGTATATGTGTGCGTGCATGCATGCAAGAGTTTGTGTATATGTATATTATGTAATGTGTGTGAACGAGTGAATGCATGATGTATGGGTGGTTGGGTGTTCATTTGTGTGAGTTTATGGTGAATGGGTGCATGTGTAAATGAGGGAGTAAATGTGTGTGTGCTTGTGTTTAATGCTGGGCTGAGGAGCTGATTTTGCGGGTTGGGAGGTATAGGAAACTTGTGGGGTGTGGTTAATTTTAATGGGAATCCATGATAAAACACCCATGACATGTGATATTAGTGGCTAGACTGGCATTTTGGTACAGCCAGTCTAGTAATTTCTTACTGTGGCATGACATTTTTTTTTTACTGGTCTTCTATAATAAAGTAAGCATGATAAGTATTGGTTAAACTGGCATTTTTGTTCAGCCAGTCTAGTAATTTCTTACTGTGGCATGACATTTTTTTTACTGGACTTCTATAATAAAGTAAGCATGATAAGTATTGGTTAAACTGGCATTTTTGTTCAGCCTGTCTAGGTATGTCCTACTGTGGTATGACATTTTTTACTGGGCATCATCAAGGATAAAGCAAACATAAATGTTATTATGTGTCTAGGCTGGCCTACATTGTGCAGCCAGTTTGGACATGTTTTCTTATTGTCACATTGCATTTTAATGGCACAGCATTAAATTAATGAAAGCATTAATGTTACTGTGCATTGTTGGTGACTTGCATCTGTTGGATTTTTGTAGTAGTGTTTCCCTACAATACCAATTGAAAATGTTCTGACTTTTTGCCAATTTTTGCAGAACGTTTGCTCTATAATTAATTATTTAAACCCATTATTCAAACATTTATCTTGTGGGAGGAATACCCTGATTCCCCATTGGATGCTTGGTCAGTATGTCATATTTGTGGGAAATGTTCAGAGCCCTTCAATTAAAAAATGTACCAGTCGCCACTGGATGAGTGAATGGAGGGTGAATGAGTATAAATGTGTGCGTGCAAGATGGGGGACCGGGAAAGGGGCATTGGAACATGGATGTTTTCTTACATGTTTTACTGGCATTTTTGGGCAAAGTCAACTTGATGAATTTGGGCGGGGCCTTACAGCGCAAGGGGGCATGCAGACAGGATATTGTCTGTGGCATATCATTTTTTCACTCACATAAGGGGCAAGACCACTGTTTTATGTGGTCTTGCATGGTGGGTGGAGGCATTTGTGCAGCCACACAAGAAAATGTTTCCTTGCTGTGACATTGCATGTTTTACTGGTGTTGAGGGCAAAGTCAACTTGAAGAGTATTATTACTTGGTGGTGCGGGAGATGGGCAAGCTGCTGCGCAGCCAGCAATAATCGGTTTTCTTCCTGTGGCAGGAGATTTGTACAGCCAACAAGAGAATGTTCATTTATGGAGATACTGCAATATACTGGCAGCATGCACGTTTTCTCATGGTATCATTGATGTGCATAATATAACTGGTATATTTTGGGTGCCCAGAGCCCTTGTTTCTAAGCCTAGGTGAAAGTTTTAAAGTTTGATTAAAACACATATTTACATATTTTACCGCGTGCCCCTGCAGCAGCATGGTCATCATGCATATTGTACATGCATGGTGGTCTAGGCAAGCCCAGAGTGTGGTGCGGCCTGTGCTTTGTTGCCGAGCTTGGGCGGGGACCTCAGCATGGCTGGCAGTTGGGCCACACATGTTGCGTTACGTCACTGGATTTTTTTCATGGCATGCTCAACATCATGGGGTGGTTTTCCATAGACGATACAACCGAAAACGCTCATGAAGCTGCATAACTACATTGTTTAGATTCATGTTTCATCCAAAGGAAGCTGAAGCTTTATAAATGTGCTATCTTTGAACGCTCTGAATTTTTGCTAGCCCTTTAAACTCTACCAATTCAAATCTCCTTCATTTTTTTCAACAATTGATTTCTTTAAATGTATTTTAAAGACCTTTTGCTGAATATTCCCGTTGGAAGTTACCTTACCACAATCGAGGTAATGGTATGCCAACACAATGAAATACGGTATACTAAGAAAAACGCGTCTGGCCAAAATGAATCTAGATTCCTTAGCTGTTCGTGCCTTCTTGCATTAGGAGGGTAGTTGGCAACAGACGTCACCTTGCAGAAAGAGGCCACCCACTGTGCCTGTTTATTTAAGACATTGCACACCCGCACCGGCACCTTTAACCGCTAATCTGGCAGACATCTTTATTTGACCAGCCCAAAAATGGCTGATCCCATCCCAGCAGGTGTAAATTGAGAGACTGCGAAAGTTGATGATAGCTCGGGGTGCCCTGACTCCAGACCTAAACACGCGGGGAGATTACCGCGGGTTGACATCTCTAATTAACCGAGCAGAAGCCGATCCTACAGCGGAGGTGTAAGAGCTGACAAATTGCTACTAACTGGCTGCCAAAACAAACACACGCCTTGATTAAATGCGACATAAAGGGCTTATTTCCAATTCTGATGGATTTAGCGTTCGAGTTTGAGCAGCATGTCAGCTACAGCAGAAGCACTCGACTAATTGAATAATAGAGGTGGTCTGTGTGTGTGAGGCAAAAACAGCAAAACAACACAGCTCTCAACTTGCCTTCAATTTCTTTCCTTTCTGGGATTTGTAGTTTTTCCATTCCAAAAGTAAAACTATAAGTCGCTGAATGCAGACATGACTTACTGGCTACTGCCCGAAACGAACAGCAAGGGAGATCTATAGAAACGTACCTGTAATCTACGTACTTATCTGCAGACAGTGTGAGAGTATCCATTTTTAAATTGAATTGTAACAGCTTCCCGACGTGTCCAAAAAATACAATAGGGCAGACTTTCATTAACATTATACTGTAAATTTGTCAGACACCAAACCCTCTAAGGCGTCCTTCTTTTTGAAACCCAGAATGGGAATTCCATTCACAAAGACCCATTGCCAATAACAGGACAACTGAAAAGGAGACATGCATTGAACCAATTCATAAAAAAGAAGTCAAGCGCTGTGCTTACGTCCTTTTCTGGTGCAGTGCCCCGTATTTTGCAGCCAAAAAACTATGCTGTCTACAACACTATCGATCAGGGGAGCAGGTAAATGGAACCTCCTTCAGTTAATAAGTGCAGAAGTAAGGAATTAACCCCCTGATGACCACCACATATTAAGCATGATTCTTGGTTCTTTGTTAAAAGAAATCCAGCAGAGCCAGGACCATTGTGTGCCAGATCGGGGGGCACCATGGGATTCAAAATAATTGCTGCTTTGTCCGGCCTCGTTAAACGACTGGTGGTTATGTGTCTAAACTCATTTCTTGTCACACCAGGTGGATTTTAAGAAACATCTACCTAGCCAATAGTTTAAGGGTAGATGACAGACTGCACACTTGTATCAGCCCTCTTGAATGAGCCTTTTTAAAAAAAACATTTTGGACTGCAGTCAAGTGGCTTGTTTACGTGCGAACTGCAATCTTTTTTTCTTCATTTATGCTGTGCAAAATGATTTTTTTTTCTCTCTCCCAGAAACTGAGCCTAATAAACGTGAGCCCACCTAACCCGCCTTCACTTTCCAATGCTCAATGTTGTGTGATATGAGAACTTGCCAGCAACAGATGTGCATTCCTGAAAACAGCCTGCTGGATGACGGTTAATTCCAACAGCCATGGGCTGTATTTTGCGGTGTGCACTCATAATTCAAACTACACACAACTGTGTGACAATGCCAGATAATCTCAGTCAACATTAGACAAACAGAAAATAGACCTATGAAAACTCCATAAAATCAAAAACCAGGCAGCTATACTCTGCCATAAGTTAATAAAGTAAAGCCACATCATCTGATTGTTGATGCCCCACACTGGTCTTAAGTGGAACAAGAAATCAAGTTGAAGACTCTCTACAAGGTCTGCACAGCCTTGGGGGTTAGGGGGATGGCTTTGTAGATACGTGGGATGTAAATTGTATGGAAACTAGGCTCAAGGCAACAACCTTTGGACAGGCAGTGGCAGACTCTTTGCTCAAACCACCTCCATACACAAAACAAAATGGATGCAAAACCATTAGAGTACCCACCTCTATGATAATGGGCACCCAAAGCTGAAGGCTCTACTCTGCTTCTCACTGAACCCACGGGGGGCCCCTTAAATCAGCAACACGTCATGCAAGGATGGGGATGCAGAATAACTCTTGCATCAAATAATAAGACAGTCTCAGGAAGTTGGCAAAATGTCTCATCCAATTGTTTTATTTTCAATTGTCTAAAACAGGGAGTTTCAACGGACGTCGCACAGCATTCTCTTGAAGCATTTAATAAAAAAACAATACTTTTACAGCAAAAACTCGTCATACGTGACATCATACAACTTGGCAAACTAAGAACACCTATGGGGTGTTGTGGTTGGCTTAAGGGGAACATCTAAGTATACTTTGTATATAGGGACGGGTTGTGATTGGGTCTCTACAGTCAGGTGGACAACTTATGCCCACCCCTAGTGCAAGTCATCTTAATCAGTTATTAAGTACATGGTATATCTAGCAGGCACATCGGGAAAAACATAAATAGACTCCAAGTCATTCAAAATAATGCTCTCAGAGCAGCATTAAGTATCCCCAAAAGAGACCACATAGCGCAGTCTAGGCGAGCAGTCCACTGGCTTCCCGTGAGGGAACGAATAACCTTAAAGACCCTCACACTTACGCAAAACTGCTTAACTCTCGCAGCCCCCTACCTATCAGAGACCATCCACAGAGCAACCTTCGCAAGCCCCAGAAGAACTGGCTACTCAAATCAACTTCACATTCCCACCATCAAAAGGGCCAAAGCAGGTGGGATCCGTTTACCGTACATAACCCCTAAACTTTGGAATGCCTTACCCAATACTCTCAGGGCCGAGACCTCCCTCCCGGCCTTCCGGAAAATGCAAAATACTGCACTCTTTAACTAAATCTACCACTCTGCTCTCCTGCTCTCCCCCTCCCCTCATACACTGTTTGTAATTTTGATTGTATTCATGTAAATAAGACTCTTAATCTGTTTGTGTATTCTAAAAAAGAAAAAATCTGTCCTATGTAACTAAGTATGCATTTTTTGTTACAGCGCCACAATACCTCCGGGTTTGGTTGGCACTCTTGTACCCTTCTGGAACATTCGGCTCAATAGCAGCACGTAAAATGGTAACCCAGGTGTCAATGGGTGGACTTGACTATGTCTCCTCACCCAATCAACCCAACATCTCTCATCAATCACGCCATCTGCAATTCAGATTGTGTTTGAATTTGTCCTTGCAAAGTATCACTGCTCGTGAGAATAAAAGGGAGTATAGGCACACTCTTATCGCAGTTCAGGTCTACACGCCCAAATCCTTTTTCCATCCTTGACTCACGTGACAGGAGACTGTATTTCGGCCTGTTTTGAGGCATTTAATTGCCTTGAATGAATAAACTTGGCACCCATGGTGTTCGTTCCTCGCACCTTAACAAGGGATGATTCAGCTTCTCGCGTTCACTGTTCTTCAAGGTTAGATAACCAGTTCTTGGCCACTCAATCCTGTGACACCAGGCCAGATAGCTATTCCAGGCCTTTCCTTGATCTTCAGCTGTTTTCTTGCTGTGACAAAGGTTTTCGATCCTTCTTTCTCCATGGGTCTAAGCTTACTAAATATGTGACACCGATGTCCAGATTATATATAATGGTGGCACCGCCTGCAGCCTATTCACTACTTATAGCTAGCCTTTAAGATTACTTAGTCTACTTGAGTTGCTGCATCTGTACATTTATAAAATGGTTTGCATTTTCTGCAGTGCTCTTCACACGTGCAATCTTCATTCCGCATATGAAAGTACACTTCATTCTTTATTACGGCATCGATTCTATACAGTCCATATATCCGCTTCTTCAGCCTCTCTTCTCAGTGCGCCATGCTTACTTCTTGTGACATCACCAGCTTCTCTTTCTTTCATCTTCATACTCCTTCGGGATCTCCTCCAAGAGTTTGTCATCACTACGGGGATACATCATATAGGGTCTTCTCAATGGCTCTTCATGGAACAGGCACCGTCACTGGTGCTGTGCATGTCGCGATCTCTGGCTTCCAACATATTGGCAGGACTGGGACAGGACTTCCTGCAGAGGCATTCAGCTGCTCCTGTACACCCCTTCCCCTCTGGTTGATTCATAGACCACTCCTTCATCAGCCTCTACGTCTTGGTATCCTCTCTTGAAGAAGTGCTCTCTGGAGTCCATGTCCTTATCACTCCTTTCAGGGATCCTGCTGATTGTACATGTTCATCAACACTCCAGGTCCTGTAGCTGCATTATCCATTCAGATTAGAATAGATCCATTGTCCCACGTACTTCCTGTGATCTCTTGGATGAAGGAACTTTGTTCCCTTAGGTGCTAAGATGCTGGCCTCTACATATTTTCTTATTTCTTCATCCATCAACTCCTTGGGTCCAAACCCTGATTTAACATTGATCGTGATCTTCATTTCTACTGTCTTTTTTGCACTGTGTAATTATTATCCTGATCACACAGATCCGAAACATTATCATCACTAATACTGCTCCCAGGAACTTGAAGATATTTGCCATCCATTGTGGAACCCATGAGAAGATAGACGCGAACCAACTGTCATCTGCAATGTCTTCTGTCTCATCTTCCATCTGATTGTGCAGCTTTGTCAGCAACGTTATGGCCTCTGTCAAGGTCCCATGCTCGTCATCATGAGAAGGTATGAACGTGCAACATAATTCCTGGATGTTGGTGCAAACTCCTCCATCCATCGCTATGATCATATCAAGGACATATTTGTTTGGAGGGTCATCAATCTTATGTCCCTCAACTCTTCTTTGATTGCATTGAATCCCTTTATTGTAGTGTTGATTGTCTGCAGGAACTCACAGCAAGTGATTTGTAACCACTTCGCATTCACCATTGTCTGGAGCCCTGGCATAAAGATAGTTGCGAATATTGCTGAAGTCTAGCTGAACAACCTGTGCTCATATGGAATAGAATCAAAGGCTTCTATTGATTTAGCAGAAAATGTATTCTCCCTCCTTGTTTGGTTGAGAAATTCGAGTGATCTTCTCCTCCTCAAATGGGCATCTGCTTTTGGAAACTCTCCAACATTCAGGTCACTCTTAGGAATCACTAACGCTGGAACATGGATAAGCACTATAGAACACATTCTTCTCCAGTCCTTCAGCAGTTTCATGTAGGCTCTGGACCCACAAGCCCAATAGTGGTCCATCAGGACGACTGTTCCATCCTTCATGCCTGGTACATAAAAGAATTCAACCACACTGATGATTTTTTCCAACTTCCTCGTGCCATTATTTCTTAAACACAAGGATGCACTTGCTAGAGGTATTATTTGTAACGGTCCTCCTTTGTCGTTGACCCATGTCAACAACTTTGTAATCTTCGACCAGTGAATCTTGTATTCATTCCCTGCAGTGTCTAAAACTGGCTCGAAATAGTCAGTTAATACTGCTGCTTTACACACAATCAGGCAATCAGCCCATCCTTCTGTAGTCAGCGTTGTCCCTTTTATTTGCATTTGGCCTTTTTCCCAACATCTCCGTATCTCTTCTTTACTCCTGTCTTGACAATTTAGCATCTTGTTTTCTTCCATCCTGATTCCTGCTCCACTCAATCCAGGCTATTCATATCTTATTACTGGATTCTTGTTTCTGGCTTCCCTCTTGTCTTCAAATCTTGCACATAATTATCTTCTCTTTGAGATGTCTCCCTAATTATCCATACCAGGGATGCTATGCTGCCTTGCAATTGTCCTCCTTTCTGCATCAGAGTGTGAGATGTGTCAGGCAATGAGCTCTTTGTACTGGTACTTCTGTAGCTATGGATATCTTAGAGGTTCCCATAGCATATGGTACGGGAGCGCAGACATAGCAACTCTCCTTTGATGTTCTCTCTACCACCTTTTTCATGTGCTGATACCACATGTTATTACCCAAGTGTACTGTACTATCTAGATAAGTGTTTATCCCATTATTGTCTTCCTCTGTATTTCTTCTGTGTCTCTTTAACAAAATGTTTGCAGTCCATAGAAGCCATTCTAAAGCAGCTTTATGCTGGGAAAACAACACAAGGGGCTATGACTCATCAGTAATGGGCAAATTTACAGGAGTTACTAGAGTGGGAGGATCAAAGGCACTTCGCCCTTCTTTGGATCAAAAGTATAAAAAAGGTGAATCATGAGAAATAAAAAGACACAAAGCATAACTGTGCATATGTATATCGCAAACCAACTATGAATCCCAAGCACTTGTGCCATTCTGATATCTCTTGGGCTTGCTCATTCAATTTTCAACATTCCTCATTTTTACTACAATTTAAGGAAAAACACTTTTACTCCAGCAGCTAAAATAGATTTGGCAGCTGCAACAATTCCTCAACTATTGCTACAAGCAGCCTTCTGATTACAGGGCCATTCTTAGGATCCTGTAAAAAGAATGTATGTCCACGTCTCTTCTAACAAGAGCAGGATAAGCTTGAAGAATAAACACAAAAACAGCAAGCACAAAGTGATGCAGATCACTTTCTGGTAGGACCATAAATTCAGCTAAATAAATATTCAGTAATAAACATATCGGGGTACTGCTCACGTTTCCAATTCTTAATCAAATGTTGTTGTTCTGGCATAATCATGATACATCAGTATTTCTCTAAAGTTTATTTTCAAAGATTCCTGTGACTCAAGCAAAAATTGCACGCCTGCTGTAATATCTATAAGGAGTGTCCAGAGAGAGCCACAGTCCAAATGCAAATCTGCATTTATTAGTTTTTTGGTTTGTTGTCCTTCTTCTTTGTCATCGATCAAGTCTGCACACGCTGAAATTCTTCTTCTTGTCTTGCTTCTGGATCAATGGCTTGGGGTGCTGCAGTCTCGCTGACGTACAGCTTGACGTCATTCAGGTGTATCCACACTCGACTGCCTTGGACCTTAAATGCTGATGGAGTAACATTCTCTACCGTGAAAGGGCCATCAAAACTTGGCTCGTGCCACTTCCTAGTGAAGTTTTCTATTAGCACGGTGTCACCAGCAAAGGGTCTATGGACTGATAAAAGTTCAGAAGATCAGGTTGCTGAATGGTTTTCATCTATGTTCTGCGACCAACCCCCCTGACACCTGAGTTGATCTGAAATGAGAGAGCTGCTGAAGGTCATACATGTCAAATATTCATGTAACTTATTTCCTAAAATGTTTGCTGTACTCTGGGCATCACTTCTACTCCTCGATGGAGGAGTCAAAGGCGTTCTCATTCGCATTCCTTTCACTAGCTCATGGGGTGTGAGGTGGTGGTCCGAACCAGGCTGATTCCGTAGGGTATACAAAGCTAAGGGCAGGCAATATGGCCATCCCTTTTTCAATGTTAACTTGAGCTTGGCAATCCTTTCTTTAAGGAGGCAGTTGAGTCTCTCACATATCCCATTCACTTGTGGGTGATAAGCAGAAGAAAATGTGTGTTTAATACTCAACAATAATCCTATATGCTCGAACACATCTTTGACAAAATGTGGCTCATTATCGGATCTCAGCACTTCACACACTCCCCATCTTGAAAAGACTTCTCATACTAAAAACTTCACTACGCAAGTGGCATCAGGGTGTGTACATGGACATGCTTCAATCCACCTGGAGAAGGGACACACCACCACTATCAGATACCTATATCCACTACACATTTGCAGCATGTCATCCTAGTCAATATGTAAATGCCGAAAAGGACCATTTGGTCGAGGAATTACTCCTCTAACCGTTTGCAGTGTATGCCCAGCGGTAAACCTTTGACATACAATATAGTTTACTACATGAAATGCAACGTGTTCTAACAAATTTGGAACAAACCAGTCTTACACAATTGTTGCAGCAAGACTTTCCCTAGTTACATGCTCAGGGTAGTGCAGCTGTTCAAGCGCTACCTTTAACAATGATACTGGCATCAACAGCTTCCATAATTCCTGTTCTTCCTGTGGTGCACTTCCTTGAATCTCCAATAATTGGGTTCTCAGTGAATGATTAAATCCTCTTTCACTACCATAATCGTGTCATCTGGAGTATCAAAACCTGAAATATCTGGTGAATATGCAACCCTTTTGTCTTCTTTCCTTCAAGAAATAAAGTCTGTTTGCTTAGTATGTGCTGCACATTTAACTATTGCTATGGCTACAGGGAGTGGTAGTGCCTTAATAAGCCTGTCCAATAAGGATGCGTGCTGCACTGGCGTGCCGTACGCTCAGAGGTAGCCCCTCCTTTTCCAAAAGTGCTAGCCCTGCGTGTACGGCTGACGTCACAAAGGCAGAGTCACTGTACACCGTCACTTCCTGTCCTTCATTATTCTCAAGCATGACAAAAAGTGCTACCAATTCTGCCGAGTGCGCTGAAAAGTGAGATAGTAGTCTTGCACTTGCCACAACCTCAAACTCACCATTTGCTCTATGCCTCACTACAGCTGCGCCAGAATGCCTTCATCCACTCGTTTGATAAATGTTTCCAAAAAACCATCACTAAAGAGAATTTCCCCTCCTGATAACGCATTTTCCTTTGCGTGCGGTATATCACCATAGAATTATGTGTAGTTTGCACAATCATGCACATGCTCACCCTCTGCCACTGGCTCAGCTACAAATGTGGCAGGGTTCACTATTTTACATCTGACCATTTTAATTGCTGGGTTTGAGATCATCACTTCGTAAGCCAAAGCTCTCTGAGATGTTAATGTACCCGTGGGTTTCTCTAAAATGGCAAAGCATGTTCCACAAAAAGCATCACAGAGCAGCCCATTACAATACTTGTAGATTTCTCAATTGAGAACATGGTGGCTGCCAATGATTGTTCACAAGGAAAATGCCTTCTCATAACTGGATCTAAAATCCCACTGTAATATGCCTGAGGTTTGTACCCTAATGTAGTCCTCTGTGTAAGGACTGCTATCATGACTGTCCCATTGGTGTGCGAAAATAAGAACAACTCGTCAGCATAATTGGGCATTCCTAAACCAAGAGCTGTACAGATTGCTTTCTTCAGCTCTTCAAATCATCCCTCCATCTCCTCAGTTCATTCTATTTTTTCCTTGTTCACCTGTGCTTTCTTTAAAGCCTGCAAAAGTTGCCTTGTGTACAAACTATAATCAAACACAGAGGTTCTTACATAATTATATAGCCCCAAAAACTATTGCATCTGCTTTACTGTGTGCGGTTTTGCTGTTTTCATAATTGCCTCAGCTCTCTCAGGTGTCACTTTCTTTCCGTCATGTGAATTCAACTGGCCTATGTATAACATCCATCTTCACAGTACTGTAACTTCTCTTTGATATGACATGATATGGCATTTATAACGCACCGATACACAAGTGTTTTAAGGCGCGTCAAGGCAAGGGATGGGGAAGAGGGGGAAGTCAGAGACAACAATCTTACTAGGCCAAGTGACATTGAGATTGCGCATGTGCAGGGAAGTGGGAGGGGAATATGCAAGGGAAAGCGGGAGTGCACAGTGCAGTACATGGGATGAACAGTGAGAATAAATAAGACAAATAAATAAAAGTTTGGTCAGCTGGTGGCAAGTACAAGGCGAAGTGCAGACATCAGTTGTCAAGTGCTGTAGGGGACTGTAAGGATACAGAAACAGCCCCCGGTACAAGGGTTGCCACAGGGGCAGTGCAGGTGTGGAACTGGCAGGGTAGTGGACCTGGACCCGAGATAAGAGGGTAGCCAGGTGACCAGTGCAGTTTCAATTTCAGCCAGGAGTTCAGCAGGGCAGAAGAAGAGAGAAAGCAGAAGCAAAGAGGATGGTCTTGAGATGCTTCTGGAACCAGAGATGGTTCTCCTCAAGTTTGAGATAGGCAGGGATGCTGTTCCAGAGGGAGGCCACAGACAAAGAAAGAGCTCTACCACCAACTTGTTACTTGGAGAAGGGACTGACCCTGAGGGAGTTGGAGGAGGATGACTGAAGAGCTTGAGAAGGAAGATATTTACAAAGAGAGAGTTGAAGGTATTTAGGCCCTAGGCCCCAGAAGGCCTTGTGGACAATGCAGAGAGTTTTGAACTTAATCCTCACAGCCACTGGGAGACAGTGCAGAGATTTCAGTCCTGGTGAGATACAATCCCTGGGCTTGAGGCCAAGGACAAGTCTTGGAGTCCTGTTTTGGATGAGTTGCAGAGGGTGGAAAGTAGAGGCAGCCAGATTTGAATGATGCTGTTGCAGTAGTCCAGCCTAGAGAGAACCAGAGCTCTGGAGACAGTGAGCTTCTGGGGGAGGCAGAGGAAAGGAAGAATACCTCTGAGGAGGTGCAGTTGGTAGTGTGATTTCTTAGAGACTTCAGAGATGTGAAGAGAGAAGGAGAGTGTGGAGTAGAAGATGACCCCAAGGTTTTTAGCCTCACAGGTGGGAGCAAGAAGAGGGCCAAGAGAGGCCGGCCAGAGAGTGACAGGAAAGGTGGGAGCAGGTGTTCTGATCAAGAGAATCTCGGTTTTACTGGCATTAAGACAGAGATCATTGGCGGCACACCACTCCTGGATGTTGGACAGACAGTCAGAGATGAGAGAAAAATAAGAGGTGCAGAAGGGACCCTGAAAATGGGCTGAGTTTCATCCGCATAGCACTGAAGGCTGGGGTAGAGAGCATCAATGCGGTTTTCGAGAAGGGCCAGAGGGAGAGAGGTTGGAGCCCTGGGGAACACCACAGGTACAGATAGAGATAGTGTAGAGGAAGGACCCAAGTTGGACCTGGGAGGGTAAATCGCAGAGGAAGGAGGTCAGTCAAGCCAGGGCCTGATCAGTGATACCTAGGTTATCACGTAGACGGTTGAGCAGGATGGCATGGTTGACCGTGTCAAAGGCAGAAGAGAGATCAAGTAAGATGAGGACACAGGGGTGTTAGAATCGAGGTTGGAGAGCAGGTCTTCACATATGTTCAGGAGAGCAGTTTCCGTGCTTCCCATAGCTCTGAAGCCAGACTGATGGTCATGGAGACAGCCAACAGATTCAGAGTTAAGATTAAGCTGGGAGATGGCCAGTGTGATGGAGATTGGGTGATAGTTATCCAGGCAGGAAGGGTTGGCAGAGGGTTTCTTAAGAAGAGGGTGCACAAGGGAGTGCTTCAGGGGCAAGGGGAAGAGTCCAGTGGTGAAGGAGTGGTTGCAGAAATCAGCCAGAGCAGGAGCCAGGGTGTAAATGTGGTCCTTGATGGTTTTGGAGTACAGGGGTGAACCTGTTTTGTTGAGACTTTTATAGATCAGACTTGTCTAGAAACATTGTCTGAGGAGAACAGGGGAAAGGCAGAGAAGGATGGAGGAGAGGTAGCCGAAGAAGGGCCAGAGGAAGAGCAGGGAGTAGAGGGAGAGGAAGAGAGAGAGGACAGGATGTCCAGAGTTTTTGAGCTGAAATGAGAAGCCAGAGCCATGCAGAGGGCCTAGGAGGGGACAGGGGAGGTAGAGAGTGTGGCAGGATTGGCCAGCTCCTTGCAGATTTTAAAGAGTTCGGCCGTGTTGACAGATGCTGCAGGGATGCGGGTTGGATGTGGGCTCTCTTCTTAGTGCGGACAGAGAGCCGGTATTGATTGACCCTCAAACTATAAGGCCCATCGTTATATGGCCTTCTACAATTGTTTGGCACACTTGTACCCTTATGGAAAATTCTTCTCACTAGCAGCATGCAAGCTGGTACCACATGTGTCAATGGATGGACTTGACTGTGTCTCCCCACCCAATTAGCCCTAAATCTCTCATCACTCATGACGTCTGCCATTCAGATTGTCTTTGAACTTGTTCTTGCAAAGTATCACTGCTCCTGAGAATAAAAGAGAGTATAGGGACACTCTTATCGCAGTTCAGGTCTGCACGCCCAACTCCTATTTCCATCCTTGACTCACTTGACAGGAGACCTGGCACCCATGGTGTTCTTCTCTCACACCTTAACAATGGCTGATTCAGCTTCTCACGTTCACTGTTTTTCAAGGATAGATAACCAGTTCCTGGCCGCTCCATCCTTTGACACCAGGCCCGACAGCTATTCCAGGCCTTATCCTCGATCTTCAGCTGTTTTCTTGCTGTAACACAGCTTTTCGATCCTTCTTTCTACGTGGGTCTAAGCTTACTAAATATGTGACACCGATGTCCATATTCTATATAATGGCGGCACCGCCTGCAGTCTATTCACTACTTATAGCTAGCCTTTAAGATTACTTAGTCTACTTGCGTTGTTGCATCTGTACAGTTATAAAAAGGGGCTTGCATTTCCTGCAGTGCTCTTCACACATGCAATCTTCAAACTGCATATGAAAGTTCACTCGATTCTTTATTTTGTCATCAGATTCTATACAGTCCATATATATACACTTGTTCAGCCTCTCTTCTCATTGTGTCACTCTTACTTCTTGTGATGTCACTAGCTTCTCTTTCTCTCATCTTCATATTCCTTCGACGATCTCCTCCAAGAGATTGTCATCTCTACGGGACACATCATATAGGGTTTTCTCAATGGATACCTTCTCTCAAAGGCTCTTCGTGGAACAGGCACCATCACTGGTGTTGTGCATGTTGCAATCTCTGGCTTCCAACCTATAGGCAGGATGGGGGCGGCACTTCCTGCTGAGGCATTCAGCTGCTTCTCTACATCTCCCTTCCAAAAATCCCTGAAAATCATCTTATCCAGAGAGAACTATGGGAACACTCCACAAAGAACTGAGACCACTACCCACATTGAAAGTGAGCAGGCCTATCCAACCGCATTCAAGACCCAAGTCATCTTTCTCTGCTTAATACTGGCCCCACTGATCTATGAGGGGGTGGCTTTCACACTTGGGGAACTTAATCAGTGCCACAGAGAGAATGCCAGTCAAGAGACAGGTGCTTACGAAAGCACATAAATAAATAGACAGGCAGACAAACATACATTCATACATACATGGAGTAACATTACATTGGGTAATAACAACCCCTGTTATTTTCAGAGCTTCAAAAGTGCAGAACCTACCACAATAAAGGATATATCAAAACAAGTTACTCCGATGTTATTATTACTATTATGGGTAAATGTAATAGAGTGGGCAAGGGCTCCCAAGAACTGACACAATGGGCCTCATTACACGGAAGGCGGTAATGGTTAACGGCCACCGTTAATGGTAACGGTGACCGTTAACCATTACCGCCTTACTACGAGGTCTCTTAGCGGGTTGGTGCTTAAACGCCTGCTTTTTGCAGGCGTTAAAAACCAACCCGCTAAGGGACCTCGGAGCTAATTACGGCACCGCAAAATTGCGGTGCCGTAATTAGCGCCTTCCCCATTCCCATAGAGCCCTATGGGGCAGAAATGGGAATGGGGAAGGGCAATGGCGGAAGGGGGATTTACCACCCCTCCAACCTTGGAATGGGGCGGTAAATCCCCTTTCCACCAAGGCGGTGCCGGTATTTTACCGGCATGAGCCATGGCGCTAATAGCGCCATGGCTCACCGCCTTCCGTGTAATGAGGCCCAATCTCTCTGGTCCCTTGATACCTTTGACAAACGCATGGTGCCAGTTCTTGACCCACGCAGGCATGTCCTATAGAACCCCACCCTTCAGCTTTTGCAGAGATTGAATCCATATTTTGTATAACACAAAATGTTTGACAGCCGAAGGTCTGATTTACATAGGGTTTTTTATGTGATTTAAAAATGTGTTGGGGAGGAACCCTGGCATACAAAAACAGGATTTGCTAGGTTTGGCACCCAGCACAAGTTATGTAACAGGATTTTCAGTTCTGGCCAGTAATATGCTTGTTTGAAGTCTCAGTACAGATGGGGTGTCAGTGGCTGTGAGGATTAAGTTCAAAACCCTCTGCATCATCCACAAGGCCTTCTCGGGCCTGGGGCCTCAATACCTTCAACTATCTCTTCCCAAATATCTCCCTTCTCGAGCTCTTCGCTCATCTGCCTCCAACTCCCTCAGGGTCAGTCACTTCTCCAAGCAACGAGTTGGTGGTAGATCTCTTTCCTCGGCTGGCACCTCCCTCTGGAACAGCCTCCATGCCTCCCTTAAACTTGAGGAGAACCATCTCCGGTTCCGGAAGCTCCTCAAAACCTTTCTCTTTGCTTCTGCTTTTTCTCCTCCCCTCCCATGCTGACCTCATAGTGCAACTGGAAACTGCACTGGCTACCTGGACACCCTCTGATCTCGGGACCAGGTCCTCCCCACCAGAGTTTCACACCTGCATTGCCCCCTGGCAACCCCCACACTTGGGGGACTGTCTCTGTATCCCTACAGTCCCCCTCCCAGCCCTGAAACCTGATGTCCGCACTTACTCATGCACTTGCCACATGCTGGCAGCTACTTACTTATTGTTCTCATCTTGCCATGTACTGCACTTTCCCTGACCCCTTCCCACGCACTTGCGTGATTTGAATGACACCTGGCCTAGTAGGATGGTGTTTGTTGTTCCCCTCCTTTGCCTTGCCACGCCTTGAAACACTTGTGTATAGGCGCGTTATAAATGCCATATCATATCATATCATATATCATATCATATATCATATCATATCATATTATTGGGCATAGAGGTTGAAATAACAATATTAATGCTCATTGACTGGTAATGTTCAATATTTTAGTCTTCGGGCACCTTTGATGAAGCATAAACTCACAACATATATGAAATTAATCCAGACATATTGAGCTCACAATGCACAATGCATGTCAGCTAATTTGCAGAATTGTCAATAAGGTATGTTTTCACTTTAATGCAGATACAATCATTCTGGTTCTATGTGATTTCCCCACAGGCTGCTTTCACTGAAGCCCGGTTCACTGGGCCCGTTTTAAGTGCTGCAGGGAAATGACATCCCCTTGCAAGGCCAATGCGCGGACACCCCTACTACCCCTGTTCCCTCCCCCACCCTCGTCCACTTGCAGCCAGTCACTTGTTCGATCGGGGGGAGACTCTGCCACCCCTGAACCCCTGACGCACCCCACTGTTTACAAATCCTAATACATTTATACACACATTAAATAAACACCCCCACTCACACACACATGGATATATACATACATACATTCCTCCCTCCCCAATTCTCATCCTTTCCTCGCATGTCGTCGCAGTTATAACACTTCCTGCTTCTTCACTGCATGGGCAGTAACTGTGCATACAGTGTTCCCCAACAGGCTACTGATCTGTGAAAGCAGCCTGTCAGGGAAAATGATTTGATTAAATGGGGCAGTGCTATGATACTTGCTTTATTTGAGGAAACTTTAGAGAAGGGAGGCTTCACAACTTGTATCAAGTCTTAGGGTTAACGAAGGCTGCTCTTGTTTCAGAAATGTGATGGTATAAACTTTCCCAATACCGCTGTGGGGTCAGTTGAACTTCCTAATTACAGTTTGAGCACACATAACTAATCTTCTGCAAGAAGTCAATTTATGACCCGCAGGAAAACTTGGTGGTTCCCAGTGGCAACTCATAGCCCTCGAAACTAAGAGAGAGTTTTGTAGCTCCATGAAAGTCCCAGCTCACTTCTTGTTTCTTTGGAGATTTTACTGAGTGGCAGTGGGCAGGTACTGGATATGAGATCACAATTCCAGTGAGATCGTCACCTCTCACCAAGGGGGAGCCACCCCCTTTGGGACTAGGGCTGTTAGCCCGCTTGCTTAACACCCCCTAGTGGACAGGGTAAGCAGGATCCCACTGGAGGTGACTCCTCCTTAGAGGATAGAGACTTCAACAGGGTTATAGGTTACTATACCCTGGCCCCAAGTACTAACACCTTTGAACGGTTTGTAGGGGTTGGATTTTTGCTAATGCCTAGTTTTACTTCTGGCCATGGGTATGTCCAATCTCCTAGGAAGACTAGGTAGAGATGAATGAACAGGCCCGCTGGAGGAGTGTCCCTGAAACAGCCGAGCACAGAAGAGGCTGCGCATGCACAGCAGAGCTTAAAGGCGTCAAAGGAGTTGCGTCCAGAGAAAGGGAACACCAGTATTGGTGGTCAAGATCATGACACGCACCAGGAGAGTGTTGTGACATGCAGCTGGTGGTTTGCCACAGCAGCCTGGCAAGGCCTAGAGGACAAGAGAGAGTATCAGTGGGACAGAGTGGTGGAAAAGCTGCATACGTGACTCTGCCCCACTGATCTGCAAGAATGAGAGAGAGTCTCAGTAGGACGGCATAGAGCCCAATGGAGAAGCAATGGAGAAGCAGCTGCTCACTGACCAGAGAACTGGCAAGACTCAACAGCTACCCTGAGGAACACCGCTCGAGACATTCAGGTATGCCGTGATTCCAGTGGACAGGGAGGCGGGCAAAGGAGAGCGGAAGAGAGAAAAAAGCCCAGATGAGAGAAGATGAAGATCGCCCCAGAGGAGGAGACTGAGAAGGAGAAAAGGCCCAGAGTGGGGAATGGGAGTAAGAAGAGCCCCATACTGGGGAATGCCTGAAAACACTCCAGATCGGGGTGGAAGAAAGGCTGAAAGAATCCCAAAGTGGGAAGAGACTGAGAGAGGCCTGGGCTGGAACACATGAAGAACTGTCGATCGGTGAGAAGCCTACACCAATCTCTCCCAGATAAATAGTTTTACTAAGGCTTTCATTATTTCGTATGTTGTTTTCTTTTGGAATATAGGGAAAGTAATTAGATTAGAGTAGGCGTATGGACAGAGAACTTTGTCTATTTACAGACATCCTGACAAGCACCCTTGGGATTTTATAGAATAGGGCTAGAGCTTTTAGATTCAGGGAAAGATTAGGTAAACGTTTTAACAATAAAAACCATAAAACAAAGCCTCTGTGTCAAAGTCCTGATTCTGACCTACCACATTGGGAAAGAAATGAAGAGAAAAGGAAAGTGTTACAGACAAACATAAAGAAAGCCGTAACAACTGTTTGTGATGTTTTACTGTTTTTGAGTTATTTTACTTTTTTTAAAGCTACTTTTTTATTTCCAGCCCTTCTCATCTCTTACCCCCCATAGTGTATCCCTTTGTTTGTGTCCCCTAATGTCCACTTATGTTCATCCCCTTATTTTCTTTGTTATGTATGTTACTTTTGTGTTTGTGAGTTGGACATGGAAAGTTGTGGGTAGATGGAGTGGGAAGGATACACTCAAGTGCTGTTGTTCATCGCCAGGTTGTCACCAGTTGAAGGAAAGGCATATGGGGCAACTGTACTGGTGGGGTTAGAGCAGTCCATTTATGTTAAGCCTAATAGCTCAATGGAGAGGAAAGAGGTTGCCATAATTAAGGGTTGGAGTAGAGCAGAGGTGCTGGTGGAAGATGTGTGGGCTGTAGGAGTGGGATAAGAATTGGTGTCTGCAACTGTGAGTGTCATAGACTAGCCTGAAGTTGAGGCTGCATTGCCACAGGTAGAAAACGAAACAGTGGTGGAGCTGATGGAAGGGCTGATGTTGCACATGGTTGGGGTGGAACATGTGGTGATGCTACAGGATGGTATTTGGAACAGGAGGTAGCTCATTGAATTGGGAGAATGATGTAGCTGCCACAATGGTATGTGTAGCCATGATGGAGGAGGATGAAGTTGCAGGTGGACTCTGAGGTTTCTGGACCCTTTGACGTACTGGGGAAAAGTGGAAAGGTGACAAAGAGGCTAACAGACTACTACATCAATTCCATTCATATGGTGATGGGTGTGGAACTACAATTCCCTGCTTGGGGAGAACACATTATGGCACAGGGGTGCAAGGTAGTGTGCAATCTGAGTGGCAAGAAGTGGCACGCTTCTACTAAAGTTCCCTCAACTGACCTGATCTCTTCCAAAGGCTACTTTGGTGCAGCTTACAGGATTGAAGATGATGCATCTGGCAGAAACTCTGGGGATACTGGCCAACAACCACCATCATCACATCATCAGATTTGGGCCCATGGAAACATTTCTAAACACTGTGATCCCACTGCCAAACAGAGCCAGCTCCAATGGCACCAAGCAGGGTTATGTTGGCTTCCTTCCCTCTTTGGTGGAAAGTGCCTCTGGCTCAATTACCATCAACTGGCATAATCACTTGTTCTGGCATGGAAGCACATTGTGCCTTTATTGTATGGCAGTGATCAGCTTTGGGGAGCTGGAGGACACCGTGATATAGTATAGTTTGGAGGTGAATCTGTGCAACACTATCCCGTCCCCCTCTCCTACAAGGAGGCAAGGGGGCTGGAGCAGTCATTTCAGTGTGTGATTGTCCTCTGTGCTAGAGCTAAGTATTACTGGTGGAGTCGTTCCATTTCACTGCAGAAACATACCTATTTTTAAAGGCGTGGCTATGTGCTATGGGAGAGCCATGAATATTTTTGAGAGAGTGACTTTTCTCTGTGAATCAACTACACAAATGTTTGAGGTAACATATCGCTTTCAATGTGTATAGCCAAGACCGATATGGGGACCTCAGTCTTTGCCTAACCTTCATCTTCCTTCCATATGAATGAATGAAAGGAATATGCTTGACTGGAAAGGGGCATTCTCTTTGGATTTTCGGGCAAAGTGACATTCTTCTGACTACTCGTCCCCTCGATTTGTTTCCCTTCTCAGGTCACATTCCTGAAATTATAATTGAGATCGGGTCAAACCATATTGTAAGTCTTACCCCTCTCCATCTACCCAATCTTTGGTGTGCCGGGGCTCACATAATCTACTCTCATGTGAAGGATAAAAGTAGATTTTCAGAAAGATTTCCTCTGTGTCTTGTAATAGAAGTTCTTCTGAGTTCTTAATTTGAGTAAACCCTTAGGTACATAGTTACTTGCATCTATGCTTGGATGATTTAAAAGCACACCCCGAGTCGTTGCCTCAAGATTGATACCCTGGAGTAGTCAGTTCTTTATTTACTTTACAGATGAGTTAAATCAAATTCAAAATGTTCTGGTATAGAAATGTACTCTGTTTTCTTATGTAAATGTTCAGTGGAACTATTGGGCATGTGATTATTTCTCTCAACACAGCCTCAAAGTCTCGAAGTCTATTGTTAATGTTTATGACACCTGGAATGTGAGCACTGCCAGCACATTCTTGAAACTCAGCAGGTAATTGTGCAAGTTGTGAAAGGCACATCCCAGATATTCGGGCAAAAGCTTTATGCATTCGGTGACTGCAGGTGTTCAGATGTATCCTGGGGAGTTTAGTACTAACACCAACACGATAGCTGAGCAGACACACGTTCTCCCGGCTCTCAGTTTCTCTTCCTTTAGACTCCTTCAGATGCTGGGCAACTCCTCAAGTGGCACCGGTCTTCTTCTGGGTTCCTGATTGCCAAGCCCCAAGCTTAGTGAGAACAGGTGCTGAATGTCCAATATGGCTATCCTTTTCTATACTCTTGTACATTTTGAGGCCTTCTGTCTGAGATAGTTCTATAGGTCAAATGAAGATGATGATAGCTTCTAATGTGTTTGGTTTTTCTGGGACTAACAAGAGGATTCTAGAGGATGATGTCACATGATCCCCCCAACCATTAATCCCCCACGATCTGCATTGCCCCTGGACCATATAGTCCATCATGTTGTTATGGCATGCTTTATGAAAACTACACCACTGAGCTACTGGACCAGTCCTTGAAAACGGATAGTGACAAGATGGAGTTTCTAGGGTTGCTAGATCTTCAGCTTCCTTTCAGTCTAATGTTGCTTGTGATAGGATTATGCACAGTTTCTCTACTCTATGGTATGTTACACTCCTCTTTGTGGGAGCGGTATACAGTTTATATGGGAGCCATTCTACTTTGTGGAAGAGGACTAAACAATTGTGTCTTGCTCTGTGAGAGTGCCATGAAAAGTTTTGTGGGAATGGTTGCTCTGTTTGAGAGAGGTGAATGTTTTTCTGTCGGAAGATTCAGGAGAGCTGTATTTATTTAAGGGGCAGCAAGGATCTCTTTTAGTTAATACATATTTTTAAGGTAGTCGTGGTGAAAATGCTTTGGCGGGAGGGATTGAATTGGTGACTCTGTTCTGTTGGAGTGCAATAGAAATTTGAGGGGGCCAGCTCTTCGTCTCTATGCATTTCCTGGGTTTTAGTAGCCAGAATCAAGACGACTGCTAGCCATAGCCAATATTATGATGAGTTTGTTCTTCTATTTTGCTTTGCTACCACAAGTCCTAAAGCTACCATTGTCCCTTTCAAGCACCTAGCACCTCAACCCAACTTGTTTACCTCTAACTTGTATTGAGCATCCTGCTCTCCAGTATTTGCAACTCCTGAACTTCATCTATCATCTGATTCTGTAGTTTTGTCAGCATGCCTATGGCGTCTGTTAAAGTTCTATTCTTGTTGTTTTGTGAAGGTATAAATGTGCAACATGATTCTCCGATTTTTGCACAAACACCCCCATCCATAGCTGTGGTCATGTCTAAGACATATCTGTTCTGGAGTCTCATCAGTCGGATTGCTCTCAACTCTTCTCTGATTGCATTGAATCCTTTTGTGGTCGTGTTGATGGTCTGCAGTAACTCCCATTTGGTTATCTGCAAGCATTTGGTATTTGCTCCAACCTGAATTCTTGGCATCAGGATTGTCGTGAACACCGACGAGGTCAGGCTGAACAACCCATGTTCATATGGGATTGCATCAAAGACTTCTGTTGATTTGGCAGAGAAGTAATCGTCTCTCTTCATTCGGTTTATCAGTTCCACAGATCTCTTCTTTCTCAGGTGAGCATCTGCTTTCGGGAAGTTGTCAATATTCAGATCACTCTTTGGAATCACCAATGCTGGTAGATGGACGTTCACCAATGTACATATACTTCCCCAATTCTTTGGCAATCTGATATATGCTTTGGCTCCACATGCCCAATAGTGAACCAAGTAGAGAGAAACATGCGCGCAGGCATAAATCAAAAACTGAGAAAGCAGAAGACAAGGAGGAGGAGGAGTGGACTGAGAGTCTGAGAAGGACAGGTAGACGCGAACAGTTGAACATGGAAAGAATATACCCACAACGAGAATTGCATATAGCAGATTAATTAATAGAAAAAATGTTGACCGATACAAAGCGGGGTCCAAGACCAGAAAGTAAAATAAACGCATCAGGAAACCCTGTTCAGCCCCCTCTTGTTGCCCAAACCCCTGCGCCCCTCCCAATTGTTCAAATCCTAGCACAGCCACAGACTGCGCACATAGCACCTCCCATTAGCCAGCCAGTACCACAACAGTCACTTCCCATTCCTGTTATCCCATCCGCACCTCGCGGCCTAGAAACAGACACAGTCCCGTCCGTCCCACCCGCGGCTGAACTTGAAACTACGGAGGCGAGAGATGGGACTGTACAAAGTGGATGCACAAGAGTGACCCGCAGTGCGATCAGCCAGGAGAGGAAGCGAGGAATTGCAAGTTCAGGCAGAGATGTATATAGATGGGAACGATGGGATGGCAGCATTGGACTCGATGTATGACTTCTGAAGAAGCAATGAAAGACAGGTAGTGTTGGAATGCATGGGTGAATATTTAGTGAGAAGATGGAAACAGTTAATTGGGAAATTACCGCCACAACGATTGTTAGATTTAAATGCATTAGCACGTTGTAGAGAAAGAAATGAAGAAGTAAGGGAACACGTATTTGGACTTTTTGAGCTTAAAAATGAACTTGATAATGAATATGCTGAAATGTTTACCCCACCTTGGTATAGAAGCAAGGACGCTGGGAAAGGGGGGAAGCAAAATGCGATTGTTGATGAGTTATTATTGTTAAAACAGGTGGGGGAGGATTTGAGAGCATGCTTATTGAAGACGAGAGTGCTACGTCAGCAAGTAGCGGGACACAACAGAGGGAGGGGGAATGCACAAGGAAGGAGTAATTCAAATATGCATGGAGGACCGTTGGGGCAGAATCAGTGTGCATACTGCAAAGAGGAAGGGCACCGGAGAGCGCAATGCCCACATTTGCAAAACAGAACTGGGGGTGGTCAGAGAAGACAGCACCGGGGGCACCCAGGAGCAAATGGACCAAATAGAAATAATATGCAGCAGCACCAAAGTAACCAAGGAGGTCAGAATCAAGCTCCGCATCAGAACACTACCAACCAGAGTCAGGGCCAGAGTAATCAACAACATGGGAATAACCAGAATGGGGGAGCTAGAGGAAGGGATGGGAACATTTTTGATACACAACAAAAATGCGTATTACAGCAATAGCAGTGATTACACATCGGACGATGTGTTATTCCCTCAATAGGACAGCCCAAGACAGGGGTCGGAACCAGTGTCTATTCCCGTGAATCAGAAAGGACCCTATGTAGAGATGAGAGTCGGGGATACAGAGCACCGTTTTCTTGTAGATACGGGAGCGCAGAAGTGTTCAATAGATCATCACTTGGTTCCAGATATACCACTGTCAGGGCAAAAGAATATTTCTGTAGGGTTCGCAGGTACACCAGTAATTAACCCAGTGTCCCATATTTGTTCGTGTTGACTTTAGGAGGACGGTCATTCACATTCACGCGCATTCCACAAGGATACACGGAAAGTCAGAGTATTTACAGCAGGGCATTGAAGCAACAACTAGATATGCTAGAGCTACCAATAGGTTGTGTATTGCTACAATATATAGATGATCTGTTGATCGCTGCAGACACAGAGAAGATTTGTAAAGAAAGTACCATTTTACTATTAACACACTAAGCAGTGCATGGCCACAAAGCCAGCTTGAAAAAATGTCAGTATTGTCGAAAGGAAGTGGCGTATTTGGGTTACTTACTTTCGAAAGAAGGGAGAAGACTAACGCCAGAGCGAATAGAGAGCATTTCTGGTATGCCTATTCCAAAAACACAGAAAGGAGTCAGAGCCATAATAGGCATGGCTTCTTATTGCCAGCAGTGGATTGGAAACTTTGCATTAATTGTGAAACAAATGGTGGCATTGACGAAAAAGGAATGACGATTGTCCAGGCTTAACAGCTCAGGCAGTCTTGATTCTATTAAAGACAAGGAGGCGAGCATTATGCTTAACTTCTTTAATTACTGCTCCCACAGCAATTCAACAAAATAACATTTTTTTTTCTTTTCTTAACTTGATAACACTGTTGTACACTTCCAGACCCTCTGGAAGCTTCCCATAAACATAGGGGTATCACAGTTGCAAAAACAAAAAAACCACAGTCTTTCAGAACTACAAATACCCACAATCCTGTGTGAACCAGTAGTCCTGTATGCCTCTCCTTTGCCAAATCAGGGCTAACCCTTGGCCATAAGAGGAACCCTGACTGTCCCCAGCTCCTCTTTCTTTGGCTGGCGGCCAGTCTTTTAGTCCAAACTCCACTGTCAATGTGAACCCAACAAACAACGTGGCTGCAATCCTTCCTCTCGCCAAACCCCTGGCGTTAGAGATGATGCTGCACAACTTTCACCGACGAACTCCATTATTCACGAACATCAAACTGGATTCATGACTGCTTCCGTTCCTCCCCTGCAATCAATAGGAGACGAGATCATAAGGGCGGGTTCTTACTCAACACAAGATCATAGAACAGTACATGCTCTGTCATGACCCACAGGATGGGATATAATGCTCGCCTCCTTGTCTTTAATAGAATCAAGACTGCCTGAGCTGTTAAGCCTGGACAATCTTCAATCTATGACAAGATGGAGACGAGCATTATGCTTGTTCAAAGTCATTTATTACTCTATTAGAAATTTCTGATACAGGCTTAAAATAAAAAGTCTTAAACGTGCTTTCATTAGACCAATCGGCTGACTTCATAATATCCTGCAAGGATACGCCTGCTGCAAATGCGTTGGATGCCATACCGCCTCTCGCTGAATGCGCGCCAAACTGAGACAGATCTATTCCGGCCCATTGCATAACCTCTATAACCCATCCCACAATTGTGGCCATCGCTACTGCGTGGAAAGGCTTTCTACGCGCAATCAGTAACTGCGCTACTCCTCTAGGTCTCAGCGCCGCTGTAGCCGATTCATAGTCTTTGATGCACTGCGCTACGCAAAGCTTAGCATTATTAGGAAAATAAGGATATGAAATAATGGAAGAGTCTGACTTCGTTCTATTTGCTATGCTGAAAGCTACTCCGTCTGGGTAGAAAATCTTTCTGTCTATCTCTAAGGCTTTTACATCTGAAACACGCCTACACGCTATGAGACATAGAAGCATGGCTAGTTTCCCTGACAATTGGGAACGAGACAGATCCCCATTATCTGGCCAGGACATAAATAATCGAAATACGGAACGTGCATCCCATAAAACTGAGTATTTAGGTTCTGGTGGCTTCTTTAGCTTCACACCCTTCCAGAGCCTAATCACTGCGGGGTGCTCGCCTATCGGGTGCCCTTCTACCTTGTCGTGACCGGCTGATATGGTGGACCTGAGCACTCCTAACGTTCTGTAAGCACAGCCCTCGCTGAACTTCTGCGCTAGAAAGTTCAGCATGTGCACTAAAGGGGCTGAAACGGGATCAAAACCGATGGCTGAGCAGTACGACGACCATCGATCCCAAGCGGAACCATAGCTCCTAATGGTGGAAGGCGCCCATGAGCTCCTGATACAATCTGCAGCGCACTGCGAAATGCCTGGCAACTCCCAACGTCGCCTGAAACTCTGCACGCCAGTAGCGTCAGTGTGCCCTCCGCTACGAGCGGGTGAGACTGATCGTCGGGGCTCTGCAGGAGGTTAGCTCTGTGCGGAATCACTCTCGGAAAATCCGTAGAAAGTTCCATCACTACTGCAAACCACGGCTGTGATTTCCACAATGGGTCTACTAGAACCAGCTCTGCCTGATCTCTCCTAACTTTCCCTAACATTCTCGTCAGCATGATAAATGGGGGAAATGCATAAAGAACTCCTCCCGTCCATTGCTGGAGGAAGGCGTCCGTCCCTACTGCTTCCGGGTCTATCCTCCAGCTCTAGAACCTGGGTAATTGCGTGTTGAGCCTGGACGCAAACAGGCCTAGGCTTAGAGACCCCACAGCCGCTGCAGCCTGTCGAAGATGGATGGGAGTAACCTCCAATCGCTGGAATCTAGCAGATACCGTGAATTCCAGTCTGCTACAAAGTTCTGAGCCCCTGGTAAGTATTCTGCTGATACCGATATCTGCTGGAGTAAGCAGTGATGCCAGAAATCCTTTGCTAACTCCGCTAACATTCTGGAAGAGGTTCCGCCCAGTTTGTTTATATACCGAACCGCTGAAATGTTGTCCATCTTGAGAAGGACACAGCAGTTGGCTCGGTCTCTGGTAAATGCTTTCACTGCAAACGAACCCGCTAAAAGTTCCAGACAGTTGATGTGGAGCTTCAGCTCCTCTTGCGACCATTTGCCTCCCATCTGGAGGTTTCCGCAGCGGGCTCCCCAGCCTGCTCTGCTGGCGTCTGATTCTACTACTAAATCTGGGGTATCTGCGAAGATTGCTCTGCCGTTCCAGGCTTCCATGTTCTGCAACCACCACTGAAGCTATGTCATGGCTTCTTGGTCTAGGGACACTAGCTGATGATAGCCTAGCCCCCCCCGAAGGTGCCTGATTTTTAGATGTTGAAGGGCCCTGTAGTGCAAAGGACCTGGAAATATGACCTGGATTGAAGCAGCTAGCAGACCGACTATGCAAGCTAGATTGCGAAGCGAAATACTTTTCTTCGCTATAACTACTTTCAGTTCCTTCCGGATTGCTTGCACTTTTTGCGATGGTAATTCTAGAACTGCCTTCTTGGAATCTATCACGAAACCCAAGAATTCTATCCTCTGAGCGGGGCGGAGATCTGACTTTTCGGAATTGATGACGAAGCCAAGGGATGTCACTAGGGTGCATACCCACTCCGCTTGGACTTGTAGCTGCGCGGCGCTCTGACCCAGAATCAGTATATCGTCTAGGTAGATAATAATTCTTATGCCCCTCTCGCGGATGGCCGCTGCTACTGGGCGCATAAGCTTGGTGAAGGCCCACGGGGCGGACGTAAGTCCAAATGGTAGGCAGGTGAATCCCCACACTTCGGCTCCCCACCAAAAACGCAGATAGCATTGATGGTGCTCTGCAATCGGCACTGTCAGGTAGGCATCTTTGAGATCTAGCCGAACAAGCCAATCTCCTGTTCTGAGGAGATCTCGAAGGAGATGATTACCCTCCATCTTGAAATGCCTGTATACCACCCATCCGTTTAGACTTTTAAAATTTATCACAGGCCTGACTTTTTCTCCTCTGCGCACGAGGAACATGTTGCTGACAAAACCTGGTCCCTCCTGTAGCTCTCTTTCTATAGCCCCTTTGGCCGCTAGGACGTGTAGTTCGCTGAAGAGCTGAGCCTCTTCGCTCTGAGACCTGAACATAGGAATCGGTGCTCGTGTTTGGGAGGGAGTACCTACAAACTCTAGGTGCATGCCCAAGACTGTCTGGAGAACCCACGCATCGCTGGATAGCGCGTGCCACTCTTGCCAAAACTCGGCTGTCCTACCCCCTATTCTGACGGAAACTGGTACGGTACTCACCGCTCGGGGCTCCTTGCTGTCTATACGCTCCTCTCCCTCTTCTGTTTCTCAGGAAGTGGCTCCTTGCTGGAAAGAAATTGTCCTGCTGTCGCGATTCCCAGTACTGCAACCTTTGGTTCTGAGGTCTTCTGTTGGAGGCGAAGCGACCGGACGCTCGACCTCTCTGGCGACCGGTCCTGGAAAAAACACGACTGGGAAAAATCCTCCTAATGGAGCTTTGCGCCTCTTCCAGGGCTGTGTATGTTCCTACGAATTGGCACATTTCTTTCGCGAACGTGTCTGCAAACAGCATACCTTTTGCCCCTTTGCCTGCTTCATAAGAAGACAGGTCACTCAACTTACTGTCGACCTTCAATAGAACTCTGCGTCTCCTCTCTGAAGAGAAAGCGCAGTTTGCGTTACCTAGCAAACAAACTGCTCATTGAGCCCAGCTGGCTAGGACCTGTGGATCCACGGGAGTGCCTGTGTCCATGGCTCTTTCGGCCAAGTCCATAATCTTTGCGAGGGGTCCGGAGAGGTCCAGCAACTTATCCTGGCAACCTCGCCATGCTCTATCCACCCCTTTTCTCACATCTTTGGCAGTTTTCGTTACAAAGGTAACCATTTTTGGATCGAGGTCCGGTGTGTCAGTGACTTTGCCTGGCAATTCTGGTCTGGGACACTCTGCCCGCATTTTCGACCTTACCTCTCGATCGAGAGGCTTTCTGATGTGGAGAGTAATATACTGGGCGACTCTGGGTGATGGCACCCAGTCTGTTGACCTAGGATGCCTTATCGCTTCTGGATCGAACATATCTCCCTAGGGTTCCTCTTCTGGGAGCTAGTCATGCGTTCCGGGCTGCCAGGGGGTGACCTCCTCATCCCCGCTCTCGTCGTCTGGAGTGTATCCGGTATTCTCTTTGTCCCCTAGATTGTACACACCTGGGGCAGGGGTCGAGAGCCTGGCATTGTTGACCTGTTAAGAAAAGCCTCCTTCAGTCTAGTGACTGGGTCAACTGGCTCTTGAGGTATCAAGCCTACCTCTTCTGGTCTGCTCGGGGGCGTCAGAGTCTCTGCTCTGCCGAGCCTTCATACAGCCCTTCTGATCAACCCCGGAGCTGGGGTGTCTCCTTGAGGTCCCCTCACCAGGGCTAAGAGCCCTCCTCTTCCTGGACTGGTCTTGCTCGGCTCTCTGCTTGTTCAGCATAGCCTCCAATTGATCAAGTCTCTGCGAGAGAGGAAGAACCCCCTCTGAGACTGCCTGGGATAAAGAATCCCCAAGGGCCCTTTTAAAACTCAAACTAAGGTCCTGGTCCTCTTGAATGTTCTCCTCCACCCATTCTTCTGAGGACCACTCTGGTGATGTAGACCTGGATCTGAGCTCCTTAAAGTGTGCCATACTATTGCCAATGGGACCTCAAGGCCTCTATACTTCCTGTATAGATTTCTTAATAATGAGCCCTTTTAACACAATTATTTATTTATTTATTTATTTTACAATGTCCAGAAAACCGACACTCTGATATGCTCAAACGACTCTCCTATAACTCTCTGTTCTAAACTGAACTCCCTTAATGAGCTCGATCCCTGTTGCGAAAGCGCGTACTTCTCTGGAGCTTCTAACTGTAATACGAAGCCTTGCGCAACACGCGGAGGCTGCTGGGGCGTGCCTGCCCGCTCAAAAGCTCACGCTGGGTCTTAGAGACCGCGGGACAGGACGCGCGAGAAGCGCCCGCGTATGCTGCCTATGAGGAGGCGGGGCTGGGGGCCTACTGCGAGCACGTCCGTTTGCGGCTCCTGCCCCGGCTCCTGTAACCGTGACAATGAGAAAAGGGAAACTACTCTAGGGCCGTGGTGGCGATGTTGTGAGAACCGGACGTTCTCACGCGAATATTACCCGGCGAGCTGCATCTCTCCCACCCTCGGTAAGCATTATGTTAGCGCTTGCAAACTGCACATAAAAGCGGGCTAAACGCAGTTAAGGCAAAAGGGTTGCAAGCCTATAGCAACAACGCCAACGCTGCGCAATGAATGAGGTGCACTTATCTCCTGGGAGCAGCAACAAAGAAAGAGGAGTTGGGGACAGTCAGGGTTCCTCTTATGGCCAAGGGTTAGCCCTGATTGGGCAAAGGAGAGGCATACAGGACTACTGGTTCACACAGGATTGTGGGTATTGGTAGTTCTGAAAGACTGTGTTTTTTTTTTCCAACTGTGATACCCCTATGTTTATGGGAAGCTTCCAGAGAGTCTGGAAGTGTACAACAGTGTTATCAAGTTAAGAAAAAAAAAAGAAAATGTTATTTTGTTGAATTGCTGTGGGAGCAGTAATTAAAGAAGTTAAGCATAGTGCTCGCCTCCGTCTTGTCATAGAATGAAGAATGTCAGAGAGCATTTGAGTTGTTGAAAATTGCATTATGTTCTGCTCCAGTTCTGGGCACACCAAATTATGGGAAGATTTTTAGACTGTTTGTATGCGAAAGTGAAGGATGTGCATTGGCTGTTTTGACACAGGAACAAGGTGGAAGAAATAGGCCATGCAGCTATTTTTCTTTCGCGCTGGACCCTGTAGCGCGCGCACTGCCACAATGTTTGCGAGCTGTTGCAGCGGCTGCTGCGTCAGTGAAATAAACGGAAGGGATGGTATTGGGGCACACTTTAATTTTGATGGTGCCACATGCCATAGACATTCTACTAAATAGAACACAGACGCAACACCTCACCTCTGCTAGACTGACTAGATATGAAATCATCTTATTCGCACCAAACATCCAAATTATGAGGTGTAGCGCTTTGAATCCAGCAGAATTAATGCCACTGCCCACAGAGGAACTTGGTGACAACGAATCACCTCCCCATGATCGTTGAATGGTTACTGAGGAAGAAACGAAGGGGAGAGTTGATTTAAGTGACACCCCACAGAAAGAGTCAGATGGAGAGTTATTTTGTGACAGCTCTTGATTTAAATTACCTGATGGTACATCAACTGCCACCTACGCTATCACTATCCTAGAGAGCATTGTAGAAAGCAAAAGAAACCCCTACAACTCGGGACAAGCTGCAGAAATAATAGCCTTGACCAGAGCCTGTGAGATTTCTGAGAATTTAAACGTGAACATATATACTGATAGTCAGTACGCCTTTGGTGTGGTTCATAACTTTGGCGACTCTGGGCTGAGAGGGGTTTCTTGACATCACATGGGGCCAGAATCCAACATGGCCCTTTGATTGTATGATTACTGTCTGCACTCACGTATCTAAAGCACCTAGCAATAGTGAAATGCGAGGTGCATAAAAGAGTGACATGTAAAGTGGGAGAGGGAAACGCATTTGCAGACAGGATTGCGAAACAAACTGCCACTGATTTAAATACCAAAATGATGACAGTACAGTTTGAGGAAGTGCCTTGCATGATAAGGATGGGATTGCCACTGTCAAAGAAATGCAGGCCGGAGCTACTGCTGATGAGATACAAGGGTGGGCTGAGGGCTTTGCTGAATTAAATTTGGAGGGTTGTTGGGTGGACAAGAGAACTAAAAACTGGATGTTGCCTAATTCCTATGTAAATGCAATGGTCACAATGCCCCACAGCCCTACCCACATATGTGCCAAGAAAATAATCCAGCATCTAGCTACGGTATGGGAGAATGTAAACATAAAAAAGAATGCAGAAAGGTTGGTCCAGAACTGCATCACGTGCTTACAGCACAATGTAGGAAAGGGCACAGTGACTCTGACAGGAAGTTTTGGCCGTCCATCTATGTCTTTTGAGGTAATCCAGTTTGATTTCATAGAAATGGAGCGCTGCCAAAACTTGAAATATGTTCTAGTGGTAATATGTGCATTCAGCAAATAGGTGGAAGCATATCTGTTAGGATGTCCTTTATCTGGGGACATTAGCTGTATGGGAGGCTATGATATGGAATGTTCATAGCATCAGGTTCTGGTGAGGTCATGGAACCTGTATGTGTTCATGTTGTTTGTAACGTTCTAAAGTTGCCAGTTGGAGTTACCTTTTGGAGAGGAGGGGTCATATGTTGTTTTAGGAGGTCTTTATCCTTGTTATCCTAATAAAATACTTACCTTGAAGACTTACCCATGTCCAGAGTGACTTTGCAACAATGGCGACGAGGATTGCATAACACGAGACCCCCAGCAATGACTTTTCCTCCATGACCCTCCGCTGCTCTTAAGCGTTGCAGTGTCCACCGTGGGAGAGAGAGAGTCCCCGCCGTGAGCTGCTTCGTGCTCTGGGCCGCTTCGCTCATCCAAGCGTTGTAGTGGCCCCCGGGTGAAACCCGGCTGCATCCAGTGAGCGCTGCCGCCCTCCGGGACCTGCTGCGTCCCTAGCAAGTAAGTGCCCGCACCGCCCGTAATCCCCTGCGCAGTGACAGGGCCCTTCAAAAGACATTGCCAAGCCCCCCGTTTAAGCTCACGCAGCCGGCCAGCAGCTCCACGTCGAATACCCAGGATGCTACGTTTCTCCATCGGGTTCGTGTTTCCTGAAGGGGAGGGGTGAGCAGCCAAGAAGCAGAGTGGAGGGCATCTGCTAGGAGGTGCGCAGCACAAAAGTAATTGAGCGGCCAGAGACAGTTTGGAGAGTATTACCCTGCAGTCGGCAGGAGGTGCGCAGCATGAAAGTAAATTAAAGGGCTCAGGCAGAGTGGAGGGCGCTGCCATACGTTTGGTAGCAGGTGCGCAGCATAGACTGAACAGCCAAAAGACAGTGCAGAAAACGTTGTCATGCATTTGCTGGGAGGCACTCAGCTCAGGATAAACGATTCCTGTGTGGATCGCGCTGTTAGGACTACGCTGCAATTGCGAGATCAATAAGAAAGCAGCAAGTTGAGCGCTTGAAGTCCAAGCAACACTTTTCAGCATTGACTTTGTTTCGGGGTGTCATAGGGTTAAGCAAGTGACATCTGGATCGTCCTTGTCTGATTGAAGAAGAACTAAAGACTCCTAGACCATACGACATCGTGCCATGGCGAGTCTACCTGGCATAGCTGGGCCGCCAATTTTTATGCCAGTTCCCGGTCCATGTGGGCCCAATGGCGTAAGGGATTTCTACATTACATGAAGGCAGCCGGCGGAACCTCATATTCCAGTGAGAGGAAATTGGCGTTGCTACTGTATTTCCTAGGCTACGAGGGCCAAAGAATATATGAGACACTCCCTCAACTTGTTGGGGATGGGAGTGGGATGATATGAACGAATTTGACTTAGCCTTGATGAAGCTAGATAAGCATTTTAATCCCAAAACCAGTACAATATTGGAGCGCTACAATTTCCGCATGCGTGTACAAGCTTCCGGTGAATATGTGAAAGAATATGTGACGGCGCTGCGACATCTCGCTTTATCTTGCAAATTTCAAGATGCATTTGACGAACACATACGTGATCAATTTATGACACATTGTAGATCCAACAAAATCCGCAAGGAACTATGGTTGAGGGATGAGCCAAACATAGACGAAGTGTTAGACATTGCTAGGCGGGTGGAACATTCTCTAGCATGTGTGGCCAAATTATCCAGGAATGAAGCAGGAGAGCAAAAGGAGATCAAGTCAGAAGTTTTAAATGTGTCAGATGGGAAGAGTAAAAAGAAGTCCAAAAACCACCAGTCTAATCGAGTAGCGCGGAAGAGAAAAGAAATCAAGATCCACCGCAGAAAACAGAAAAAAAAAGATGAGAGACTTTGTTTCCGATGCGCTAGCAGTACACACTTTGCGTGTTCTGTTGTATGCCTAGGTCGAAGAGCTACATGTGCGAGGTGTAAAAGGAAGGGAGATTACGCGAACTGCTGTAAAAAATTTCAATTTGGACAATTTGGTCAAAGGAAGGTTCTTTATGTAAATGAAAAAGAAAGTGGAAGATCGTCTGAGGAGGAGATAACGCTTCCAATGCAGAATGTCGTTGTCAGTACTGTTAATGTTGTTGGGGAGTGTGAAGACACAGATGATTGTGAGCATCCGTATGCAGTGGTGAATGTGAATGACCATGAGGTATCCATGATGGCGGATTCTGGGTCCAAGATTACCTTAGTGTCTAAAAGAGTGTTTGAGAAGGACATGGATGGTAAGGTATCCAAATTGTTAGAACCTGATATAAATCCTGGTGGATACAATCAGGATAGAATTGATTTGTTGGGATATGCGTGGTGCAAGTTTGAATTCAAGGGTCGGAAGTGTGATGGTAAGGTATATATCACAAAAAGGGGTCAATCTTTACTGGGATAGAGCGAGCAGAAAGGTCTTGCCATCAGATTAGATCTAAACCAAATAGAACAAGTATATCAGGTGTCATCACCACATGGTGGTTCATGCAAATTTGTGGTGGGGCACAGTGGAGTGTTTGATGGAAGTATGGGGAAGGTGAAAGGTTTTGTACACCAAATCATATTGAAAAGGAATAGCATACCTGTTGCTGCGAAGCTTAGGCCAGTGCCTTTGTCCTTACGAAAGGGGTCAAGAGAAGTTGATGAAATTGTTACATTCGGATGTCATTGAGAAAGCAGGCGGAGTTGAGTGGGTATCTCCGGTGGTGGTCATCAAAAAGAGTGCTGGTGATCTAAGGTTATGCATAGATATGCATGAGCTGAATAAATGTGTGATGGTTGACAGGCACCCATTGCCTAATATGTGTGAGATGTTAACCATGGTCGGGCGAGGCAAGTTTTTTTCGAAACGGGATATGGTGTCTGCTTATCACCAGGTTGAATTGGAGGAAGGGTGCAGAAAACTTACCGCCTTTATCACTCATGAGGGTGTGTTTCAGTTCAGGAGGATGCCTTTTGGGTTGGCGTCGGCCTCATCGGTATTTCAGAAGATCATGGACTGGTAACTCAAGTGTGTTGAGGGGGTGTTTTGCTTCCAAGATGACGTGTTGATTTGTGGGGAAACCCTTGAGGAACATGACAAGAGTTTATATAAGGTGTTAAAAATATTTGAAGATAGGGGAATCACCTTGAAACAAGAAACATGTAAATTTGCGGTTTGTAAGGTAGATTACCTAGGTCACGAGATATCACATGAGGGGGTGAAGCCCAAAGACAGTATTGTGAATTCCATAAAAGAAATTGAAAGGCCAACCAATAAGAGTGAATTGCGTTCATTCTTAGGTATGACCGAATTTTACCAAAGGTTTGTAAGGAACTATGTATCCGAGGTGTTGGAAATTAGGAAGATTCTGAGGAAAGGGGTAGAGTTCATATGGAATCGTGAATGTGATATGGAATTTACAAGGATTAAGCAAGAAATTGATATGACTCGCCCATTAGGATGTTTTGACATGAGGAAACGATCTATTATCACTGTTGATGCCAGAGAGGGTGGGCTGGGTGCAGTCCTCTCGCAGAAACAAGATGATGGGTCAGAAGAAGTGATAGTGCATGCATCTCGTGGCCTGAAAGGTGCAGAGTTGAGAAATTCTGTCCTTGAGAAGGAAGCTCTGGCATGTTATTGGGCTGTTGAGCGGTTTAGAAATTTTGTGTGGGGTATGGAATTCGTTATACGAACGGATCACAAACCTTTGAAAGTTATTTTTGAAACTAAAGGTCTAGACAAGATTTTGCGCAGAGTAGCCGGGTGGGTTACTAGGATGCAGGCGCACAATTTCACAATGGAGGTCATACCTGGGAAGGAGAACATGCTTGCCGACAATCTTTCAATGATGAGGGTTACGTCTAAGGAAGAGTTAGAAGATGAGGAGATGGAAATGGAGTTTGTGAACACAGAGGGAATTGTCTCCAGAGAAGAGTGGTTGGAGGAGTTAAGAAGGGACGCGATTATAAGTAAAGTGATCATGTATGTGGTGACTTCAGCTTGGCCGTGTAAATCTGAATTGACTGAGGGTGAGAGACCTTATTGGGAGGTCAGAGATGAACTGTCGGTTGCGGATGATATATTGGTCAGGTGGGAGAGGGCTGTTGCTCCAGCGGGTATACGCAGGAGGATTATTAACCTAGCACATAATGGCCATATTGGAGTTACCAAGACCAAAGGGGTGTTAAGACCTGATTATTGGTGGCCGGGATTTGATAGGGAGGTTGAGAGCTATCTTGCTGAATGTCATTTTTGTATCAGGAGTGGAAAGGGAAGTGAAGCGAGAAAACAACCCCTTATCGATGTAGGAGTTCCAAGAAGAATCTGGTGTGACATAGCAATGGACATCCTGGGTCCTGTTGATCTTGGGTACGGCCGAGGAAAGTATGTGGTTCTGGTGATGGATTTATTCTCCAGGTGGGTAGATTTCAAGGTTGTGCGTGAAATATCGGGAGAGAACATGGTGAAGGTGTTGCAAGAACTATTCACGAGTGAGGGACTGCCTGAGAGTGTCCTTACTGATAATGGAACTCAGTTCACTGGTGGACTGCTTCCTGCATATTTAAAAAAAAATGTGGAGTAAGTCATAAGAGGGCAGCTCTTTATCATTCCCGAAACCAACGGGGTAGCTGAAAGGTTAAACAGATGTTTGATGGAGAGTATCCGCATGGGAGAGCAGTGTGGATTTGATAAACTAGTGACCATTCAAAATAGAATGTGGGCTTTGCGCATGGCAACTCATGCGACTACCGGGCTGTGTCCATTTGAACTCACAGGGGTCGGAAGCCTTTCTCGATGGCGTGTCCTCCATGGTTGGGGAGGAGCAGAGAGTCAGATGTGGTTGTTTAGGAGGAGAGAAATAGGCTTAAGAAGGAGAAAAGTGAGTGGGTCATGCGAGAAAACAAAAGAAGAGGAAGAAAGGAGTTACATGTAGAGCGAGGTGACTGGGTGAGAATAAAGAAGGGTGTGGTGAAGAAGAAAGGAGAGCCACTATATTCAGATCCAGTCAGAGTGATTGCTGTGATGAAGGGTGCGGTGCGTGTCGAAGGCGGTCAAGTTTGGAACAAAAGTAGAGTTGCTACCGTGAGAAGAGGTAAAGTGTGAGGGTCTGTTATGAGATGTATGATGTCCATAAAAGAAAGGGAGATGTGTTATGATGTCCTTTATCCGAGTACATTAGGTGTATGGGAGGCTATGATATGGAATGTTCATAGCATCAGGTTCTGGTGAGGTCATGGAACCTGTATGTGTTCATGTTGTTTGTAAAGTTCTAAAGTTATCAGTTGGAGTTAGCTTTTTGGAGAGGAGGGGTCCTATGTTGTTGTAGGGAGTCTTTATCCTTGTTATCCTAATAAATTACTTACCTTGAAGACTTACGGCTGCACGGCAATGAGCACGGCAAAAGTAATGCTAAAGGAATATTTTTCCCGGTTTGGCCTGCCCCGTGTCATATGGTCAGATAACGGTCCACATTTTGTGGGCGCCGTGATATTACAGATATGTGCAGGTCTCCAGATTGATAAGCGATTCCATAGTTCGAGACATCCGAGTTCGGCCGGTCTTATTGAACGCCATGTTGGAATCTTAAAATCTGATCTACTGGATCAGGTTTTTTAACCTCTCTTTCCAGATAGTTGATGTCCTGTGCTCTCTGTCTTCGCTTACGTTCTATGTCATCATCAAATTCTCTACGCTTCCTCGCTTCCTTTCTAACCCTATCTTCCTCTTGTTTCCTCGCATCTCTTTGTTCATTTGCCCTTTGTATTTCCTCATCTCTGTCTTTTTATTCTCTTCTCTCATATCTTTTGTTGTTCTTCTTCTATTTATATTCTCCTTTATTCTAATCTATCCTGAACATCAGCTGTTCTCTTCTTATTATCGTGTTTTCTTTGCTCTTCCGCCTTTTTCTGTTTTCTGACCTGCTCGTCATGATATAACTGCTCTCGTTTCTGCCTATCTTCTTTCCTTGCCCCTTCGTCTCTTAATCGTCTTTCTTTTTCCTTATCCTTTCCTTATAATTCATCTTGTTCTCCCCTTTGTTTCATGTCCTCAATGCTTTTACCATTGAGTTTCAATACATTCTGACCTCCCATGCATTCGTTCTGTGTGAATGCCATCTCATCAGTTCTATCCTCATCTCCTTTCCATCTCTTTACCTCTCTTCCTGTACCTAGAGATGTACTTGCTTGCATTTGATCAAATTTTTCCTTTTCACGTCTCTCCTTGTCCCTTGGGACTTTGGAGGTGATATTTCTTTCCTTGTCCTTCTCTGGCCTTCGTCACTACTTTGCGTAGGTGACTCATATAACGGGTTGCTATATTCCATTGCAGCTTTATGTTCCCTCAGTGGGTACCATCCTTCGTCTTTACTAGCTTTGCTTTTTATTTCAGATGGGCCGGGTGGCGCAGAAGGCTCTTCACCCCCCTCTTCGCATATATTCAGTATCCAATCTAACAGCTCCTCCTCCTCTTTTTCTTCTTGGTACATCTTCCAAAGTTCTAGACTAGCCAGGTGCTTGTCTAACTTTTAACCAGTGTATGTAGCATGTAAATATGTCGCTGTGTGCTGCAGGACCATTTTAGATAGTGATCCTCCTTGGGGCCATGGCATAAACATTTTGTCTGCGGTCCCTTTAACCCATTGCGCACTGTACTGTTTAAGCTTTGTTGCATGTTTCGGCAGCTGTTTGCACAAGTGTATCAGTGGAGTAATGTCTTCCATGTATAACTTGTTTACCCCCTCTTTATATATCACTTTATTATATTTGCGTTTCAAAAATCAACAGTATGAGCGAGCACCAATCGTCGCAAGCTCCAATCCCATTATTTCAACAATAGTTTTTATTTAAATCTTGCTCAAAAACCACCATCAATCCATGGCAATTGTGACGTCACGAGTTGACTTAAGTAAATAAAACATTCTTAGATAGATTCTGTCCGGCCACACAAGTTTTATGCCGTCTGCTTCCTTAGAAGCATTGTGTCCCTATATTTATTCCAAACTGGAATTTAAGCCCATCTCTTTCAGATCATCTTTAATCGATTACGGTCTCCTACGTCATCCTGCTTATGGGACCTTAGATGAAGGCTTCTGCTAGCGCTCTTTAAAACCTAGGCACTGGGTGTATTCTCTTATCGCGGCCACACTCACGATAGCGCTTTATATTGCTCAGCCACAGTTGAATCAATATTTTTCCCTTATATGTATATTATGTTACACTCTTACTCTGTCATTATATTTTGTCCCACTTCTCTCCGTTACCTTCCCTTTGCTTGTTTTTTAAGGCATGCAAGCATTGCCAAAACATTTACAGGGTAATTCATGGAATTTCGCACAAAAGTGTCGCACGCGGCTGGCGCACAGCGTGCCCGTACGAATGTCTGCGCCAGCCGCGTGCGCTAAAATCGATTTCCGCGCGCAGCGTATTCATGGATTTTCGCATCCAAAACCAGCCGTGGCACAGCGTGGCGCAGCGACCCTGCAGCAGCGCGAGTTACGCCCCCAAGAACGCCCTCGCGCAAGGAAAAGCCTTCAAAATTCCCAAATAATCACAAAGGGCTGCGCTAACCCTGGATCAGTTCACAGCGCTGGCAAACAGCAAACGTCAAGCGGGGAACGTGTATTTCAGTGGTACGCGGAAAGTTCCACACGCGATTGTCCTGTGTACGTGTGCATCAGGGGTGCGTGGGAAGTAACACACACAAAAGCAGCAGGGTACGTGTATTCCAGGGGTGCGCGGGAAGTATCACACGCAAAATCAGCAGGGTACGTGTATTTCAGGGGTGCGCGGGAAGTATCACACGCGATTCCATCAGGGTACGTGTATTCCAGGGGTGCGCGGGAAGTATCACACGCAAAAGCAGCACGGTACGTGTATTTCAGGGGTGCGCAGGAAGTATCACACGCGATTCCATCAGGGTACGTGTATTACAGGGGTGTGGGGGGAGCACCACACGTGAATTGAACGTGTGGGTCCTCCCAGGTGTTCCCTCTACAACCTCCACGGCCCCTGCAGGTGGCCCACACCACAGGGGCCTACCCTGCACATGTCCTGCAGGCACCCCATCCACCATGGCCATGCCCCCCAGCCAACCCACATGTCACCATGCACTACTGCCCACCAACGCATGTCCCCCTGCACCCCCAGCCCCCAGGGGCCGCCTCCACCAGGCCCCCACTCATGTCTCCCTGCACCCCCACCCCCCAGCAGTGCAGGGGCACCCTCCACCAGGCCCCCACTCATGTCCCCCTGCACCCTCACCCCCCCCAGCCACCAGGGGCAGCCTCCACCAGGCCCCCATCTATGTCTACCACCACCCCCACCCCCCAGCAGTGCAGGGGCACCTTCCACCAGGCCCCCACTGATATCCCCCTGCACCCCACCCCCCAGCCACCAGGGGCAGCCTCCACCAGGCCCCCACCCATGTCTACCACCACCCCCACCCTCCAGCAGTGCAGGGGCAGCCTCCACCAGGCCCCACCCATGTCTACCACCACCCCCCAGCAGTGCAGGGCCAGCCTCCACCAGGCCCCCACTCATGTCTCCCTGCACCCCCACCCCCAGCCACCAGGGGCAGCCTCCACCAGGCCCCCACTCATGTCCCCCTGCACCCCCACTCCCCAGCCACCAGGGGCAGCCTCCACCAGGCCCCCACTCATGTCCCCCTGCACCCCCACCCCCCAGCCACCAGGGGCAGCCTCCAACAGGCCCCCACCCATGTCTACCACCACCACCACCCCCCAGCAGTGCAGGGGCAGCCTCCACCAGGCCCCCACTCATGTCCCCCTGAACCCTCACCCCCCAGCCACCAGGGGCAGCCTCCACCAGGCCCCACCCATGTCTACCACCACCACCACCCCCCAGCAGTGCAGGGGCAGCCTCCACCAGGCCCCCACCCATGTCTACCACCACCCCCACCCCCCAGCAGTGCAGGGGCACCCTCCACCAGGCCCCCACCCATGTCTACCACCACCCCCACCCCCCAACAGTGCAGGGGCAGCCTCCACCAGGCCCCCACTCATGTCCCCCTGCATCCCCACCCCCCAGCCACCAGGGGCAGCCTCCACCAGGCCCCCACCCATGTCTACCAGCACCCCCACCCCCCAACAGTGCAGGGGCAGCCTCCACCAGACCCCCACTCATGTCTCCCTGCACCCCCACCCCCCAGCCACCAGGGGCACCCTCCACCAGGCCCCCACCCATGTCTACCACCACCCCCAGCAGTGCAGGGGCAGCCTCCACCAGGCCCCCACTCATGTCTCCCATCACCCCCAGCCCCCAGCCACCAGGGGCAGCCTCCACCAGGCCCCCACTCATGTCCCCCTGCATTCCCACCACCCAGCCACCCGAGGCAGCCTCCACCAGGCCTCCACCCATCTCTCCCTGCACCCCCACCCCCCAGCCACCAGGGGCAGCCTCCACCAGGCCCCCACTCATGTCTCCCTGCACCCCCACCCCCTAGCAGTGCAGGGGCACCCTCCACCAGGCCCCCACTCATGTCCCCCTGCACCCGCACCCCCCAGCCACCAGGGGCAGCCTCCACCAGGCCCTCACCCATGTCTACCACCACCCCCACCCCCCAGCAGTGCAGGGGCAGCCTACACCAGGCCCCCACCCATGTCTACCACCACCCCCACCCCCCAGCAGTGCAGGGGCACCCTCACCAGGCCCCCACCCATGTCTACCACCACCCCCACCCCCCAGCAGTGCAGGGGCAGCCTCCACCAGGCCCCCACTCATGTCCCCCTGCACCCCCAACCCCCAGCCACCAGGGGCAGCCTCCACCAGGCCCCCACTCATGTCTACCACCACCCCACCCCCCAGCAGTGCAGGGCCAGCCTCCACCAGGCCCCCACTCATGTCTCCCTGCACCCCCAACCCCCAGCCACCAGGGGCAGCCTCCACCAGGCCCCCACTCATGTCCCCCTGCACCCCCACCCCCCAGCCACCAGGGACAGCCTCCACCAGGCCCCCACTCATGTCCCCTTGCACCCCCACCCCCCAGCCACCAGGGGCAGCCTCCACCAGGCCCCCACCCATGTCTACCACCACCCCCACCCCCCAGCAGTGCAGGGGCAGCCTCCACCAGGCCCCCACTCATGTCTCCCTGCACCCCCACCCCCCAGCCACCAGGGGCAGCCTCTACCAGGCCCCCACTCATGTCCCCCTGCACCCCCTCCCCCCAGCCACCAGGGGCAGCCTCCACCAGGCCCCCACTCATGTCCCCCTTGCACCTCCACCCCCCAGCCACCAGGGGCAGCCTCCACCAGGCCCCCACCCATGTCTACCACCCCCCCACCCCCCAGCAGTGCAGGGGCAGCCTCCACCAGGCCCCCACACATGTCTCCCTGCACCCCCACCCCCCAGCTACCAGCCACCAGGGGCAGCCTCCACCAGGCCCCCACAATCTAGATCCCTGGCCCATATGGTCAGCCTCCAAATGCCAAACACCCACCCGCGTATTGCATCCACCCACTTAGAAATGGCAAAAACATGATCGAACCACAATTGCAAGTTTGCAAATGAACACATGTCCCTCACATACACCCAATGGGTGTCAGTGAATGTCAAAACCCATATCATGATATGCATGAAACCAATGAGATGATACTACAAATTAATGTTTGAAGAAAAAATATGTATTAAACGCAACATAAATTGAATCAAAAATAAATAAACAATAATTGAATTTTTTTAAAAATAAACCAGCAGGTACGTGAAAAAATGCAAAACCACAAATCATAATGCAAACGAAAGGTGTCCAAAGTCACAGTCCACAAAAGTTAATCCAATGGAAAATTAAAATCGAAAACCATTGCTCCATGGGGAAATCATAAAAATGACAATCCAAAAGTCAACTATGTAAATATAAACAATCCAGGGTCCATGATCCCAACCGAAGAAATGAAACCTATCTAATAACACTACCTAAAAAAATAAACTATATACAAAAATCTGGGCCATTGTCCAAAAGGTCCAAAAAAAATGCTAAACCAAAGGAAACCTAACACTAACTACAGAACTATTTACAAGGGCAGCGGACTAATCCGACGGCTCACTTCGGGATGTTCAGGGCCAGGGCATCATCAAACTCCTGCTCAATGTCCCGGAGGCGCTCCTCCTCCATGGCCCCGAGGGTCCGCAGGGCCGTCCACATGTTCCCCCCAAACTCCCTGCGATTGCCTCGAGGCACTCGGCACGCCTCAGGGCCCTCCGCATGGAGTTCTCCGCCCTGACCATCGTGAGCCGTGCCTCTTCCGCCCGCTGCCGCTCCGCATCTATGGCGTGGCCCAACCGCTGCCACACGGAAGACACTTCCCATCCTAGGTCCTCCTGCCCTCTGGCCGATGCCTGCCCCTCCGATGTGGAAGGCCCCGAGCCATCATGGCTCCCACCACGTTGCTGCTGCTGCTGCGCCTCTGCCCGTGCACTGCCTCCTGCTGCCTGCACATCCTCCGCTGGCTTGGGTGCAGTCGTTGATGTGGCCACCCCTGCTGGACATCCGACTCCCGACTGTGGCAGGGATGCCATCTCCACCAGCCTGGCCGCACCGTCAGAGGCAGCTCCACAGGGCACCCAGGTGACTGATGGGTGGGAAGATGGCACGGAGGACGACTGGCGCATAGGGGGTTCAGTTGAGGAGGGGGTCTGAGCAAGCCCCATCAAACGGAGGAATCCGTCCTGGGTGACCTGTCCCAGTAGGCCGACGCAGTCAACGAGCCATTTGAGATGACGTGCAGTCTCCTCATGAAAAGACTGCAGGTCACCTCGCATGGCCCGTTGACGCAACGCCACACCAGTAAGGACAGGCTCAACTCGGACCCGGATAGCCACGTCCGCAGGCAGAGGAAGGCCAGTTGTCGTGAGCTCATCCCCTGCCTGAAAACGGGTCTGGACGTAGGCATCCCTGCTGGTGCAAGATGATGCAGTGACAGGATCAGGGACAGGATTGCACACAGGCACCTCCGCGGCGACCTGTGCTGCCTCCTGTCCCTGGTCCTGCACTGCACCTCACGCACCAGTGGAATCCCCACCTCCAGACCCCGTCTCTGTTGCTTGCACGGCCTCCTCCTCCACCAAACCCCCACCAAGCTGGATGACTCCATGCCATCTTCCCCCGTTGGGCCCTGTGGGGTCCCAGCTGCCCCTTCTGCTGCCGAGGAGTCCAACTCCGACCTCCGCCTCTTGGACCTCCCCCTGACAGCTGCGGCCTGGGATGCGGCACCGGACTCCTAACTCCCCGACGAGATCACAACCTGGGAGGGGAGCCGGGCCTTGCGTCTCCGGCTGGCGGTGCGATCCCCGCCGCTGTGCTCCACAGCACCTTCTCCGCCCTCTTCATCAGTTGACGCTGCAGACGGGGAGAAATGAAACACAGGCATCAGGGCACTGTACAATGGACACATACACACATGACAGTTACACATGAGTGGCATTGGCAAACCTCAGACATGGCATTACAATCGGCAACACACATGTCATTTCTACATACACACATGACCCATACCACAGCCACATCGCAACTGCCAGCACCATCCATACACATACAACAGCATGAGCAGGCAAAGGTGAGCCAGACATCACATGCAACACAGGGAGTGCACTACACATGCACGCACACCACCACACTTGCATGCATGTGTACACCTCAGCCAACTGTCACAGTGTTCCGATGGGCATCCATGTCATATCTGCCAATCAGGCTTCCACATCCCGCTGTCACATGCATCCATGTTGCATCACTGTTGCACCCTTGTCAAATACACACACATGCACATGTACACAGTGCTGATACATGCAGCTGAAAACAACATACATGCGTGACATCACGACCATGCCTACTTACATACACATTCATCCAAACATGTGTGCCCACGCAACTGCATTTGGCATGCAAGCCTAAACACACAAGCACCATCCATGTCTCACACATGACAGCCCTCGCATGTGTTAGCCGCACGGCCCTGTACACCCCCACCCATACTTGGCCCCATACAAACATATGTGCAACCGGCACATCACCACACGCACAGTTTACAATCATGATGCATGTACACTTACCGCTCGACTCCAGACGGGTCTGCCTCTCAAGGACCTGGACGTGGAGCGCTGGGGATATGCGTTCCAGGACCCTCATCTGATCTTCCGACAAGTGGCCCCGGCGTCCCTTAGCATCCGCTGCCTTCAAGAGGCACCGGGCCTTGTTCAGGGTCCTGGACCTGAAGTCCTCCCAGCGCTTCTTGACATGTTGGAAGTCGCGGACTGCCACCCCCTCCACGTTGATCACGTGTTATGAGGGAAACACCCGCGCGCATCACGTCACAGACGCGCTCACATGCTAAGGGCCCTTGGTCCAATGAAATAGCATATGCGTGCTGACGTGCATACGCGCTAAGGGCCTTTCCTCGATTTACACGCAGACGTGCAGGATTTTCACGTGCAAAATCACTCCGTATCAAGCTGGCCACGCGTAAGCACACGGAAGACCACGCTCCTGCCCACAAGGCCGAATTACTGCCCCCCAGAGCCCCGAGCATGCTCCCACCTGCCATCTGGTGCTGCCTGACTGCCCGCTGCCCACGTGCCCTGCCATTTGCTGCCTGCACATCAGCCAGGGGTGCTGTTGCTGTGACCACCCCTGCTGGAACCGAAGACTCCCGACTGGGATTCCATCGCTCCACAGCACAGCCCCAGAACCCAGTTGCCCACCCACTCCTGCCTCTGGGGTTGTCATGTCGGGCACTGCAACATCTGGCACCACTGACAACCCCCGGCCAGAGAGGCAGAGGGGCACCAGCTTCAGTGCCAGGGAAGTTGGTGTCCTGGTGGACCAAGTCCTGTCCTGGGGCAGTATGATGCCCTCTACGGAAGGGTGCGCGCCGACAAGGAAGGACGGACTCGGATCTGGACCGACATCGTGACTGCCATCTACGTGGAGGGGGTGGCAGTCGGCGACTTCCAACATGTCAAGAAGCGCTGGGAGGACTTCAGGTCCAGGACCCTGAACAAGGCCCGGCGCCTCTTGAAGGCAGCGGATGCTAAGGGGTGCCGGGGCCACTTGTCGGAAGATCAGATGAGGGTCCTGGAACGCATATCCCCAGCGCTCCACGTCCAGGTCCTTGAGAGGCAGACCCGTCTGGAGTCGAGCGGTAAGTGTACATGCATCATGATTGTAAGCTGTGCGTGTGGTGATGTGCCAGTAGTGTGCCGGTTGCACATATGTTTGTATGGGGCCGAGTATGGGTGGGGGTGTACAGGGCCTTGCGGCTAACACATGCGAGGGCTGTCATGTGTGAGACATGGATGGTGCTTGTGTGTGTAGGCTTGCATGCCAAATGCAGTTGCGTGGGCACACATGTTTGGATGAATGTGTATGTAAGTATGCATGGTCGTGATGTCACGCATGTATGTTGTTTTCAGCTGCATGTATCAGCACTGTGTACATGTGCATGTGTGTGTATTTGACAAGGGTGCAACAGTGATGCAACATGGATGCATGTGACAGCGGGATGTGGAAGCCTGATTGGCAGATGTGACATGGATGCCCATCGAACACTGCAACAGTTGGCTGAGGTGTACACATGCATGCAAGTGTGGTGGTGTGCGTGCATGTGTAATGCACTCCCTGTGTTGCATGTGATGTCTGGCTCACCTTTGCCTGCTCATGCTGTTGTATGTGTATGGATGGTGCTGGCAGTTGCGATGTGGCTGTGGTATGGCTCATGTGTGCATGTAGAAATGACATGTGTGTTGCCGATTGTGATGCCATGTCTGAGGTTTGCCAATGCCACTCATGTGCAACTGTCATGTGTGTATGTGTCCATTGTACAGTGCCCTGATGCCTGTGTTTCATTTCTCCCCGTCTGCAGCGTCAACTGATGAAGAGGGCGGAGAAGGTGCTATGGAGCACAGCGGCGGGGATCGCACCGCCAGCCGGAGACGCAAGGCCCGGCTCCCCTCCCAGGTTGTGATCTCGTCGGGGAGTGAGGAGTCCGGTGCAGCGTCCCAGGCCGCAGCTGCTGGGGGGAGGTCCAAGAGGTGGAGGTCAGAGTTGGACTCCTCGGCAGCAGAAGGGGCAGCTGGGACCCCACAGGGCCCAACGGGGGAAGATGGCACAGAGTCATCAGGTTGGTGAGGGGTTTGGTGGAGGAGGAGGCCGTGCAAGCAACAGAGACGGGGTCTGGAGGTGGGGATTCCACTGGTGCTAGTGGTGCAGTGCAGGACCAGGGACAGGAGGCAGCACAGGTCGTCGCGGAGGTGCCTGTGTGCAATCCTGTCCCTGATCCTGTCACTGCATCATCTTGCACCAGCAGAGATGCCTACGTCCAGACCCGTTTTCAGGCAGGGGATGAGCTCATGACAACTGGCCTTCCTCTGCCTGCGGATGTGGCTATCCGGTTCCGAGTTGAGCCTGTCCTGACTGGTGTGGCATTGCGTCAACGGGCCATGCGAGGTGACCTGCAGTCTTTTCATGAGGAGACTGCACATCATCTCGAATGGCTCGTTGACCGCGTCGGCCTACTGGGACAGGTCACCCAGGCCGGATTCCTCCGTTTGATGGGGCTTGCTCACACCCCCTCCTCAACTGAACCCCCTATGCGCCAGTCGTCCTCCGTGCCATCTTCCCACCCATCAGTCACCTGGGTGCCCTGTGGAGCTGCCTCTGACGGTGCGGCCAGGCTGGTGGAGGAGGCATCCCTGCCACAGTCGGGATTCGGACGTCCAGCAGGGGTGGCCACATCAATGACTGCACCCAAGCCAGCGGAGGATGTGCAGGCAGCAGGAGGCAGTGCACGGGCAGAGGCGCAGCAGCAGCAGCAACGTGGTGGGAGCCATGATGGCTCGGGGCCTTCCACATCGGAGGGGCAGGCATCGGCCGGAGGGCAGGAGGACCCAGGACGGGAAGTGTCTTCCATGTGGCAGCGGTTGGGCCACGCCATAGATGCGGAGCGGCAGCGGGCGGAAGAGGCACGGCTCACGATGGTCAGGGCGGAGAACTCCATGCGGAGGGCCCTGAGGCATGCCGAGTGCCTCGAGGCAATCCGCAGGGAGTTTGGGGGGGAACATGTGGACGGCCCTGCGGACCCTCGGGGCCATGGAGGAGGAGCGCCTCCGGGACATTGAGCAGGAGTTTGATGATGCCCTGGCCCGGAACATCCCGAAGTGAGCCGTCGGACTAGCCCGCTGCCCTTGTAAATAGTTCTGTAGTTAGTGTTAGGTTTCCTTTGGTTTAGCATTTTTTTTTACCTTTTGGACAATGGCCCACATTTTTGTATATAGTTTATTTTTTTAGGTAGTGTTATTAGATAGGTTTCATTTCTTCGGTTGGGATCATGGACCCTGGATTGTTTATCTGTACATAGTTGACTTTTGGATTTTCATTTTTTTTATGATTTCCCCATGGAGCAATGGTTTTCGATTTTAATTTTCCATTGGATTAACTTTTGTGATCTGTGACTTTGGACACCTTTCGTTTGCATTATGATTTGTGGTTTTGCATTTTTTCATGTACCTGCGGGTTTATTTTTAAAAAATTTCAATTATTATTAATTTATTTTTGATTCAATTTATGTTGCGTTTAATACATATTTTTTCTTCAAACTTCAATGTGTAGTATCATCTCATTGGTTTCATGCATATCATGATATGGGTTTTGACATTCACTGACACCCATTGGGTGTATGTGAGGGACATGTGTTCATTTGCAAACTTGCAATTGTGGTTCGATCATGTTTTTGCCATTTCTAAGTGGGTGGATGCAATACTCGGGTGGGTGTTTGGCATTTGGAGGCTGACCATAAGGGCCAGGGATCTAGATTGTGGGGGCCTGGTGGAGGCTGCCCCTGCACTGCTGGAGGGTGGGGGTGCAGGGGGACATGAGTGGGGGCCTGGTGGAGACTGCCCCTGGTGGCTGGGGGGTGGGGGTGCAGGGAGACATGAGTGGGGGCCTGGTGGTGGCTGCCCCTGCACTGCTGGGGGGTGGGGGTGGTGGTAGACATGGGTGGGGGCCTGGTGGAGGCATCCCCTGGTGGCTGGGGGGTGGGGGTGCAAGGGGGACATGAGTGGGGGCCTGGTGGAGGCTGCCCCAGGTGGCTGGGGGGTGGGGGTGCAGGGGGACATGAGTGGGGGCCTGGTGGAGGCTGCCCCTGGTGGCTGGGGGGTGGGGGTGCAGGGAGACATGAGTGGGGGCCTGGTGGAGGCTGCCCCTGCACTGCTGGGGGGTGGGGGTGGTGGTAGACATGGGTGGGGGCCTGGTGGAGGCTGCCCCTGGTGGCTGTGGGGTGGGAGTGCAGGGGGACATGAGTGGGGGCCTGGTGAAGGCTGCCCCTGGTGGCTGGGGGGTGGGGGTGCAGGGAGACATGAGTGGGGGCCTGGTGGAGGCTGCCCCTGCAGTGCTGGGGGGTGGGGGTGGTGGTAGACATGGGTGGGGGCCTGGTGGAGGCTGCCCCTGGTGGCTGGGGGTGGGGGTACAGGGGGACATGAGTGGGGGCCTGGTGGAGGCTGCCCCTGCACTGCTGGGGGGTGGGGGTGGTAGTAGACATGGGTGGGGGCCTGGTGGAGGCTGCCCCTGGTGGCTGGGGGGTGGGGGTGCAGGGGGTCATGAGTGGGGGCCTGGTGGAGGGTGCCCCTGCACTGCTGGGGGGGTGGGGGTGCAGGGAGACATGAGTGGGGGCCTGGTGGAGGCTGCCCCTGGTGGCTGGGGGGTGGGGGTGCAGGGAGACATGGGTGGGGGCCTGGTGGAGACTGCCCCTGGTGGCTGGGGGGTGGGGGTGCAGGGGGACATGAGTGGGGGCCTGATGGAGGCTGCCCCTGCACTGCTGGGGGGTGGGGGTGGTGGTAGACATGGGTGGGGGCCTGGTGGAGGCTGCCCCTGGTGGCTGGGGGGTGGGAGTGCAGGGGGACATGAGTGGGGGCCTGGTGGAGGCTGCCCCTGGTGGCTGGGTGGTGGGGGTGCAGGGGGACATGAGTGGGGGCCTGGTGGAGGCTGCCCCTGGTGGCTGGGGGTGGGGGTGCAGGGAGACATGGGTGGGGGCCTGGTGGAGGCTGGCCCTGCACTGCTGGGGGGGGTGGTGGTAGACATGGGTGGGGGCCTGGTGGAGGCTGCCCCTGCACTGCTGGGGGTGGTGGTAGACATGGGTGGGGGCCTGGTGGAGGCTGCCCCTGGTGGCTGGGGGGTGGGGGTGCAGGGGACATGAGTGGGGGCCTGGTGGAGGGTGCCCCTGCAATGCTGGGGGGTGGGGGTGGTGGGAGACATGGGTGGGGGCTTGGTGGAGGCAGCCCCTGGTGGCTGGGGGGTGGGGGTGCAGGGGGACATGAGTGGGGGCCTGGTGGACTGTGCCCCTGCACTGCTGGGGGTGTGGGGGTGCAGGGAGACATGAGTGGGGGCCTGGTGGAGGCTGCCCCTGGTGGCTGGGGGGTGGGGGTGCAGGGAGACATGGGTGGGGGCCTGGTGGAGGCTGCCCCTGGTGGCTGGGGGGTGGGGGTGCAGGGGGACATGAGTGGGGGCCTGGTGGAGGCTGCCCCTGCACTGCTGGGGGGTGGGGGGTGGTGATAGACATGGGTGGGGGCCTGGTGGAGGCTGCCCCTGGTGGCTGGGGGGTGGGAGTGCAGGGGGACATGAGTGGGAGCCTGGTGGAGGCTGCCCCTGGTGGCTGGGGGGTGGGGGTGCAGGGGGACATGAGTGGGGGCCTGGTGGAGGCTGCCCCTGGTGGCTGGGGGGTGGGGGTGCAGGGAGACATGAGTGGGGGCCTGGTGGAGGCTGGCCCTGCACTGCTGGGGGGTGGGGGTTGTGGTAGACATGGGTGGGGGCATGGTGGAGGCTGCCCCTGCACTGCTGGGGGGTGGGGTGGTGGTAGACATGGGTGAGGGCCTGGTGGAGGCTGCCCCTGGTGGCTGGAGGGTGGGGGTGCAGGGGGACATGAGTGGGGGCCTGGTGGAGGGTGCCCCTGCACTGCTGGGGGGTGGGGGTGGTGGTAGACATGGGTGGGGGCCTGGTGGAGGCTGCCCCTGGTGGCTGGGGGGTGGGGGTGCAGGGGGACATGAGTGGGGGCCTGGTGGAGGGTGCCCCTGCACTTCTGGGAGGTGGGGGTGCAGGGAGACATGAGTTGGACATGAGTGGGGGCCTGGTGGAGGCTGCCCCTGGGGGCAGGGGGACATGCGTTGGTGGGCAGTAGTGCAAGGTGACATGTGGGTTGGCTTGGGGGCATAACCATGGTGGATGGGGTGCCTGCAGGACATGTGCAGGGTAGGCCCCTGTGGTGTGGACCACCTGCAGGGGCCGTGGAGGGTGTAGAGGGAACACCTGGGAGGACCCACACGTGCAATTCACGTGTGGTGCTCCCTGCGCACCCCCGTAATACACGTACCCTGATGGTATCGCATGTGATATTTCCTGCGCACCCCTGAAATACACGTACCATGCTGCTTTTGCGTGTGATACTTCCCGCGCACCCCTGGAATACACGTACCCTGCTGATTTTGCGTGTGATACTTCCCGCGCACCCCTGGAATACACGTACCCTGCTGCTTTTGCGTGTGATACTTCCCGTGCACCCCTGGAATACAAGTACCCTGCTGTTTTTGCGTGTGATACTTCCCGTGCACCCCTGGAATACACGTACCCTGATGGGATCGCGTGTGATACTTCCCGCGCACCCCTGAAATACACGTGCCCTGCTGATTTTGCATGTGATACTTCCCGCGCACCCCTGAGATACACGTGCCCTGCTGCTTTTGCATGTGATACTTCCCGCGCACCCCTGAAATACACGTACCCTGCTGCTTTTGCGTGTGTTACTTCCCACGCACCCCTGATGCACACGTACACAGGACAATCGCGTGTGGAACTTCCCGCGTACCACTGAAATACACGTTCCCCGCTTGGAGTTTGCTGTTTGCCAGCCCTGTGAATTGGTCCAGGGTTAGCACAGCCCTTTGCGATTATTTGGGGATTTTGAAGGCTTTTCCTTGCGCGAGGGCGTCCTTGGGGGCAAAACTGGCGCTGCTGCAGGGTCGCTGCGCCCCGCTGCGCCACGGCTGGCTTTGGATGCGAAAATCCATGAATACGCTGTGCGCAGAAATCGATTTTAGCGCATGCGGCTGGCGCAGACATTCACACGGGCACGCTGTGCGCCAGCCGCGTGCAACACTTTTGTGCGAAATTCCATGAATTACCCTGTTAGTCTTTTTTACTCACTGTTTGCATGTTTTTCATCTCCAGACACTTGGGATCACTGCCTTCATTACTGCCTCTCTGTGGGAGGGGTTTTTGGGAGAAAGCAAAGGTCTTGTCGCACCTAACCTGCAGGGTTTTCAATTAATCTAACTACTATCTACGGGGAGCTTCTCGTTCTATAAGCCCGATGGCAAAGGACTTGTGATATTGCTGAGGACCCGAAGTCAGTCATGTCGACGGCCGATGGGTATCTTATTTAATCAAACCATCAATATCTGCTACCAAGTGAACTGGATGATCTCCAAACAGCCCTATAATATAGTAGCAGTACCCTCGGGATACTCATGCATCAAATAACTATGACAACTCAATAGTTTGTCAAAAGGAATCTGTTTAATGACAAGTTCATAAAACGGGCAGTACAAACAACATCAGCAACCACTCGATCTTCTCGTTCTCTTCACTTTTAGAAAAAACACAGTTTTTATATCAATAATTCGTCATTGCTGATAACATTCTACGTGGCAACTCGTAAAAACCTAACATGCAACGTGATTGGTTATAGGAAGGTAAATTTTACATAGGTACTATATCTGTATGTGGTAACGGGGAGAGGGGATTGGATAATCAATGTCAGGTGGGGCACCTAAGCCCTCCCTTCAAAATGGCCACTATGAACGTCACTAAAAGTACGACATCCCACTGGCTCCACGCAATATAGGACCCTAGATTACATGGTCCACTATGATTGGGTTGGCATCAACCCCACTCATACTTTTCCATCTATGTCTAGCAGCACGCAGAAAGAACATCTAGGTGCAGAGGAGCTCGCCTTCACCCCAGCTCCCCACCAATTATCTTACAATCAATCATCACTTCAGTAACCATGTGTCAATTACTGCTTTGTATTTTGGCCTTGAGTCTGCTCTGTGGTCTTGAGAACTTTTAAGGAGTTTGGGCATGGCAGAGATCCATGCGTAGGTGTGAAAGTCTCACTCTTCCAGCCTGCCTTGTCACGTTACTGGACAACATGAAATTGGCTTTTTCTCTGTGTCTTTTGTATATTTGATTTAATTCTAACAGTCCTCTGCCATCTGTGGCTTATCTTGACCTTTCTGAACAGGATCTTCTATTCTTTTCTCCTTAATTGTATCCAATGTCGGCCTTTTACAGCCAGATAAGACCTTGGCATGATCATCCTCAGCTGGGGTTCGTGCTGCCTTTGTTCTTGATTTTTGTACTGCGACACACTACTTTTGAGGCCTTTAGTAACCTTTTGTTCAATTCTGTTCATGTGCATAGTGGAATTCTATTTATACATAAAGTGCTTTCGAGGTACATACTTATTATAAAGCATAAGCAAGCTTCACAATTTCTTTGCTTCTTGCGGTTATTTGCATCTATACACGTTTAAACTGACTGAATATCTTCCTCATGTATGTGGCATGACTTTCTTCATTCTAACATCAATGCCTTCATTGCGGGTTCAAAAATGTCATTCATCCATGGTGTCTCATCTCTTGTCAGCATTCTCAGGTCATTATATCTTCTATGTGTGCGTCAGTACGATATTTTATGACGTCACCATTCATTTTCCTTCATTATCTTCTTGATTTCTTCGGATACTCCATTCTTACAACCGTCATTTTGTCTTGACTGTAAATATGGCTTCGCCAATGGATACCTTACTGTCCATGTTTTCTTAGGTGTCGGTACTTCAATAGGTGCTGTTATTCTGATAGGTACTGGGCAGAGCCCATATGCTGCTCTCTGATGGTTTGTTCATCATGTTCATCATACGTCACATATTTTGGTGTGAAAGTAACAGGCACTACAAGGGGGGCAACACTTGACACTTCCTCTTCAAGGCAGTGTATTAAGCACAAGTGCTGCAAATGCAACAGGCAGATACAGCAGAATGAAAACACAGGACAGCTAATGACACCTAGAGTAGGGGGTTTCACTGTGGTAGGAGGAAGTCCTTTTACAAGTACAGTGATAAGCATGTACCCACAATAGGACAGCTCACAGAGTGACTTGATGTGTTCAGTAATATCGGTGACACCAGACCCCCCAAGAGGAACCAAGGGTTGATGTGATGATAGGAGGCAAATCTTTTTCTTTTTTAGTAGACACTGGGGCTGCTCGTTCATGTATACAAGAAAGAAAATAGCCAGTGTCGGGAAATGCCATGAATGTGCAAGGTTTCTCTGGAGCTATGAGTTGCGTTCCTTTTACTGATGAATTACCAGCCTCCATAGGAGAGTTTGACATATCTGTTCCATTATTGTATTCAAGGCAGACACTGGTTAACATTCTAGGACGCGATTTAATGATAAAGCTTAAAATGATGATTACTTTTACCGATGAAGGCATACTGTGTACTTCTTCAGGGATACATTATATGAATGTGGGCGAATTTATGTTGGCAGTTACATGGCAAATGGCTTTGCAAGGAATGCCATTAGAGCCAGAAGTTTTTCTTTATGAGGTATGCATTTTTTTGACAGGGCTACCTGGCCTAGTGGGAAGGATTATGAGAATACCTGATGAGTTTTTGTTCAGGCAACAGATACCTATGGACGAAGAGGGGGACAGACTATTCCCCCAGAGTTAAATGCAGCCATAGTGCTAGGAGAATTGGCCATGCTCAAAGGAAAAGATGAGGACAGGCCATGGAGAACAGTAATTGCCATCGGGGAAGGTTATAGATTAACTGATGTCACTGATGAGGATATGTTTAGAGATGATCCATCGGGTAATGAAGTAATATTCAAGATGAGTATTACATATTGGATCAGAATAGAGAAAAAAGAAATCCCACAGCGAATGGCGATAGTGAAGCAGCGCCCAGCATTTTTTGATGAAGATTTGGAAAAAGTGCCAAATTCTTTATGGACTACAGGCCCCTATGATGTAGGCCTATTTAAGGGGTTAGGGGAGGTTAAGATTAAGCTGAAGCCAGTAGCAATTTTACCTCAAGCAAGACAGTAACCAATGTCTCGAGAGGCTGATGAAGGTATTTTTAAGACTATATCAGCCCTGATGAAACAAGGTATTTTAGTGACATCAGAGTCACGGTGTAATACCGTGGTGTATCCGATTAAAAAATCAAAGGGAGAGTCGTGGAGATTTATTCAAGATATGAGACCGATTAACCAGATTGTGGAGGCAAAGTTTCATTTAGTTCTGAATCCCGGCGACGACACTATGTAGTATCCCAGCAGAGGCACAATATTTCATGGTGATTGACTTGTAAAATGCGTTTTTCTCAATCCCGTTGCATAAGGACTCCCAAGACCTTACGTCATTTACGTTTTGCCAAACTGAGCTAAAGAGCACTCGTTTGCCCCAAGGGTACTGTGAGTCTGCATCGATCTTTAATAGACTCCTGCAGATGGACCTAAGCAATATTGATTTGAAAAGTGTTGTGCTGCAGTACGTAGATGACATTTTGGTATATAGCACGACAGAAGATGAGGGCAGGCAAGATTTGATTGAGTTAATAACTATTTTAGCAGACAGGGGATATAAAGTGAACAAGGAGAAGTTGCAATATTGTCAAAAAGAAGTGTTGTATATAGCTCAGTTAAACTCACATGAGGGGTAGAGAGTCACGCCTGAAAGAGCTGAGGCAATTATGAAAACAGCAAAACCTCACACGATGAAACAAATGCAGCAGGTTTTTGGGATTATGCAACTATGTTGGAGCGTGGGTATTTGGTTATAGTTCATACACAAGACCCCTTTTGCAGGATCTGAAGAAAGCACAAGTGAATAAAGAAAGAATAGAATGGACTGAGCAAATAGAGGAAGGTTTTGAAGTATTGAAGAAAGCAATTTGTACAGCTCCAGTTTTAGGAATTCCCAACTATGATGAGGAATCTTTTTTGTTCTCACATATGAATGGGACAGTTATGATAGCGGTGCTTACACAGAGGACTACATTGGGGTACAAACACCTGGCATAGTACAGTGGGATTTTAGATCCAGTTATGAGAGGACACTTTCCCTGCGAACAATTGCTGGCAGCAGCCTCGTTAGCAATAAAGAAGTCTACTAGTATTGTGATGGGTTGTTCTATTACACTGTTTGTTGAGCATGCTTTGTTTGCTCTTCTGGAGAAACCTAAGGGTACATTGGCATCTCAGAGGACTTCCGCATATGAGGTAGTTATATCGAATACAGCAATCAAAATAGTCAGGTGTAAAACAGTGAACCCTGTCACGTTTGTAGCCGAACCTGTGGCAGAGGGTGAGCATGTGCATGATTGCACTAATTACGAGGAGTTCTACAACGATATCCCGGGCGTAAAGGAAAATGCATTAGCAGGGGGGAGATTCTTTTTATTGACAGGTCTTCAAAAATTGATCAAACGGGTGGTGAAAGGCGTTCAGCTGTAGTAAGACACAGAACCAATGGTGAATTTGAGGTTGTAACGAGTGCAAGACTATGTCTCACATTTCAGCGCAAGCAGCATAATTAGTGGCGCTTATTGTCACACTCGTGAAACATGCAGGGCAGGAAGTGACGGTGTACAGTGACTCCGCCTATGTGATGTCAACCGTGCACGCAGGGCTAACACGTTGGAAAAGGATGGGCTACCGCCGGAAGAGTGTGACGCTAAGTAAAGTGCAGCTTAGTATGAGTTTTCTGAAACTTCTTTTTCAAGTGTATGGTTATTATATGGCTAATACAGTCTAGGGTGTTCCAGTAATGTGCCAAATACGTAGTTGTAGCCCCTGATGAAGTTCCAAGATGTATTCTAAGGATAACGAATGACGCATTTAGGGTAGATATAGTACCAAGGTTTTCTCTGTGCTAGTTAGATTTTTGGTGATTCTTTAGTTCGCTCAAAGGTTGCAGTGTTTACGGTTTATGTTTATAAGCACGGGAACACTTTGGCACATTACACTTTATGGTCCGTGTACTGTAAAGGTGCTGTTTTATTATTTGTATAAATGTGTTATGTAATATTTATATCTGATGTGTTTTTAATATGAACTTCTCTGCATTTTTGGTATGTTTCCCTGGTGATTGTGAGTAGGTATGAATATGTTACATACGAATAAAGTCTTATTTGTAATGGATACGCTTGTGTCTTAAGTTTATTTGATACATGCACTGGCAGAGTAGGGGGTTCTATGGTGTGTGTATGTTAGTACCACTGGGGACAACCCACCTGCTGCCTAAACAAATACCCTGGGGTTCCCATAGTTGTTTTCTATTATTATAGTTTTCTATTATTATAGCCGGTACGATAGCTTTGTGGGTTGAGCGTTCGCTGCTGCGATCTGAGTGTGATCTGCAGGTCGCAGGTTCGAAGCCCGGCAAGGCCAACTCAGCCTTTCATCTTTCCGAGGTTGATAAATGAGTACCAATTTCGGTTGGGTGATATTGTATGTAAATATGTGCTCTGTAAAGCGCTTTGGATTAAGGTGCTATATAAATAACACATCATTATCAGGTACCTACATGCATCTGTAGTCCCTGCACAGAATTGCCAAGGTTATGGAGGTGGAATTTTTTCTTGGAGGACAGAGAAGGAAAGAAGTAGAATGACCGTAAATCTTGATATCCAGATTGATAGTTTAGTACTAAAGTTTTGAGGCAAGTAAAATAAAATTAAATTGCCACTAGAAATGCATTATCAGATCGATACATACACCCAAACCAAAAGACTGCATCACAAGCGTCTGATGGGTCGAATGTAAACACAAGTCAACTTGGAAAAACCGAAGAAACTTGCAGTCCATTCTCTCATCTACTTCCGGTCCCGAAAGCATGAATATTTCATCAACATTTCAGCCAGTCTCCACAGATGCTTACACGCCCGTTCTCAGATTCTTTATCTATCTTTAACAGAGAAGAAAATTCTGTTTTAAACAGGATGTGTGCAGGATAAATTGTGTTTCTAAACGGCAATAACAAGTAGCCTACAAGTAAATCGGCACTGTAAAGTAATTCCACAATGCCTTGGAAGAGGCCCAAGATTGGCAGTTCCTAAATATATTCTTCCTGGGTAAATGGAGCGGCTGCCACCCTTTTAATGAACAATACGTGTATTCCCTTGGTAATTCGACTGAGAACGGCACTGAAGCACGTTTTTGCTCTGATAAGGGCGAGTGGAAATCTATTCAAACCCGCTGCACGCGGTTGGATGCCTCTTGCCGCTTTGGTGAAGGGACTCCGGCCCTCAGAACTACCAGCTGTTTTGATAGCTAAAATGGAAACACTACACTGATTGATTGTAGCACATGATTGGCCAAGAGGCCAAATACAGTGTTCAGTTAACTTCTTGTTGCCCACGTCCTTCCAGCAGCCCAGATTGCTGAGGGGCCACCCCCGAGATGTTGGTTGCCACAGAATGTACTACCTCCCCCGCAATTAGGAGATACATAATTGCCCTAAAGATATATTTGTGTACAGGCGCGTTATAAATGCCATATCATATCATGTCATAAAGCCAACATCCATGTGCCTTTTAAAGCTTCTGTGCACGTTTTAAGGAGGTGGGTGTGCATCCTTCGTGCGGCAGCTCCTTTGTGGAGCCTGCCTTCTCTGCTAGCTGGAACCTTTGGTGGCATGCATATGCAAATCTCGCCATTAGTGACATTTCCGCCAATAAGAGCAGAAACCAACCCAAAAAGAGAGCAGCATCAGGGGTCGCGAGGCTCAGAGCTGCAGAGGGCCATCTTACTCTTCTACGATACGATTCAAACATTGGCATAATTTAGAAGCAGATTCAGGTAAGGTTAGTGACTTTGGAAAAGTGGATATGTGTGGCGTGTGCACGCGCATGCTTGCATTCCTTTTCATTCTGGCGTAAAATGTAATCCACCTGCATTTCGCACCTGTTAAAAACAGGCAGATTCTATAGAAATCTATTGTGAATGCCATCTGCAAAGCGTAATTTGCAGAGGACCGTCACACATTTTACAAAACAGTGAGTAAAATGAAAGAGAATATGCATTTTCACCTGCATTTGCTCTCTAATTTTCCACTTCTTTCTGCAATTGTGGAAAAGTGCAAGCTGTGCACCTACCAGCAAGTAAGTGTAAACAATGCTGTTCCCCTGCATGCAATTTAAACCACATCACACAAATACACAGAATTGATACAATATGCAATGATGATTAAAGAACAATTTATGAAAAGTTATGTTAAAAACATCGATAAGAGATCAAAAAAGACCAGGTAAAAACATGATAAAAATCATTATCATTTGGCCTTGGACGTCTGCTTGCATTCACAGTAATTTGCTAATATGGGCCTATGCACACACTGATATCAACAATATACATGGTGATCCATTCTTGTATGAAATGTATATCACATTACAGTGAGACCAGAACCATATTCGTCGTAGTGTACTTAGGTACAATGCTATGTGATGCAACTTCCGGTTTTGTCAAGGGGTGAAAGGTCGTGTTCCATCACTTCCCGTGTGTCAAATTGCATCATTTCCTGTGTTGTCATCAGAGGTCGAGGGTCTTGTGATGCCACTTCTGCTACACTTGGCATTTTGGTGAAATGACGTCCCTGCCTAGAGTGTGTCATTCCTCCACAGAAATGCTCCTACCATGCCATATGAACAAGGTTAATGCTAAGCGATGTGATTCTTTTAACAATGTATCTTGAAAAAGTGCCAGCTACCATCCTTTGCCGAGGAGCACAAACCCACATCTGCTTGCAATGCTGAAGTTGGGAAGCCCTAGGGCAGGTACAGGAACTTTTTCCAGAAATGTTATTTAATTTATTCCAATTTTAGCAGTATTTCTGTTTTGGCGTGTATCTTTTTATGAAAGGGGGCCTAATTAGCTGGGCTCACTTTCAGAAACAGAATTAACTGCATAATTTGATTTTTTTTATCAATATACAAAAAATATCGACTTTCACACCTTTTCCAAGTGGCATCCTGCCACAATATGTGACAGGGACGCCTTCACAGCCCTGTCCTGGGAGGGAAGGTGCGGGCAGGCCCAACCCCTGCTTACCTGCAAAGATGGCAGCAGTGACAGTGCAGCAGCAAGGTGCTGTGGGACGGCAGGTGGGCACCCTGCAGAGAGGTGCCAGACAGGATAGACAGGCTGTGCACACTGACCTTGCACAAAGACCGCCAGCAGGATGCTGTGCATTGCCACAACACCGGCAAGGCCAGCAGCTCGGGCACCACCGGAGGATGCATGGGGCGACCGGGTACTGTAGCCCACAGGACACTGGACGCCGAGCCCAGAGGAGCCACCAGGGAGCTATGGAAAGCACAGCTAGATCAGAGAGAGTCTGCTGGAGCCCACGCAGGAAGAGGTGGAGCCAGCAGCAGTCCAAAGCAATACAGCGCTCCAGCAAACACGTCTGCTGGAGGCCACGATTCAAAGGACCTCACCACTACCCCTCCAGGGATCCCCATTTTAGAAAGAGAATCCACTAAAACACCAAAGATTTCATTAATAACTAAAGGTCTCCATGGATGCCATGTGAGTAAATATTCTACTAGCCCACCAGGGAATAAAATATCGAAAGACCCTAAAGGAAAGAGCAAACAGTCCCTCATGGACTGCCCAGCTTTTCATATGAGAAACACAGCCATACCGCATGAAAGGGGGTGGGGCTTACACGCCCTTAAGAAGCCTCCCCAGGCCCTCCCCAGCCACACCACTGGAAACATGGCAAGTCATTGGCTAGGGAAGGTGGCCAATCACGGCTGGTGGTGGGTTATTTAAGAGGTAAGCTTGGGCATAGTCAGTGTGGGTTAGTTGGTTAAGGACAGGAGGTGGGTAAGCATGTCCGAGAGACCAGAGCAGGAAAGTGCGTAAGGAGTGTGGAGCTATTTGGAGGGAAGGGTCTGTGCAGTGTTTGTGTGTGAGAGTAAGGAGTAAGTGGAGTAACAGTAGAATAGGAGTAGAGAAGAGGTAGTGGTAGTTGTACATAGTAGTAGTGGGAGTATTACAGTAGTAGGGGGAGTGAGAGGCAAGTGGTAATAGCAAAAGTAACCGCAAAGAGTGAGACTAGAGAGAGAAGAGGCAGTAGAGAAGCAGTGGTAGTAGAGAAGTGGAAGTATCAGTAGAGGGAGAGTAGTAGTTGAGAGGTGGAAGTAGTTAGAAACGGTAGTGGAGTGGAGTAATCACGAGGGAAGGGAGGTGGCAACAGAGAGTAAGTAGTAGCAGGGAGACAGAGAAGTAGGAAGGAGGGAGAACGCAACAGTGGAGAGAGCGGTAGAGTGGCAGTTGGAGGTAGTGACAGTGGTGAGAGAAGGAGTCAAGCAGAGACATAATATCAAAGGGTGGAGGGACAGTATAGTCATGGGGGAAGAGAATGTATTGGCATGCAGTGAAGGAGAGGGTCAGATGAGACTATCCATGAGTGACGAGTCAGTGGAACTGGGTGCATGGCGGCATCATCCCTAACTTCTGTAGAGAGCTAAGCGGGGCTGTGGGAGAGACCGTTAGAAGGCCAAGAAGGTGTTCGAAAACCACGGACTCAGGGAGAAAACCAGTAGATTAAGCCAGTATTAAGACACCTAAAGGTCACATGGTGATAATACTGACATCCCTGTTTTAAACGCCTGGGACAGGGAGGCGGAAAAAGGCTGGGGCAGTCGAGTGAGAGAGGGAGGGCCCTAGTGCCGACTTCCCCAAGCCCCAGTAGACACGACGATCCCAAAAATCCTCAAACCAACTCTATCTGTATTATTCTGAGTAAACACCGTTGGACTGACACATAGGAGTCAGAGTGGTTATTTGTGAAAGACGCCCCGTCACACATATCTAACTATGATGTCTGGATATTAAAACTCCCATATCTGAGCTGAATCGGTACATGTTAAAAATTCCTTCTGTGAAGACCACCAAGGGGTGTGGATTAAGATGGTTGCACTGTGAGGAGCTCTCCCTTGTCCTAAATGTCATGATTGTTTATCCTTCACTGCACACCCAACGTGATTTAGGTGTGCACAGCCCCTCAGAGAAGCCCTTGTGTCGGGGGTGTCCACATTGAGGATGAAGTGTGTAAAGAACGTAGACCACTGCAGCTTGCTGGTTTGGGTGGAGTGACAGGCACCCTCTGTAGGGTGTCCTTGGAGGACCAAGGAATTGCAGTGTAGTTGCACCGTCCCGTACCACGGAGGTCACAACAAATGCCCACGTGTTGGTGAGCTGAAGGCCAAGCACTTGAGACGGGATTGAGCTGGATGCTGTGCGGGGGGAGGACGGCCTAGTCCATGAAGGCCCACAATGGAGTAGTGAAAGAGGATTGAGGAGGTGAGCAGCGTGCCCGGAGAACCATTGGCAGGACATGTGACCTCTAGAGAGGTAGGGGGAATGGGAGACCAGACTGCCCCAGGATAGGCCCGCAAACATTCCTGCAGTACAAAGGCCCTCTGTGAGCCTCCATACCTGGAAATGTACCCAGGGCTTGTTGCTGAGAGCAGTGGAGTGGCCACTGAAAGGGGAGAACCCCAGAAGGGCTGGGGATATTCTGAGGGAAACAGCCGTCGCTGGGTGCCTGTGAGGTTGGTGGAACTGATAGAAGGGTGACCCTACACACTGGAGGGGAAGCCCACCCAGGGTATGCAGACCCTAAAGAAGTTCAGGAGGGGCACGAGAATGGTGAGTGACGAGGCAGCAGCACAAAAACAGAAGGGAGGCAGTGGTGCGCTGCTAACGCCAGCCACCAAGGAAAACATTCATGGCATTTTACAGGAGATTAAGGCCCTCAGAGGAGACATCCAAGCCTCAATTTCGGATATGCACATAAGGGTGGATATGCTGGACAACAAAATTGAGGGCATTGAAAATAATCAACTCAATGCAGACCTCTTAGAGATGAAATATGAAGCTAGATTGCTTGACCTAGAAAGTAAGGATGAGGATGTCCAGTTGAAACTCGACGACCTGGAGACCGGGGAAAGGAGACATAACCTGCAGGTGTTTGGCCTTAAAGAACAAAGGGGGAAGAAGGCTGAGGATGTCATAAAGAAGGTCAAGCCATTGGTGAACATACCTTTTGCGGACAGTGGTGGTAAGGGGGTTGAAATAGAATGAACGCACAGAGGCAGTGATGATGGAGAGAATGGCCCCAGGACTGTGGTGGTTCAGATCCATCATTATGGCGAGAAGGCAGAAGTATTGGAGAGAGTGAAACACCTGGTGAAAAATCCAATAGGAGGGGGATGAGTTGCGGATCTACCAGGATCTATTCAACTTTACGTTGCCCTGCTGAAGGGACTGGTGACAACTGACTGTGGTGGCAGAATGACAAAGGGATCCAATATAGATGGGCTTACCCATTTGCGCTAAGATTTGAAGTCAAGGGTGCAGACTACCGGGTCGGGATGGAGGCAGCACAGTCCTATGACATCTTTTGAAGGAAGTGCCAGACAGAGAGCACCCGCCAAAGGGTGAGGTGATGTTGGTGGATCATGGACAGCGCAGGGGCCTCCAGCTAAGAAAGAGAGTGACTCTGGGTAGAACATTCTTGAGACTAAATATTCCTTCACCTGTGGAGTGCCTATTGTAGTATGGGCAGCAGACTGCACCAGGGGGTACTATCAGAAATCAGGGGGACATTATACCTATGATTAAATGAGTGATGAGTGGGGAGCAGAGGTGGTGAGGGGTTAGGGGCAGAAGGAGTGCATTCATCCTGGTGGCCCATTTGTGGATGGGAGTCTCGGGGAGAGACCGAGACTGTTTTTCTCCCAGGTCGAATTGTGGTTGGCATAGGATGAGAAAGGGGGGAATGGTTGTAGAAGGCATGGGTTGTATATAAGGTTGAGGCAGGGTATTGTTATTAAATGTAACTGAGAAAGGATATGTTGTAGTTGTATGGCTGATATAAAGCGGGAGCCGACTAGCCAGATAAAGATGGGCACTTTGAATGTTAAGGGTTTGAACTCCTCGACTAAGAGGTCGCTCATTGCAAGGAAGTCCGCAGATCTGGTCTGGTCATTTTTCTGCTGCAGGAAACTAGGCTTACAGCATGACCAGAGGATCGTAACCCTTGTGCACAGAATGGATAGGCCTATTGTGTGTCGGGGGATTCTAAGAAGGGGATGGCAGGCATTCTCTTGCACAAACAAACGCGAGGGGCCCTAAATTGTGGAAGGGAATGGGGGAGGGTTCTCGTGCTTTCGGATGTTATAGGTGGGGTCACGCTGATAGTGGAAATGGTGTACTATCCAAAATCAAGGACAGTTAATGTTCTTTCAGGGTGCTCTGGACTGACTGCCCCTGACACTTGGGGAGTGTCAGGGGCAGTCAGGGGCAGTTGCTCCTTGTGGGAGATTTCAACATGTGGGCAAACCCATACTCTCCCTACGACTCTCCCTACGAGACATGGGGCAACAGGGTTTGACACAGGGTCGGAGGGTTTTCAGGTACTCCTCGATTTGCAGGGGTTGACTGATGTGTGGCATAGGCTACACCCAGATGAAGGGAGTTTCACTTTTTATTTTCCACCACATGGTACCTTTACCAGGATTGATTGTTTATTTCTGAGTAGGAAGGTGGTGGTTGCTTCCTCTGTGGTGCTCCCTAATAGCACTCATTACGTGCTCTTTACGGCCCTGGGACTAGAGGGGTTGCACGCCAGAGATTCCTATGGAGATGTAACGATTCCCTTTGGAAGGATGTAATGCTTCTGAAGGAAATGCATACTTTGTATTTAATGATACAGGGGAGCTGGACGTTTGCATGGTGTGGGAAGCAGTGAAAGCAACCTTGAGGGCACTGCTGATTAGGGAGGGGGCAAATAAGAAAAGAAAGAGAACACTGATAGAGAAAGAACTGCGACAAGGGATAGGTACACTGGAAGGAAGGCTGTTGAGACAGGGGGACCGAGAGGAGCACTTAGTACTGAAAGTAAAGGAGAAACGGCAAGAGCTCAGTACTCTAGAGGTGGTGAAGGTAGTCAGGAAACTCTCTAATCTAAGTCAGAAATATTACGAGAAGGGGGTGATGGATGATGCTTTGCTGGCTGCCAAACCTCATGCTCAGAGAGCTGAGAGGTGGGTGGAGGAGGTGCTGGATCTAGATGGTAGGCGTACTTCATCAATTGTGTAGATAGTGAACGGTTTTGCCTCTTTCTATGAGAACCTCTACAGTGAAGAAACAGTGGTAGCTACAGAGAAAATGGAAGGATATCTCAATGTAATTGCGCTCCCTGCACTGAGTGAGGAGGAGGCACTTAGGGTGGATGCCCCCTTCAAGTTGGAGGATCTTCAGGTGGCCATTGTGAGAATGCCAGTGGGTAAAGCCCCCGTGGATGATGGGTTTACTGTGGTTTTCTATACGACATTCGCTGTAGTTCTGGTATTTCACCTGGTAAAGTTGTTCAATTTGATTTTCACGACTGGAAGATCCCGTCAAACATATTGTCAGGCGTTGATGTCAGTTATTCCCATGGAGGGAAAGGGCCCCCGTTCCTTTATGTCATATTGGCCTATATCCTATCTCAACATCCAGCCCAAGATCTTGACAAGAGTGATAGACACTAGGGTGGAACACTTTATTACTCGGCTAATCCACTCGGACCAGATTGCTAAGGAAGACTTTGAATCTTATGGACTTTGCCAGGTTAAGGGTGGAAACCCAGCACTGGTTAGCCTTGACACAGAGAAAGCCTTCGATAGGGTGCGTTGGGACTTTTTATATGATTTATATGCGGTTTTGCACAAGTTTGGTTTTGGGAAAATGCTATCAGGGCAGTTTATACAGAACCGAGGGCACCGGTGGTGGTAAATGGAAAGATGTCATGGGAGTTTGGACTGCGGAGCGGGACCAGACAGAGCAGACCCCTGTCTCTTCTGATGTTTGCTCTATAATTGGTGCCCTTAGCAGGAAAAATACAGAACTCCTCCCAGATAGAAGGAATACAGGTTGTAGAGAAAGAATTCATATATTTAATGTATGCAGATGATATTCACCTCCACCTTCACAACTGGCATATCTCATTGCCGGCAGCATTTAGGGTGATTGGGGAGTATGGAGCGCTCTCAGGGTTTTAAATCAACCACACAATATCAATATTGTTTCCGTTCCCGTTCGATGACGACACTGGGAGGTACATAGTTACTCTCCAACCTTTGGCATTGGAGATCCAAGCGAATGACATTAGGACCTTGGATTAATGATCTCAAGGTCCCTAGAGGACATGTGCATGGTAAACGTTCCACCACTGTTGGAGAAACTTTATGGGGAAATGACCTTCTGGAATAAGTACACCATTTCATGGAGGGACCAGCTCAATGCATTGAAGATGAACTTCCTTTATCTTTTGCAAATGTTGTAAGGTGTGCTAGAGATACTATTGTTAGAAGCAAAATGGCATATGATTAGTTTCCTCTGGCAGCGTTGGAGATGAGGATTGCCTATGACGTGTTGGTGCTCCCTAAGATTCAGGGAGAAGTAGGGCTACCAGATCTCAGCTTATACTACAGGGCAATCCAACTACAGGTATTGGTAGCTCAGGATAAGCAATGGGTTTACCTTGAGAACTATCTCTTGCGACCAGTGATGGTGGGATCGTGGTTGTGGGTCCCCAGAAGGAAGTCCAAATAAGGATCAGGTCACACATTATCTTGGGGGTGATCTGGGAGCTCTAGAGTAAGCAGCCCAGAATGGTTGGAGTCATCACGTGGCCATCCTGACTGAGCAATTTGGGGGCGCTGCCGATTTGTGATGACATCCCTGACCCTGCTAGATACCAGGAATGGCTAGAGGTTGAATTGGAGCGGGTGGGCCAACTGTGGGTTAAGGGGAGGAATATTTCCCTTCAGGAATTGGGATCATCGCCGAATATTGGAACACTGTCAGTTTTCTCCTTTTTGAGGGTTGTGACAGCAGAGAAGTGGCAGAAAGAGATACAAAGGGACCTTACACAGATGGAGATGACACTAGATACCCAAGTAGGCACTAAGCGTCTAATATCTAGGTTGCATACCGCATTAGTACTGGTGAGGGTCTGATATCTAGGTTGCATACCGCGTTAGTACTAGTGAGGGGTAGAGACAATGCAGGCCTTAAGGCAAAATGGGATAGGGACCTGGGTTGAGAAGCAGAGGAATCCATATGGAGGAGTATGTGTATAGGGGTGCATAAGACTTCAATGTCTTGTCAATACAAACTACATGGTATAAAACTGCTGCACAGGTGACAATATTATGTGCTACAGTTGTCTAAGATGCTCCAATTCAATTGGTGCATCCGAATTGCTGCCCAAATTGCAGTGAATCTGCAGCATATTGGCCCATGTGGTGGCCCTGTGATAAGGTGATGGTGTATAGGACAGAGGTCTTGTGGTGGATAAAGGCAGTAGAAGGTATAGACAGAAAGCTGGAGCCCGTACTGGCCCTCCTTGGCTTGGGGGCTGAGGAGGGGGACTGGAGACCACACCCACACAAGGCCCACTTTCTGTTGCCAGCAGCTAATGCGTGCAGCCTTTTTGTGAAAATATGTTGGGAAATAGATGTCTAATGTGCTGTAAACCTGTAGGCACACAAATGGTTCAGATGCTGATAATACTGGTGAACCTCCCCCCCTCTTACTGCATGTTAGGTTTTGTGTAATGTTAACAGCACAGTTTTGTGGGAAAATGTGCCCCACGGTTGGGATTGGTACAACCATGTCTCATGTGTGTTTCATATCCTATATTTTTCTGAGTATCTTCTGCAATTGGGATGGGGTTTGGAAAGTGATTATTGATTTTGAACAAGTCTTAATGTTTGTTTTTCTTCAAATGTGTTCATTTGTGAAGTGTATGCCTTAATCGGGTTTCTCCAGAGTAGAGTGCTGCAAAAAATCAAGAAGTGCTAGGGGATGATGGGGCTGTCCTCTGCATTGATTTCATTTGAATCTGCAGCTGCGGCAGGAGCATGTCCAAGGTCACCCAGATGTGCCTGCTCCAAAAATACCATCACCCGCAACAGTGTATGGATTCCTTTATTTCTGATTGACAGTTTTGCCCTTTTTTCTCCAATCATGTCCCACCAGACCCTAAAACACATTCAGAGTTGATTGTGGATGCAAGGCACATTAGATGTTGGTTTGCCAGCCTGCTTAATGTTGGCCAGTGCTGCATGTGGCTCTGCCAATAAAGCAGAGGATCATGAGTAAGGCTCCCGTTTGTAAGGTATCTATTTTCGAGACATGTATTTCTGCACTTATCCATATTTATCTTGTGGTCATTGTATTCATCCGCATATATTATGTGCTATTTTGCAAACAGTATTTTTCCACATATCCAATTAAAAATATAGATTGACTATGGATGGTGCTAATGGAGACTGTGACAAAGTTAGCTTTTGCACATCTTAAAAACATTGGCTGCTCCTGTTGTTAATGCTTCTGGTGTGAGCCACATTTCTGCAGCCATTTAAACAACTGCAAAATAGAATAAATACCTTTATTTATTATTTCCACTTTGTTAGCTTGCACTGCCCATTCATTGGCCTGCAAAGCATGCTTGGGAGCTTAGAGAGTCAATTAAGAGACCTGCAATTTCATTTTACTTGTGTTTAACATATAAATACTGAAAGAAGACAGAGTGGGTTGCATCTGTATACATGAAAATCAGTAGAGACGGAAAACAGGGAGCCTTAATCAAAATGTATGGGCAAAAACTAACTATATTCTAGGTACTACTTGAGCATTCCCTCTGCTATCCTTCTTGATATGGACAATTGTTTTGTTCACTGTTCCTAGAATAAAAATGTGGCTAAGCCTTTCCAAAAAGGATTCTCGGCGTTTGATTGCACTTGGAAACTGCCTATAGACAACAGAGCTGAACTCAGGATGCAATGTTTATTGGTGAAAGATGGAGGAGATGTTTGAGAGACGAGATTTCTACTGTCCTTCCAGCATGGTAAGAGGGGTGGGTGTTGATGGTGGTACCACTGGCACTGATCTGTGTGCAGGTGGAAGACGAGGCTACTCATCCAGGGAAGTTGTGAGACCTTGCAATTCAGTCTAGCATTCATGTCTTGTATTTTGCCATATCACCCTCTAAAAAATAAAATAGTCGAGATCTGTGGAATGGGTTTTAAATTGTGGCAGGAGGAACTCCTTAAAGGCAACTATGCCTGTGTGGACCCTGCCATTTCTTTTTTAAGTTCTGGTGTATATAGTTGGCTCAGAACTGGCAGACAAAAAGAAAGCCCTGCGGAAGACACTACGTCTTTTGAGGAGAAATACTAATGCAGATATCTTAAACATAAAAATAGCCAAACACTCATATTCCAACCGGAGGAAAACTCATCAAATGACTCTACTGCAAAATGATGCAGGAGCTATCCTGACAACATACAAAACTAATAATCTGAGAGAGTTCTGGAACCTGCTGAATAATACCTCCCAGCATCAGCACATGTTGACTGCAAACGTCACCCAACAAAAATGGTTACAACACTTTTCTACCATATTCAAAGCCCGTCCGACAGATCCCATTACCCTTGACAATCACCAGATAAAGAAGTGATCTATATTGTGGGACAAACAAGAAATCATAGAGATGATCCACAACCTAAATGCCTCTGGTGCCCCGGGCCCAGATGGGCTCTCCAACGCGTTTATTACGAAGGACCCTCAGAACTGGGCAAATTTGATGGACCAACTTTTTTCCCTTATCAATAAACTAAACCAGATTCCTTGTTCTTGGCAAACTGCCACAATAATACCAATCTTGAAACAGGGTAACCAAGATGAGCCGGCTAATTTTCGACCTGTAGCCCTCCTCGACCCCATAGGGAAACTGTTTGCTTCGTTCCTGCTCAAAAAATTAAGCAAGTGGGCCACAGAAAACAACCAATCTGCCACAACGCAAACGGGCTTCACGGCAAACGTTGGCACTATTGTGAATCTCCTATTACTAAATTTGATCAAACATGAAGCCATAAAGAACAACACCATAGTATATGCAGCCTTCATTGATCTCCAAATGGCATTTGATGCCATATCCAGTCAGAAACTATGGAACAAACTAACAGCTTGGAAATGTCCCATGGAAATCATCTAGCCAATCAAACGTCTATACTCCAACACATCAATAACCATTAGACAGTCTAAAGAAGGTGCAACCACTTCTTCCATCCAACCATCGAACAGCCTGAAACAGGGCTGTCCACTTGCTGCAACACTTTACAATCTGTTAACTACAGACTTTGAAGATCATCTCCAAAACAATTCTCTAAACCCTCCAAAAATCAAATCTGTCCCTGGCCCGGCAATGATGTATGCAGACGATAGTGTGCTACTTGACAAGAAGACATCTGGCCTACAAACAAGTTTGCAACTCCTGGGCAAATACATGGAACACAATGAACTGCACATCAACGCCAAAAAAAGTTATGACTTTATGTCATGCACCAGCCCTGGAGAATCGCTAGTCGTTGGAAGTACTACTAAGATGGCGGCCTGTTCCATTCTGTTGGTCTAGTCTATTCCAAGATGGCCGACGTACTCTATAAGCTAGCGGCCATAGCAACGCTCTGCGCGTTGTATCGTTCCCGTTACGTGCCCAGCAAGTCGCTCTCAGCATCTAGTTATTCAACTTACCTTTGCTTTCAAGTCCGTTACTTACCCTCCTATGCTTACTTACCTCCTATTCTTTCCCTACACTGGAGGTGATTTCAGGTTTTCAGGTAAGGTGATTAGGGTCTTTGTCCTCTGTCCTTTCTTACACGACGCGCTCTATTCGGCGTCTTCCGTGTAAGTATTTTTCCCGTCTTTCTCTCTCAGCCGGCGCTTCAGCGTTAGTGTTACTTCGCTGTGAGCGCATTCGACTGTGCTTTCTTTTCTGTCCTTTTACTTACCTATTTCTTTTCCTCTTTCTTTCTTTTGTTGTTCCGTTCGTAACGCCTCTCCGGTGTTCCGACGGACCGAGCTCGAGTCCTCTCTCAACCACAGCTCAGCCGGCACGATAGTTGAGCAAGGTGTGGATATTCATACTATGTATCCGGAGCTCGGCTACTAACAGTTATCAAAATCTCCGAGTTATTTTCGGACATTGGTATTCCACGGACACCTGAATACCTGATAGGGGTTTTTTGCCAGGAGGCTTTTTCCCCATTCTTTAGGGCGCGCTCCTCAGGTATTCCCTTGGTCTGTTATCAGCTAGATCACGGAGGCTACCGAAGGAGCGCGTCCCTACCTTCGACAAAAAAAAAAGAGAAGAAACCCACCGAAGGAGAAAAGAATAAGAAGAAGAAAGCTGTAATAAAGACGGAAGAAGTACAGGAACAGACAGGTGAGGAGGAGTTTGAGAAGGCAGAGACTAATCGTGACAGTATACAACGCCCAGAAGACACGATGGCGTCACCAGAACAAATTCAAGACATGTGTAATGCCATTCAGAGCCTCAGAGTTGACATGCAATCACTGCATGCAGAGAACCTTTTTCTACGCCAGCAAGCAGCCTCTAGGGAGGTGGGTAGAGATGATTTGCCTCCAATGCCATTCACATTTGGTAAATATGATGGAAACCCGAAGTATATTAAAGAATTCCTCGATGCCTGTACCGTCTACTTTTCCTTCCGACCTCGGGCATTCGAGTCTGGAAGGGCCAGAGTTGGGTTCCTCATAGCCAACTTGACAGGAAGCGCCCTAGCCTGGGCTACCCCTTTGGTAACCAATCAAGACCCTTTGGTTAACGATTACACCCTGTTTGTCCAAGGCTTCAAGAACCGGTTTGAGCGTTCTGAAGTACAGTATTCCAAGTACGATGCCTATCTTGATGTCAGACAAGGTAACCAAGATTTACAGAGTTATGTTGCACAATTCCAAACACTGGCGGTATCAGCTGGATGGCCGGATACGGCACAACAAACCATCTTCCGGAGAGGGTTAAATGAGGAACTGAAGGACGAACTGGCTAGAGCAGTACGTCCCAACACCTTTCAAGAGCTGGTTACGCTAGTCCTAAGATTGACTATCGTCTACAGGAAAGACGGGCAGAGAAGAGACGAGGAAGAGGATCAGCGCCACGCTACAGCCCACCTTCAGGAAGGGGGGAAAGACCTATGATGGAAGAGCCAATGCAGATAGGGGCAACTAGGGGACCGCTAACCAAGATGGAAAGGAGAAGAAGGCAGGAGCTCAACCTTTGCATGTATTGTGGTTCATCGACTCACATGCTTAAGGATTGCCCTAACATCCCTTCTAAGAGACAGGGAAACGCCAGACCCCAGGTTCTTGCAAGGGAAGCCGTGGGGACCACCGTACAAACCCTTGCAACCTCACAAGACCCATTAATGAAGGAATAGAAGATAATCGTCTGATGGTGTTCCAGCTGTCCATTTCCTACAGTCTGAGACAGAACCTTTCGGTCTTGACAATGCTTGACTGCGGAGCAGCCGGAAATTTCATAGACGTAGCATGGGCTCAGGAAAACCAGATTCCACTAAGAAAGAAGGACAGACCGATACCGGTTGAGGGAGTAGACGGCCGTCCACTCTCATCTGGGCTCATTACCATGGAAACGGAACCTATAACTGTAAGGATGGATCATCATGTTGAAACCCTCACGTTTGATGTTATCAGAGCAGCTCATTTTCCGTTGATATTGGGTATTTCATGGCTAAGAAGACACAACCCCAAGATTGACTGGACTGATAACAAGTTAAGCTTCGACGCCGAGTATTGCCGGGAACACTGCATGAAGGCTATGGAATTTCCAAAGGAGATACATTCCAGTCTCCCTACTACTCATTGCAATCTCTCAATATCCTCTATACCTAGGCAGTATCTGGCTTTCGCTAAGGTGTTTGAAGACATTAACCCCAGACTCCTCCCACCTCACCGCCAAGAGGACTGCAACATCGATCTAAAGGAAGAGACCTCCTTACCTTTCGGCCGGATGTATCCATTATCCTTATCTGAAAAGGAAGCTTTGAAGGAATACCTCAACTCCAACTTGATGAATGGGCTTATTCGATCATCAAAGTCATCAGGAGGGGCATCATTGTTCTTCATATCAAAAAAGGACTCCAAGGAATTACGTCCCTGTATCGATTACAGGGGCTTGAACAGCATAACCGTCCGAGACAGGTACCCAATGCCACTTATCAGAGACATACTGGAGGCGGTCCGGGATTCAAGGGTATTCACCAAGCTCGATCTCCGTGGGGCATATCATCTGTTGAGAATAAAGAAAGGAGACGAGTGGAAGACTGCTTTCAGGACGCCGCTGGGGTTGTTTGAGTACTGTGTTATGCCATTCGGACTGGTAAACGCCCCAGCGGTATTTCAGAGATTTGTTGACAAGATCTTTGCCGATATGTTATACATATCGGTAGTCATTTACCTTGATGACATTCTAATTTTCTCTCCATCCTTGGAAGAACACCGGCTACATGTGTGCGAAGTACTCCGTAGGTTATTGGAAAATCAACTGTTCGCCAAGCCCGAGAAGTGTCTCTTTGAGACCACAGAAGTACCTTACCTGGGATTTATATTGTCAGAAGGAGGTATTCGTATGGACCCCAAGAAGGTGTTGGCCATAGATAGATGGCCAGAGCCCTCGTCAGTCAAGGAGATTCAACGGTTCCTAGGCCTGGCGAACTTTTACCGCCGGTTTATACCCAACTTCTCTGATCTGGTATTACCCATCACAGCACTCCTCAAAAAGGGTACAGTTTTTCAGTGGGGCTCGGCAGCACAAACAGCATTCGAGACACTAAAAAGACGATTCATCACTGCCCCGGTTTTGGTTCAGCCCGAGCAGAATAAACCATTCATTTTGGAGACCGATGCCTCGGGGGGTGCCTTAGGAGCTGTCTTTTTACAAGAAGGAAGCAATGGAGAAGAACACCCTATTGCCTACTACTCTCGCACCCTAACCGGAAGCGAAAGGAACTACTCAGTTCTGGAAAGGGAATTATTAGCAATGCGGGCAGCTTGTCAAGAATGGAGACATTTGTTACAGGGAGCCTCTCATCAATTTGTGATTCGTACAGATCATAGGAATCTCAAGGTTCTCCAACAAATGGAATGCAGGAATTCCAGACATGCCCGTTGGGCCTATTACTTTTCAAGCTTTGATTTCCTGATCACCTATATACCAGGATCCCAGAACAGTGTGGCAGACGCGTTATCCCGAAGTTGGTTGGAGGAAGATCTATCGGAGGTTAAAAAGGAAAAGATTCTACTTGAGAACCACTTTTCTACAATTGCTAACCTATTCCTTGAGAAGGTTCAAGGTGAACTCAAGGATTATGCTCTGGAAGAGAAACAGTCAGGCAAATTACAGGAACGCGAAGGATTGTGGTTTCATCATTCAGCATTATTCCTACCCACCACTGATCTTCGCAGACAGGCCATCAGCTTTTGCCACGATCTACCATTGGCAGGACATAAAGGGGAGAAGGCTACGTTCGAGTTGGTGTCCCGGAGTTTCTGGTGGCCGTCGATGCGAAGAGACATCACCTCTTACGTGTCAACTTGTCCCATCTGTGCCATCAATAAGACCCCTCGCCACAGACCACTTGGACTCCTACATCAAGCCAAGACTCCCACACGCCCCTGGGAAGACCTCTCAATGGACTTCATAGTAGAACTCCCAGTTTCCCAGGAAAAGAAGGTGATCCTAGTGACAATTGATTCTTTCACCAAGTTAGCACATTTCGTAGCTCTCGCAGGAGTTCCTTCAGCCTCAGAGACCGCTACAGTCTTCCTTTGCGAGATTGTAAGGTTACACGGTTTACCACGGTCCATAGTCTCAGACAGAGGAACGCAATTTACTTCAAAATTTTGGAACTCACTATGTAACCAGTTGGCTATACAAAAAGCGTTATCCTCGGGATATCACCCCCAGTCCAATGGACAGACCGAAAGACTAAACGCTAGTCTAGAACAATACCTTCGCTGTTACTGTAACAGGGAACAAGACAATTGGGCAGCTCTGTTACCAATGGCAGAGTTCGCTTACAACAACACTTTTCATACGGCAATTAAGATGAGTCCTTTCAGGTGCACCTATGGTTATGACCCACATCATCTAGGAGCCTTATCTTTCAGTAGCCAGACTCCCACTCCCGCCTTGGAAAGGATGCTGATGGATCTCAAGCGTACACACAAGGAAGCTCTACAAACTTTAGAGGAAAGCCGCAAGAAGTATAAGACCTATGCTGACACCAAACGTACTCCGGGTCCTCTTTGGAAGACCGGTGATTTGGTTTGGTTATCTACGCGATATTTACCGCGTTGGATCCATAAGGGGAAATTCGCAGCACGATGCATAGGGCCCTACCCAATCCTGGCCCAGATCAATCCCGTAGCCTTCAAACTAAAATTACCTCACTCTCTGCGGAGAGTACACCCGGTCTTTCACTCCTCTTTACTCAAGACCCATCAAAGAGATCTATACAAGAGACCTTTGAGAAGGACGGTGATCACTCCACCCGAAGAACCTGAGGAATATGAGGTAGCCAGAATTGTAGATTCCCGCTACAGAAGAGGAACCCTTCAATATTTGATCCATTGGAAGGGATTTCCCATGGCCGAAAGATCTTGGGAACCAAGATCCCATATGCACGCTCCCAAACTTGTACAGCGATTTCATAGGCTGTACCCAGGGAAGCCTGGAGGAGGCAGGTATCGAAGGGGGCATACTGTCATGCACCAGCCCTGGAGAATCGCTAGTCGTTGGAAGTACTACTAAGATGGCGGCCTGTTCCATTCTGTTGGTCTAGTCTATTCCAAGATGGCCGACGTACTCTATAAACTAGCGGCCATAGCAACGCTCTGCGCGTTGTATCGTTCCCGTTACGTGCCCAGCAAGTCGCTCTCAGCATCTAGTTATTCAACTTACCTTTGCTTTCAAGTCCGTTAATTACCCTCCTATGCTTACTTACCTCCTATTCTTTCCCTACACTGGAGGTGATTTCAGGTTTTCAGGTAAGGTGATTAGGGTCTTTGTCCTCTGTCCTTTCTTACACGATGCGCTCTATTCGGCGTCTTCCGTGTAAGTATTTTTCCCGTCTTTCTCTCTCAGCCGGCGCTTCAGCGTTAGTGTTACTTCGCTGTGAGCGCATTCGACTGTGCTTTCTTTTCTGTCCTTTTACTTACCTATTTCTTTTCCTCTTTCTTTCTTTTGTTGTTCCGTTCGTAACGCCTCTCCGGTGTTCCGACGGACCGAGCTCGAGTCCTCTCTCAACCACAGCTCAGCCGGCACGATAGTTGAGCAAGGTGTGGATATTCATACTATGTATCCGGAGCTCGGCTACTAACAGTTATCAAAATCTCCGAGTTATTTTCGGACATTGGTATTCCACGGACACCTGAATACCTGATAGGGTTTTTTTGCCAGGAGGCTTTTTCCCCATTCTTTAGGGCGCGCTCCTCAGGTATTCCCTTGGTCTGTTATCAGCTAGATCACGGAGGCTACCGAAGGAGCGCGTCCCTACCTTCGACAAAAAAAAAAGAGAAGAAACCCACCGAAGGAGAAAAGAATAAGAAGAAGAAAGCTGTAATAAAGACGGAAGAAGTACAGGAACAGACAGGTGAGGAGGAGTTTGAGAAGGCAGAGACTAATCGTGACACTTTAACAAAACAATGACCTAAGAAGAAATACTCTTCTAAGTTCATATTAGACGGCAATGACCTGGATGAAGTCATCATTTTCAAATATCTAGGAATATCTATCAAACAATCAAAGGCAGAAAAAGAATGGCCAATCAACCTTGAATAGAAAATGCAATCCCTGGCAAGGCAAGATTGCTTTCTACATCGAAAATACAGCAAGTTTTCATTTAAACCTATAATTTCCTATTATAGACAAAAGGTGATCCCAAGCATAATCTTTGGAAGCAAATCCATGATCATCGCACAAAATATCAACTGGGTAAAACTTGAAACCATTTTCTGGCGAAAAATCTTGAGGTTTCCCTCGAACTATCCAATGGCTAGAATAAGACACGAAGTAGCGACTCAATCACTAGCTTCTATTGTCCTATGGAAGCAATTAGATATATTCCGCAAAATGATGTCTGATGAGAAAACACCAGCCATGCAAATCTTACGATCCCATCCAAAAGCCATGAATAATTCTGTTCTACAAGCTTGGAAACATGAATTAAAACGACAACTGGCTAACAAGCATATCTCTATTGAAATCCTAACTTTATGACCTCAAAACGCAAAAAGAAAGCTCATGCGGAACGACTGGATAAAGACAAATAAGTAGAAAGGAATGTAACGTATGAGTGTCCTATGTCGTGGTGACATACGTGCCATCAATTAACTTCCCAAATATTTATCCATAATTCCAGACAAAAAAATCAGAGACAGCTACATGAGAATCTGCTTGAGCACCATACCAACGTGATTCAAACTAGCTAATTCTAGACAAATACCCTTCACAGAGCAATATTGTAATTTCTGCCAAGACCTTGAAACACCAGAAACGCTATCCCATCTGATTATGATATGCCCAGCCCTTGCTCAAAAGAGAGTCCTTTTTGGTACCTTCTTTGAAATCTCTTTGCAGCAATTGGATGCTGAAACCAGATGGACTATGTTAATGAATGGACAAACAAACTGATTTTCACAATCACCCAATTCCTTCACAATATATTAGAATTGGACAATTTGACTGTTTGAAATAGTAACATAATCGACACATTTTTCTATTCTAACTGTTACGATGCCTGTTTGATGTCCCTTCCTTTTCTCTTTTTCATGTTTCTCTGTGTCCAGCTGATACCAGCTTGTGTATAAATATTGAAAATGACGATTATATTTGTAAAATGTATAAATTAAAAGTTTATATTTAAACTATATCATTTTAATTAATAAAAAAAAAAAAAAAATTGTTGGGTTGACCCAGGGCTGCAGAATCCTCATATCAACTAGTGTTCTGCCCCATGGTCTCGATCTGATCTCTGAGAAGAGGAACGAGAACTGCGACCACATCACTGATGGCCCTGATATAATCTGTGAGAGCCTGTGTGGCACATTCAAAAGGTGGTAGGCGCTGGACGATATGTTTCTTGAGACTGAGACCTCATTGGCTCATAGTCAAAGACATACATGACACACTCATTCTCCTTTGTGTTGCATCACATACGTGTTGATAGCATTGTAATGTTCAAAAGAGTCTCTGAAGCATATATAGGGTTGAATTCTATTGGGTGGTAAGCTCTTCTATGAAGCTGACCTTGGCAAGGCTATTTGTGGTTTGAAACATTCTCAGCAGATTCCAGGCTTATAGTAGTTACCAGACACCATATTATGCACAATGTTGCTACCATTGCCACTGAAAAAGAAAACAGTCCCGCGTTTGGTTAAGCCATCCAAAAGGCTTAAGCAATGAACAAAAGGGAACTTTTCTGCAATATCACTCTCAGAGCACCGCGACTCGTGTAGTAGGTACAAGTTTTTGAAGTGTTGCAATGATGTGTACAGAGAACGGAGACAAAGAGTTCCCCTACTCCGTTTGTACAAATGTGAATGAGGTTCATGTACACATTCATTACTGCGCCACAGTAATAATTAGATTCAAAAGAACTGTTTCTCGTGAAATACTAAATATTTATTGGTGGCCCTTTACGATAACAAATGTTTCGGCATTTTGGGTGCCTTTATCAAATCATTGTTGTCTAGAGAGATCATAAAAAAACAGATAATGTATACACCATAGGATGTTGTGTCAAAAAAAAAAAAATAATAAAACAAGTATTAACACATCATATTGACATCATATGTTCGAATAGCAATAAAGTGAAAAGTTGAGATGGAAAAATTGAAAAATAAAAATAACAATCAGAGCATCGAGTTCAAACAATGTGGGAAATAAAATTTGTACAAATATTGTGGTGAATCAGACATGACAAAGTTACAATGTCGCATGTAACAATTAGTAAAAGTACATGCACAATGCAAAAAGTTGTAGACATACCATAGAAACGTCATGTTGCATTTGTGATAAACGAGAGAAGACCGAAAAAGCGGATGGGGGTAGGGGAGGTACAAATAGGTTATAAGAGAAAGAAAAAAGGAAGAAAAAACACGTGAGTTGGCTATAAATCTATGCTGCATTGTTGAAGACACTGAGATATCAAAAGACCTTTGGCTTACCTATCTGCTTATTTCAAGAAAGCATAGTGTCATAGTGGCGGGCTAAATCCCATCAGACTCATGTGACAAAGCGCTTAAGGAAACAGAGGTAAAATGTACAATATCAGTAACTTGTTCTGATAGGAAAGGCTGGTAAGTGTATATTTCTCATGTTGGTAGTACTATTCGCACCCCTGATAAGGTTATTTCTTCCAATGAAGGGCATGCACGCTGTAACTGGATGTATCTGCCTGATTAGTAATTGCATTTAACAGCGTGTTATGCAAAGTGCTGTCGGTAACAGTGCGCATAACTCAAATAATGTCGGTGCGGTTTGATACATATCTGTGTCTGATATTATGTAGCATTAATGTATGTGTAGGCTCCCTGTGTTCAGTTTCTACGAACAATAAATAGAAAGCTGCGTTGGGTAGTAAACCCGAGCGCGATGTCAGAAACTTTTCTTTTGTGTTTAAACATGATAACATATTCATGGTCCCTGGGTGAGGTTGTGCGTGCGGCGTGGACCCTTTGTTAATTGGTAGCACTACGTGGGTGGGGTGTGAGTCCCCGCTAGGGCTTACCTGGAAAAATCACTGCTCGTGCATCACGTAGCGCTTTCGTACTATTTTGTATTTTTATTGTGCTTTATATAGCGCCTTTGTCAAAAGCGATTTACATAGGAAAAATCAGCGGTATATAAAATCAGCAGAGCAAATCAACATTCAGATACTGCTGGTAACAATCAATCAGGACACTGAAGCAAGTGAGTTTTTAGGTAACAACAAAACGAAGAATAAGAAGTAATGGAGCAGAGATACAGGGGGAGCATGTTCCAATGCAGGGGAGCAAGGAGCTGAAAATAACGAAAGCGGGATTGAGCACAAGGGGGACAGGGAACATTCAACCTAATAGACCAGAAGAACAGAGAGAGCGAGAACAAGAATAGAATGAAAGAAGAGAAGCAAGGTAGTCAGGGGCAAGTCTGTAGAGAGATTTAAAAACTAAGCAAAGAAAGTTAAATTTAAATTGAGAATGGAAAGACAGCCAGCCAAGTGAAGCAAGAGAAGAGGAAATCGAGTCCCGATAAGAAAGAAGACAAAGTAAGCGTATAGAAGAATGGTAGATTGATTTAAGATGGGTGAGACGAGAACAGGGAAGACCAAAGAATGTGACATAACAATAACATAGTCGAGAGAAGATTAGTGAAGAGATAAGACATTTCATGGCGTGGAAAGTGAGAAAAGGACAGACTCTGCAAATATTATAGAGATATAATCGACAGGCATGAGATGTGAGAGAAATATGGTGAGCAAAGGAAATATTAGAATCTAAATAGAGACCAAGGTTATGCGCAGTGGGAGAAATAGATAGAATAGAGGGAGGAAAATAAATAGAAGGAGGAGGAGACTGTGGCGGAAGGGTGTTAGAAGGAAAGAATAAGACTGCAGTCTTTTTATATGAGCAAGAAATGAAGTATATAGGGAGAATAGAAAAGGACCCAGGACTGACCGTTGATGAACACTGTGATCAAGGGGAAAAGATGGAGAAGTGTTGCAACCCCAGGAGACAACTAAAGTACGTTTGGATAAGTGAGAAGAAAACCATGATAGAACAGAACCCCGAAGACCAAAGGAAGAAAGAGAATCCAAAAGTAAAGAGTGATCCACTGTGTCAAAAAGCAGCAGATATGTCACGAATAATAAGAACAGAAGAGTGTTTAAAATAACGAGCTGTAAGAAGAGAGTTTAACACACAGGTCAGGGCTGTTTCAGTGGAGTGACGGGGACGAAAGCCAGACTGAGTGGGGGGAAGGAGAGATAGACCAGACACAAACATTGACAATTGTGAATAAACAAGATGCTCAAGAAGCTTAGATAGAAATGGTAAAAGAGAAATGGGAAAAAAGTTTGAAACAAGAAGGTGATTAGCTGTGGGTTTCTTTAAAATAGGAATAATAATTGTGTGTTTAAAAGCAGAGGGTAAGGTAGAAGTGGAGAGACAGATGTTAAAGAAGGAAGCAAGAAATGGTACAAAGAGCGGATAGATTTTAGGAATGAATGGAGAAGGAATGGAATCAGTGGGGGCAGCAGTGGGGTGAACTTTAGCCAACAGAAGAGCCACTTCAGAGTCAGAAACAGGAGCGAAGTTAGAGATAGTGTTAGAAGGGGTTGGGAAAGGTAAAGGAGAAGAATTATAATAGGGTGACAATAGGATATCCTGGTGTAGGGAGTGAACTTTAAAAGAGAATACATTTGCAAAATTAGATGCTGACAGAGAAGAATTAATAGAAGGATCAGACATAGGAGGAGAAAGAAGCCGAGTTAGAGTTTGAAAAAGCCATCAAGGGTGGATAGATTGACTATGGAGAAGGTCAGAGAAATAAGTGTGTTTAGCAGAGTTAATACAGTTATCAGAAAGAGCGTGGTAAGAAGAATAGGTAGCGTGATTGGCAGGAGACCGGAGTTTGCGCCAGGGCCTTTCAAGGCAACGAAGAAGATGGCGCATTGAACAGAGATGGGAGGAGAGCCAAGGTTGGGCAGCTTTACGGGTAGGCTGAAAGGAAGAAAGAGGATAGAGCTGATTAAGACTAGAAGCAAGAGACTGGCAAAGAGTGAACACGGCTTCGTCCGCAGAAAAAGTAGAAACATTTGTAAGAGATGGAAGAGAGTTTATGCAGGTGTCATAGAAAAGCAAGGAATTAAAGTTGCATAAGTCACGTCTAAAGAATGTATTAGATCAGAAAGAACCAGGGATACTAGTAGGGGTACGTGGGAGAAGAGATGCAGAGAGTACAAAATGGTCAGATAGGTAAACAGGTAAAGCAGATATAGAAAAAACAGTAAATGATGAAATACAAACCAAATCAAGAGTAGAACCAGAAGTATGAGTGGGAGGAGTAGGGAGTGGGGAAAGTAAATGTGAGTCACGTATCTAAAGATAAAGGAGAAGCTAAGTGAGTAGAAGAAAGATGCAGATTAAAGTCTCTGAGAAAGGCCAGTGGAGTAAGTCTAGGTAGAATGTGTCCAAGAAGGTGGTCAATGTCCTCACAAAATGCCCCAAGTGGGCCGGGTAGCGGTAGACAATAAGAAAGGAAATGTGGCGCAGTGAAAATCTTATAAATAAAGTCAAACAAAGAATAATCCGGTATAGACACAGGAGAAGGAATAGATAGATAAGTGGGACTATAGAGTAAACCAACGCCACCACGGAGACCATTGGCTCGGGGGACATGGGCAAAAGAAGACAAAGAAGAAGTAAGAGAAGCAGCTACAGTTGAATTATGTGGGAAAATCCAGGTTGTGGTTATACAAAAGAAATGAAAACGCGATCGTAGAAAACAGTCCAATACTGCAGTGGTCTTATTGCAGAGCGACCTCGTGTTTTAAAAGCCGTAGTCGATAGCAGTGGAGGTGTCAGTAAATTGTGGTTAGATAAGATTAGGATTTGTACATGGATCTGTAGAGCGACAATTTGATTGAGAGTTATCGGAAGGTGAACAGTTAGGTATTGATACAGTCATGAAGAGAATAAACAGCACCTCAGTGATGATCCAGACAATGGAAAATGGTTTCCGGAAAGGTACTGGGAAGAGAAGGCAGGCGGTGCGTGACATACTTAAAAAGGACATTTGTTGCGGACATGCCGCGGATAACAGCAGACAGCAGGGGTCATTGGCATGGCTTGACTTTGCTGTGGCTTCACCAGGGGGTGGGTCTTGTAGCCAACAAGCGGGATGGAACTGAGGCTTGAGCGTGGCTAGCGAGTTGTCGGGTGTCGCTAGGCAACCACACACTCCAAGCAGCTGATGAACACAGGCCTCAGGGGCCTCGCAGATGCTGTGAATCTGGATGGCAGAGATCAACTCTATCACAGGACACAGTCACTAACACCCCAGGCAGAGCAGGATGTCAAGGCACACATGGGCGCTGCAGACAGCAGGGGTCAGTGACTTGGCCCTGACTCTTACAACTACATTTCCTCTGTGCGGTGGCCCCTGTGGTACCAGATGCACCAGCGTCGCTATCCTTAGACACCAGTGCATCCAGGACCGCACTCTGTTATGTCACCATTCCAAGGTCCTCCACCAACAAGGGCCAAAATATATTCCCCAATTAAATGCCTGGTTCAATTAAGATAGGTTCTCGCGGCTCGCTCATCAAGATTAATCAATTAGACAGGGTTTACCAACCCAGCACCCAGACCCATTGTGGATGCCCCCTCACATTTACTAGAGGTTAGATATATCAGGTTCAGTTTGGTATGTGGACACATTATTGATTGTGCTAATTTCATGAAGGTGTGCAACAAATTGGCAGGGTTAATGAATTGAATTTTATTTCACACATTTGATGTAGCAATCATTGAATAACATTGTGTCCTTTTCCTTTGCCAGTTGTGCCATCCTCCCATGTGATTCTTTACTAAACCCACATTAGTGCACAGGTCTACCGATTCATTTGAAAACATAAGCAATTCATCAAAAACAAGACTATTTTTCAGAAATAATATTAGTACTCAAGTGAATAAAACATTTCAGAAATTCAAGAAAAATGCCACTGTAATAAAAAGTGATATTGAACAAAAATAATACTAATCACTGTTAATACATATATTTTAGTAAACAACTATAGTTAATGAAAAATCCCAGAATAACAAAATAATTATAGATAATGTGGGATGTTCTAACCCACTAGTCTATGCCCTGCAACATCACTGTGTGCTGTTGCATCAGAAACAACATTATATGCGCTAAAAATCGCTGAGAATTGCGCAGGGAAACCTGAAAAATAGGCCGCCAATCCATTTTGCCTATGTCAGTGGTAACACAGGAGACCACTGCCAAAACCTATCATTTGGCTGCCCACAGAGTAAAATGAAACTACTTGAAAAAGCAGTGCTGCATTGCAAGGGAAACCCAGAACTGCTTTAAAAATCAGTTTTTCCTTGGCTGTGGAAAGTGCAAAAATCATGGTTCCCAAACATGACAAAAGATCCAACATCCTTGTTGGGTGTTAAACATCACTTTATTTAAAGAATTCACCTAAGCACAATGTCAGCAAAAACACATTTCATCATAAGAAAATCCACATTCAAAGGTGCTTGCATGGGAAAAATATGTCAAAAATGGGTGTAGTACCGCCGCTCGCCTGTGTCAGAAGCTGGCATTTACTTATACTGTCTTTTAAACTTGTACATTAAAATCAAAGTATGGAAAAGAAGAGACTTCCCATCAAAACCAATATAGGTTGTTAAAATTCAATCTCTATGTTTGAAAAAGGCTGGAATTAAGAGATTTGTGGCTCTATATGTTAAGAATGTAAATTGTATTTTTAGAAAAATACCATTTTAAACCATGTTTTAAAATTGAGCTTAAGCCAGCCATACTGAGCTTCAAAGACATTCCACAGTTTCTTCCAAACAAAAGAATCTCCCCCCTGCTCTATGCTGAGGAACTGGCAGGGAGGTGTGGAAGGAAGACTTTGGCCTGTTGCTGTGACAGGAGACAAAAGACTCCCTTGACTGAAAGGAAATGCAAATATGGGCGTCAACAGAAACTAGTTGCTGGCAGAAAGAGGCTCAGGTTGCTCTGGCTCAGCCAAACCTTGGAGGCGGGGCTAGACTGAATTGTGTATCTGAGACTGGAGAAAATATAGTTTTGAGAAAAAGACTCATAGAAAACTGTGCCAAACTTGTAAAAATCTGGAATTTATAGATTATTAAAATGAAAATGTTGGTCACAGTTTAAAACCACTCTGGAATCTGTGCGATGTTCAGAGACACAACTATCAAAATATTGACTTTGTAGAAGTTGTGATAATGCTAAAAATATGAAACTTCACAGGAGTATGCCCAGATGTTATGTGCATGTATGTGGAAAAACGTGTACAGATCTGACATTGGGTATCCAACCAAAAGCGCGAGAAACTGCCATTTGTTAACCGAAACTCTTAAAAAGATGGGACTTTGATGGATACATGCCTTATTTAATTTGGGATGTAAATATGTATTATTAGCAAGTTGGTGATATTGGAAATATGTTTTATATGAAAAATAGATTTTCTGTGTAGGAAAAAAGGGGAGGTTTTTTCCCTGGACCATAAACACTGTTTCCTTCTCAAATCAGGGGAGAAGGAATACCTTAACCAATAGGCTACCTAGAGGTTGGGCTTAGTATAATCAACCTACCCACCCCCTTGAGAAATACATAAATAGGGACTGTTGAGGACCTAGAGAGACACACATTCACCCATCAACTGATTTACTGGCGAAGCACTCTGCAGGAGAATCCAGATCTAGACTCCAGAACTCTAAAAGCAGAAGGCCCATTCCAAAGCTGAACCCTTCTCAGCTGGCCTTTAAAATCTTGCAACCTGATTTTAACCCCAAACTTCCAAGGGGCGCGCCAACAAATTGAACAGCCGGGCGTGCTGTTTTTCTGCTTCTTGCCAAGAACTCTTGCTAGAACCCAGAGATCCAAACCAGTAGAGCAGAGCTGTAACCCAGAACCCACCTGTCAGATCCAGTCCAAGAGGCCGTGCAGAGACCAGAGTGCCTTGCTGAGTGCAGAACCAAGTGCCTGAATCCTGTCCGGTGGCTAGCAGATTCCAGTCCAAAAACCTATGACCAGATTCTGACGGGCCTATTCCAAACCATAGTTGTGAGTATCTGTAGCATAGAATTGTCCATAGCCAATCTCTTATCATTAAGCAATACCTTCCAACCCATTCTATCATATCCAGAACTGCATTGTAGAATCTCTTCTGTCTGTCCTGAATCCTTCTTTCATCGATTTAATCCTGTGATAATTGTAGTGATAAATCATCTTTGCGCTAATATATTTGCTGAAGAAGGCAAGTGTCACGGCAGGCAAAGACCAGACAGAGGCGCCTCTGGACTGGTGGCTGTACCGTTGGTATCTCGCATCTTCATATCCCCTTAGTGTAAAGCCAATCCTTGTTGTAATCTTCAAAAGCGCATCTTTCATTTGAAATCTTGACTCTTTTTGAGAAAAATCGGCCTTTACTAAAACCTTCATAACTTCTGAACCCTACATGCTAGGAACGAAATGTAAGTCTCAAAAGGAAGCTAACATCCCCAGCTTTCAAATGACCATTCCTTATAGTTTTTCCGCAATCGAGCTTAACGCACGTGGAAAAAGTTGCTGCAAATCTGCATTTGGCTCAATTTCATCACATGTAAAATAGCTATTTCTTGCATTCAACCTCTGAATTCAGTTTCCAATATACTAGTTATCCAACCATCATTGCTAGTGTCTACCCGGAACTATCCAAAGCTACCACTAGTTCTGAATCCACTTTAGCAAATTAAATTCATTTTTAGCATTTTTCCCATTCATTCAAAATCACATTCAAAAGCATTTGACCTGTTTTGAAATCATTCCTGTTTCTCTCTGCTTGCTGGGGGGAATTGGGATTGAAACCGCATTTGTTGAGATTGTATATTCCTGAAGCCTGTTTTCTCTCCTTCCATCTCCATATTGCATATTAGGGGGGATTGAGTAGTATCAGGGGGAAAGAGTGATTACATTGCACTTAATTGGATTCATATCAGGTTTTATTTCTGTGCTGCATTAATCTCATATCATTCCATTTCATTGAACCCACACCCAGTTTTATTCTATGCTACATTATTCTTTTCATCCATACTCCTATTGATTAAAGAGATTGTTGACTGTAATATCACCCAAAGCTGATCAATGTATAAATATTAATAAGTGTGATATCTAGATATTGTTCAAATTCATAAAAGTGTGATATATATATTGTTCAATTCATAAAATAAATCTTTTAACTTTGCAAAACAACCTTCTCTTGGTTCAGTGAGACCGGGGGGGATTCAAAGAGAGGGGCGTGATATAAGGGTACATCATTCAGAAATAAAAGAACTTTAGACATAAAAATATATAATTAAGGGTTCCAGCTGGGCATCTCACGCTAGGCATTGACTTAGGTGGAGTGCTGGGTTGAAACCACTTGCAATAAGAAATTATCATATTCAGTGGCACTACAAAAAATGTACTAATTCAGAGAAAATAACACAGTGAGGGCCTGATTCCAAGCCGGGCGGTCTGGTAAAAAGGTGCTAGTATTCGTGGATACCGGCACTTTACTGGACAACCGGACTATGGGTTTGCCAGCGAGGCACCTGGGCTACCTCCAGCTAAAAGCTGGAGGAAGGCCAACTGCCCTACTGGAAAGAAAACGCACTCGTTACCAGCACCGGCAAAGCCATATTGACTTTGTTGATATGATTAACAGGTGCAGTAACTTTTGTTATATGATTATTGTTGTTTGCCCATTGGCTTGATGGCTTGAGGTTGGCTCCTGTGTCTATGCGGACACCAAATCAGCTGTAAAATTGTTGGTCACAGAGCTTTTTCTGAGATGGGGAATATGTGATGTCCTACGGTCAGATAAAGGACCTCATTTTGCAAATGAACTCATCCAAGAGATAACCAAATTACTGGGCATAAGAAATAAGCTCTGCTCAGTGTACCACCCACAAGCCAACAGAAATGTGGAGAGACCGGTATCCTAAAACGTAATTGGGGAAAATATGCTATTCACTGAATAAAAGCTGGCTCTTTTGTTTTCCTTTGGCACTGTTCACTTTGCACAATTATCCAAGCAAGGATCACCACTTAACTCCTCATGATGTGGTGACTGGACTGCAAATGCATATGCCGGTCCTTCCTGCACGAAGAGTATAAGATGCTCACAAAAGTGGCAAAATTCTGAGTGAAGAATGTTGGGAGTATCTGAGGAATTTGACATGTGCAAGACTTATATCTCATCTTATATCATTATATATAGTGCACCAACTAGCTGCAACGCACTCCAGCAACGAGACACACCTTTAGCAGCCCACTTTGTATCCGGGTGTCAGAGTTTATATTCGAACATGCAATAAGAAATGGAACAAGCCCAAGTTCACCGGTTTACATGAGGTCGCCTATTCAATGCTGACAGTTACCAAAGTAAAAGGACACCTTGCCTGGATTCACCTATGTCTAGAGGCAAATGAATGTGTCATTCATTGTGTCGGTCCCTCTCCCACCTCAATATTGTTGGGATGGAAGACATGCACCATTTATGGAACCTGTCCCCTCTCTACTACTGTACCACTAGCACAGGAGATGGTATTTGCTGAGACAACCCTATCGACCCTACCGTGGGACGATTGAAGAAGAGATGAATCTGCAAGCTCCAGCAGACATTGCCATATTGTAACCAAAAATGACAATAGCAAAATGACACTATCACTGAAACTGACACACATAGACACATTAGACATTAAAGCAGATACGCACTCACCATGCAGTCACACCGACACTAGGTCACACTTCATTTAGACATTAAGAAAATGACCTGCACTGGATAGACACTAGTACCCACATGCTCAATATGTACGTTAGAATTCAAGATGTAAAAGAATACACATCATTATTGTTCAATGCAGAAATGCAACAAAAACAAGTGGCCATTTTTGGGAAAATGGACGGCGTGGCAACGTTACATTGATTTAAGAATTCATGGGAGTCTCCATCATTGCAGAGAAAGTCAGTGTGTTGAAACAGTTGAAACACAGATTTGCATGGATCCTACAATAGCTATGCAGCCCTTGTCCAAAGTTAATACAGGGAAGGGAGGCCCAGCTAGCTATAAAGCAGAACAAAAGATAACAGTTCCCAAGCGCAAGACATATTTCTCTTAACTTGGGTGGAAAGACAAACAACCTCCGGATGCCAGGTGCCAGTTAATTGAAAGCTTTAAAGCACATGAAGAGTAACTCAACTAAGCCTCCAGAGACCAGAGAAAGTTATAGCACCCATATTAATAAGAGCTAAATCCCCAGTAAAAGCTGAGCGTGATAATTCAAGACGTGGTCTCCTCACACGTGGCTCATAAATAATGAACAATGTCTATTCATTAGCGCCAGATTCTCAGAGCAAAGAGCGCCAGATTCTCAGAGCAAAGGTGCTGGTTATGGCTGGGTTCAAAGTCAGATGCCCTAGGCCTGTGGCTTAGGAAATCGAGGATGTTATCTGAGGTAGGTAAAAGAAGTGGCTCTCTGGTGCCTCTCCTCTGACCACTTTATTTTGCTCATGTGCTGATGACTTGCCAAAATGTTAAAGGTTGGTGAAGACGGTATGAACCAATTATTTCTCTCTGATAAGTACTGTCTTACAACTGTTGCAAGAGCCCATTAATTACTGCTATGATGTATTCTCTTAATCACCTTTATGAATGGTCAGAGGTAGGGCAACTAGAATTCTATATCCAATGAAATCACGGACCAGTATGTATTCTATAGATAGATAATTCCCTGCACCATTCCCAACATCTTGTAGGTTTTTGCAAATGCATTGTCACCCATGACATATTTTTTCGATGATGAGCTAAGGTTGTGCATGAAATTCTTTGAGAACGCTGAGGCAAATTGTGTCTGTTGCTGTCCCTGTTTTATAGTGATTGTTAATAAAACAGCCCTTTATCATTCACCTTGACTCTTCCATTTCTTGGGCCTGGGATTTCCTGGCTTACCTGGTCTGCTCAGGGCTGGGACTTTCCACCCGACCATTTCACCTATCTGACATTCGAAGGGATACAAGCACCAGCCCCACAGAGCCTGAAGAAGAAGGAGGGGAAAGGACTACCATTTCAGTTGAGTACATAGAAAACAATATGAGAAAAAATACAAACTCTTTAAATCCTTTTGGGCAAACTGAAGAAAGAACACCACAATGGATGTTAGAGGCACAGATAGGGAATGGCAAAAGGACCAAAAATATGTTTTTATGCATTTGTTGTTGATTCTTTTCTCTGTTTGTCTCTTACCTTTTGATGAGAATTCTGAATATGGAAAAGGAATAAGGGGGAGAAAGGGGACTAATGTCACTAACAAATCAACAAGTAGTAGATGTGAGGAACTCATGGCATCAAAAAGAGAGTCGAGATGCAAATTCAGCAGCTTTATTTATAACTTTGCAAGGGGTTGGATACTTCCTAACTGGCCCTAAATCTAAAGTGGGAGTAAATGTGACCAAAAAGTAAAAGTAAAAACGTTCCTAGTCAGGCAAGTCAAAATAAAAGGTTCTAAACATAATGCCTGCCCTATTTCTAATACAAAAAGGTGCTTAGAAATGTACACAAAATGAGAAGGATAGTGCTCTCAACAAAAGGATCAGGATGGCAAGGGGTTTGAAGTAATTATAAATCCCTTCCCACAATTTCACCTTGGGACAATGGATTTCGAGGGCTTAGGGACTAAAGCAGCACAGTTTTCTCCGGTGATGCACCCTCTGGCTTACTGGGGCGATTCCACAGAATGTTCATGCTTCTTTCATAATAAAATGGCAGTTTGGGCTTTCAAAATAACACAAATGTTGAACATATTTTCCACAACTAGACTTCTTCATCTTGAAACAAAACCTTAATAGTCACAATCTTTCACAAAGGTCTCAGGGATACCCTTCCCAAAGCATTCTTGGTCGAAGACTTTCGATATGGCATAGGTTTGGCTTCTGATGATGCCTGACCACTTCGACAAACGTTATCTTCACTTTCTCCCTATGCTTTCTCGTACTTGTAGTTGCAAGACCATAGGCATTCTCTCCATCGGGCTCGAGCCACTCAAATATTAATGGTTTCCCTCAGTCGGGCTCAAACCTTATCTTTCACATCAGCCTCCCTCAGTCGGGTGCAGGCCTTTAAAAGCTTTCCCACGGTTCACACAAGCCTCCTTCAATCGGACGCAAGCTTCAATCCATGTTAGTTTCTATTTCCAACAACCACTTTTGCCTCCGGACTTTGTGTGCTATGTTTATAATGCCTTCCCTTTCATCTTAACATAGCACAATAGTTTCTTCTAGTCAGGCATGTTACTAAAGAGACTTTCGACTGTGCTGTATCCAACAGCAGGACCACTGTGAGTACATTGTATCACACTGTCTCTTTAAAGCGTTGATCTTTCTTTACACGCGGTTGCCGTATTACACACAACCTTGGCTTGATACAGTAACCTTCAAGCAAAACAAAACAGGCCTTTTTTCTTCTCTTTTGTTAATTCACCAGCTGTGTTTTAATATTTTCTTTGTTTCCGAGTTCAAGCTTCCTTTACTCATAGATTTAGTTAACCTCCCCAATTCATACATTCACAGGGAGAGAAGCAATCTTCTCATCAAGGTTCCCCAGAAGGATGACTTCCAACTCAGGTTATCAGCTGCTTGTTGCAAGCATGGTTATTTTGCCTGGCTTTCATGAGACTTCTCCACAGATCATCAAGTCCTCTGGCGTTCTGCCCTCCAATATCGCATTTGCAGCAGCTCCTGAAGTCCGGTCCCTTCTCGCTCACAGCCTCGCTCAGACTGTACCTGTGTGCTCCACCTTTTATCCCAGGAGGGGAAGTTAACAGGTTTCAGGTGGGGATGATTGAAATCGGAGGCCTGACATTGACTGGCCTCATTTCTGGGACAGAGCCATTGACAAGAGTCAGAGGTAATCTTCATTAATCTGTTCATGATCTTCCTTGGCCCCTGTAGTACTGATAGAGTAGGAAGGGTGAGGTTCATGGTAGTTGTAGTATCCTACAAAGTAGGTTGGGATAGGGGTAGGGAAGTTGTCAGGAAAAAGGGCATTCCATGTCTCGCTAGTGGGTGTTCCATCCCCCACTACCCGAGGACCCCTTACCCAGGTGATCGATGGAGTGCATGTAGAATGTCGACGCATGGCCTCTTCGGCAACTGTACATGTTGTGGTGGTGCACTTTGGAGCCTTCTTTTTGGGTTCCATGCCTTGTTCCCGTGTGTACCGTCAACTAAAGAAGATGATGAAATTAGTGCAGTGCATTTTTCCCACTGCCAAGGTGCTTTTCTCATGTATACCCCTGAGAATGGTGTGCAACTATTCCAATGATTCCTGTCGCCAGCCAGAGGTCGGTAGGGGTCTCATCAACAGAAGCATGTGTGACTTCTTGAGTGCTGCTGGGATGTTCTCCTGTGAGAATGAGGACATTGGTACTCGATATATAAACCTTTCAAAGGAAATAGCATGTCTTTGTCGAACAGTGGAAATTACATTTTGTTTCACAATCTGCAGGCTGCACTGAAGACCCTATTGTAAGAATGTGAGCTGACATTGAAAACACAAAAATACTTAATCCGGAAAAAAGGTGTTTCTATGGAACCACCTGTAAAAAGTAAAAATTTAAAATAAAGGCTCTTTTAAGAGCCACCACAACTAGCGACGTCCCCCACACTGGTTGAAAGTTATTCCCCTGCGCGTGCACAGCACAAAATGTCAGCGAATATCACGATAGTTGCAGGGTGGCACGTGTTAGATACGCCCCTTTTGCAGATGACAGCCATAGAAATGGGCCTGTAGAGGCTATAGGATTGGCCAATAAGGTTTCTTGGTGTGTGTACACACAGACTGTGGTACACAGTGTATTTGTCAACAGAAATGCAGAGGGTGCAGTTATGGCTGTGTGTTTCACGAGCCACAGCATTCAGGTTTTAGGGGAGTTTGAAATACATTGACTGAAAGTGAATGGAAAACACTGTGCAGTGGCTGCTCATTTTGGAATCTATCATGTGGATGTGGACTATGGAGTACCTACAATAAAGTCACTGATTATGGTTTGTCTGTGTGACACTTGGTGACATGCAATCATGCTTATATTATTGTTGCTCATAGTGGAGGGAAAATTGCACAGCATGTTACACGAGTTTCAGTGCAGTTTGCGATGAAGGAGGCACTTGCCCAGGTCATACGTCTGTTTCCGATCGCCTGCATAACTTTCTATTGCATTATGCAGACACGGATGTGGCTGCATCATTTTTTATTTGGTTCACAAATTGAGAAAGCACTGTACATTGCGAAGAAGTGTATTTGTGCCTTTGTACGACATGTACCAATGGCGTACTTCACACATGGGAATATGACGTTTCACAGCACGAACAGTTTTCCCCAGCTATATCATTAATCTTACTATAACTGCCATCCCGACTTCTGCACACCCCATCCAAATTGCCTTGGTGCCCTTCTTGAAATTAGATGAACATTTGTTTTAAGTAAGTGTTGCGCACTGACACTCTTCAAAACGCTGTGCAACATGTAAAGAAACCTCATTCTACAGCAACCCCCTTTCTAAGTGATTCAACTACAGTGTTTTGCACAGTTCCATGCCTCCAGCCCTGCATCCATTCATTTCCAATTCCATTGTTCATCTCTAAAAGGTGCTTTACGTATTTCCCTTTTTTCCTTTCGCAGTTAATTTCCATTTATTATAGTCCTCTAGCACACGCCACAGAAGGAACGGCAGAAAAGGCCCGGTACAGAAGGGGCAGCACCTGCATGGATACCATAGGGGAACTGCAGAGAGATGGAATTATTGGGTGGCCCTCACCCACATAGGCGCCAGTCATTGTCATGCTCCCGGAAGGACCCTTCCCACACACTTCCAAGTACCTTCCCTCTGTAGAGTAGTGCGATGCAGTGCATGCACAATACAATGCTCTTTTCCGAGTAAGGGTCTGTAGAGCGGCATATGGTCTGCAAGGATCGATTAGAGCTCTGCTGCCCTACAGGAGTGCCCCTCTTTTTGCCTGCAGCAGATGTGGCAAATGCTGCACATTAAATTACCCTACGTAATTGTTGAAAGGGCGGAAGACTACCCACTGGTCCCTTGTGCTTCCATTTCAGTTGTCGTCACATGCAATACAAACACTTCATGCTACGCCATTAGTCTTAGGAGTAGCATTCTCGTAGATGCATACATTCTAGAATACAAGAATGTTTACAACAACGCTACACACAGCTTCATTACGTGAAGCAGTTAGCCATTTATTCTGTGCGACCCATTCAGCTACAATACTTTTCTAACCACCACTAATATTGTTTGTGCTATGTACATTCTGCTGTTTGCTTACTTGCCTTTACATGCACTAGTATGTGCGTGAGCAAGCCGCACCAGCTTTGCCATTTTGCAGACTCACTGCAAACTGTCCCACCTGCAGTTACATGTTTTCTTCAATTGTACGACCCGCAGGTGACCTCTTGACACTTTCCGTCACACTGCTCGATGCAGACACGATGTCTGTTTCAGGGTCATGGAAAGGCAAGCAGCACATCAATCAAATTATTGCAACATTTAAAACTCCCACGTTATGCTGCAGGTTGCTGTTCCTTGTTAACCAGTGGCCGTCATACAGACTGGAGTGCTTTAGCCACACATTGGTAGGTTTGCAGAGCCACCCACATAGTCGGCAGGAGTACTTGAAATGCGGTACCCTACCATATGAATCCGTAGGGCTAGCGACAGGGGCGGTGTTACCAGCACACAGTGGATGACCTATGCATGGGTATAGGTGTGGAACGGATACACTTGCGCTTCCACAACTATTTAACGTGCATTAGAAGATGCGGACATGCAACCACTAATGGAATCATACGGATAGCTGCAGTGTGATCGCACATATGCCATCCAGGTGCAGTCTCCCTAGGAAATGTCCATATTACTCAACTTTAGTCATCTGGGCCAGTACTGTGTGGCACAGATTCACCATGCAATGCTAACACAAAAAGAGAAACTACTCAAACACTCACCAACATTTACCATGTACATCTGAAATGCTAAGATACACCAACACTATTCGGAAAAGGAAGGGGTAGCGCAAATGGATACATACACCAGACAATTTGGCCTTTTCACACGTTTATCATGAGGGCAGCCAAGGAATCCCTAACAAACCATTGTCAACATGACATTATGGTTCTGTTGCAGTACCAAACAGCTATCATCTTTACAGAAAACTCTATGCTAAAGCAACGTTCTGGTTACAGTGCCCTACTAAAAACCTATGAAATTCACTAACAAAAACATTGTTAGAGGGACATTATGGTTAAGTTGCACTAGTAAAAACCTATGCAATTCAATTGACACACGCTGTAACAGGGACGTTACAGGTAAAACCGAAAACTCCCCCAAAATTCACCAGTTATGGTAAGCTAAGCAACCATAACTCACACCACCAGTGTGCACTGCAAGTGCTAACAACCATGAGATCAAAGATGCCATCACAAATCTCATTGATGACATCACTGACGACATCACATGTGTGGCTGCCCCTTTTTTGTTCACTGACATCAGTAGGCCATGTGCTTTTCATCACTAACAGTCAGGAAGTACAATTCAAAAGGTTCTATCTTTGTGTACGGCACCCTTCTCATATGTTCTTGCACTACATTCCTCAGGGTTCAGGAACAGAGGGTAGCAGGGGTTTTGTTCGTAGGAGTTGTGAGAGGATTGAAAATGTCCATGGCAATGTTTCCAATTGCTGTAGGCCCGAAATGTGTAAATGCCCACGGACTAACACGCTGTCCGCAGACTTAGCGGGATGCACAGGGTCCTGGGACTTTTTTTCACACTTTTATTTTTTAACTGTGAAAGGTGGCTACTAAAGGATCCTTTTTTTTCTTTCAGTTTTGTTTTTTTTGCCTTTTTTCTCAGGGAAGGTAAGGTAGGGGAGCGAAGGGGCGCCAACCGCAGGGATGAAGGGGCAGGTGGAGAGAGGACGGTGTTGGGCAGGCCTTAGTCAGGTAGGTGGCAGTGTTTCTCATGCTCCTTGACCACAGCCTCGAAAGCACTATGAAGCTGCTCCTTCCTACAGATTAGAGCTTCACAGTACATGCATAGCACTGTGACCCTTGAAAGGTAAGGGTCAACAGCATTTTGTATGGCTTGCTAAGCCGCCACTGTGATCCTCTGGCCCAAAGGAGTATCCTTTGTGGTGACAGGAGCAGATGCAGATGCTGGGGTGGAGGAAGTCAACCTGCTCTTACCTGCAAAAGGTTTTGCCTTTCTCAGAGCACTCTGTGGGGCCGATTTGGTGTGGCACCTCATGGAAGTAGTCCCATAGGAATACAAGCCAAGTTTCCTGCAACTGAGTACAACTTTGCACTGAGTGCATCAAACCTTTTTTGCATGTGCCTTTGGAACATTTCCAACGGTGGTGAAAAATTGCTACCCCCAGGGCTCACTCTGAGTACTGGTGACAGGGACTTCCTCCTCTTCTTCTTGATTCTCCTCTGTATCACCGTGCCTGTTCCCCTGTTGAGGTTTTACAGTTTGTTGAGGTGGTGGTGGTGGGGAAGCTTGGGAAGCAAAGATGGGCATAGGAGATGCCATTGCAGCAGGTTTTCAGAGATTTGGAAGGCAGGTGTTCTTCAGATGCTCTCTCCTGGCCAGTAAGTGAGAGTGAGGGAAAGTAATGGGTGGGTCCCTTTAGAGGAACTGTCCGTGGACAGTCGTGCTGTTCATGCACTACCAATTTGGAAATAGGCATTCAAAAGTTGTGAATAGCTGCCAGATCAACATAGAATAGGCTGGCAAGCTGTGCACGGGTAACATTTTTGCTTGAAACACACTAGATTGGCTGGAAAAGCAATTTTTAAACTGCCTGCACTGTTACGCCTCGTGGGCTTGGTCACATGATGACGTCCCCGGACGTCCGCGGCCCTGATGTCCGTCCCCGGACACCTTTTGGGTGGGAAATTTTATCACGCATGCGCTGGAAGTCTGTAGGACATGCGCTGTGGTCCGCCATGAGGACACAGACATGTCCAGACATCCCGTCTGTCCAAGGGAACCTTCATTTTGAGTGCAAACGTTTTAGCATACTTTTAATGGGACTTTTAAGAAACAAGAAAATACCACACAATAATACAGAAAATATTTGTAGTACAAAAAATATATTTATTTAAGACAGGCATGGGGTATCGGAATGGGAAACATAAATGGGAGAATTAGGCATTTCTGTGGAATAATCATGAGGGGAGGAAAGGAATGAGGTTTCATCAAATCTTCTTTGCGTATATGTTCAGAATTGGCTGGGGATGACTTCTGGGGACATGGAGTTACAGGTGCAAGTGGGACAGTGAAAAGAAACTGTTTTAATCAAGTGGTTTTTCACGCTTTGGCACATTTCTGAGGGTTTTCAGTTTACTTGTAACCATAACATCCCTTTAAAAAAGTTTTTTCATTGAATATATATAATATTCACTAACAAAAAACATTGTTAAAGGGACGTTATGGTTAAGTTGCACTACTAAAAAACCTATGAAATTCAATGGAAAAACGTTGTAACAGGGACGTTATGGTTACAGTTAAAACCGAAAAACCCCAGAAATTCACCAGTTATGGTAAGGTACGCAACAATAACTCGCGCTACCACTGTGCACTGCTAACACTAACACCCATGACCTCAAAGATGACATCACAAATGTCATCAATGACATCACTGATGCCATCACATGTGTGGCTCGCTCTTTTTTTGTTCACTAACATATGTAGGGCAGGTGGTTTTCTTCACTGACAGTCAGGAAGTAAACATTCAAAAGGTACTATATTTGTAGAACTTACCCTTCTCATATGTCCTTACACTACTTTCCTAAGGGTGTAGTCACATCATATGATACATATACATAGGGGAAGAAGCAAGACTGAAACACAGCAATCATTTCTGTGCATGAAGATAATCGCTTACGTTGTGTGTAGCAGAACAAATATGTAGTAAGGGGTATTAGCGACTTATTACATGTTTCACAGTACGCAAAACTCTGAAAATAAAGCACTCACCATTGTACTATCTAACATGGCAGAAAATGGAATATTGGACGTCTATGGTGCATGCTGCAGACAATGCCTACGTTTCTGCATGAGTTGGTTGCTGTACTGGAAAGAACTCTGTAGTGCAATGGTGTGTATAGCAATGGATTGTGTAATGAATTATGTATGACATGATAGTTCTCCCAATGACCTCTGATAGTTTTGTGGCAACATTATATTGACAATCCTTTGTGGAGGCTTTTCATGAAAACTAAAGGCACATGTATTGGCATCAGTGATGACATCAATGACATTTGTGATGTCATCTTTGAGGTCATGGGTGTTAGTCCTTGCAGTGCACAGTCGTAATGCGAGCTATGGTTGCGTACCTTACCCTAACTGGCGAATTTCTGGGGTTTTTCGGTTTTACCTGTGACCAGAACGTCCCTGTAACAACATTTTTTCATTGAATTTAATAGGTTTTTTAGAAGTGCAACTTAACCATAACTTCCCTTTAACAACGTTTTTTGTTAGTGTATTTTATAGGTTTTTAGGAGGGCACTGGAACCGCAACGTTACATTAATGTAGTGTTTTCTGTAAAGATGATAGCTGTTTGGTACTGCAACAGAACCATAACGTCCCGTTAACAACGGTTTATGATTCCTTGGCTGCCCTCATGATGAACGTGTGGAAAGGCCAAATTGTCTGGTGTATATATCCATTTGCGCTACCCCTTCCTAGCAATAACAGATGTACATGGTAAGTGTTGGTGAGTGTTTGAGTGGCTTCTCTTTTTGTGTTAACATTGCATGGTGAATCTGTGCCGCACAGTGCTGACCGAGATGACTGCGGGTGAGCAATATGGATGTTTCCTAGGGAGACTGCACCTGGTCGGCGTATGTGCAAGCATACTACAAGTATCGAAAGGATTCCATTAGTGTCCGCATCTTCTAACGCACTTTTAAATAGTTGTGTGAGTGCACGTGTATCCATTGCACAGCTATACCCATGTGTAGGGCATCCTCTGTGTGCTGGTAACACCACCCCTTTCACCAGCCCTACAGATTCATACGGTAGGCTACTGCATTTCAAGTACTTCTGCGGACTACGTGGGCGGCTCTGCAAACCTACCAATGTATGGCTGCAGCACGACTGGCAGTATGTTGCCCACTGGTAAACAAGCAACAGCCACCTGCAGTGTAACGTGGGCGTGTTAAATGTCATATTCATTTGATTGATGTGCTGCTTGCCTTTCCAAGACTCGTGAAACAGACACACCGTTTCTGCACTGAGCACTGTGACGGAAAGTGTCAAGAGGTCGCCTGCGGGTCGTACAGTTGAAGAAAACGTGTAATTGCAGGTGGGACAGTTTGTAGTGAGTCTACAAAATGGCAACGCTGGTGCGGCTTGGTCACGCACATATTAGTGCATGTAAAGGCAAGTAAGCTGACAGCAGAATGTTCAGAGCGCAAACAATGTCAGTGGCGGATAGAAAAGTACTGTAGCTGCATGGGTCGCACTGAATAATTGTCTTCCTGCTCCACGTAATGAAGCTGTGTTTCGCGTTCTTGTAAACATTCTTGTATTCCAGAATGTATACATCTCTGTGAATGCTACTCCTTCCGCTAATGGCGTAGCATGAAGTGTTTGTACTGCATTTGATGACAACTGAAATGGAAGCACAAGGGACCAGTGGGCAGTCTACCGCCCTTCCAACAACGCAGTAGGGTAATTTCATGTACAGAATTTTCCACATCTGGTGCGGCCAACAACAGGGGCACTCCTGTAGGGCAGCAGAGCTCTAAAACATCCTTGCAGACCATATGCTGCACTACAGATCTTTACCCGGCAAAGGGAATTGTATTGTGCATATACTGCAATGCGCTACTCTACAGAGGGAAGGTACATGGAAGTGCATGGGAAGGGTCAGTTCGGGAGAATGACAATGACTGGCACCTATGTAGTTGAGGGCACAGCGTTTTCCATTCACTTTCAATCAATGTATTTCGAACCCCGCCAAAACCTGCACGCTGTGGCTCGTGAAACACACAGCCATAACCGCACTCTCTGCAAAAATGTACCACAGTCTATGCGTACACACCACACCCAGAAACCTTAATCCCATAGCTTCTACAGGCCCATTTTTATGTCCGTCATCTGTAAAAGGGGCGTATCTAACACATTCCACCCTGCAACTATCGCAATATTTGCGGACTTTTCCTGTTGTGCGCGCGCGGGAGTGTGGGAATAACTTTCAACCAGGGATGGGGACGTCGTTAGTTGTGCCAGCTCTGAAAAGAGCCTTTTTTTGTTTTTTTAAAGGTGCTTCCATAGAAACATCTTTTTTTGCAATGTTTATAAGTATTTTTGTGTTTTGTACGTCAGGTCACATTCTTACAATAGGGTCTTCAGTGCAGCCTGTAGATTGTGAAACAAAATGTCATTGCCACTGTTCGACAAAGACATGCTATTTCCTTTGAAAAGGTTTACATATCGAGTACCAATGTCCTCATTCTCACAGGAGAACATCCCAGCAGCACTCAAGAAGTCACAAATGCTTCTGTTGATGAGATCCCTTCTGACCTTTGGCTGGCGACAGGAACCATTGGAATAGTCCCATACTATTCTCGGTGGTATACATAGAAAAGCACCTTGCAAGTGGGAAAAATGTGCTGCACTGTTTTCAGCATCTTCTTCAGTTGACGGTACACACGGGAACAAGGCATGGAACCTAAAAAGAAGGCTCCAAAGTGCATGACCACAACATGTACAGTTGCGGAAGTGGCCATGCGTCGACATTCTACAAGCACTCCACAGAAACAGCATGCTTCGACACTGCACCACAAAGCCTCCACTCCCTCCAAACCGAAATTGCCACAAAAGCCTTCTTGGAGGGCACACACAAACAGATCTTCCACAAAGGCATCACCCACGACGAAAACGGTGCTTCTTGCCATGTTTGCCAGCTGTACTACACAAACTAATGAAAAAAATGATTGCCACCCTTGCCTGTGATGCACACCCTGAGCTCCTGATTGGACATTCCCCACAGTCCCATTTCCATTGGCCTGCATAGTGAGAAGCCCAGAATGTGGCACGTGCCCTTCCCCAAGTACTGCCATGGCCGTGCCCCAGGGAAGCAGGAGGAGTCCTCCCTGTTGGTGTCCTTGCCTGTGACACACACCCTGAGCACCTGATTAGACAATGCCCACAGTCCCATTTCCATTCACCAGCACGGTGAGAAGCGCAGAATGTGGCATGTACGGTTACCCAAATACCACGAGGGCCGCGCCCCAGTAAAGCAGGAGAACTCCTTTTTTCCCTGTGCATTATTTCTTGTCCATCACTACCTCATTGGGGACTGTTAAAGAGTCACACACACATCCACCAATGGCATTCAAGACGTTAGCATCGTACACTGTCACTTATGTACAACACTTCATATGTACCGTTGCACATTAAGCCTCCAAGTGGCGTCTCATTGTCAAGCACGTCCAGTTGAAAGTTCAGTAGAATAATGCAAAATGTGTGCATCAGCATTCATCCACGTGAGCACCATTCACCACAAACTGGAGGTATGAATATTATTTCTGCGAAATGTGTACAACTCTGTTATAAGTACCTGTGCGCATGGTATGTGCCACTGAGTGTCCATTATTATCGTAAAAATTGTACTGTTTTTTTCTCCCATCCACTGCCATGAAGTGACACTTCAATTGCATATGCTTGCAATGTTTCCATTTACACATACCACCCATTGTTATATCACAACAGGAACTCTCTTCTTTCCTTCTGACAATAGTACACATTTATTTCACCACTAACCCATGTCTTACAGAAATTGTAAAAATGTGGCTTCAAAACCAGCACTGAATGTATAGTAGCAACGTAAAGCAAGGTCCGAAAGCCTCACTGTCTCCACAGCTCTGGTTCTCTGTAGGCTGCACTATTGCAACAGCCTCGATTGAAATGTGTCCTCTTCCACTCTACACCCTCTGCAACTCATCCAAGATAGGATTGCACAGCTTGCACTTGGCTTCAAGCCCAGGGATGGTATCTGTCACGATGCCCGCTCCCGGGGAGCCGGCTCAGGCCCTGCATCCCCGGAAGCGGACATCAAGTCCCCGGGGAAGGTCCCAGCAACCCCTTATAGGGGCCCTTTGGACAGCATCCTGGCGCCTATGGCGCCAGGCTCATAGAAAACGTCAGTCCTGGCGCCATAGGCGCCAGGCTCATTATGAAAGTGTTTGGGTGCACTTACCTGATGCAGACCATGCTGCAGAACCCCGGCCTCCTTGAGGCCTGAAAGGAACTACTTTACCTGTGGGACTCATTTACCACCCGGGCGTGGTCGGGGAAGGATACATACCTGATTGGAGGAAGGACACATTCTAGGAACTTCTTCCAAGGCTATTTAAACCACACCCGATCAGCCACACGTGCTTCGCGTTGTTCTGCATCTAGCAGCTGGACGCTCACCGTGTCTGCTCCTGCATCCTGACTTCTGCCACGACTGCCAGCATCTTGAATCACATGCAAAGGAAGGGAACAAGAGAACAGAAGAAGGAAAAGGCCTTACCTGCTAAATCTGCACCCCGGAGACATTTCGCTGACGATCCTGAAAAGGAAGACATTTATTTTTAAAAGCACATCGCATCGATCGCTGCAGCGCCTCATTCTACTCACCTTACAGGGCGCTTCCATGTTCTGCAGCGACCATCCGGATCCGCAGTCGCGCCCCAGCGCCTAGGAGAAAAAGACAATAACGAAGGTGAGAGAAAGAAGGGAAAAGGGAAGCTAAATCTCCATGGTAAGACTTACCTGCTGGGTCATTCCCTTTTCATTTCGGGTCTGCGCCGCATCCAGGAATTTTCGGACCCCGGCCCCTAAGGGGAAAAGGACATCAGTGTTAATGAGCGAATGAAAAGACATTACCAAGACGCTCATTAAAGACTTACCTGATTTCCACAAGGATTTCACCTCTCATCTCGGGTTGGTGCCTGTTCCCCGGCATTCCGTACCCCGGCCCCTATGGGGAAAAAGACACTAGCATTAGAACATTAATGCATGGACACAAGGGGAACCACTTATCAAAAACTTACCTGGAAGCCAAGCAAGTTTGGTTCTCACCAATCCGAAAATCCAGTGAAGTAACTGGATACCAACGCGCCCCTGCATCTGAAGCAGGATGGAGAGCTCGTCCTTCCAGACCCTAAGGTGAGACGCTACGGGGAAGCACAGAAGGGTTTTGAGGAGGGTGAGAGGGGTAAGTGGGAGGCCGATTGCATTACCCCGTAGACATTTAACCCCCTATTTTCACCTACAGAAGGATACTTCTGCGAGTCAGACAAGCCAGATTTGGGGCCCGGTCCAGTCCGTCTTCCGACCCCTGCGCATCACCTTAGACGAGGTCACAACAGCGCGAACCAGGCCAGCGCCTCCGTGGGAGTCAGGTGAGCGTTACAGAATGCGAAGCCTTCCTACAAATTCCCACCCAGGCGCTATGGAAACTTCTGAGACTGATCAGTTGGCCCAATTATTGGGGGAATTACGGGCCAAAGTACATGCCGCTCGTCAAGAGACTAATGCCCTCAAGAGGGAATTAATAATATCAAAGGAAAGAACTGATGACCTGGCCAGACAGCTTTTGCAAAGTCAAGCTGGGCAAACTCCTCTACCCGGTTCCGGAGGGAACCCCGCTCCTGTGGTTCCCAGTAACCCTGTGCATATTAATCTACCTGGAAACATGCCGCTGGCCCCACCCGAACGCTTTGCTGGGGACCCCAAACGATTCGCCGTATTCATGAATCAGTGTCGTTTGCACTTCCTATGCAGGCCTGGGGCCTTCCCTAATGATCAGACCAAAGTAGCCTTTGTATTGTCATATCTCAGCGGCTGCGCTGCCGATTGGTCAGTTCCACTGGTTACTCAGGATGACCCATTTCTCCGTGATTTTCAAGGATTTCAAGCAAGCATGGAAAGGTTATTTGCTCGACACTCTCAGGGGCAGGCTCTGGATGATGAACTTCTATCCCTGCGACAGGGCAATCAGGATCTCCTATCCTACATTGCAACATTTAATAGACTAATTGTAGAAACTGGGTGGCCAGAGGATAAGAGAATCACGTTATTTTATCGAGGTTTACGTGGAGAACTTAAAGATGTCCTGGCCCAAGTTGTAAATCCGCCCCGAGAATGCACAGAATATATAGATTTAGTGGTCCAATTGGATCACAGACTCCAGAAAAGAAAAGCAGATCGGTCCAGGTTTGAGACCCGGGTGTTAGTCAAGACCCACGCTAACCCCAAGGGAGTTGATGTCTCAGAGCCTATGCAAATTGGAGGGGTTAAAGGACCTTTAACTCAAAAGGAACGTGAAAGGAGGCGGCAATTAAAGTTATGTCTTTATTGTGGGAACTCTGGACACTTTCTACGAGATTGCCCGGCAAAACCGCCCCGAAAGGCAGTAGGGGCCGCTGATAAAAACCTTGGAGACTCTGTTTCGGGAAACGACTCAGCCCGACAAGCGTAGGGGTCCGCTTGCCGAGCTTAAAAACTAACTCTCAGACCTCGCATTTCATAGTGCCAATGGTTCTCATAGATCCAGAACAGCCTAAGCAGTTGCATGCAATAAAGGCATACATCGATAGCGGGGCTATTGGAAATTATGTGGACCGTGAGTTGGTCTCCAGGATTAACCTCCCTCTCCGTCCTAAAACCAGCAAAGACGTCATCACCACAGTAGATGGAACTGAAATTGCCTCTGGACCGGTAACGCATTCCACTGGTGAGGTGACTCTTATTGGTCCCGACGGTCATCGGGAGGCAGTTGTGTTTGATGTAATCAAGGCCCCACAGTTTCAGGTTATTCTTGGAATTCCTTGGTTAGAGACACATAATCCTCGAATTGATTGGCGAGCTAAGAGAATAACCTTCCCGGATTGTGCACAAACCTGTTATCCAGAAAACCTGAAGATTAATCTAGCATCTGTAACCTCTGCCTCCATGCAATTGCCTCCGGAATACCAAGACTTTCAGGACGTCTTCCAAAAGGAACAGGCCTACACGTTACCTCCTCATCGATCGTACGATTGCCAAATCGATCTGGTGCCCGGTGCACAACCCCCTTGTAGCAGGATTTATGCCCTTACCGAACCTGAGAACCTGCATCTGAGACAATATTTGGATCAATACCTCACCAATGGTTTTATTCGCCCGTCAAAGTCCCCGGCATCCTCGGCTTTGTTCTTCGTGCCTAAAAAGGAAGGCGACCTTAGAACTTGTTTCGATTACCGCGCATTGAATCAGATAACGGTTAAAAACCGTTATCCTCTGCCTCTGATCCCTGAACTCTTTGACCAGGTAAAGGACGCTTGCATATACACCAAGTTAGACCTCTGGGGGGCATATCATCTGGTGCGAGTAAAAGAAGGCGACGAATGGAAAACGGCCTTCCGTACTAAGTATGGATTATTCGAATACCAGGTAATGCCCTTCGGGTTGTGCAATGCGCCTGCTGCCTTCCAATTCTTCATGAATGATGTCCTTCGGGAACTCATCGATGTTTGTTTGTGTTGTCGTCTATATCGATGACATTCTAGTGTACTCCTCTTCGGAATCTGATCACTGAAAACACGTTAGGGCAGTTCTGGAAAAACTGCGCCAACACAAACTATTTGCTATACTGGAGAAATGTGTTTTCCATACCACAGAAGTTGTGTTTCTCGGTTTCATCCTGACACCCAAAGGAGTCCGAATGGACTCAAGAAAAGTGGATGCCATCCTCAAATGGCCATCACCTAGCTCTGTAAAAGGGGTTCAAAGCATGCTCGGCTTTGCCAATTTCTATCGCAGGTTTATCCCGGAATTTTCACGCATAGTACAACCCATTACTGCACTCTTGAGGAAAAATAAACGTTTTGAATGGTCTGAAGAAGCCGAGCAGGCCTTCCAGGATTTAAAAGCTAAGTTTACCTCTGCACCTATATTGAAACATCCACGTCCAGATCTCCCGTATGTCGTCGAAACTGGCGCATCCAGTCTAGCCATGGGAGCAGTACTGTCTCAAAGAGATCCCGAAACCAACCAACTGCATCCCGTAGCATTTTGGTCCAGAAAATTCTCGGCACCAGAGATTAATTATGCAATCACTGACAAAGAACTGTTAGCCATAAAGTCCGCTTTTAAAGCCTGGCGGCATTACCTGCTTGGCGCTCGACATACCATCACAGTGATCACTGATCACCGGAATTTACAGTATTTCAAAACCGCCAAGGCTCAGTCATCACGGCAGCTCCGATGGGCTTTGTTTTTCGCTGAATTTGATTTTGTGATTACCTATCGACCTGGCTGCAAGAACGGCAAAGCAGACGCCTTATCCCGAATTGGAATGGGAGAACCTGATACAAACTCAGAACCAGTACCAATAATTCCCGAACAGAGAATTCTAGGCATGACTTTGTTACAGACGCTTGAAGACATTCAAGTCAGAGTGAAACAACTCCTGGACCCTACAGTCCTACAGGATTGGATACAAAAGGGATCAGACTTTACCATAAATAATGGTTTACCTTATTACCAAGGACGCTTATTCCTGCCACACAAGGATTTACATGAACTAGTTATTTCCGGTTATCATGATACATTAATAGAGGGACACCCCGGTATTGCCAAGACAATGGAAAAGGTGAAACGACAATTCTGGTGGCCCTCTTGGCGAAAAGATGTTAAATCTTTTGTGATGTCCTGTGGTGTTTGCGCCCAAAATAAAGGTCAAAAGAAAAGACCAGCCGGTCTCCTCCAACCTCTAGATGTACCGCCAGCACCCTGGCACACCCTATCAATGGATTTTATTACGGACCTACCTCCTTGTTCGGGATATAATACCATTCTGGTAATTGTGGATTTGTTTTCCAAAATGGCCCACTTCATTCCTTTGAAAGGTTTACCTTCAGCTTCTGTCCTAGCCAAAGAATTCCTCGAAAATATTGTTCGGCTACATGGCTTCCCATCTATACTAATCTCTGACCGGGGAAGCCAATTCATTTCCCACTTCTGGCGCAAATGTTGTCAAATGGCACAAATCGACGTAAGATTATCGACCAGTCACCACCCTCAGACCGATGGTCAGACTGAGAGGACAAATCAGACCCTTGAGCAGTACTTACGGTGTATGTTACAGCAATCTGAAAGCAACTGGAAAGACATTCTTTGGATAGCCGAATACGCATATAATAATTCGGTACACTCTGGAACTGGCCATAGTCCTTTTTATACCTTGCTTGGACATCACCCTCGAACCTCAAACCTCGACTCACCTCAGAACCTCGGAGTGCCCGCAGTAGAACATCTGCATTCTACCATTACCCGAGCCTTCAAAGAGGCAACCACGCATTTACAACAAGCCAAGAGAAAATACAAGGAGAATGCTGACCTACATCGGAGTGAAGCACCTCCGTATCAGATTGGGGATCAAGTGTGGTTAGCTACCAGACATTTACCGCTCAAAGGGCCCCGAACTTTTAACTCAAAATATCTGGGACCTTATTCTATTACGGCAATAATTAACCCAGTAGCGGTTAAACTTGATTTACCAGCTAATATGCGAATTCACCCTGTTTTTCATGTGTCACTTCTGAAACCAGTGGTACCCGGAACCCGACTACTCAAACCTCCAGAACCTATTCAAATAGATGGGGAACCCGAATTCGAAGTGAGGAACATTTTAGATTCAAAAATGTTTAGGTCAAAGCTTTACTACCTAATTGATTGGAAGGGGTACGGACCTCAGGAGAGGTCGTGGGAACCCAGTGACCATGTGCATGCACCTCCATTAGTCAGGAAATTCCACCGACTCTTCCCAGACAAACCAAAACCCCCGGAGGGAACAACCTTGGGAGGGGCCTTGGGGGGGGAGTGCTGTCACGATGCCCGCTCCCGGGGAGCCGGCTCAGGCCCTGCGTCCCCGAAAGCGGACATCGAGTCCCCGGGGAAGGTCCCAGCAACCCCTTATAGGGGCCCTTTGGACAGCGTCCTGGCACCTATGGCGCCAGGCTCATAGAAAACGTCAGTCCTGGCGCCATAGGTGCCAGGCTCATTATGAAAGTGTTTGGGTGCACTTACCTGATGCAGACCATGCTCCAGATCCCCGGCCTCCTTGAGGCCTGAAAGGAACTACTTTACCTGTGGGACTCATTTACCACCCGGGCGTGGTCGGGGAAGGATACATACCTGATTGGAGGAAGGACAGATTCTAGGAACTTCTTCCAAGGTTATTTAAACCACACCCGATCAGCTACACGTGCTTCGCGTTGTTCTGCATCTAGCAGATGGACGCTCACCGTGTCTGCTCCTGCATCCTGACTTCTGCCACGCCTGCCAGCATCCTGAATCACCTGCAAAGGAAGGGAACAAGAGAACAGAAGAAGGAAAAGGCCTTACCTGCTAAATCTGCACCCCGGAGACATTTCGCTGACGATCCTGAAAAGGAAGACATTTATTTTTAAAAGCACATCGCATCGATCGCTGCAGCGCCTCATTCTACTCACCTTACAGGGTGCTTCCATGTTCTGCAGCGACCATCCGCAGTCGCGCCCCAGCGCCTAGGAGAAAGAGACAATAACGAAGGTGAGAGAAAGAAGGGAAAAGGGAAGCTAAATCTCCATGTTAAGACTTACCTGCTGGGTCATTCCCTTTTCATTTCGGGTCCGCGCCGCATCCAGGCATTTTCGGACCCCGGCCCCTAAGGGGAAAAAGACATCAGCGTTAATGAGCGAATGAAAAAACATTACCAAGACGCTCATTAAAGACTTACCTGATTTCCACAAGTATTTCACCTCTCATCTCGGGTCGGTGCCTGTTCCCCGGCATTCCGTACCCCGGCCCCTATGGGGAAAAAGACACTAGCATTAGAACATTAATGCATGGACACAAGGGGAACCACTTATCAAAACCTTACCTGGAAGCCAAGCAAGTTTGGTTCTCACCAATCCGAAAATCCAGTGAAGTAACTGGATACCAACGCGCCCCTGCATCTGAAGCAGGATGGAGAGCTCGTCCTTCCAGACCCTAAGGTGAGACGCTACGGGGAAGCACAGAAGGGTTTTGAGGAGGGTGAGAGGGGTAAGTGGGAGGCCGATTGCATTACCCCGCAGACAGTTAACCCCCTATTTTCACCTACAGAAGGATACTTCTGCGAGTCAGACAAGCCAGATTTGGGGCCCGGTCCAGTCCGTCTGCCGACCCCTGCTCATCACCTTAGACGAGGTCACAACAGCGCGAACCAGGCCAGCGCCTCCGTGGGAGTCAGGTGAGCGTTACAGTATCTCTCCGGGACTGAAATGTCAGCACTGGCTCCCAGTACCTGCAAGCAATAAGGTGAACACCCTCTTCATAATGCACAATGCCTTCTGGGGCCTGGGGCTTCAATACCTGCAACTGTCACTTCGTAAATATGTGCATGCTCAAGCCCTTAACAAAACACAGAAGTACACTTGCACACCAGTATTCAAATAGCAATTATATGTAAATATTCTAATTCATAGGGTGTGTTTTAGTAGGATTCAAGGTGCAGGGGAGAAGGACTCGGCCTTGGTATCTGGGCCGGAATACAATAGAGAACAAAAAGAAATCCAAATTATGGAAAACTGCATCCCCTGCACACTTTCTAGATGGCATAAAGCCTAGTTGAGTTAAACAAAGTTTTGAAAATCTCTAGTGATTCAAAATTTTGACAACAGTTCATAAAGAAATTCAATAGATCATTTTGCTTTTTGAGAATACAAGGGTCTTCTCCTTTTTATTGATTTTTTCTGTGATGGCCCAACACGTTTCGAGATTCATATTCTCTTCATCAGGGGCTTACATTTTCAACATAATTTTCACAAGCATCTATAAAGAACATACATAGAAAGGAAATTACATGAGTGTCACGCTAAATTCAAAAGAATGTTTTATGACATTTTTCATTCAAATAAGTTTTTTATCCAATTTCAGTTTTTTTCTTTTTCAAATTCAAAAAAACACAAGAACATTTTTAGCAAGAATAGTCAAGAGATGGACAACATGTCCCTAGTGTCCTTGGATGTCTGATGATACTGAACTGTGAAATAATTTTAGTAATAGACACTTATTGGTATTGGGAAGAAGTTTTAGTATGGGCAGGGTTGTGCTAAAAAATGGCGGTTTAAACACACTGTGTTACCAGTAGCATAATACTCAAATTAGATGTGGTGTTTTTAGCAACTGCCTAATCTATGACCATTGTGGATATGCATGATGTGAGCATTCTGGGCATAACTCACCACTTTTCTAACGGTCTGAAGAAGTGGCTCTATTACAGGTGGGGGAAAGGGGTTCCCAAGTAGTTTCTTTACTGAAGTGACATCTGTACCGAATATTAACTGGTTCTTGTCTCCTAGGGGAGAATGTGCATATTAGAATCTGAGGAACTGGTTAAGAACATGGGCATAAGGAGGTAACCCCTGTATAGACTTACCAATTAGGAGTATCGAAATGGTCCAGTGGCGGAGATGCGGTACGGAAGCGCTGCTTTCCAACCGCATCTACCACGAGTGTGTTTATATATGTAAAAGTGGTCTGCATGACGTCACTCGCGCATGCGCAATGTCAATCGCGCATGCGCACGTGGCACCAGAGATGATGATGTCACTCGCGATTGCGCGCACGGCATCATAGTGACGAATAGTAATACAAATTGTAGTTTCTGAGGCCATAGGGTTGACATTTGTACAAGTAAATAGCTGCGCCACCATAAGTGACGTACAAAATTACAACATGGTTACTGTGCGTGAAAACGAGGACCTTGGCATACGGAGGTTGTAATATGATGTATCTTAGGATTTAAAGTAAAAGGCGGAGATTTATTTCAAAAATTCAATTTTTTTGAAAAACCGGGAATAAATATATTTGTAAGAAAAAAAAGAGTGCTTGTTAGTGAAGAAGAGGCTATTATGGTCTAACTTGGCTTAATGCAAGAATGGACATTTTTGCAATTAAGGTCGGCTTCTGATGTTCGAGGTTGCTAAAGAGCAATAGCGTTGTTATATATGTTAAAGGCATGGAGTGTAAAGCGTATTTTAACAACATAATAGAATAATCATTATCTGCCCCATAACAGTTGGGTGTACATTCTTTTCCAGATTTCATAATATATGTGGAATCAAAAACAGTATCTAACCACCATAATGTATAGTAAAAGCATGAAATACAAGGCATACTTTTAGTAGCAAAGTAAAATGTTAGTCATCTAACCCATGATCGCCGGGAGTACAATCTTGTCTAGATTTTTGGTAATAGTATCCAACTACCAACATATAGTTTAGATTACTAACTATTTTCGATCATAAAAACATAAAGGAAACGAACATGAATTAAGACATGGCCCTTATGACTCTAAGATGTATGTCTACAGGAACGGTCCTAAGTAATATTCTTCATTTAGACCCAAAGGGGTCATCGCATCAAGTTTCTTTATCCAGAACAATTCCCTTTGTGCTAGCAGTTTGGGTAAGTTACCTCCCCGGCTGAATGGGCGTATAACTTCCAGTATTGCTAATCTCATTTGGGAGACGTTATGTCTCACATCTCGAAAGTGTCTGAAAACCGGTGAATTAGTGTTTTTTGTCCTGATACAGGATTTGTGTTCCGTTCATCTATCTTTGGCTCTCCTGTTTTTCTTTCAAACATAATATTTACCACAGGGGCAGCGTATTGCATAGGTAACATTTTTTGTATCACATGTTGCAAAGTTCTTTAGAAAGATCTTTCTGCCTGTCTGTGGATGGCGGATATGGTCACCTTTGATCAGATTGTTACAGTGTTGACAGTGTAGACAGGCAAAGGTGCCAGCTTTTGGTTTGCTTAATGTCCTCTGTGATGTTGGTTTCACTCTTTCAGCTCTTATTAGTTGATCTCTGAAATTTTTTCCACGTTTATATGCCATCATTGGTGGATCTGGAAATAGATGTGAAAGAGTTTCATCGGATTTGATTAGTTCCCAATTTTTGTAGATTATTCTTTTTATTTGGAAACTCTGGCTTGAATACATAAGCGTATGTATTAGATTTCTATTTTCCTCTTTTGATGACCTTGTAGGAGAGTGTTTCTATCCTGAGCTTCAGTCCGAGTGATAGCTTTGTTGATTGTTTCTGGAGGAAATCCTCTATCTAGAAATCTTTTTCTCATGATGTCATATTCATCCTGTAATTTATTAGTCTCAGAGGTTATCCTTTTGATCCGTAAGAGCTGGCTATAGGGTAGATTGTCTTTCAAGTGTTTCGGATGGTGACTCGCATGGTGTAGGCAGCTATTGACATCTGTAGGTTTTCGGAAGATTTTTGTTTTAAGATTTGTGCCAGTATATTCCACTGTGACATCCAGGAAATTCACAGAGGGTTTGCCAATTTCTATTGTGAGCCCTATTCTTGGGTTACAGGTGTTCAGGTAGTTCCAAAAATTCAAGAGTTCTGTCTCTGTGCCTTTCAACTAGGCGTTATGCCATCTAGAAAGTGTGCAGGGGACGCAGTTTCCCATGCTCGAGCCCTTCCCTCATCCGCTTCCAACTCCCTCAGGGTCTCTAGTTTCTGTAAGAAACCACTTGGTGATAGATCTTTTTCTTTGGCTGGGGGCCTTCCTCTGCAATAGCCTCACTGCTTACCTGAATCTTGAGGAGAACCATAGCCGGTTCCGGAAGCAACTGAAAATCTTTCTCTTTGCCTCTTCTTTTGCTCCTCCTCTCCCCTGCTGACTTACTGCCTGAAACTAATTCTGCACCTGTTACCTAGCCACCCTCTGATGTCGGGCAAGGTCCACCACCCCTCCCCCCCCATTGCACTCGCCATCTGCAATTGAGCCTGCCAGCTTTCACCCTGAGCACATATTTGCATACATGTCTGCATAACGTTCCGTTGGGTGTGCTGAATGATATGTAGGAGGCTGTGTACATTAGCCATAGTTTACATGTGTTCTGCTGAGCACATCCTTTCATGCTGCAATATCTTAAAGCACTCCCTAAAGCAAGGGGCTTATAAGGGGCAAACCACATGAAATGCACATGGTGGCATGTGGCTCCCTATTGTGCAAAAGGGGCAATGATGTACACCATATGCTAATTTACGCACAGCAGCTCACTTCTGCTGGTCTACCAAGTCTACAATGTCCTCCACAGCCATTGTGTAAAAGTCACCAACTTCAAATGCATGCAGAGTGACAACTGCATGGCTGCATTATGTTGTGGTGCCCGTGATGAAGGCCTAGGCTGTTGGGTGCAGGTGTGTTGAACGGTATGTAGGAGGCTGTGTACATTGGCCATATTTCACATGTGTGCTGCTCAGCACGTCCTTTCATGCTGCAATATCTTACAGCAATTCCTAAAGCAAGGATCTTATAAGGGCCTAACCATAGCAAACGCAAATGGTGACATGAGGCTCCCTATTGTGCAACAGGGGCAATGATGTGCACCGTATGCTAATGTATGCCTAGCAGCTCACTTCTGCTGCTCTACCAAGTCTACAATGTCCTCCACAACCATTGCGTAAAAGTCACCAACCTGACATGCATGCAGATTGACAAGTCCATGACTGCATTATGTTGTGGTGGCAATGATGAAGGCCTAGGCTGTTGGGTGCATTGCCTATGGCCTACGGCCTTTGGCCATGCACCCAACAGTCTAGGCCTTGCCCACACCCACCACAACATAACACAGCCATGCAAGCGAACATGTAGGCATATGCCACAATTCAGAAAGGCAACATAGGCATCAGCAATTCTACCCAACCACTGCACCCTAAAGCAGGAATGCAAGTACACATGTTCCACTTACCGTAATGCACAAACATACCACAGTGTTTGGCACAACTACCCACTTCCATTCAGAAACCATTGTAAATATGGCAACCAAACAACACAATCTTTGCAACATTGGTCCTGCTCTCCACACTCTACTATGTGCATACAAGCAATACTGCATAGTGCACTGCAACACTTACTAATCTGCGCAATGCACACTATGCAAGCACATATAAGAACCAGTTGCACCGTAACCTCTTCCACATGTACCCTATTCCATTAGTGCACCCAGTGGTCACACTACACGACTGGTCACTGCAGCATCTCCACCGATACACCGACAACTGTAGGATGTTCTACCAATCACCACGCCCATGCAACCAACAATGTGTGCAATTCAGCCAAAACACACACAAAGCAACAATACCTTTTCAACCAGTGGACATACTTTTCTGTGCAAGGGAGGCAGCCATGCATTAAAGGGGCTAGGGACTTACCACACACAGCACACCATAGTACACCCTATCTGTAAATGTTCATGTTGTGTGGAATGCACCCCTCTTCTGCAAATGTGCCTGCCACCACTCATCACAGAAAGACATCGCTGCTGCAGCTGGCATGCCATAATGAAGGCTGCCTGCAATGACCACACAAGATTGTTGCCTGTTGAGGTAACCGCGAATTGGCGTAGTATGCATGGATACCACTGGCACACCACTGTCTTCTTCTAATGATATATATCACTTGAGGCACTTCTCACTCCCCACCCTTTCCATCCCTTCTTCCCACCATCATATGCCGTAAACGATGTTTTTCTGGGCCTTTCGCTGCCGCATTTTCCTCTGATACAATATGCCGCTGTTATGGAAAACTTTTGACACACATCACGTCACTGCACACTATGTTGCAATCAAAATTTTGATCATGTGGCAAACAGGGAAATGGGATGCTGGAACGGAACCAAATATGGATAATTTTAGTGGGCACACTGCTACGTACAAGAGGCCCAGCCATGCACACAATTGCTTAGAGCCTTGGCACACACACCACAACACTATCCTCCAATACACAATGGCGGCATTTCCCAAAAACTTTGACGCAGAGCACACTTCCCTCCAGCCAACCATCGGCCGTGTCCAATGTTCGCCAACATCATGGCGTTCTGGAAGCCAATGAGACTTTGGTCCGCGGAGCGAACAGGGAAATGGGCCCGTGGAGCAGATGCAGATATCCCTAATTCTTTGAGACGTACATTTCAGTTCTTTGCAACTAATGTACTGGTCGGATTTCCACCAAACACACAAAAGCACGCTTTCTGAAACAAGCCACCACTCCTGTAGCTAATGTTATGAAAATCCGTCCAGTTGTTCATCCTGTAGCAGTGCGCAAAGTTTTTCCCCATTCAGGTTATGGAGGAATAAAAATGTTGAGACCCTCTTATAACTTTGCCCCTCCTGCACGAAACCTCGCCCAACTTGGAGAAAAAAATTCAGAACTGACCATATACATGTCTGGCAAAGTTTGGTGACGATTCCTCCAGGGAGAGCAAAGTTATAAGCCGCCGAAAAAGTGGTCTTCCTATGGGTTTAGCAACTTAACCATAATTACCCCCCTGCTACCGCGGGCCGTGTGATATATATATATATATATATATATATTCACTAAAAAATACTTTGTTAAGGGGACGTTATGGTTAAGTTGCGCTACTAAAAACCTGTGAACTTCACCAATAACAACTTTTTAAATGTGACATTATGGTTCGAAGTAAAACCGAAAAACGCCTGAAATTCGCCAGTTATGGTAGGCTAAGCAACTGTCCGTCTCACTTGTGTCCCACTTTTAATTAGTTTCAGGAGCGAACACTGTCCGTAGAACACCCGCGCGCATGCGCACATCCGTTACTCTACATTTGGTGCCCAGTGGGCAGCCATTTCCTAAGCGGATGTGTTCACGACATCATCATGTGACCGCACCCACGCTGAGCGTCTGGCCTAATTTGCACAGTTGGTGTGCTTCCGCAACATTTCAAAAGAACTTGGAAAATTATTTACAGTATAAAATCACCATTTCACATGTCCCATACAATTGCCCTACCTTTCAACGTATTGTTGAGAATTTCTGCAACGCTTTTGAGTGTTCGATATGGTCACAAGGCGCACCCCTCCACCCCTATAAAAGGCCATACCCCCCGAGCTCATCTTCGTTGTATTTCTGGCTATAGCAGATTGAGTTGTGCTGCCTTTACTGCTGTAGCGAAGATTAGCCGACCAATCGTAATGGCATCCATGGCTGCTGTTGCTTCATTAGCCTCAGCACCACCCCCAAACCCTCCACCGCCACCACCCCCCCAAGGGCCTGCAGAGGGAAATAGGCGTGACGATGTAGAGAGCGAGGAAGAAGAGGAAGAAGAGAATGAGGTGGAGGAACACTGCACTACAAGCACTCGCCGGGAGTCGTGGGTGTGGCGGTTATTTACCGTTTGTGGAAACGTACCAAAAGTACATGCGAACCAGGTCACGTATAACCAGTCAAGTTGATACTGAACCGCGGGAGACCTGGTGCGTACAGCTTTGGTACGACAACCATGAAGCAACACCTAACCTCATTCCACAGTGCGGACATTCGCAAGGTGGTACCATGTGAAGAACGTAGTAGGTTGAGTTCCTCCGCAGCATCCTCTGTGTCCGATCCTCTCACCAGAAGAGACACTCCTGTGGGAGAGCGCATCCCTCCAGCTGCCTCACAGGCCATTCGCAATGCTGTTGACCCTTACCTTGCGAGGGTCACACTATTGTGTATGTACTGCGATGCAGTACTCTGCAGGGGGGAGAGTCTTCGAAGTGCTTTTGAGACTATGGTCACGGAGCACCAGAAGAACTGCTCCCTACCTAAGTAAATCCCACCCTACATCTTTCTCTCTCCACTTGCCCTTTCTTATCCATGTGGTTGGTGTCCCTTCCTTACCCTCCTTCACCCTGCTCTCCCAGTGTGTCGTGTGTTAAAAAATAAAAAAATGGAAAACAACAACAATTACAAAAAAGGCTCTTTTCCGAGGCACTTTTCTCATTTTAACAATGGAACTATCAAGTGAGAGGTGTAGGCCACCGCACATTTTTCAAAAAGTCAGCAGACAGTCGTAGGACGCCCAAAAATGCAGGGTGCAAGCAGAGCAACACCAATGCACTTTTCGCTGGGAGTAAGTGGTGGCTCTGAAAAGAGCCTTTTGTTGGTGTTTTGTGTGTTTCAAAAACTGTGCATTCAAAAAAACAGATTGCCAAATAGGTGACTATGAATCCAAAAAAAGTTGCAATGCATTTTGAACATTTCGAAGAAAAATCAAATTGCCAGCATATGTGAGATGGACTCCATCTCTGCGAAAAATGAAAGTGCAGCGAAACGAAATGTTTTCATTGTGGAATGAGAACATGCCAACATCTCTTAAAAAGGCACAAACAGCCTTATTGACATTGCGCTTCGCCTTCTCCTTTTGTGGACCAAATGCAGAAGGTCGCAGCCACATTTGTCTTTGTGCAATACAGGAAAAAACGACATGAAATTTGGAAACATGTCCATGACCTTCGCAAGTCCTTCCTTCATTTCAAATTGCAAAGAAATTCCAGAGACATGCCCTTAACCAGTGGTCTTCAAACTTTTTTGGCCGGGGCCCCCCTGAGAAAAATTTGGGCAGGTCGGGACCCCCCAGTAATCCCAAATGGACAGTATGTATTGCGCACCGTCACCTGCTCCCAACACAGTCGCTTGGCTCCCTCATCCCACTCCTACCCACTCGCTATTCTCTCCCCACCCCATCACACCCTGGGCTCTACCCACTCTGCTCCCACCACTATCCCATGGTTCCCGCCCATTGTGCTCCTATCATAGTCACTGGATTCCCCCATCCCGTTCGTAACACAGTCTGAGGGCCAGTGGCGGCTGGTGATTTTTTTTATGTGGAGGGGAATAACTATTTCCCCCAAAAATGCCATAGTGACCGAGCACAGTGAGGGAGCCCGAACCAAAAAGGGGAGTTCGGGGGGGGGGGTTTCCCCCTGTGATTTATTTTTAAATAATGGGTTAAAATGTTGCATTGTAGAGCATACTTTTAACAAAAAAATGGGTAAATAGCCAAACAGTTTGCAATTGGTGCTGCGGGGGCCCAGGGGGCAGGCATGACATTTTTTAACTGGTCATCTATGATAGATGTCCAGTAAAAAGATACCATCCCTGTATCCTAGGCCCCACTGGGCCTAACACAATCAACATGATTATGTGTGTATGCAAGGCGCTGCACATTCATACAGCAATCACTATCATTCAAACGAGCATCCATCACCATACAATCACTCATAACATAAGCATACACGCATCCATACACATGTTTAAATAAAAACAATGAACATAAATGTACCTTCTGCATTGGCCTGCGTGTGGGTGCTGAAATGCCCTGCTCCAGGCTGCTCTGTCCTTATGTGCGAGTAGGCGCAGGAGCTCCCCCTCGGACATACAGACATGCAGTGCCCCAGCCAGCATTGCCAATGAGCTATGCAATGCTGGCGAATCAAAACGCTGCAGCACTTGCATGGCTCAGTGAGCATGTGCAGCTGGGGAACTAAACTGAACTGTCAAAGGGAAACAGTGTTTCCCTGTGACAGGTCAGCCAGCCCTGGAGCACTCCATCAACTGGAAAAAGCAGCTGAGGGAGTGCTCACGGTTTCACTGGGCTGGCTCCTTAGCGTAAAAACGTAAAATGCTGATGTGGTTCAGTCAAAATGGGTCACCATTTTGGCCAATGTGGACCAGTTTGATGAGTTACTTAACTATGCAGTTAGTAATTTTGGCCATTGTTGCTGAATATATCACTATTTACTTACATTTTAACACAAAGCACCCCCTTGGGTACTATTGAAACAGTGGGCCTCATTACAACCCTGGCGGTAGCTGTGCCGGTAAAACTGGCACGGCTGCCGCCGGAGATGCATACGTGTCCAGCACCCGCAAATGGGCAATTACCGGGTCATGCTGAGTTAGGCAGACCTGATCATTACCCTTTCGCGGATGCCGGTACCGGTAGATCCTCATTCCCATTTGAGCCCCATAGGGCTCAATGGGAATGGGGAGCTCGGATGCACCGGCACTGTTAATAATGGTGCCGGTGCATCCAACGAGCTGTGCTCGTGGGTGCCACACGGCCTGCCAGGTCAGACCAGGCGGGCTGTCAGGCACCCGCAAGCACAACTCGTACTATGACGGTACGGTAGCAACGGTGCCGGTAGCTTAGCGTCACCGTTGTTACCGTCCCGCCATAGTTGTAATGAGGCCCTCATGTGACTAAAGGAATGAATATCCATTTACAACTGCGGGCCACTTTTTCATTGTTGCCTGAGACAGTGTCATGCTTCAGCCCGACCATGTGAGCCACCTCTGCCCATTTCTTCCAATCTAAAAAAAATATATATTTTTATTTTTATTTTATTTTTTATATTTCATGTTGAGCTCTCAGGGCCCCCCAGGGATGCACCCGTGGACCCCTGGGGGGTCGCGACCCACAGTTTGAATACCGCTGCCCTAAACTGTTTCCTCCACAATTAATGATAATTATGTCAGGATGACGCTCTGTCTGTAAAGTAGCACAGAGAGGTAGCAAGTCTAGCCACTTCATTCCACGCACTCTATACCAGTGCACTTCCACATGAGAAAATCCAAGATCTGCAGATATACCACAACTTTCTGCATGCACCTTCAACCAATGTATCCATGACTCTCCCACAATCCAGATAATCTGTTTGAGCACACAGAGCCATAGCTATCTGGTCTCCTGTCAGTAAAAAGACGTTCTCACTAAATCTCTGCGCTCAGAACACACCCACTGAACTTTACCGACCAATCCCTAGCTACGCACATTCTCATTTGCATGCGTCTCCACCCCAGAAACCCTGTTGGTAATATGTGCTGCCTGCAGACTATCGCCATGTCCGCGGACACGTACAGGATCTGAGCATGACGGCTGTACATTTAAATAGTATTCCCCTTTTCCCCTTTAGGGTGGGCTCTGAAAAGAGCCGTTTTTGTTTTTTTGGGCAGATGCCTGACAGACACCTGTTATTTTTTTCTTTTTTAAATTTTTTTTCTTCTTTCTTTACTCCTACAATCATTACAGAACCTTCTCCAAAGCAAGCCTTATATTCCAAAAGAACCTGGCATTTCCCAAAACAGATAATGAAACACCATCTGCTTCAAAATAACCCACATTACTGGAAAGAATGTTCTCGTGTCTGCAGAAAAACATACCAGTGCGTAACATGAAAGCATGCATGCCGCTATTGATGATACACCTCCCAATACTTTGATCAGGACAAGAAACAGAACTGGTGTCCCATTTTCCTCTAGGGAGTAAGCCAGTAAAAATTACTTTCGCAGTTGGAAAGATGTTAATGACTGCTTGCACCAACTGTTCCAAATCTTCCAACAAAGTAGGTGAAGTGACATAGCCCAAATGGCAAGCAACGTAGTGCAAAACTACCACATGGGGACTAGTCACCCTACGCATATCTCTGCAAACCTGGAGAAATGCCGCAACATTGCAATCCGTCACAGCGCCCCACACCACCTTCACTCCTCTGACATCGAAATTGTAATGCCACATGCCTACTTTCGAAATAGTGCTGCAAACCATGGACAAAAATATCTCCGAGCACCAACACCCTGACTGTCTCCACCTCTGCCATCTTCAATAAACGCACTGTCTTTCGACACAAATGAACAATGTGAACATCTGATTCGCTGATGCCTACAGTCCCCTTTCCATGCTAGATTTGCTGTAGAGCCCCGTATGTACCACACCCTACCCACAGACAAGCGCGGTCTACGTGCGGCACGTAACTCTTAGCCAGTCCTTCTACCCTTTCCACATCACTCGCGGATCCATTCCCTCATTGGTCACAGCTAAGCAGTTACACAACCATCCACCAATGACATTCCAGATCTCTACATCTAACTCCGTCATCAGAGTTCCGCACTTCAAATGTACTGTTGATCGCTCTGAATAAAAGTCTCATATCATTGCAAAGCACCTACTTCAAAAATTACTGTCCAAGTGTTGTGGATTTCTACTTACAGCTCCATGCATATGCACATGCATGAGTACAAAGTACAGGTATGCATATTTTATTCAGAGAACATGTGCAACCCTTATGATTTCATTTAAACAAATTAATGCCACTAAATCTGCATAGCCAATACATACCAACGCTCCACCTTTAAGCGGAAGACTTCCGATTTTTCATTGACAAACTGCACTACTTCTTACTGTTTCCCGCATAACCTTTACATACATAACAACCCTCCCGATTTGGGCACGAAAGTCGATTTTCCATTAGAAAATGTCACAATTTTTTACTGTCTACTGCCTAAATCAATGCGGTTACCAGTCATTTGGTCGAAAACCAAATGATCTAATGCCATTTGGTCGAATGCCAAATGGTCGAAAAAATGGTCGAATTTTTTTTTTTTTTTTTTATGGTGGGGGGTTTCTCCCCAACCCCCCTTTTTCTTTATTTTTTTTTTACCAACCAAAACGAAAAAAATATATAAATAAATAAATAAAAAAATTCGTCCTTTTTTTTTCGACCAATTGGTATTCGACCAAATGGTCATTCGATCTTTTATTTTCGACCAAATGACTGGACACCATCAATGCTACTTCAAATGCGATTGTATGAGAAAAATAAACGTTCCCGATTGCTGTGGTGACATCTCCCTCTGATGTTCTCCCGATTTTTCGCATTCGTACTTATAATATGAAAGTAGTCAAATTTTTCCCATCTACTATAATGGCCTATCACTTACAAACCTCTCTGCTATGGACAACACAGCTTAAAAAATACAAGCGATTTTCATGAACTGAAAATTGTACTCATTTCCGAAGCAGGTTCAACTAACATACTGCAAATAACATATAAAGGCTGCACATAGTGAAATGAAATGCACACATGCACTGTGTTGAGATATCAAAAGTGAATACTCCGACGAAAGATGCAAAATGAACGTGTACATTAATATCACTGCTTTAAACACACAAAGTTACTAACTTCTTCCTTTTACAATTGCAGTGAAGACTACTCTCCTGAAAATCAACAGCATCTACACTGCAAACAACATATCCAAAGAAACATGGTAATTCAGCAAGAAAAAGTAAGTACTGTACTACCTTTATATTCTTACTGTTCCACAAAGAGACTGTGGGGGTTATTTATGTAATTTGCGCACCCAAAAAAAAATTTGATTTCTGAACCATTCTACCCACAAATCCCCATTTATTAAACAAAAAATAACAGGCAGAATGGCACACAAATCCCTGTGCTTTTGGAACACAAATAACATACAGAAACCTTAGAATGTTAGTACTACAAAACAAATAGTTGTTTTAATCTTATACCATTACGTTTACTATTAATGCTTCTCCTCACCACTAGCTCACTTTCTACTCTCATCTAAAGCCCAGTGTACTAATATACAAACAGAAAAATAGCCTTCCCAAGTCATTGTAATTGCCCAATGCACATTCACACACCACCACAAAGAGCTTTCCCATCAAACTCATGCACGCATGCACACAGCACACATACATTGTACAACAGACCAAACCATGTCTTCTTTTTTTTGCAACAGACCCCAAAGGATGCCTACCAAAAAGCAAGTCCGTAGAAAGGAATGCAGAAATAGAGCAAATGAAAATAAAAGTGTCCAAAGTAAGCATCCGTCTGTAGCAGATTTTGTAGAGAACGTTGGAACAAAACAGCTAATACAGTCATTTAGTGAAACAAAGGAAGCTTCAACTACTGAAACTTTGGCTCCTCTATCAAAATGTGGCACGAAACAGAAAACGCTTTACAAAAAATTGGCTACCACTACTGCTAACAATGCTCCTATGAATCCTGATATAGTAACAAGAACCCATAGTAAAAAAAGTATTTTAGCAAAATTGGTTCACCACAGAGTCCTTCAGAATCTAATAAGAAGAGGAGGGACATCATCCTCAAGCCTTAAAACCTACAATAGAAAATTAATCCTACAAGCTCTCATAGACAGTGCAATCCTTCTCAAAAGGAAGTTATTTATTTTAGTGTTAAATAGGATGAAACCACTAACAAAACTAAGTACTAAACTACAAAAGAAACTTCTCAACAAACGGAATGTCAACAAAAATAAATTCTTAAATATTTGTGGAGGTGAATGGAGTCACACAACAACCACAGAACCATATTTTAATAAAGAAGCATACAAACAAAAACAAACAAACACAATTGACATCCATAGCAGTGGACGAGGGTATGAAAAAATCAACAATACCATCATGGAAAAAAAACACTGCTTACCAAAGAGTCCCTTGAAAACTCAGAATTACCTCTCCATTCTACTGACCCAGACCGTCCAGTATACAAATGGCCGTGCACATCAATCTGTACCATTCCTAACAAATCTTTCAAATCTTTACGTCAGCTCCTTAATCAGTATGTGAAAGGTAAAGACGAACTGCCTGATTCATGGAATTATGTGCGTGAAAAACGCAGATTTGCGCACCTTTCTGCCCGAAAATCCCCATACTTCAAACAGCGATTTTAGGGCAGAAAGGCGCGCAAATCTGCGTTTTTCACGCAGATAATTCCATAAATCAGGCTGAAAATCAAAATGAAAGTGCTGCAAAATATGGATATCTGTCCAGTGCGCAAATACACAGGACTACAAGGACATTCATTAGCCTGCATTTCAGGACCTATTTGCAAAAGCACCTTCCATGATATCAAAAGAATAGCAATACATCATTCAAGTGTAAGAAATCTAGTGTATAAACTATACTGTGCTAAAAGTTCAGCTTTAGAAATCGCCAATGTAAATAACACTCTTCTACATGGTGCAACCAAATACCTACAAGAAGAAATCGACCGTATCCAAAGAAAACATTTTGACAGTGAAAGCCACTTACAAAAAGCAATAGTTTTAGAACAAACTAGCAACAATTCTGAACATAGCAACCTTCTATTACACACATACAAAAAAGAAAAACAAAAATGTAAAAGTACATCGGCTGAAGTACCAAACCATGTGTGTGTGTGTGTTGCCGCAGAACGTTTTACAAAAGAGGCACAAAAACTATAGACGTAACATACAAAATAGAAGACAATGAAGATTCCAAATGGTTTGAATTAGTTCTCTACCGTTTAGCAGAAAACAAATACCAAATAAGTGAAACCCTAATATGTTGCAGTTACTGCACTACAAAACTGGACAACAACCAAACTCCTTCACATACTATGACAAATAATTTGGAATTATTCCCACTACCAGAACTCCTGCAACAACTAAATATGTATGAGAGCATCATAATTCAAACAGTTTACCCATTTCACGCAATAATACGCCTTCAACCAAAAACAGCAAAATTACCTCCCTCTGAATTGGTGAAAGGCATTTGTGGCAAAGTAGTTTATTTGCCATGAGATCTGACAGAAAATGTGCACACTCTAGGAGTGCAACGTCCAATAAAGCATTCTTTAATTGTCTTAGTAAATGGTGTAAAAACAAAAGACAAAAAAATTTGCCAACAACTGGTGGACTTACATAAAGTTAGACAAGCCTTGCAATATCTGAAAGACAATAACGAATACTATAAAGAAATAAATATTGAAGAAAGCCTAAGGGAAACAACTGAAATAATTCAAGAGACATCAGAAACTGGTCAATTTGAACTTCTGGATCCTGCTGCGGTATCCACTCTTTTGGACCATTACACAATTCATCCATTGCATTCTAATGAGAACATAGATGATGCTCTAGAAACTTACCAAATGCAACAGACCAAAGGGTCACCAATGAGCATATAGAAAAAAGTATAGAAGCAGGTGCTTTTCCACTGCTATTTCCTACTGGCAAAGGCAGAAGATACGATGATGGACCCACTCAGATTACGGCATCAGAATACCGCTCATTACGAATGTATTCTGAAGATCCCAGAACTAGACAAAATGTGGAATACATATTCCACCTACTCTTTGAAAGTGAACTAGCAACCCTATGTTATGGAGTTGCACACATACTTAAATCTGGAACCCACTTTCAAAATATGTCAGCTACACAATTAATACAAAAAGTTCAAGAAAAAGATAAGGTTTTACAATCAAGTATAACAAATCTGTTTGCAAACATGCGTGGTACGAAAGAATACTGGTTTCGACGGCACGGAGATGTACGTTGTTTCATCAGAAACCTTGGACCACCCATTTGGTTTGTTACATTAAGTTGTGCAGAGTATGCATGGGAATATTTACATGAGTTCCTACGCATATCAAACAACAAAACCAACATAGATATACTAACACCTGGAGAACTTTGCTCTCTAGATCCTGTTAATGTGTCAAGATATTTCCATCATCGTTTCATTGCTATGCTACACTTTATTTGTAATAAAACTGTTCCTCCCCTCAGAGAAGTACAACACTTCTTTTGGAGAAAAGAATACCAAGCCAGAGGAGCACCACATATTCACATGCTTTTATGGATCAAAGGTGCAGCTAAATTTGGTCAGGATAGTGATGCCACTGTTTTGCAGTTCATCCAAAAATATGTCACTTGTGAAATCCCTCCACAACGGACACATAGTGACCTTCATGGATAGATTTTACAATTTCAAAGACACAAATGTGGCAAATATTGTCGTCGCAAATACAAAAGCAAAGGGAAATACTACACCAAATGTTGCTTTGGTTTCCCTAGACCGGTTACAGAAACAGGTGAAGTGAACAACTTCATGTCTTCAGTTCGACATAGTCTTAAAGGTAAATCACCTAAGAACACGTATTACATAAAAAGAACAGAAGAATCAAAATATATCAATGATTACAATGCAATCATTGCCCTCTTATGGAATGCAAACATAGATGTTCAATACATTGCAGACAATTCCACTGAAGTTGCATGATATGTTACAGCCTACTTAACAAAAGCAGAAAAAACAGAGCTTCAAAACCTCTGGAATGATCTATCATCAGATAAAACACTATCTCAGAAATTGTACAGCCTCGGCATAAAAATGCTCTCTCATAGAGAATGTGGCGCCTATAAAGTGGCAAATCGTTTAACTGGTACTGCTTTGTATGGAAAAACAGAAAACATAGTATGGCTAGGTTTTGGTCCTGCTAAATCTAGAAAAATAGTTCTGAAATCATATGAGGACATAGAAACAATTGCCAAAAATGATCCCAACAGACAAGACATTTTAAAAAACAATTTACTGGACACATACTATCCGAACAGGAGTACCATTTTGGAAACCATGTGTCTATACCACATAGCTCAAAACTACATACAAAAAAAATATAAAACCCGATGAAAGTGAAAGGGGCCCCTAGGGGACCCTGACGTCTATGGAAACAAGGCAAGTCAACACACATGATAGATATGCCAGACACGAGGTTGTATTCCCAAAGCTAGGGTTTATTGCAAAGCAAAAGTCTCAGTTGGCCAACTCGGTCTCACGCCCCGCAACGTGTATCTCTAGACCTCAAGGGACGCAAGAGAGTGAATTACGTACATCAGTTACATATATACAAAATGCATATCAAACAATCAGCTATGACATGTTTAAAACCCCCCTTTATTGGGTTTCTTTGAACTTGGTGTGATGATGGACATCTCCGACTACTATGATACCTTCAAACATCTATTCTAGTAACAATTTGCAATTTGTGAGAGCGAAGGCATCTTTCAGTTGTTGAATAGAACACAGAGCTTCTGTTCTTGAAAGCAAGCTACATACGGGGGGTAAGAGTTGCATTCCGGACCTTGCTATCTATTAGGTGCTATTCGCGTCCTGGGAGCCGACATGCTCTAGCGGGCTCAGCAAAGGGGGGCCGTAAGAAAAGCATAATTCAAGCCTTTAGCGGTATTATTCTAACATATTCTACCATATAACGAGACTGGCTGGCAGCTGCAAAATGATTAAATGCCCTGCAGCTCTGCTTCAAGGCTACATTCCGGAGGGAGCCGGGCATTCTTCCTGGCGCTGCCTACGTTTGTGTTTCAACGAACTCTTGTAATCCTCTTGGCCCTGCGGCCTTGTCCTTTTCACATACAGACAACAATGTTTTACAGTCGAGCAGTGTAAGTGGAAAATGTACTGCAAAGCAATAGGAGCAGAAAGCAATGAGCAATGGTTAGAAAACAAAATGGCGATTCTTGTTACATTAAAATGGCCGTTCATTGGCAAACTCGAAAACCTATATTCTGTCATATCGTGCATGAGACGGTTGGCCCACGGCCACCAAAATGCATTTGCGGTCACAAAGTAGAGGTATCCATTTTTCTAGACTGACAAACCCTCCTTTGGCTGTATGCCAAACCTCTCATCTATTTATTGAAACCTCCTCTAGTGATGATGAATCTGAAGTACTTATGTCTGAATTGTGCATGCTATCGTAGACATCATCGTCTTCATCAATATCTATTGCCATCAACTCTTTTACTGCTCTCATCTCATTTAGGTCTGGGTCAGTTCAATCATGGGGTTGTTTTTTCTTTGTCATCATATGCATACATCCTTCCGTACATACCTCAGTTATCTCAGCGCAAACTATGGGTAAACAATGTATACAACAACAGCACGTTAGGAATATTCCAAACACCACTACTAATATTGAGATCAACTTCCATCCCCAACGTAGTATTCCCCAAAACCAAGATCCTATTCCCCAGCTCCCTTCTCCAGTAGGGAGTTCAGAGCTTAGGACGTGCATTTTCTTTATTGCTTCAAAGATCGTGGGGGAATAGTCATCGACAGAAACGCAACATGCCGATCCCACTATTTTGCAAATTCCCCCACGATCAACCAGAATCACATCGAGAGCCATTCAATTTTGTAGCGTCATTAACCTGATTCCTCTTTCTTCCAACGTCATGTTAAATAATATATCTGTCGTTGTGTTTATTTTATTTTTTAGGATTCTGGACAATTGCCTTATATTATAGGAGTTCACCATCTGCCCCAAGAATGGAATGAATGATTTTGCCACATCAGTTGCTATTAAAACAACCTCGTCAGTCCTTTTGACTCCAGTTCTGGATAACCTGGCCATGGCTGCTGTTTCTAAGAGGAATACTCCTGGGAACAGTGGCCCTAGGTAACATGTACCTCCCCAGTTTCTGGGCAACCAAGGATATGCTTTCTCTCCACATATAAAATAAACTGGATCACCTACAAATACTGGTTCTATTTCCCATTTTTATACCACTGTATTCATGCAACCAGTATATGTTCCAACTGAAAAAGAGCCTTTCTTTTTTAGACAAAAAGGGACAGTTCTTGGGCTATAATTCACCGTGTAAGATGGGGTAATTGCATCTTTGTCCCCTTCTGTTCTTACATCGAACGTCATTACAGATGTTTTTTCTGGTGGGGACAATCTATCTCGTCTATTTTGTTGTGTTAATTTTCGTGTACTTTTCCTCGTGGGCTCTGGGGCTATTACTTGTGCTTTATGGAAAATGGAACAACCCACAGGCTTCATTATTATCTCCTCAAACTCATTCATGTTGGTTCTGTCTTATTGACCCGTATTACTCATTCCATTTCCCATAGAACATTGCACCTAAAGATGCACTACATGCAGAAATTAATGGTAATGGCTGCACATACCACCCTAATCCTTTCCCAGCATGCTGTGGTAAATGGGCACATACCCAGCAATTTGTATTCTTCAGAATTGCATGTGTCATGTTCATGATCAACAGCAAAGTGTTATTTTCAAAACCTTCCCTGTGTCTTTCTTCCATTGGGGGCAGAGTATAAGTGATCACTTGAACCGGGCTTTCAGTAGTGGATATATTAATTATTGGTAAAAACATTTCTAATGGGTGTATTGTTTCTACCTATCATAATATTAGGGCTGTCGATATTGGTGCTACCACGCTCATAAAGCACATTATTATTGTCAGTACCAGCATACAATTTGTTTTACCATGCGTTTTTCTTAAGCTTACAGTCTTTATAATTGACTCATTCTCAGCGGTGGTGGTGCAGGAGGAGGCTGGAACCGGTCCCAGCATGTTTCTCATCGTCCTTCTTCTTTCTTATCACAGTTCGTTGTGGATCTCTCTCTTCGTCGCGCTTGCTCTGATGTTAATAAGTTCAATGGAATTGTCACAGTTCAGTTCTGCCTGTCCGTTTTAGCCTGGATTCGATTATTCGTTTTTAGGCGAGATCCTTTCTTATACTGTTCAGAGGACCTTTGATCAGTTATCTTATCGCCTTAGTATCATGTGCGCCCAGCTTGTCCGCTCTGGTTCTGGACACGTACTTTTTATGATCGCACCGAGGAGCCGCGAGTCTTGAATTGTCCGACTTGCACAATTCTCACGTTTCTCTCCTCTACACCTCTGGTTCCTTCTCCGTGAGCTGAACCAGAGGTTGACAAACACCAAAAAGAACTGCGGATCACTTTGTCTTCCGAGGCCGCAAGTTGTATCGCCTTGCTCCTGGTATCGTATGATCCGTGAACAGTGCCGGTGCGTTTCCAGATTCAGGCTCAAAGTCAGCCTGTGGCGCTACTGCAGGTGCTGTTGTGTGCCGCGCCAATGATGCAGATCCGTTTTTTGCCGTGCTGGAAAGTGCTGGTGGGCACCAAAGGGGTACACGATTTGTTTCTGCTGGTATTTGCAAGGCAGATTTCGCGAACTGCGGATCACTTTGTCTTCCGAGGCCGCAAGTTGTATCGCCTTGCTCCTGGTATCGTATGATCCGTGAACAGTGCCGGTGCGTTTCCAGATTCAGGCTCAAAGTCAGCCTGTGGCGCTACTGCAGGTGCTGTTGTGTGCCGCGCCAATGGTGCAGATCCGTTTTTTGCCGTGCTGGAAAGTGCTGGTGGGCACCAAAGGGGTACACGATTTGTTTCTGCTGGTATTTGCAAGGCAGATTTCGCGACGGCCAGCAGTGATGTCGATTCTGCTGGGCAACGTTGGGGCACTCTTTGCCCTTCCCCCTCTTTGGCAATCGTCTCAGGCTTTGTTTCGAGTTTCACTTCTCGTTTTGGCAGATTAGGTGGCTGCTTACTGGCAATAGTTTCTTTCGTTTCTGGGACCGCTGTCTCTTTCCGGTCATCAGTGTCAGGCAAGTCTTTCAGTGCAGTTGGAATCTTCTTGGCATGGGTGGCATGGATCCACGACTTCCTTCCATCCACCCGTATTGCCGTCTGCGTCACCAAAAGTACTTGATAGGGTCCGCGCCACCTGGGTGCTAATGATGACTTTCTTTCAAAATTCTTTAGCAGCACCCAGTCTCCTGACTCCAGCGCGTGCCCCGGACCGGTGTATCTCACTGGTAATGCCTCCTGCACCTGCTGAAGAATCAAATGCAATTTCTGCATTAAAAGGCCACAATAAGTACTAATCACAGGATGTTCTATCTCACTAAGTCGTTTTGACTGAGGTGCGCACCAAACATTTGCCGGCCTCCCCATCACGATCTCGTCCTGGGAGAGCCCAGTTTTAGCCTGTACAGACGTACGCATGCATAATAGTGCTATTGGTAACGCATCTACCCAACTGAACTTGCTTCCAGCACAAATATTGCAAATCTTTGATTTAAGAATCCCGTTGTGCCTCTCCACAAGACCGGCAGAACTCGGATGCCTTGAACTATGAAATCTCTTATCAATCTGAAGACCAGCACATATCTGTAATACCACTGCACCCACAAAATGTGGTCCATTATCAGACCATAGGACACGGGGCAAGCCACATCTGGAAAAGTACCCCTTCAACATTACTTTTGCCGTGCTCATTGCTGTGCAGTCCTTCAAGGGATATGCCTCCACCCACTTACTGAATGCACAGATCACCACCAAGACATAATTTAAGTTTTGGCACCTCTCCATCTCTATGAAATCAAAATGAATCACCTCAAATGGCATGGAGGGTGGGCCAAAACTGCCTGTTGGAGTCACTGTTCCCTTCCCTACATTGTGTTGCAAACACGTGATACAGTTCTGCACCAACCTCTCTGCATTCTTTTTTATGTTTACATTCTGCCAAACTGTAGAAAGGTGCTGTATTATTTTCTTCGCACAGATGTGCGTAGGGCTGTGGGCCATTGTGACCATTGCAGTCACGTATGAATTTGGCAACATCCAGTTTCTAGTTCCCTTGTCCACCCAACAACCCTCCAGATCCAACTCACCAGATCCTTCTGCCCACCCCTGTATTTCATCGGCCGTAGCCTCGGCCTGCATTTCTTTGACAGTGGCAACTCCGTCTTCTATCATACCGGGTACTTCCTCTGTCTGAACCATCATCGTTTTGGTATTCAAATCAGTGGCAGTTTGTTTCTCAATTCTGTCTGCAAACGCGTTTCCCTCTCCTACTTTGCATGTTACTTTTTTATGTGCCTCGCATTTCACTATTGCTAGGCGCTTTGGAAACATGAGTGCAGACAGCAATTGTACAATCAAAGGGCCATGTTGAATTCTGGCGCCATGTGATGTCAAAAACCCTCTCTCAGCCCAGAGTCGACCAAAATTATGAACCACTCCAAAAGCATACTGACTATCAGTATATATATTCACATTCAAATTTTCAGAAATCTCGCATTCTCTGGTTAATGCTATTATTTCTGCGGCTTGTGCTGAATTATAGGGAATTCTTTTGTTTTCTACAAAGTTCTCTAGGGTAGTGATAGCATATGCGGCAGTTGTCGTGCCATCTGGTAATTTAAAACATGAGCCGTCACAAAATAACTCTCCATCTGGCTCTTTCTGTGGGATATCACTTAAATCAACTCTCCCCTTGGTTTCTTCCTCCGTGACCATTAAAGAATCGTGGGGGGGTGATTCATCCTTCCCAATTTCTTTTATGGTTGGTGGCCTTAATTCTGCAGGATTCAAAGCGCTACACCTCATAATTTGGATATGGGGCGTGAACAAGATAATCTCATATCTTGTCAATCTAGCAGAGGTGAGGTGTTGCGTCTGTGTCCTATTTAATAGAACGTCTATGGCATGTGGCACCATAAAAATTAAAGAGTGCCCCAATACCATCCCTTCCGTTTGTTTCACTGACGCAGCAGCCGCAGCGACAGATCGTAAACATCGTGGTAGTGCGCGCGCTACAGGGTCCAGCGCAGAAGAATAATAGCCGCACGGCCTATATCTTCCACCTTGTTCCTGTGTCAAAACCGCCGATGTACATCTGTCACTTTCACACACAAATAGTCTAAAAATGTTCTCATAATCCGGCGTACCCAAAACTGGAGCCGAGCATAATGCAGTTTTCAATCCATCAAATGCTTTCTGATATTCCTCATCCCATTGCAAAGGCATAACCGCATCCTTTCTAGTTAAATTCACCAATGGCTTCACAATTAACGCTAAATTACCAATCCATTGTCAGCCATATGAAGCCATGCCTATTATGGCTCTGACTCCTTTTTGTGTCTTTGGAATAGGCATACAAGAAATACTTTCTATGTGTTCTGGCGTTAGTCTTCTCCCTCCTTTCGGAAGTAGGTAGCCCAAATAGGCCACCTCCTTTCGATTATACTGACATTTCTTCAAACTAGCTTTATGGCCATGTGCCGCTAGGTGTGACATTAGTAATACAGTGCTTTCTTTACAAATCTCCTCTGTGTCTGCAGCTAGCAATAGATCGTCTATGTATTGCAAGAGTACAAAACCCACGGGTAATTCCAGCATGTCTAGCTGCTCCTTTAATGCTCTACTGTAAATACTTGGACTTTCCGTGTAACCTTGCAGAATCCATGTAAATGTAAATGATCGTCCTCCTAATGTGAACGCGAACAAATATCTGCTGTCCTTGTCCACTGGAATACTGAAGAACGCGTTTTTCAAATCTACTACACTAAAATATTCTGCTGAAACAGGTATCATTGTCAATATTGTAGTGACGTCTGGCACTAGAGGAAATTGTGGATCTACTACCTTATTCAATGCGCGTAGATCAATTATGAAACGGTATGGTAACTCATTACCTCCTTTTTTATAAACCGGAAGAATCGGGCTGTTGCATGTACTGCCTGTAATTTCCTCCATTACCCCTAATTTCACCAAATCTGTAACAATACTTTTCAATCCTTTCTCACCTTCAACCGAAATTTTGTATTGGTGTATTCGCGGTAGGGTAACACCTTCTTTCAAAATGATCTTTACTGGCTCTATCTTTAAACATCCTATATCATTGTCATGCATTGCCCATATACAGGTTGGTTCTGTGCTCCTGTATCTACAAGAAAGCGGTGCTCCTCATTCCCGACTCTCATTTCTATGTAGGGTCCTCTCTGATTCACGGGAATAGACACTGGTTCCGACCCCTGTCCTGGGCAGTCCTATTGGGAAAATAACACATAGTCCGTTGTGTAACCATTACTATTACTGTAATACGTGTTTGGCTGTGTATCGAAAAAATTCCCACTCTTCCCTCTATTTCCCCCACTCTGGTTTCCATATTGTTGATTTTGCTGTCCCTGACTCTGGTATGGGGCATTTTGGTTTTGGCCTTGGTTTTGATTACCTCCGTTATTGTGATGCTGCTGCATACTATTCCTATTTGGTCCATTCGCTCCTGGTTGTCCTCTATGGTGTCTCCTCTGACCAGACCCCTTTCTATTCTGTAGATGTGGACATTGCGCTCGCCAATGTCCTTCCTCCTTACAATACGCACACTGATTTGGTCCCACTGTTCCCCCATGCATATTTGAAATACTCCTTCCTTGTGCATTCCCTCGCCCTATATTATGTCCTGTTCCTTGCTGCAATAGTACCTGTGTTCTTATTAGACATTCTTTCAAGTCTGCCCCCACCTGTTTTAGCAACGTTAATTCGTTCACCATCTCCTGGTAATTGCTGCCGTTTATTATGCGACCCCTTTTCCCCCTTCCCAGGTCTCCCGATATCCCTACTCCTGTACACAGGTTTAGTAAACATTTTGACAGGTGCAGTAAACATTTCGACATAATCATTATCTAATTCATCTCTAAGCTCAAAAAGTCTATTTACATGTTCTCTCACTTCTTCATCCCTCTCCCTACAGCATGCTAATGCATTCAAATTTAAAGGATAGTTCCGGGACTTTTTTTTTATTGTCCCTACGGTTCGGCCATGTGTTTTTAAGCATAAATCGGTAGATCGTAGAAAACTTTCCTATGGACCTTACCCGACTTTTCGTCCATTAACGCACTCGAAATCAGCCGCCATTTTCTGATAATCCTATCATTTCCCCCCATCGACCTGGCTCACCTGCTTTTGCGGCACTAAATCAAATCCCCCGCCCCTGAGCCTGACATCAGCAGACGCGTACCGCCCATTTCCCAACGCCAAAGCACGTTTCGTGTCAACAATCGCTGCGCCTCAGCTAATGAAGTGTCGCCATGGAAATGGCAGGACGCCTCTTTCCTCAATAAGTATAAACACACCGTTTCACAACATACAGCAGCAGATTTTCGATTCCATTACTCTCTCTGTGTTACTTTGAGTATTCTGTGACTCGTTTCTGTGCTCTGGTCAGCTACCTTCGCCACTTCTAGGCCTTGTGAACACCTGTACCATCTCTGTAAATTATTTTACTTTCTTTACCACACAATGGCTACAATAATGCCGTATATGTACGAGCCCAAGTACACCGAGGAAGAACTACTGGAAAGGCAAGCACGCGAAAACGATGGGGATTCGGACGGCAGTTGGGAGGACCAGTCAACGGATGAAGAGCCTGGACCATGTCGCATGGACGGCGTCTCCACCTGGTGCACGTGCAATCGGTGCGAGCTAATGCCAACTGAGGAGGAGAACTGCTGCTGCCGTGAAAATTCCGGGTGCTTGGCCTACATTTCGGAAGGCGAGCCAAGTCCGCAATGCATCACCGAGCTGCCAGAGTTCAGGGAAGCCTGCCTCTCACGGACCGTGTTGAGGATGATGATGGTGCTTATGCACGAACTTCGCGGCACTGTTTGTCCGCGTAATCCGAGTAACGAGTAAGTATACTCTGGTTGTGATGTCAGTGATGCCACTACTATTTCATGGTCGTCTCCCACATATAAAATTACATCTACATATCATTCGAATGCATGTAAAATGGTTCCATATTGTGCATTTTCTAGATAGAATTTTTTTCAAAGCAGAATGACATTTTTTACCTGAATCGACAGTGATAAGAAAGTTTTGTCATTTTAATACAGTTTGCATCTTTCATTTTCACAGGTGGTACAGGCTGGTGGCCTATCGTTGCTTCACTTGGTGGCTTCACGGGAGGCTCGGACACCGCGTTCGGAGAGTAATACATGCCTGTGCGGTACTTGCCATTAGACAACATTTCCCCAGCGACAGTGGACAATACCGCGGATTTTCCCTGAATGTGCTGCAACCGGAACTTTACAATGTGTAATGTTTATTATTTATGTTCAATTGAAATTAAGATCTAAAATAAAACCCAACATATATTTTAACAATGGTTGTTTTGATTTTTTAAATGAATCTAGTGTGTCTCCATTGAATAGTCTTCCTGTGCCTTGTCTTGTCACGCCACATGTCTCCGGCCAGCATCCTCCCTCACGCTGGCCGCCCACCTTCAATCCACATAACCGTTGAACCCATATGCAGCAGACATACATATGTTATTTTGCGGGTTGGCATCAAGCCTCCCGGCCTTGCCTCCTCCCCCAAAAATACTTACCACACCACTTTGTTCAAGCGTTGGCAATAAAAGGCCGTTGGATTTTATTGATACAAAACATGGTTATAGGTAAATAATCAATATGGTTGATCATAATAAATCATCCTTTTGGGCACCGGGTACAGAGATGACCCCCTCTGGCCCGTGCCGCCTTGCCACCACAGGCCAGCCTGCTGCTGACTAACTGCCTAGGCATCCAGGGTCTCCAGGGTGAACTGCACCCATATATTCTCCTGGGAGGGTGAGGTATTTATAAACTCACCCCCCTGCCTTCCATGTACTAGATCCTGCAGCCTGCCTCTTACATGCAGTTAGATGGCCTCTCCTTGGTGAGGCCCTGCGGCAAACGAGTCTTGTCTGCACGACCACCGCCCCAATCCACCCCCCGCCCTATCAAAGGCAGTTCGCACCGGGGTACTTGTGCTGGCAAGTGGAGCTGTCAGGGAGCGATAAAGGCCAAGAGGTGCCAAAGACCATGTACACTTCAAAGTGGTCTATAGAGCATGGGTTGTTGTTCCCATGTCTACCCCATGTCTACCTCCAGACCCTGTGTCTCCTGCCAAGCATCCCCCCTCACGCTGGACGGCCCACTGCAAACCGCATAATGCCACGACATATACACGTCATTCATTCACAAACACACCCCTGTTTCGAATTCTTTATAACCCACTTCATATTTCTAATGAGAACTTCTTTGCGCTTTGCTAGTCAACCCGTGAAGGTGCTGGTTATCTGCTCTTCGTCTCTGTGAACTTCCGTGACCACTTCGAGGAAACTCGTCAGTTTGCAACCTGTGAACTGCTCCCTGTTCTACGACAAGAAACTACTCTGATCCCTGCATCTAACTGTTTGTTCGTCAAGGTAAGGCCATGTACCATAATCATTTTGCGTCCAATTTCTTTTCGTTCAAGACAGTACATGCAAGGAACTAGTCACATGTTCTGAGTTTAGTCAAATTATTTTTCTATTTTTTTAAAGTTATTCAAATACTTATCCGCATGTGAATAACGTGTATAGTTCCAAGAACCAAAACGAACCTTGCATTGAACCTTTTATGTGTCATTTAATTTTTTATCACATTGGTATTCATAGAGAATTGTTGATCTTTACTTTTCAGAACTTTCCACAATGCCTGCCTGTTCCATTGGCGGTTGCCCTTCGAAGACCCATAATAAATCTGAAGGTACTATAATGCATGTTTTCCCTAAGACAATAGATCAGATAAGAGAATGGGTCCGATATTGCGGATATCCACCGTCTGAGCTTGAAAGTAGAGTCCTAGAAGTCTTTGCGGACAAGAGGGGTGATCGATACCGCATCTGCAGCAGGCACTTTAGCTCAGACATGTACTCCACATCATTGCTAATAAAGAAGAACACACCGCGAGCGAGGCGAAAATTGCTCTCAACCGCTATTCCTACTCTATTCGTCCACATCCCTCCACTGGTGAGTCAAGTTTACGTATTTATCTCTCGGCCTTGCGGTAGTGTGTAGCATTAGCTAACAATAATTTCCCCATTTATGTATCCACTTAATATGAAGGCGGAAGATTCTCCATCCGTGTCGTTATTGCAGTCATCAGCCACTTCAAGCGCCTAATCTTACTTGGCTATTCTGCCACTGACTTGTTTTAGGCATGTAAATCAATAGTTTTAATTTATCGTGTAATTATTTTACCTAATGGTACACCCTTGTACTCGTCCTCTAGTCTTTGTTTTCAGTTATTATTATTGTTATCCAAAATAATGCAAGTACTGTCTTTCAGGGAGATGCTGAGGAGTCCAACGTATTGACGACAACCGTTGATGTCACTCAGATGCTCGAGGTACGTTTCCGGACAGTTCCATCGATGGAGATCATCAGATCTTGCATTCTTGTAGCGTGATTGTTACACACAATGTTTCTTTCGTTTTTAGCCATTGATATGTCCTTCTGTCGTCGCCCTCCTATGTGTCTTTTTTTTTCAATATTGTGTTCATTACTAATGAAAGTCCTATGTTTCAGGGAGTCGATGGAGCATTAGTCCAAGAAGAAGGGGGAGCATGCAGTTACGGGTCGGCGCAACAGCTTGCAGAAGTGTGCACCGCAGTTACATCGTCCCTTGATGTTCTTATGCATTTCGAGGTATGGATACTGACAGTTCGATCAAGCGAAATCATATGACGTGATTACATCCGCTATACTTACTTCTTTATTAACGCAAGTACTATGTTTCAGGGAGATGACGGAGCTTCTTCTACAAGAACATCACCCCTAGTAGTTGATGCAGATCTCTGGGTGGTGACACTTCCAACGATCGAGCAAATCGAATCATATTTACATATCCATTATTTATTTTAGACAACTGATCATTTGTGCAGGTCTATTTAGATGAGCCGTTGACGCCTGCACAAAGATTATGTTCTTTTTAACAAAATAGAAAACCATACTAATGCAATTACTGTGTTTCAGGGAGTTACTGAAGCATCATCTTCAATAATATCATCAATGGAAGTCTATGAGGAGCCCGAGGTATGGATCTTGACAGTTCCATCTAACTAGATCAACAATGCGTGAATAATTGTCGTTTGAATGTTCTACACAAAGCGTTCATTCGTGTTTTGCTAGTGAGACGTACGTGGGTATTGGTCCCCAAGTACATTTTGTGTTTTCAATATTATTATACATACTAATGAAAGTTCTATGTGTCAGGGAGTCGATGGAGCGTCAGTGCGTGATGGATGTGCTTATCATGAAAATATAGTCGTTGCAGCGCAAGAGGAAGTGGAGACATGCACACACGAGTAGGAGCAACAGCGTCCTGATGTTGAAGTTCGAGGCAAGAAAGTTTCAAAGAAAAGAAAGCAAAAGAAGGTTAGTGTCCTGGTCACTATATTATGTTGTTTTTCACTGTTAATAGTTCAATACTGTAAGTTGTGTTTAAACTGAACATCCCTTTTCCAATCTGTCCTCTAGTTGCGAGTGGGTGTACGAACTAGATCTACACAGACAGTGAAGCGAACGAGAGATGTTGCTTGTCAAACCTTTTGGCAGGGACTTGAGACTGGAGATGCATCGTGCCAATGGGAAGAATATGAAGTGATTGACAACGGAGCTATACCACCACCAGCCATTGATAGTGAATGTCCTCCTGGTAGTTCGGATGCAGTCGGAGATCAATTCACAGAATCCACACCCGCAAAAACTAAGACCGCGAGAAAGTTGAAGAAATTGTTTTATTCACCCATCGCCAGAGAAGGAACAGATGTTGCAATGGAAGAGAATGAAGTGGACGACAATGAAACACCATCAATATCACTGAACATAGCGGAAGACGATATCAGAGATTCTACCTTTCATGTGAGTGACATGTCCTCAACGTTACAGGCCGAACCAGCTGGGATGCAGAGTGACAGTATAAGGAAAGAGGTCAAATTCATTGTATTCGATAGTTGTTTGATTGATATTATTATTCGGATGAAATGTGGGCATTCGGTTGGTGGGGAAGTATGTGGGGAGCCATTGATTAATGTGACTCGTGCAATTCGAGGCACTAACCTTAAAATACATGCCACCTGTACAAAATATCATCCTTTCTCATGGTCTTCACAACCCATGCTGGGGCAACTGCCAGCAGGCAATCTACTTTGTGCAGCGGCTGCACTTTTTAGTGGTTCAAGTTTTAAAAAGTTAGAGTCTTTCTTTCAGTTGTGGGAATCCATTTCATTGTGAAAACTCAGTTCTACAAATACCAAACCGATTATCTATTTCCAGCCATTAGCGAAGCTTGGAGAATGGAAAAAATGTCTATTGATAGTACATTCGCGGGCAAACGGTTCAGGCTAGCCGGTGATGGACAGTGCGACAGCCCAGGATTTTCAGCCAAGTACTGCACCTACCACTTTCAGGACATTAAAAGTAAGAAAATTGTGAGTTCGGTGGTCGTGCAGGTGTCACAAAGTACATCCTCAGTGGCCATGGAGAAAGTTGGCTTTGTAGCATCATTGCAAGAACTACAATCGCGGGGAATGGTGATCGACCTGATAGCCACGGACAGACACGTTTCAATTGCCAAGACAATGAGAGAAGAGTACAAAAATATAAATCACCAATTTGACGTTTGGCATTTCGCAAAAACAATCAATAAAAAAATGTCGGCTGCAGGTAAAAAAAAAGATATGCAAGGTATTTCACAGTGGTCCAAGTCAATCAGCAACCATCTTTGGTGGAGCTCAAAAACATGTGGAGGGTCGTTGGAAATTCTACTGGAAAAATGGCGGTCAGTAATGCTACACTGTAGCAACGTTCACCGCTGGACCACAAACCAACATTTCCACAATTGTGAACATGGCCATTTGTCCACAGAGGAGGCACGGAAGAAGAAGTGGTTGATTCCTTCATCACCCACTCACAAAGCCATTGAAAAGATTGTATTTGATAAAACTATAACAAGAGATTTGAGGGGACTCACGGAATTCTGCCACACAGGAGATTTGGAGGTGTTCCACAATATGTGCCTAAAGTACAGGCCAAAACGATTGCATTTTGGCATGGAGGGCATGATAAATCGGACTCTTCTAGCGGTCTTGGCACATAACCATAATGTTGGCCGTCAACAAAGTAGGACGACCGGAACTTTAGGGACGCTTCGCTACAATAAGGCCTTCACTAAAAGAAGTAAACAATGGGTGATCAAACCAGTGTTTGAGGATATGCAATATGAGTTTATTGAGAGACTTATTGTTGATGTCCTAGATAGGCACATACATGGAGTTGTGAACGAACCTGTGCAGGGGACAACTGCATTGCCACCCAACATTGCCTCTGTTCCATGTCCACCTAAAGCAGAGCTCATTGAGAAATACACATCACGGTTTAAATGATTGTAATTTGATTGTCTGTTCTCTCGAGTTTCCTCATGTCGCAGGCCCATTGAATATGTGTAGCTATGTATTGTGTAAATAAAAGTGATTGCTCAGTGTACATGCAATGTGTCTCTCCACCCTTGTTCATTTGCGCATTAAATTAAACCAAACAGTAATATATAGAATGTCTCCGTATTTATGCTTCGCTGGGGCTGCAAATGCACGCAGACAAAATGCAAAGATGGAGTGTAAATTTCAAGTCCTGTGAGATGGGCTTACACTGAATGTAGCTAACTAGGAATGTGTGCTCGTTCAAAGTGAAGGTCAGCTGCTTTGATTTTTTGCTCGGGTGCCGGAATGGCCCACGACTCAGTATAAGGTTCTATTGTTATTTGACCTTGACAGGCGGGACCATCCCGAAAGACTTCTTTTTGGGGGTGTGGGGCAATAACGTAAGAAACGATAATGAATATAATTTCAGAAACGAAAGCCATTTAATGTTCGTTCATTAGAAGAAATAACGTCGGCATAGAAGGAGTGGTATTTCGGGGCTGCCCTACGCACAGACACAATGGAAAATGCAAATATAATGTAAGTAACTCTTTAGATGAGTTTATACCGCAATTTAATTACTATACAGTAGCTTTAAAGACGGGTTAAGTTGTACTTGTTCGTTCTATGTGGCATATTGTTTTGTACCGCGCACTATCTTGAGGAGAACCATCTCCTTTTACGGAAGCACCTCAAAACCTTCCTCTTTGCTTCTGCTTTCTCTCTCCCTCTCCCCTGCTACAACTGGTCCACTGTCTGCGACCTCGGTCCTGGGCCCTTCCACTCTCCACCTGCACTGCCTCCCTGTCAACCCCTGCACTGGGGGACTGTCTCAGTATCCTACAGCCCCCCCTTGACGTATAATACCCAGTTGCACTGTCCTAGCTATGAAATAATTTCCCAACCTAATATATAAAATGAATAATTTTAATAAAGATCTGATGGTGAGACTAATTTCATTTTTTATGTTTTTAAAACAGGTACATCCTTCATTATTGTATGTGTCACGAGTACCAGACACCGGCGGATGGCTTTTTCAACCGCAAGTTGATTCTCCGCGTGAACAACGTTACCACCCTGACCATTTTATGGGACGATCGCCAAGTACAAGTATGCCCTTACGCGGTACTAACGGCTAGATGCAACATACAGACCGTTGTGGTGGCCTAGTGCCTCGTTGTTGGAACAGCCATGCGATTATCAGTGCGACCGAAGAGCTTATTTTATCGTAAACCAACACCCTGTGTACTGCACACGAACATCGCTTGCCTCAAGACGAACTATTTTGGATCGAGAGCAAAGAAAAATGCAAATCGCTGAATATTCTCTAAACATTTGATGTCCAATAAATGTACTTTGCCAAATGTACAATCTTGCCGTTTGCTTTTAAACCACAGTTTCATATTCCGAATTGTGGCGCTGTATTGTGAGATGATCTAAGACCCTGTGTACAGCAAAGGAAGATCGCGTGCCTCAAAACGAACTTTTTGGAACGTGAGCAAATAAAAATGAAAATCGCTGAATATTCTCTAAACATTTGATGTCAAATAAATGTACTTTACCAAATTTACAATCTTGCGGTTTGATTTAAAAGTACAGTTTCATATTCCGAAATTGTGGCGCGCTGTGTTGTGAGCTGATTTGTGTTGGTTTCCGGGTTCTGTGTGGAGTCGCGTAGAAGACGCCTGGGCGCGTTTGCCTACGCAGCACAGTCACGTCACGGATAGAGGCGGGGAATATGAATGTTTTGATAAAGTCTGTTTCAGGGGCGGGGGATTTGATTTAGTGCCGCAAAAGCAGGTGAGCCAGGTCGATGGGGGGAAATGATAGGATTATCAGAAAATGGTGGCTGATTTCGAGTGCCTTAATGGACGAAAAGTCGGGTAAGGTCCATAGGAAAGTTTTCTACGATCTACCGATTTATGCTTAAAAACACATGGCCGAACCGTAGGGACAATAAAAAAAAAGTCCCGGAACTATCCTTTAACAATCGCTGCAGTGGTAATTTCCAAATTAGCTGTTTCCATTTTTCCACCAAATATTCACCCATGCATTCCAACACTACCTGTCTTTCGTTGCTTCTACGGAAGTCATATATCGAAGCCACTGCTGCTGACCCATCATTCCCGTCTATATACATCTCTGCCTGTTGCTGCAATTCCACCTTCCTTTCTTTGCTGAATGCGCTGCGAGTTACCCTCATGCATCCCCGTTCATCAGTCCCACCTCTTGCCCCCGTGGTTTCGACTTGAACCCCGGGAGGAACGGACAGTACCGAGTCTGTGTCTGAGGCGGGAGGTGCGGATGGGACAATGGGAACAGGGAGTGTCTGTTGTGGGCCTGGTTGGCTAATAGGAAGTGTTACGCGCGCGGTCTGTGGCTGTGGGAGGGCTTGAGCTACCGGAGGGGGAGCTTGAGCTACGGGCGGGGTCTGAGCAATAGCTACTGGCGTGTCTGGTCTTACTTCTGATCTTGGGCTTTGTTTTGTATGGGTCAATATATTTTCTATCAATTCATCTGCTATTTGTAATTCTCGTTGTGGGTATATCTTTTCTATATTCAACTGGTCACGCCTACCTGCCCTTCTTAGACTCTCAGTCCACTCCTCCTCTTCTTTTTCTTCCGCTACTTCACCTTTCGATTTATGCCTGCACGCATGCTTTGCTCTGCTTTTAAATCGGTGCATTGCTTCCTTTCTCCAGTCTTTAATAGTCTCAAATGCTGCAGGACGCGCTTTCTTTCTTATCAACACCCTTTCCAGGTTGTCTATCCTCGCTATCTCAAAACTACCATTAATCGGCCACTGATGGTCTTGTTGCTTTCTGGTTTACCTATGCCAAGTCTCACAGAATATTATCGCACCCACTCCATACTTCACATACATCTCATACGCCGGCGTTCCCCCAGGTGGTACAATTTGGCCATCTTCCAAAGATTGTCTACCACAGCGGAAAAACCCTGCTAAGGTGGAAAATACCCCAGGCATGTTTAAACCTTCCCCCTGGTTAATCAACCTAAGGCGTTTGATTTTGCAAAGTAAACTCTCAACCAATATCAGGATACTTTGAATCAGGGAATGACTCACCTGATAAATCAAGTCGTCTGTATACTGACGCACCAAAGGACATCGTGTCTGCGTTTCTTGGCTTCCGCTTCGCCTCCTTGTTCTCTAGCCAGGCACGTCGATCAGGGATCAGATGTGTGCAGATCTGCAAAGGAGTCTCTCAACACTTACAGGGCGCCCCGAACACCTCTTGATCCCAGCTCGATCGTCCCCTCCTCGCCGTTCTCCGCCTTACTCAATTACAACGTTATGCGATGGAACAAGTTGGGGAGGGTCCCTATTCGGGTGCCATCTTGAAAGGGGCCCCTAGGGGACCCTGACGTCTATGGAAACAAGGCGAGTCACAACACGATAGATACGCCAGACACGAGGTTGTACTCCCAAAGCTAGGGTTTATTGCAAAGCAAAAGTCTCAGTTGGCCAACTCGGTCTCACGCCCCGTGACGTGCATCTCTAGACCTCGAGGGACGCAAGAGAGTGAATTACGTACATCAGTTACATATATACAAAATGCATATCAAACAATCAGCTATGACATGTTTAACACCCCCCTTTATTGGGTTTCTTTGAACTTGGTGTGATGATGGACATCTCCAACTAATATGACACCTTCAAACATCTATTCTAGTAACAATTAGCAATTTGTGAGTGTGAAGGCATCTGTCAGTTGTTGAATAGAACACAGCCCTTCTGTTCTTGGAAGCGAGCTACATACGGGAAGAGTTGCATTCGGACCTTGCTATCTATTAGGTGCTATTCGCGTCCTGGGAGCCGACACGCTCTGGCGGGCTCAGCAAAGGGGGGCCATAAGAAAAGCATAATTCAAGCCTTTAGCGGTATTATTCTAACATATTCTACCATATAACGAGACTGGCTGGCAGCTGCAAAATGATTAAATGCCCTGCAGCTCTGCTTCAAGGCTACATTCGGGAGGGAGCCGGTCATTCTTCCTGGCACTGCCTACTTTTGTGTTTCAACAAACTCTTCTCATCCTCTCGGCCCTGCGCCCTTGTCCTTTTCACATACAGACAACAATGTTTTACAGTTGAGCAGTGTAAGCGGAAAATGTACTGCGAAGCAATAGGAACAGAAAGCAATGAGCAATGGTTAGAAAACAAAATGGCGATTCTTGTTACATCAAAATGGCCGTTCATTGGCAAACTCGAAAACCTATATTCTGTCATATCGTGCATGAGATGGTTGGCCCACGGCCACCAAAATGCATTTGCTGTCACAAAGTAGAGGTATCAATTTTTCTAGACTGACAAAAGCAAACGTAGATATAGAGTGACAGATTGTGAAGGCAGCTTAGTGAAACTTACCAAACGAAGCTTAATTAATCATGTCAAATTGCCATTAAAAACTCCTCAACAGAAAGAACTACATTACATGTCCCTGCTATAACTTTTTAAACCATGGTGAAAAGAGGAAGAGATACTAAATAACTATGACTGCTATGAAGATGCTTTCAAAGCAAATGAAAGCACTATCACCGATCTGAACTTGACAAAGTACAAAACAATGTTGCACAATGAACAGCAACACAAAGAAGAACTTCAGGCCCAACTAGATAAAGAGATTTCCGACAGTAGTCAACCTTCTGTAACAGGAAGTCAAGAACCACTAGGACAGCCACTAATAGCAAATGAGGCAGAATTAGCTATGACAGAAGTTGAAAACACCATGTGTCAGTATAAAGAAGCTACAGAAGACTTAACTGTACTACAAGCAAAACTTAACAAAGATCAGCGCACCATTTTTGAAGAAGTAACAAAAGAAATTGCACATGGTGTACAACACAAAAATAAAGAATGTACCTGCCAAAATTACAAACCTATACTGCGGTACGTCAGTGGTGAAGCTGGGTCAGGAAAAAAATTCTTAATCAAAATCATCCGCAAGTTCCTTCAACAATTGACAAATACCAAACTGTCACCTGTTGTAACTGCCCCCACAGGTTTAGCTGCCTACAACATAGGCGGTGTCACTTTACACTGATTACTACTCCTTTCAGTAGAACACCAAAACAAATTAGACCATTACAAACTTTCTGCAGAAGCTGCAATGGAACTACGCAGAGTATTAAAACAAATTAAAATGCTATTAATCAATGAAGTTAGCATGGTCTCCGACCTAATGTTGGCTTTTAATCACCTCCGATTGCAAGAAGTACATAAAACAAACTACGAAGAACTCTTTGCAGGGAAACACATTATCGTTTTTGGAGATCTTCTACAATTGACACCAGTGAAAGGTGAACCTATTTTTAAATCCTTAGGACACAAACTCTGCCATAAAAATGCAGCATAGGAAATGTGAACCTTTGGCAACATTTCCAATACAGAGAATTAACACAAAACATGCGTCAATCTGCAGATCTCACTTACACCAACATTTTACAAAGTATTAGAGTTGGTGTAGTATCTCAAGAAGCATGAGCAATATTGAAAAACCGGCACATTCATGCACTTTATGGCGATAACACATGTGCTACTGATGTTATGGAACAATTAGCGCACAAAAATGTCAATTGTGTGGGCTTAATACCAACTCTTGCAAGCTGTTTCAAATTCAATGAAACAATGTTAAGAAAAGAAATGCAACCAATACTGGAAATTTGCTCCACAGACAAACTAGACGTACATGGTATGACACTACCCATGTGTGAGCAAGCCATAACAAGACTAAATACCTCAGAAAATTCAATCTCCAACACAGCTGAGTTGGAAAAAATATTAAAATTATCCTTAAATTGTAGAGTAATGCTTAAACGTAACCTTGACGTGGAGAAAGAGCTAGTTAATTGGGCACTGGGTACAGTTGTTGGCTTTCAAACATACCCACGTGACAACAACATTCAGTTTGTCAATATTCGCTTTGACAAACTTTCAGAAGTGAAAAGAATAAGGCACTCAACTGCTCGAGTCCTTCTCTTCAAAGACATGTATGTACGTAGAGAACAATTTTCTCTACCTCTTGCATATGCAGTCACCATTCATAAATCCCAAGGTCTTACCCCAGACAAAGCATTGATAATTATAGGAAACACAGTCTTTAAAGAAGGCATGAGCTACGTAGCACTATCACGCTTACGTACACTTGACGGTCTATTTCTAATCAACTTTGATGCAAGTAAACTGAACGCTGATATTCCTTGCATTTTAGAATACAATAGACTGCGTTCACTTTACACCCCCATCTGAAATCATATCCTGTTCCAGAAAAAGGAAAACGGGGTAAATGAAAAGTAATTCAAACAGAAATGCAACAGAATCTGACGGCAAATCCTTCAAAGAAAACAAAAGAAACTAAAAATTTATCAATTACCACAAGCAAAGAAGAATCTATTAGGAAAAGTAAATCAGGTACTTCTGCAAAGAAGGAACAGAAACTCAGAAAAAATCATTCAGAGATAGAACTAGCTGGTCCATTCAAAGTTTCAAATGAAACTGGTGTAAGTTGCTATGCAAATGTAGCAATGAATATTCTATTTCAATTGCCACCAATTGTTAACAATATTTACTTACACAGTACAGACCAATTGTGTTTGCAAATGTTAGTCCTTCATAGAAACGCAACACACAATCCTGACAACACGTATAGTGTTCACGGAATAAGACAAGAATTGGACTACTGTGCTGGAATGTTGAGATTCATTATAAACTCACAAGAAGATCCACAAGAATTTCTAATGTACTTACTACAAGTACTGGAAAACAAAACCATACCTATAAATGAAATCTTCCAGATTTCATACATGTGGAAACATACATGCACTCTCTGTAACAATGTGACACAGGAACAAATCCCAAATGAGCGGTTTGTGTATGTATCCATACCTAATTGTGAATCCATTCCATTTCAGCAACTTCTACAGAATGCAAACCATGGCAGATTATGTACTATGTGCAATTCAGATAATCGCTCCACCTTACTGATACAAACACATAGTAACTACATAATGCTTATGCTTGTACGGTACAATGCAGATGGTACCAAAAACAACTGCAAGCTGACTGGATTCACACACGGTCAAGTGTCACTTGGTAAGAAAACCTTTACAACAATAGGTATAATCTACCACGCAGGACCGACAACCAAAGCAGGTCACTACATTGCATATATTAAAAAGAAATGTGGATGGTTCGAATGTAATGATAGTACCATTACTCTAAAGCAGAGATTGCCAGCTAATCTTACAAATGCATATTTAATCTTCTTATGGCCAAAATTTAATAACTAATGTGTACTTCACCACTAACAAAAAGTTCAAGTGAAAGACTATAAGCAGTTAGAATACGCCAACAGGCATCTAACTGCCCAAGAGTGTATAACAACCACACAGATAAATGAATACCACATATCCGTAACAAACAATGCACAGTTAGAATATGCCAACAGGTATCTAACTGTTTAAAAAATCTGCAACAAGCCAACATACATAACATTAATGGCAAACAAAAAGTAAACACTCAAAGGAAACAAAGAAATAGTTTGTAGCATAGCATTGAAACGTTTTTTTTAATCCAACAAGGATTTTCCTCCAGACCCAAGGATTTGAAAAACAAACACAGAAACTGAGCAAAATGCACAGTACACTGGTTTGTAAAGTAAATAGGAGGGTAACGATCTGGAGATAGACACTGACAAGACCAAGATCGTTGTCATTGGTAGACCAAACCTTAAAAGACAAAAGGCCTTCACTTGGTACATTGACAAGAACCCGCTTGATGTAGTGGACTCAATAAGATACCTAGGAATCTCTTTTAATAATTCCCTTTGTGAACATCAGTGGAAAACTGACCTAATAGCTCGAATGACTCAATTCAGCATACAAGCACAGCTCTTGAACAAATTATATGGGAAATTCACTCTTACACCCATACTGACATTTTATTCTCAAAAAGTAGTTCCGGCCATTACCTTTGGCTCGGAAGCAGGATGGTGCTTAGACGTAGCTTTTTGGCAGAAACTTGAGGGCACTTTTTGGCGGCGAGTCCTGAGGCTGCCAACATACATTTCAATGACTCGGCTAAGACATGAGCTTTCTTTAAACTCGCTACACACCACGGTCTTGTGGAAATCTTTAATGGCATTCCGGAAAATGATTGCATCGCCCATCTCTCCTGCTTATCAGATTTTTTCCAAGAGTGCTGGACCTGGTCACTCCAACTTACTTGAAGAATGGAAACATCGTTCGACACAGTTATTAACTGGTGCCGATTTAAATATCGACGAACTAATAATGAGACCACAATCTGCGAAAAAAAAGTTTGAGACTGTGAAGTGGATTCAGAATAACGAACAAAGGAGAAAGATGGCCTCAACACTAGATGCTGGAATAGGTGAACTTAAGCATGGAGCTCCATGTAACTATCTGACGAACTGCCCGTCGAGACACCATCGTGAGCAGTTCCTGCGAATACGGTTGAACGCCATTGACACAAGAGCCATGTTGTGGCTTCGGCATTCCAAAGAAGTAACTGATGACACATGCCGATTTTGCTTGAAGGAGCCCGAAACCCTTGAGCACTTAATAACTAAATGCACGTCAATTAAGGCAAAACGTATTCTACATCTTGGGAACTTTTGTCCTGCGAGCCCAGATTCTCGAGATTGGTGGTCTCATGCAATGGCAGGCAACTCGGTGAAACTGTGCTGTGCGATAGTTGATTTCATCGCCTCTCTCAACTTGAAGGCTGTGGGTCAATTAACTCAGTTTGTGCCGCCTTAATCACGAAGCTAGATGGCACTTGCACGGTGGCTTCGGTTGCTCCTGTGTGTTCTCCTTGCACTTATTTTTATTTTTTTAATGTATTTTCTCCCTCGGTTTGATCTAATGGTAGCGTTTTTTGAGGAACACGCGAACAAAAACGTTTGTAATAAAAGTCTGATGTCACAGTGTTACGCTGAGACATATTAGACTGATGTTGCAAAAAAAAAAAAAAAAAATAGGGGGGTAAAAGAAAAGCTAAAATGTCTATTGTACAATGTAATAAGTCTTTATAAAATACAAACACTAACATGCTCTTTTCTTTTATCACAGAAATTAAAAAAGGATATTTCTGCCAAGTACTAAAGTCATGTAACAAATATGTGGAATCTCAACAAAGTACACAGTAAGTATAATTTCACACATGTCATAGATATTGGAATCTATACGTCTGATGTATGGCAGTAATATGGTGCAGTGGCTGTAGGCCAAGCAACCAAGACTGTAGGTCCTACCCACAAACATCGCAGCATATCAAAACCATGGTGGCTTATAAATTCATTGCCTATAACTTTGGTCTTGGGTGCATGGTCTGCGGCCATGCACCTAAGACTATAGGTCGTGCACACAACCACCGCACCACAGCACACCCATGCTGACTTATAACCTCAGTGCTTATAACTTCAGTCTTGGCTGCATGGCCTTTGGCCATGCACCCAAGACTCTAGGTCCTGCCTACAACCACTGCAGCACATCACACCCATTGTGGCTGAAAACTTCACTACATATACATTTGGTCTTGTGTGCATAGCCTTTGAAGACTCTAGGCCCTCCCTACAACCACCTGATCGATATGCGATACTACTGGTGTATCTATTGCTGTCATATGCTGCGGTGGTTGTGGCCAGGGCCTAGAGTGTTGGGAGTATGGCCTACGGCCTACGGCCTACAGCCATGCACCCAAGACTCTAGGCCCTAGCCACAACAACCACAGCATATTACACCCATGGTGGCTTATAAATCACCCATAAAATAAAACATTTTGACTGTAGCATGTACTTAATTTGCACACAGGACTCTAGGCCCTGCCCACACCTACCAGATACATAATCGATTGTATGGGTGTGATTTATGAATGTGATATGCTACAGTGGTTGTGGGCAGGGTCTACACTCTTGGGTGTATGTCCTACAGCCTGCAGTCATGCACCCAAAACTCTACGTCCTGGCCACAACCACCACACTATATAAACCCATGGTGACTTATAACTGCAGGGCTTACAACTTTGATCTTGGCTGCATGGCCTTTGGCCATGCACCCAAGACTCAACGTACTGGACACAACTACCACAGCATATCGCACCCATAGTGGATTATAATTTCTCTACGTATAAATTTGATCTTGGGTGCATGGCCTTTGGCCATGCAACCAAGACTCTAGGCCCTCCCCACAACCACCTGATCAATATGCGATACTATGGGTGTATTTATAGCTGTGATATGCTGCGGTGATTGTGGCCAGGGCCTAGCGTCTTGAAAGTATGGCCTATGGCCATGAACCCAAGACTCTAGGCCCTAGCCACAACCTCTGCAGCATATTACACCCATGGTGGTTTATAAATCATTAGCACACGCATAGAATTAAACTTTTTAACTGTAGCATGTACTCAATTTGCACCCAGGACTCTAGGCCCTGCCCACACCTATCAGATACATAATCGATTGTATGGGTGTGATGTATGAATGTGATATTCTGCAGTGGTTTTGGGCAGTGTCTACACTCCTGGGTGTATGGCCTACGGGCTGCAGCCATGCACCCAAAACTCTATGTCCTGGCCACAACGACCGCACTATATAAAAACCATGGTGCCTTATAACTGCAGTGCTTACAACTTCGGTCTTGGGTGCATGGACTTCGGCCATGCAACCAAGACTCTAGGCCCTCCCCACAACCACCTAATCAATATGCGATACTACTGGTATATCTATAGCTTTGATATGCTGCAGTGGTTGTGGCCAGGGCCTAGCATCTTGGGAGTATGGCCTACGGCCTACGGCCTAGGGACATGCACCCAAGACTCTAAGCCCTAGCCACAACCACAGCAGTATATCACACCCATGGCGCCGTATAAATCAATAGCACACCCATAGAAACAAAAAATGTAACTACGGCATGTACTCAATTTTAATATTCGCTAACACCACGAGTGTCCTTAGAGCAGTTTCAAGTTGCCTGCGCACATCACGGACTAAAGCACTATCCTTAAGATACCCCTCATTTTCAGTACTTACAAACATCCCAGACAAGGCGGGCATATGGAATAGATCATTAACACCTGCCGCCTAAACAAATAAAGTATTTCACCCATCTCTTACTCTCTGAACATCCCAAGCACTCTGACACACCAAAACAGTTTCCGAAACAGCATTTCGCCTCGGGTCGGTGCCGCGCTGTCGGCGGATCCAAGATGTCTTGTGCATCCAAACAATCTGACGCACATAACGGCTCACTGCAGCCAATCGGCGGAGACATCGCGTGTCCGCAGTCATTTTGAGACCTACTTTTCAGTCATTTTAACAAAAACTACTCGATGGATTGTCACCAAATTTACAAAAGCATGTTTTTGGGACCAAGCCCCTGCCCCTCCCGCAAATTTGGTGAAAATCCGTCCAGCGGTTTGGCCTGTAAGCATGCGTAAAGTTTTTCCCCCATTCAGTCTATGGGAAAAAAAACATGTTTTGGGACCCCCCTATAACTCCCCCCCATGGATGAATCCTCACCAAACTTTGCAAACTATACTTTTTTTGCAAAGTTTGGTGATGATTCGTTCAGGGGGAGCGAAATTATAGACCGTCCAAAAAGTGCTCTTCCTGTGGAAACAGCAACGGCAGTTACTAGTAAATCACAAAGTTTTTTTTGGACATAAATAGATTTCTGCCATAATTCGACATGAGAGCAAAAGGGGATTTCAAATGGGAATTGCCAGATGTCTGTTCTAGACTCCCAAACCAATCCTTAGTAGAGGTTAGACTGGGTAGAGAGAAGCTTAACTGTCCAGTCCTGGTTGCGAGAACTCTAGAAGAGCACTGCCCAAGATTGTAAACTTGATGGTGTCATCACTTGTATATAAAGTGGTTGAACTATGACAGAGGGACAAAAATCACCAGTGGAGAGAGCTGCTGAAAATGACCATCTGACAACCATAAGGAAACACCCGAGAGTGCATCTGGGTGGAGCTGTCCATTGCTGGAAAGGCATAAAAGCTGACTGGGTCCTATGGTGGAGAGCTGGGGACCATCCTTGAGAGCGGAGTGACCAGACCCCTGCCCTCTCCTTCCAGAGGCTCCTGAAATGCAGCTGGTTTTCCTGAACTTTAAACAGAGGTTTTCGATGTCAGTAGAATTGATCCCTTTGCAACCAAAAGGTGGGGGAATCTACTGGCCTTAAATAATATCCCGGGGGCGGGGAGGGGGTCAAAACTGTGTAGATCCTTAGACCGTTTAACTACAAATGTTAATTTATTCCACTTTGGCGGAACACCACAGGGTGATTTTTGTCAAATTTGAAATTAACATAGCTAATTTCCAGTTTGCACTGAAAACTATAGACTGTAATGTAATTGGGTAAACCTATTCTGCCTGTTAAACCTGACTTCTTTTCGGAAGAGGGGTATCTTTCTGCCTAAACCAAGAAAATCCCTAAACTGCCAGATTCGCCAACACAGGACTTTAAGTGGAGGGGGGTCTGAAACCCATCATTCTCAAACCATCCCAATTTCTATCATCCAGCTTCCCCAACACAGGCCTTTAAGTTTAGGCTGGTCCAAAATCCAAAATTCTCAAATCGTCCCAATTTGTTACCATCCAGCTTCCCCACCACAGGCATTTAAGTGGAGGGAAACAAACAATTACTGCGCCTTTAAAATGCCAACTGCACATTTACTGCACAGTCTGCATTTTAAAAAATTCTGTATCCCATTACTGCAACCAAGTGGAGCGGGGATTGCGGGGGTGTCCCCCTCTCCCATTGATCGCTGTAATGGGAGTCGAGGATTGCGGGAGTGTCCCCCGCACACCATTGTGGTAAGCGGGGGACAAGAACATTAAAAATGAAAAAAGATAAAGGACCCTGCTGTGTCAGCTCAGACCCACCTAAGAGGGAGGAACTGATGCAGCAGGGATAGTGGGGAGTCGGCGGTGCACACAGAAGTGTGCCGCCGTAAAGGTGAGTGGGGGCATGAGCGGGTAGTTCAATGCGGGTCGGGGGATGCAGGCAAAGTGATCTATCTGATCACTACACCATGCCGTAATGGGAGTCAACATTCGCATCATCGGCATTACGGGCTGCGCAGTAATCACATAGATCCAAGTGGAGGGAGGCCTAAATCCCAAATTCTCAAATCATTCCAACTTTTAACATTCAGCTTCTCCAACACAGGCTCTTAAGTGGAGGTAGGTCTGAAATCCACTGCTAAATCACCCTGTGTTTATTTACTGCTAGCCTTTTAAGCGTGCAGGAAAACCAAAATTGTACAGCCTAGCTAATGTAAGTGATTTCATTCAGGGACCAGGGTTGATGATTATTTTTTTAAAGATTTGTATGAAGTAAAATATTGTGATTTGAGTTTTCCCAACCAAATTGTGAGAGTCATTTATGTAGAGAGAAGTGTATTGTGTTGTTCCACAGATAAAGTGTTGTGTAACATTTTAGTTTGATTTTCTATTACCTATCATCCAAATAAATACAAATATATTTTCTGTACACCGGCCTGGCTCTTGTCTCATTGGTAGCTCAAGGGAGGGATCCAGGGGGTTTGATATGCATCAGAAATAGGGCTGAATAAATAACTGACATTAAACTGCTTACTGGGTGACACCTAGATTGGGGAGGGAGGGAACACTGTGGGTTGAGGGTGGTTTCTCAATAAACAGTTACAGGTGGGAGGTGTCAGGACTTGAGTCAGCAGCTTGATGTTGGTGGCAGAGGTGACTGGGCGTGGTGGGAGGTGTCAGGACTTGAGGGGTCTGACTGGGGTTGCTGGCAGAGGTGACTCAGGGTGGTGGGAGGAGGAAAGTCTAACTGGGAATCCTGGGGTTGGTGATAGAGGTAAGTGGGGGTGGTGGGAGGTGTCAGGAATTGAGGGGGCTGACTGGGATTGGTGGCAGAGGTGCGTAGGGGTGGTGGGAGGTGGCAGGCCTTGAGGGGGCTACAAGGGGTTGGTGGCAGAGGTGAGTGGGGCTGGTAGGAGGTGTCAGGACTTGAGGGAGCTTCCTGGGGTAGGTGGCGGAGGTGAGTGGGTGTGTTGGTAGGTGTCAGGACTTGAGGGGGCGACCTGAGGTTGGTGGCAGAGGTGAATTGCACGGGGTGGGAGGACTGAAGACTAACAGGGCCCGCCTGGGATTGGTGACAGAGGTGAGTGAGGGTAGTGGGAGATGTCAGGACTTGAGGAGGTGGTTTTCGGTTGGGGCGGAGGTGAGTGTGGGTGGTGGGATCAGGGAAGTGTCAGGACTTTAAGGGGCTGGGTAAGGAGGTGAGTGGGTTCAGTGGGCGGTGTCAGGACTTGAGAGGGCTGACTGGGATTGGGTGCGTAAGTGATTGGGGGTAGTGGAAGGTGTCTGGATTTGAGGAGGCTGACTGCGGTTCATTGCGGGCGTGAGTGGGGGCAGTGGGAGTTTTCAGGACTTGAGGAGACTACCTGGGGATAGGTCCTAAGGTGAGTGTGGGTAGAAGGCGGTGTCAGGACTTGAGAAGGGTGACTGGGGGTGGGTGCAGAGGTGAGTGTGGGAAGTGGGAGGTGTCAGTACTTGAGGGGGTTGCCTGGGGTGGTGGTGGAGGTGAGTGGACATGGTGGGAGGAGGGAAGAAGACTAGCAGTGCCTCCCTAGGATTGGGTGCAATGGGGGTGGTGGGAGATGTCATGACTTGAGGGTGCTGACTAGGGTTGTCTGGAGAGGTGAGTGGGTGGGATGTGTCAGGACTTGGGAGGGCTACCTGGGGTTGGTGGCAGAGGTTAATGAGGGTGGTAGTAGTAAGGAAAACTAGCACTTAGCACCAGCACTTAATGGGGCGGCCTGTGGTTGTTGGCAGAGGTGTATTGGGGTGGTGGGAGGTTTAAGGAAATGAGGGGACTGACTGGTGTTGATGGAAGATGTGAGTGGGTGGGATGTGTCAGGACTTGAGAGGGCTGCATGGGGTTGGTGGCAGAGGTGAATGAGGGTGGTGTGAGGAAGGAAGACTAGCATGGGCTGCCTGGGGTTGGTGGGGGAGGTGAGTGGGGGTGGTGAGAGATGGCAGGACCTAAGGGGGCTTCCTGGGGTTGTTGGCAGAGGTGGATTTGCGTGGTGGGAGGTGTCAGGACATGAGGGGCTGCCTGGGGTGGTGGTAGAGGTAAATGCGGGTGGTGGGAGGAGGGACAACTAGCAGTGCCTGCCTGGGGTTGGTGGCAGAGGTGACTGGGGGTGTTGGGAGGCATCAGGACTTGAGGGGGCTGTCTGGGGTTGGTGGCGGAGGTGACTGGGGTGGTGGTAGGTGTCAGGACTTGAGGGGACTGCCTGAGTTTGGTTGCGGAGGTGAGTGGGGGTGGTGGTAGATGTCAGGACTTGAGGGGGCTGACTGGGGTTGGGACAGAGGTGTGTGCAGGTAGTGTGATGAGGGAAGAATAGCTGGGCCTGCCTGGGGTTGGTGGCAGAGGTGAGTGGGGGTGGTGGGAAGTGTCAAGACTTGGGGGGATGACTGGGGTTGGGTGCAGAGGTGAGTGTGGGTAGTGGGAGGTTTTAGGACATGGGGGCTGACTGGAGTTGGTTTCAGAGGTGAGTGAAGGTAGTGGGAGTGGCAGGACTTGAGGGGGCTGCTATGACTTAGGGGTGATGGGCTGCAGTTTGAGTGCCACTTGCACATAGGGATGATGGTCCACAGTTTGGGTGAAGCATAAACTTTGGGGTGGACTGTCCACAGTTTGGGTGCCGTTTGCACTTAGGGGTGATGGTCTGCAGTTTTGGTCCCGCTTGAACTTAGGGTTGATACGCAACACGCAGCAGCGAAGGGGGAGGTCAGTGCCCATTGATAGCCACTGACACATGGAAGGCAGGGCAGATACTCCTCAATATGGACAGCACAGTTATTAAAGATGTCATGATAGTGACAGATGAAGGGGTGCCCATAGCAAGGTGGAACCAAGAGAGCAGATCACAGAGGGAGGGACATCCCATAGCATAGACTGACTCAGTGTTCTTTGATAGAGGGGCGGAGAACCAGAGTAAGAGGACTGGGAGATGGACGAAGAGCAGGCCAGAATCCTCGGCGAATGGCAGTGGCAAAGGGGTAGAAAACTGGAAAATCACCTCAGAAGAGGAAGATGGGGACAGGGACACAGTTCCCATTGCACAGAAAGGGGTAGGGAGATCACATGAAGTGCCCTGGCCACATATTGTTAGGAAAACCTAATGAAGACATTACCATCACTCTCAGCAGGAGCAGGTAAACGATGTATAACTTAGAAAAATAAACGGCAGGTATCACACTGGCAGTGGGAGACATGAAGAGTCTACTCACGGCACTAATAGGAGAGCAGCCTAATGCAATTTGGGAGGAGGCTTTGTACCCAGGGGTGCAATTTGAGAGTGACACACATGATGGGGCTCCATTTAATAATTGTCAAGCTCGTGTGTGGGGCACTGAGGGACACTTACCCAGAGACGTCCGACATAGGGTCGATTATGGCATGCAAAATGACATCAGATGAAGACCCAGCATTATATATTCACTCGATTCAGGAGATGTGGTGACAGGAGACAGGAGAGTCATGGGATAAGAGCATACCTGTATTTTATCATATGCTGTGAAGGGGACACCCCACAGAAGTCCAGACAGACCTAGACAAGGCAGTGAGCATGGAAGCAAAAGTTTGGGCTGAGATACAGTCACATATAGCGCATTTTTGTAAAAGAAGATGAGATAAGGAAAGGGAGAAAGTAGAATAGGCCCAGAAGTAAAATCAATGCAGAAAAAAGTTAGCAAAAGTAAGTTTGCAAGGTTCAGTAATTACCAACACAATGGAAGGGCAAGAGGAACAGGCACAAGGATGGACCAGGTGACAAGGAGGGGAGGGAAGGTATATGGGAGGTTACCAAGCGGGGGAAATAATGCCCAAAGAGGGAGGGGTGGAGGTTTTGGAGGAATGAGACCCCGATCTGAGGACCCTGTTGAGCATGTGGGAGAATGGGATCCAGTACCATCCAGGCGCACCACCCAATCAATATCACATGTATCAACCACCACAGATGATGGCATACTATACTCCAGGGGCCCCTTCTACCCCAAATATAGCACCAGCCCACAATTCCATGAATGCCCCTGTCCCAGGACAGCCTCAGATTCACCACAATGAGCAGGCCGTAGCACCAACACAGGTACAACCCATATAGTATTCAACCCTGCACACAGTACAACCTCCCATACAGCAGGTACCTGCCCAAGCAGATACCGATTCATGGGAGCAGAATGCCTTACTACGAGGTTCTGTAACACATTGCACAAGAGTTAGTGTCTTAGGGAGCAATTCTTTCCTGCTCCCATGGACAAACACGTACCCGCAATAGGACAGCCCACAGAGAGCTCGACGTGCCCAATCCTATCAGTCACCCCCAACCCTGAAGAGGAACTAACGTGGGAGTGAAGATAGGAAATAGTATGTTTTCCTTTATGGTAGACACCGGGGCCACCAGATCCTACATAAGGGATGGGAGGTCTCCGCTGATCAACAAAAACATGGACAGGCAGGGATTCACTCGGGCTGTTCTCATGGTGTCATTCATTGAAGATTTACCTATCACTGTAGGGGAAAACAAAGTTAGTGCCTTTGCTGTATTGTACAGACTCCCCAGTTAACCTATTGGGAAAGGCTTTATTGAACAAACTGAACATGAATATGTCATTCACTGACAAGTGAATAGTCTGTGCAACATCAGGCATGCATTACACAAGAGTAGCCACAGTGCTCTAAGCACATTGTAGTACTAACACTGTACAAGGAATTTCCCTGCATGAACACATATTTGCTTGTGCAGTAGAGGTCCAAATAGGATGGCTGTCTGGAATACAAAACATGATATTTCACCTACCTGCTGAGTTCTTATTCAGATCAGCAGTCCCACAAGAAAAAGCACCAGGTACAGTATGTGTCCTTCATATAGAAGCATTGATCACTAGGAAGCATGCCGTTATACTTGTAGGCATAGATGAGGAAGGGGTAGAATGGTGAACTGTCTTGTGTATAGATCCCAGACTGCCATTGAAAGAAGTGTCAAGTGAAAGGCTGTTCGCAGACATGTAGGAGGAAGGAGAGATGGTGTTTGAAATCTGCATCCGATGCCACATAATCATACAACATCGAGAAGTGGCACACAGTGTAATTATTGCAACCACGTCACCATCACAGTTGTATGAAGACATAGCAAAGGTACCCAGTCATCTATGGACTGACAATCCTTATGACATAAGGCTACTAGGAAGCATAGGGGCAGTGACGATCAAACTGAAGCCACGTGCAATACTTCCCAGAGCAAATCCACCACCAATAATGGTGGTGCCTACCACGAAAGGCTGATGAAGGGAATTTATGACAAAACAACCCACTGATCTAGTCAGGAATTATAGTGTCAGCCACCACTCCATGCAACAATGGCATTACCCAATCAAAAAAGCAAAAGGGTCCTCTTGGAAGTTCATTCAATATCTCTGCCCTTTGAATGACATAGTTGAAGTAAAGGTAATGACATTTCCAAATCCAGCAACCATTTTGTGCAACATACCCACAGATGCAACCCATTTCACAGTAATCATTCTCAAAAATGCATTTTCTCAGTGCCATTACACCTATATTACACCTAGACGCCCAGTGCCTTATGGCGATTACCTACTGTGGACAGAGATTCCAACACACTTGTTTACTCCAGGGGTACTGTGAATCCCCAAGTATTTTCAATCGGGTGCTCCAAATGGATTTATCAAACATACAAGTACCAAACACTGTAATCCAATATGTAGATGATCTTTTAGTGTGCAGCTCAACAGAAGAACAGTGCAGGAAAGACACAATCCAGCTCCTAAAGATACTAGCAAACAAGGGTTACAAGATGGACATAGAGAAATTACAGTACTGTCGGAAAGAGGTAGTATATTTGGGACAGATACTATCATCAGAAGGGAGAAGAGTTATCCCAGAGAGAGCATCATCAGTACACAACACCCCCATCCCACCTACCACTGTCAAAGAAATGCAACCGTTGTTGGGGTTGTGCAGATACTGCAGATCCTTGATATTTGATTACACCACATATGCCAGGACCCTACTACAGGCATTGAAAGATCTTCAGAAGACAAGAGTCCTGCAAATGGACAAATGAAATGACAGAGAATTTTGTGGACCTTAACACAGCCATTAGGTATTCCACAATGTTAGCCACACCTGATTACAGCATGCAATTTTTCTAGTTTTTACATTCTGATGGGCAGGTAATGACAGCAGTGCTCACTCAGCATACAATCTTGGGACACAAGCCCTTAGCATACTACAGTGGACTATTAGACCCAATGATGTGGGGCCATTTCACCTAAAGGCTGGCATTAGACACTGCAGCATTTGCCATGCAGAAATCCTCAGCAATAACAATGTGGTGTTCAGTAACATTATGTGTATAACAATGTTTTTTCCATTCAAGAAAGAAACCTAGCAATACACCTCAGATTTCACATGGTGAACAAATCGGGCTTAGTCCCCTTTGATTTTCCCCATATTTTCCCCTGGTCTTTGTGCATTCTTCACAAGCATCGTTTTGGATACACCAGTTTGGTTCTACTCTGACTGAAGTTTCCCTGATTTATGGAACTGTACTCGTTGGACATCCAACTTTAAACAGAGTTACAAGCTAGCCTTTGTTAGCACATGGGGACCAAATCATTGGCCAGCATATTTATTCGCATTGTGTCACAGAACAACTAAACAACTTGCTGTTAAAACTGAAAATACCCTGTTTTTTCCGTTTACTGTGCACAAATATGTTTTCTTACACCACTAGATGATACTAACCCACTCACTGTGTGAATATTGAACGGCGAGAGTATCCATTGTGAAATTGCCTTTCCAACTAGTGGACTTATGTTTACTCATTTCTATATATTTTTTGGTTAATATCAAAAATCAATAAATTGAATTGAACGAAAATTAAGAATGAGGGATGTGTACCTTCTTCTATCACGTTTGTCGACCTAATAATGCATGTAAAGGATATTTGGCTTACTATTTGAAGCACTACCATCAAGTTTTCATATAGAATTATATGGACAGTCCGACATTAGGAGAGTGTCTTTAAATTCATCTGTGGTTGGAGCCCTTTTTTGTTCTCCAGTGTACTATAGCCTTTTCTTTTCCTTCCACAGTAGCGGCTATCCCTTTCGTTAAAAAACACAGCAAGATTCATGGCAAAACCTGTGGAAGGGCATGACGAATTACACGACTGCGCAACATACACAGGCATGCCAGAAGAAGATACCCAAGTGAGAGAAGGAAGACACACTAGACAAAATAGATGTGTTATACGTTGATGGGTCTTCAATAATAGATCAGAAAAACGGACAAAGAGACACAGAGTCAGCAGTGGTGAGATATGTCAAGCGACAGGAAGAGGAATATCAGGTGGTGGCACAAAAAGAATGCATGCATATTTCTCAGCCGAAGCAGCAGAACTCGTGGTAGCTCTAGAGATGTCACAAGATGATGAGGTTACCACATACACAGATTCAGCGTACATGATGTCGACTTTACATTCAGGCTTATCTAGATGGCAAGGAGGGGTTTCAATAGGTCTGATGGATCCCCTGTGCAACATGCTGCACCATTGTCTAGATTAATTGATGCCCTTAAATGCCCTAGAAGAGTGGCCATTGTAAATGTGCCTCCCATACTAAGGGAACAGACCCAATGTCCCTTGTCCCGAGGGAATGCAGCTGTGGACGCAGCTGCCAAATGGATAGAGCTGTACAGTTCATTGTCTATGGCCCACATAGTAGAATTGCAGGAACAAGCCCCTCCAGAAGGACAATCTCTAAGGAAAATGGAATTAGGGGGAGAAAGTGGACTCATGTCACTAATGTATCAACAAGTAATAGAGAAAACATAACCAGACATAAGAGATGTTTCAATGCAAGAAAGTATATATACAAATGTATAGTATAATGACTCATGTTATGTGTGTGCGCTCATTCTGCATGCAGTTGGTGCACCAAGATTATTCTTACCCCAGTAAGTGTCACCCTTAGAGGCACAGTGAGGAAGTTACAGGGACACACTGCACAGTTAATATTTGAAAGAGTTGACAAAGTAGGATGTTAAGCGAAGAAAGGACAAGAACATATAAAATGTACGACCAGGCCAAAGATGAAAATAGAAGGAGCACACATCTGGGACAACAAATGTGGGAATGGGCAGGCTGTGTTTAAAGCAGAAGGGCTGGTGGGTCTATACTGAAGAAGTCATAAGGAATATGAACAAATATTGTAGGACCATCTGGAACTCTCAAATGAAAAGTTTGACAAGTTTTCATCATCATGAACAACCTGTTAAGGCACAGAAACGTATTCGATCTTCCTTCTGTGTCAGAGGTAAAGGAACAGTACCAGTGGGACAGAGCATAAACTGCAATAGAACAATTCATATGCCAGCTCTACAAGATTGGACGGCAACAATAATGGATCTGTCTGGCAGTGTGGTGACAAAGTTTATTTTCACCTACCAACGTCATGGAAAGGAGTATGTACATTGGTCCCTTTGCATTCACCAGTATCATAGATTCCCAAAAACCACCTCACTATCCCTAAACAAGACAGGGAGAGACTCCCAAAACCTCTCACCCCACCGTAGAAGGAAAAGATATTACCATTGTCCCGGAAGAAAATAAGTAACTACTTCTCCCAGGAAGTAGCAGATGCCCAATACAATGTACCCTCCCAATACAGGCTGTTTTCATGAACTGAACATGTATTCACATTTTATGTACTTAATGGCATAAAGGCCACCACAAATGTCAAGTGGTTGCAAATTGTGCGCTGGATCAAGGTACAGTGGGCAAATGCAACTGAGCATGGCCTCAATGCTGTCCAGGAGGAGCTCATAGCGCTCAGAATAATGATACTCCAAAACAGATTTGTATTAGATTTCCTCAAAGTCATGGAAGGAGGAGTCCAGAAAGAGATAGGGGCCACGTGTTGCTCATACCTTCCCTCTAATGACATAAGTAATGGCTTCTTAAGCATTGCAATTAAAGCCCTCCATAATTTGCAAACTGCCATGGAAATGGATGGTGGGATTGCCATTGAAGCAAACTGGGTAGCTGAACTATTCGCCTGGATGCCCACCTGGTTAATAGTAACATGTAAAATACTCTTCTTGTCCTGGTCTTTCTAATTTTAATTTACAATTTCTATCAGAAAATAGTGACCTGTTGTGTGTCCCATGGAAATTAAAGAAGAATGCTTACATTAGAGAACAGGTAATGACACTTCTCATTGCACACATGAAAGTACCCAGACAGATGAATGATTGATGATAAAAAGCCATAAATGGTAAGGATAGCACACCAAATTGCCAAACCAGGAACACTTTGGTCACCACGCCCAGATCCATAAAATGGTCTTGAATGATAGGTAGATCCTACAGCTGATGTAGATTGTAGTTTCCTAGAATGTAGCCCATGGGTTTTCCAAAGGGGGGGGACATTTGAGAAATGTCAGCAAAATCTGGGTTGCAAAAGATGTGTATGGTTTAGCAAGGGAGCAAGAATTGAGGGACAAAGTTAATTTGAAAGTTTGTTACATGAGTAAGGAAAGGGGGAATGTTGGGATGTCAGGAGGTACAAATTAAGGAAATTCCTGTAGAATTAACTATAGGCCTATTAAAATGCCAGTGGCCGAAGTTACAGGCAAACACTTCCTACTCTATGTGAGTAGCAAGGGGCAAGAGATATGTTTCTCAGAACATTCCATGAAGAAATGTAGGGCAGCAACAAATAGTAGAAACGAACATTAAGAGTCTAGCCCATGTGACACTATGCAGTAGGCAAATATTGTGCAGTTGTGCATTTGGTTTGACACACATGTATGAGCAGCGGAAGGTACAAAGGGAACCACAAGTAGTGGAAAAGCTTTCTTTTAGTATTGTCACAGGTAGTAGCTAGACAGCACAGTAAAAATCTGTTTTTACTGCCCATTAATTGCACACGAATTTAGATTGCACATGCATACATACAGGCCCATCATAGAAGAAATGTCCTAGGCCATTCAGAATTATTAGGCCACAGAAGCACATGGATTTTTCCTCACAGTAAAATACACTTAATTTTAGATGGTGCAAGAACATGGCCAGTGCCCTTGGAAGACAGAGTGTAGAGCTGCGCAGGGATTGGTCAGGAAGGGTGCAGCTAGTTCTCATGCCTTGAGCGAGAAACAATAATAAAATTAAATGCTGCAACTTAGAGCTCATGTTTAAGCAAGAAAAGGACACAGGTTGCTGGGAACATGGTAATTCTGACCGAGAGCCAGGGAGATCATATCTGATTCTGAACACACTGCCCCCTTTCGGAAAATGGTCACTTAGAATGGAGCTACAGGCAGGTAGTTGGGAACATGGTTAACAAACAATGGAACTAGGAAACTTGACTACAGAAGGTAATAAGCATATGAGCACGGAAGCAGATTAAATAATGGGGTATGAGGAGGCGGGGAGAGAGACAATCCTGCTCCTTCCAGAGTTAATGCAGTCCAGACACTCCAAAGCAAACTAAAAGCGCACACACATCAAATAACCTATTCCGTGAACAAGCAGTGTGGAGTAGTGTTCATCATGAGGTCATCGATTCCCATGGGAAGAAGGAGGATGGTGCAACAGCTGTCCAATGAGACGTCCCAAATGAAACTGTTAGTTGTGCATTTGTAAGAATGAGAACCATCAGGGGATGCCAACAATTCTGATTGCATGGGAAAAGGATGAAGTATTCATTTCTTAAATGGCACACTGTCAGCACGTCACTGAGATTGGTCAAGAATAAGGGGTGAAGCACACCATGAGACACCACAACCAATGGAGAAGGGGTTGTGAGTTACAAATTGTATAATCAGAGTCAACCAATTAATACGTGTGACTTCACCTACATTGGACATTAGGTCATGATTAGCTGGGTGGTACTGATATGGTCACGAGGGGAAGGTTTAAGCCAATAGGGCACATTAATGTACAGACTTATGTAGGGGATGTAAATTGTGATCCAATCAATGTGCAAGGATTTACATGTGGTTGAAACAATGTCAAAATCATGTCAGGTCTTCTTCTCTATATATTCCACCATTTAATGATGACACATTGAATGGTGCTCGTCTTTGATACCCAGCTGAAACTGCATGTAATAAAATGCTGCTATTCTTGCAACCTTATGCACTCATTGTTTTGCTCCTTGGACTGATTTTTACTTGTTGCAGGTTTTTGGACTACCCTACAGAAGTAAGAGGTGAACTATCTTCATGCAAAGTCCCTGATGTCTAGAGAGTGTAGTCTGTCTGTGAGGATGCTGGGGCTGATAGTGTCAAAGGCTGCCGAAATGTCACGAGGATATGTGCAGCACTGCCTACTGAGTCTGCAGTACATTAAGGATGTGCAACCAGCAACCCAAAGTGCATGCATGACTGATGAAGGAGACATGCACAGACACAGACAAGTAGGTCAATTTGCAATTTCAGATACAGTGAACATCACCTAAACATCACCAAATCACAACATCCATGCAATCCCTACCTGTACCACCACATGCCAATATTCGGTTGCAAACGTCACAAGCCATCATCATGATTGACAGTACACACCCTCATCTGCTTATAGGGCTGTTCTTCTGTGAATCCCCACAACCTCCACCTATCACCGTGCCTCTGCATTGTCACATGAAGGGCCAGTGTCCATCAGAGGAAGTGGGGACTAGGGTGGATAAAGGCTGCTGGGTGGACACCTCTGGGAGGGCTGGCACAGGATGAGGCAAGATTCCTGTATCATCATTGGACATTGTTTTGGACCAGCTGGAGGAGTCAGTCATATATACTGCACATGTGATGAATATGGTAGGATGTGATGGACACCTGTGAGTAAGAGGCTGTAGCAAACCACCAAACCATGGCAGTTCATTCCACTGCACATTGCCTCTTGTACTGTCCTACCAAATCACAATGGCATCAAGTGGTCAATGGCCCTTGCCATGGAGCAAATGAACAAAAATGAAAAAGAAGTCCACAGCCTCTTTCTAAATCTGCCTACCTCTACTCTCCGCCCTGTGCAGCTTATCCAGAACAGGACTGCGAGACTTGTCCTTGGCCTCAAGCCCAGGGATTGTATTTTTCCAGGACTGAAATCTCTGCACTTGCTCCCAGGGGCTGCAAGGATTAAGTTCAAAACCCTCTGCATTGTCCACAAGGCCTTCTGGGGCTTGGGGCTGCATTACCTTCAACTCTCTCTTCCTAAATATCTTCCTTCTTGAGCTCTTCACTCATCCGCCTCCAACTCCCTCAGGGTCAGTCGCTTCTCCAAGCAATTAGTTGGTGGTCGATCTCTCTCTTCGGCAGGGGCCTCCCTCTGGAATAGCCTTCCTGCCTCCCTAAAACTTGAGGAGAACCATCTCCGGTTCTGGAAGCGCCTCAAAACCTTCATCTTTGCTTCTGCTTTCTCTCCCACTCTCCCCTGCTGAATTCCTGGCTGAAACTGCACTGGAAACCTGGCCACTCTTCTGATCTCAGGCCCAGGCCCCGCCAGTTGCACACCTGCACTGCCTCCCTGGCAACCCCTGCACCTGGGGACTGTTTTTCTGTATCCCTACAGTCCCCCTACCAGCACCTATGTCTGCACTTAAATTGCACTTGCCACCAGCTGGCCACTTTTTATTTATCTTATTTATTATACTATCCCATGTACTGCACTTATTCTCTCCCTTCCCCCACGCACTTTTCCCTTTCCCTTCTCTTGCGTGATCTGAATGACACCTGGCCTAGTAAGATCGTTGTCTGTCTTCCCTTTGTTCCCCCTCCCTTGCCTCGTCGCGCCTTGAAACACTTGTGTATAGGCGCGTTATAAATGCCATATCATATCATATCATATCGCATCATATCATCCTGGACAGGGGTCAAGAATATACCACTGAAGTCCACCCTGGACAAGGAGAAACAAAATGTAACAATGTAGCAGAATCCATCTCATCTGGAATAATGAAATAAAGAGTCGACCATGGACAGAGACACCAAATAACTGAAATGTCCATCTTAAATAATTAAAAAAAATATTAAAATGAAGGTGTCCACCATTGTGGGGGGCAAGGGATGTCCACATATGTGAACTAATATGTAAAATAATAAAACCCTTGACGGGCTTAAGGACACAAGAGCAAAGATAGGAGAGGTGGCATGGGTCAGCAGTGACCGCCATCCTGCGGTGTAGCCCAAGATTGTGCATCCTTACCATGCAATGCCAATGTTGGGTCTTCAGTGGCATCGCCGAAGCATGACAGCAATGTGTGTAGGTGGGTCCCAATAGCAATGAGGTCCTTATGTCCTCATTAGTATCCATGGTGTCATCATGTGACCTCACTGATGAGGTTTACAACTGCACAGTGATAGTATCCTGCAAGGCGGCCATCTCTGCATGCAGACCATCTGTCAAGGTGTCCACCAACTGCCTCTGATGGTCCCTGATGGCCAAAGACTCTGCAGCCCCAGCAGTTGGCAAGGAGATGATGTGGTCAGTCAGGCTATGGAAGTCCCAGGCCAACTCATGCAAGACCTCGCTCTATTGAGTGGTTGCCTGCAGCATAGGCTGCTCCCACTTGGAGAATCCAGCATGCACACGTCTACCGCAGGTGCTGTGCCCCCAAAGGCAGCAAGCTGGATGCAAGGGTTGTTGCAGTGGTTGCCCCCTCATTGGCTGGCTGTCTGCAAGCCCCTGTTGGACACCAGCCACTTCTGCTGATGCTGTCATGGGCGAAGGCGATCTTGCAGACCTGTCAACCTTTGAGGCATGGATTCCCGCTGCCAGCCCAGGGGTCCTCTGGCTTACATCCTCCCACTCATCAGTCTCATGCAAACCACCCATTAGGCGCCCCCCAGGGCACTCACCATGTCCTCAACATCCAGTTCAGAAGCCTCATCTGAGCAGTATGAAGTCCTGTTGACAACTGACTGCAGCAGAGCAAGAGGAGATTCTCACTGGCCTGCATGCCCTGGCCTGCATTGGTGGCCGGCTGTCCATCATCTACCACCTCCTCCTGCTCCCCATCTGCTGCGTCATCACCTGCACAAAGACAAACAACAACATTTAGAGATATTAGTACCTGGCAAAACATGCACATTGTTGCTCATCCATATCTATCAGCAGCCAGGGCCAGGGAATGGATAACTGACATCATGCACACATTGCTGTGATTCTCCGTGAGTCATGATCAGTATTCACAATTGTCTATATGCATGCATGACACTGTGAAGGTGTCCAATGAGATGTGCGTTGCTTGCGATTATCACACATAGGAGTACTGGCACAGCAGTGAAACCTGGCAGACAGTCATGTGTAAGTCATGTGTATTGTGACACCAACATGAACCACACACAGAAAGCACGCAACCACCTCCTTGAATGCAGGTCATGTGATGGAAGTGCACATGGTAGCCTTCATGCAGTGCCCATGGATGGCTGCAAACTGTGCTTCAGCACATATATGAGCATGTCATGTGCAATTATCAGCACATACGATATGGACAAATGGCGCTCACTGGATGTGTGGACATAGGCGTCCATGTCTCCCATGCCAAGCACCTGCTCACTGCTGATCAGTCCACTCGCAACCTCTTTGAAAGGAGTCAGCTCCTCCTCCTCTGGTGACCCCACTCCAGTGCCCTGCGCAGAGGCCAGATTGCCACTGAGATTCTCCTTTTTCCTTTAAATGAAGACATCCATCTGCTTGTGGCCCTGTGCAGCAGAACGCCTCTCCACACCACAGGTGTTATTGAGGTCTGCGACTTCCTGCCACATCCTCTGCCCCTGAGTACCGGTGCTGCCAGCCGAGGGGTAGAGGTCCACATGATGTTCCTGTGCATACTCTGTGAGGATTTCCAGCTCCTCATTGGGGAAGCCGTGGTGCAGGGTCACCTGTAGGCTGAGGCTGACCATTTCCTCCTCCTGGGACACATTTGGGCTCACCACGTCCTTTTCCTCTCCCTCTCTGAGCCGTCACACTCATGGTGCAGGCAAACGGAAAAGCATCCCCCTGGAAATACAAGCTAAGTGATGCACCACGTAGATAAGTGGTCCTGCAGGCACTCCACAAAAGAAAATGCAGTATGCAATGTGTAGAGTGCTCCACAAGGCACCCCACAAAAGGAAAGGTGGTGCGTGATGTGTAAAGGGTTCTGCAAAGAACCCCACATAGGAAAATGCAGTATGCGATGAGTAGAGTTCTCCACAAGGCATCCCACAAAGGGAAATGCAGTATGTGATGCGTATAGGGCTCTGCAAGGCCCACCACTAAAACAAATGCAGTACGCGATGCATAGATGGCTCTGCAATGCACCCGCAAAATAAGAGATAAGGTACGCAATGCGAAGAGGACTTCTCAAGGCACCCCACAAAAGAAAATGTGGTATGCGATGCATAGAGGGCTGCGCAAAGCACCCCAAAAAAAGAAATAAGGTACACAAAGTGTAGAGGGCTCCACAAGACACCCCTCCAAAAAAAGAAGACATGTGATGAATAAAAGGCCCTGCAAGGCACCCCCCAAAAAAGAAATAAGGTACGCAATGTGAAAAGCACTCTGTGAGATGAGTGTCTACAATCGCAAATCCTTTGTCTCCGTACCTTCTCGCACACAACTGGAAATGAGTGTCGCACCTCTCAAATATCCCTCTCGCTGCTTTGGGCGCATAGCCATGCGCATAGGCATGCTGCGTGCAGTGCATTTCATGTAACTTACACGCTAATGCCCCTCACTCTTATCTCCACGCTGCCTCCATGAGTAGATGTGCCCCAGAGGTTCCTCCTGCCTCAGATCACATTATTTGCCTCACCTGCCCTGTATTGCACATCTGCTACTGCCTGGTAGTGTGTACGTTCCTGCTGTCTTGGAATGCCTGCTGTTCCCTCATTGCCTGTTCTCCAGTGGCTAACCTGTAAGGCTCTGTTGAGGCAGAGGGCTTTCAACTTCACCTCCACCGAAGTTGACATCCTGGTTGATCGGGTACTGGCAAATCATGATACCCTCTTCGACACAGCGACACAGATCGGAAAGGCCGGATATCATAGGATCTGGGAAATAATCACGGCTTCCATCAACACCGAGGGTGTGGCAGTGCCTACTGTGGGAAACAGGGCTTGGAATGCCAGGGCTTGGAATGCCCTTCCCTCTGCCCTGTGAACGACTGGATCATCTTGTCTTTCGCCGTCTACTGAAGACACATCTCTTCTAGCCCCTCACTATATGTGAATTGCTGCCAGCGCCATGATGCCTTTTGGCGAACGCGCGCTTAAGAAATATGGATAACATTGCAGAACATAACAGACACCAAGAAGCGCTGGGACAATCTCAAGCACCAGAGCCATGAGAAGGCAAGGCAGCCCTCGAGGCAGGAGTCACTGTGAAGGTGCACCGTACGGGCTGCCATCGGAAGACAACCCTTCAGCTCTGGGCTCTGGGGAGATTCTACCCAGCGCTCCACACCAAGATCCTTGTCTGGCAGGCATGGTTGGATCTTCTGGTGAGTACCCATGGGGTGCGCTGCTCTACTGTGTGTGTGTGTTTTGCATGGGTATGCATAGCTCTCAACCTTTTTTGTCAGCAAGGCGGGTGAAAACACCCGATTTTCTTTTTGGCGGGTGAGAGGCCCATAGAAGTGAATGGGCGTATGAGGGACTTGGCGGGTGATTCATCTGCTTTCAAGGCGGGTGACACCCGCCAAAAGCGGGTGAGTTGAGAGCTATGGGTATGCATGATTTTATGTACTACCTCCTGTGCACAGCATGTGTGTTGCACTGATCTACAGTGGCATGCAGCCTCATGCTGATGCTGGGCAAATGTGATGGCAGACACATCTGTGACATGGACAAATGTTGTCATGTGCACAGTCAGTTCATGGTTATTTTGTGCACTCGTGCCTATGCAATGTGAGTTGATGTCAACAAGTACATGTATGCTAAGTGTTAGTACCAGTCTGCAGTCACAAATGCTGGTTGATTGTTTTCCCTGCTCAACACTCTCTAGAGGCTACTCTCCAGCGACTACTTATGAGGAACTTTGCCACAAAGCGGCCGCAAAGTATATAATAAGTGTTAGTAACAGTCTGCAGTCCGCGGTGCGAAGGAGAGGTGAGAAGAGCGGAGGAACAGCAGAGCAGAGTCTCTGCAATAGGTTCTATGAATAATATAAATATTAATAATTATTTAATACTTGGACACTCCTTAAGGGCCTCTTCTGCCCCACTCAATCATCATCCCAGCTGCCTGTAGCTAGACTCTTACTTAGGCGCCTGCCTTGTGATTTGCTGTGTGGTGTTTGAAAATAGTGGCAAGTTTTTGGAGGCCCGAGTGTACGGGCCAAGTATTTCCAAAGTTGTTGCAACGACAGCTTCTGCCTCTGATGGGTGGACTAAAATTCCAGAAAGACAAGTCAGACTGGTGTTTATCATCCTCGAGTGTTCTATAGGTCCCTCGGGTAGAGACTGCAGGCTATCTGCCTTTGATCTGCCTCCAGGTCCTGAGTTCCTTCCTGTCTATTATTGGAGTTGCCACAGGTTACACAGGAGTTTAAGAAGTCAGTCGGGTCAGGACGGCCCATGTATGGCTTCAACAAATTTGAAATCATCTAGCAAAATGTGGGACGCCCAGGATTCTATGGAACAGACATTTTCTTAAGAAGATGAGCTTGTTGCCATGTTAAGAACAAACTTTGGGGATGTGGGCTAAGTGGCTATGCCGGTCCCGGCTAGTGAGCAACAACGAGGAAACTCTCCAAATACCTTGCTCTTGATATCAGAGATTCCAGTTCGTGTAGCGAGGCTAAGGGGCGGCCCAGTGAATCAGGATAAATCAGCAGCTGCTTCTCAGGAGCTCAACCCTGGGCCCTTTCAAACCCCCAGAGTAGATCTGTTGATTACAGATTTCTTTGTCAAAAAGCGGCTCCCCTAATTTGACCAATTCCCTTTATGGATGACTCTATTTCTGTGGATAAAACAGGCTCTAATTTGATCAATAAAGTGGGGGCTGGTGACGCTTTGAATATTAACGATCTAAGAATTATAGAGTATGTTGATTCGTTTATAATAGATGCAGAGGGTAATAAGGACACTAAGGGACCCCCGAAGTATGTGTTATCTGATAGACTGGCTTGCAATGTGGATACAAGGCCTTTGACTAATGTCGGCCATAATGCACATGGCGGAATCCAGCAGACCAATGATTTCCTTGGCAGGCCTTTCAACAGGGTTCATAAAGCAGGAATTGGTGAAAATCCTAATCTTGACTTTGGAGGTCTTATTACCAATAATGTTGTCCAGCAGACTTGTGATGCTTCTCTTGCGGGGTCTCCCACTGAACAGAAAAGTATCATTGAGAAAAATATGTGGTCAAAGACAAGGGGCGTAGCATCAAATTATTCCTGGACTCCAGTTACATCTGCCTGTGATGACTTGGAAATGTCGGCGTTCATCCTACATTGAGAGAGGTGGATGAGAGAATCTGATTAACACATCCGACAGTCTCCACCCTTAATATGGTCCTAAGCTTATTTGTTACTCTCTACGATAACATTTAGGCTGAAGTAAAAGCTCATACCTTAATTTTGGCAGATATTAAAGTGAAGGTTGAAGACTTGGGAGTTCAGTGGCCGGTGCGTCAAGAGCAGCTGCTGTTAAAGGGGGTTTAACAAAGGGTGTGGACTTGGTGCCTGCCAGTACAATACCAGTGCGTGTTGCGACTCTGGAAGAGTGTGGGAATCATTGGACACCAGCTGGCCAAAAGGAACCCCATTATCCTCTATTGACTTGCTCCCTGAACTCTAATGCTTGCGAAAATGAGTATCGTATTGATTTGATGAGTTTGGTAAAGAAGCGTTTTCACAGGTGGTGTGTCTGGGCCAGGTGGAGGGGAGCCTGTTAAATGTGATGAAACCTAGAAAAACCATTAACCCAAATAGAAACAAAAAATCAGCAGATGCAAAAAAAAAAATGGAATACCCCATCAAGCGCCTTTATGCTTAATCTCTCTAGTGTTGTATCAATGGTAAGGGAGATATGTGTAAAGAAAACTGCTTCTAGGGGTATTACACCATAACTAGAAACATTTGAGTAGGTTGATGTTGGAAACCATCATCCCCTGCGTAGCCCTAATAAACTGGGCGGAATGTATTTGAGGTGGGGCTACTACATCATCAAGGGTTGGATTCAGCCATATGCTTGGGGGCGGTGAAGTTGGTTCCTCGTTGTCTATTTGAAACAGGTATACAAATGGAAATTTGGTTTGGGGAAATATGTTCTAAGTTGAAAATTGACCTATGTTGTCACAAAGTTGCCTGTTTAAGTGTTAGGGGTCTTGTTGGCTTACACTAGGCCTCTTCAGGATCATCTTGTTCTCAGGTGTCCCAGGCTGAGCAAGGGATGGCCTGTGTGCAGTCAGACTTGGGTACACTGTCTGTCCTGCCAAGTGTGTCCACAGCCAAGGGTTCCCTGAGTAATGCTTCTTTGAGGTTAACAGCAAATATTGAGCCACGTGGATCTGATAATTGCCACTGCTTGCCAACTCCGGGGACGAGCCTGGTCCTGAACAGGGGCCCTCTATTTGGTCAGATGGTTAATAAATGGTTCAAAGGTAGATGTGAAGAGAAAGTAATGAGGGAATCGGCTCTTTTGAGACCGGGTTTCACACTTTATGACCAGGCTGTCCATGGTTCTAGCACGGGTAGAGAGCATGAGTATGTCTTTGACTCATATGGAGGAGGCATGTCCCAGAGCGTATCCGCCGTGCTGCTTTCTACAATTGGCAGGGTGGTGGAAAGGCTACTGCAGACATTTTATGTCCCAAAAAGTATTAAAGAGCAAGTCCCGAAGGGCGCTTTTACCATGAATAAAAGCATAAAACAGACCCCACTCGGCTTATGTGATAAGAGAGGTCTCTTTGATTTTGGCCAATTGAGTAACAGTCGGATTCCAAATTCTATTTTAAGACCGGAGGCTCGAATTATGCTTCTCTTTCCATTTTACTACTTCAGCAGCAAATGTACAAACCAATAAAACATGATAACAAAACGCATAAAACTACAACAACCATTGTTTTGAGTCTTTGGTAGTTCTGTTCTTATTGGTTCTCCAAACTGACCACATGATAACATCAATTAATCAGCATAGTCCTTATCCCTAAACCACACTGTCCCTCAACATCCCTTCCTCTTTCTTTGCTGCTCGGCAGCGAGTTAAGTGCCCTTTTCATTATTTCTTGTTCTGAATGAGTGTGGAGACTGTGGAAAGGCAAACTTGCGTGGACATGACAACTAAACTTGCTTGTTATGTTGTACCCTAGGCACACATGACAAATCTACTTTTTCTTTTATCTACTGTACTACACTGTTAACCTTTGCACTTGCTATGTATGTTACCACTCCTAACTGTGTCATTGTACCCATTGGACTCCCAACACTTGTCATTGAAATATTACCTATTTACCTTATATGTTGTAACTAAGCCTCAAGTATACTTGTATCTGCTGCGCCCAGCTACCTAAGGGTTTGGTGTGCATTACCAAATAAACAAACAGACAAACATATTAGGAATCTTGGCGGAGCATATCCGCAGCTTATTGTGAGTGTGTGAAGTTGCAGTCGCGACAGGTCTGGTGCTCCGGCGACTGCAACCTCAAAGGGAAGCCACAGAGGGCACTACGGTTACGGAAGCGGGAGCGTGACAGGACCACGTAGTTCTGGCACACCCACCATTCCGTGGACTGTAAGAAAGTGCAACTCTTAAATCCGATCGCTCTTAAAGCATATTGTTTATAATCCTTACCTTCAAATCCGCTCATTTCGTTGAGGAACACAACGTTCTATATTACGGCCAAGAGTTAGGAGACATAATCCGCTTGTTTCATTGCGAAATGCAATGTTCTATATTAATCGCGCTACGTGACTTCAGAGCACAGCGCCCCTGTAGGCCACAGGGAGATACCGCAACACAGTGATGGGCACATTCCCAGGTAAAACATGCTATATCACATATATGTATATATATAACTGAATTAAGCTAGGCAATCACTACAAATATATATATATATATATATATATATATATATATATATATATATATATATATATATATATTTCAATCTCCAAGAGATTATAAAACTCTTGCATATTACAAAAATCCCCAATGTTCTGTGCAGACATAAGCTCCTCCAGTGATGAGGGAAAGGCTAACATTAGCCAGAAGAGGAGCCATGTGGAGATGACGCAGGTCCTCCAAAAAGCCCTGGGGGCCACTTTGGGACAAGGGCCACAGCAGATAGCTCTGATGGTGGACTGGCTCAAGTTCTTACAGGGCCTTGAAGAGATCAGAGGGCTAAAAGCACAGGGGAAAACAAAAGGAAGCAGAAAAGCAGCCCACAGGGCAGAGAAAGCCCATTCCCCCTTCGGCACACCACCAAGGAAGAAGGGTGGTAAGAGAAGGAGAGTAAGATCCAAGTCGGGGCCTAGCAGGTGGCAGGATAAATCCTCAGACACCTCTGATGAGGGAGAGGAGGACTGGGAGGAAGAATATTCAGAGGAAGAGGTATATTCCATATCTTCCTCAGAAGAAGAAGGCCATTAAGCACCACAGAAAAAGAGGAAAGAGGAGACAGAGGATGGTGCAGGTGATGAGTTTGATCCTGAGGCACTGATCCACCCACGGTCTTCGGAATGGGAGCCGCCAAAGAAAATAGCGGCCTACTTGAGAAAGTGCCTGAGGGCGTCCCTAGATAAAGAGGCTAGGAGTAAGATGAGGGCAGAATGCCCTAGACCTCACCCCCCAGAGGGTGCAGTGGATACACCCGAGATCGATGACAAAATGATCACGTTCATGAGCAAGTACACCAAGGACGTGAGAAAAGGACTAGATAGGTCCTGGCGATTATGCCAGGACAAAATGCTTGACACGACAGGGCCCCTCACTAAGTTATTCCAGATTGCCAAAGATGCCAGAGAAAAGGGAGAACCAGTGGACCCGGCGATTCTGATTGGGTGGGCCCAGAGGGCAATTTGTATGTTGGGTAATGCCAACCACGCGATTACCATGGAGAGAAGAAGATCTCTTCTGGTAAAGATAGACCCGAAGCTAAGTTAACCAGCTTCTTCAGGGTCGGCGTGGACCGCAAAGGGAAAGCTCTTCGGATATTCCTTTATTAAAGAGTTTTAAAAGTTTGCTAACTCCTATGCGGCGCTGGACACACAGGCGTCACTCAAGAGAATGTTTGAGAGGCAGATTTTTGGGAGGGCCAGCAGAGGCAGGGGTCGCTCGGCTGGCCGATTCCACTTTAACAGATCCTACCAGGACAGAGCACAGTGGCGAGATCAAGAGGATCGAGGACAGACCCCTTTCTTCCCATCAAGGGGCCAAGGAAGAGGTGAAAGCTAGCGACATGGAGAGCATCGACAAAACATCTCAGGTGAGAGCGAACAGCCCGCTATTAATTACCCCAGCAGTAGGGCGGAGAATAGCAGAGTTTGCAGAAAATTGGCACACTTTATCTGGAGATACTTGGATAACAGAAACTGTACAAGGTGTTCACATAGATTTTCTAGAGACACCTCAACAGGGGAATCCTCCAAGGGGTTTAGAGCTAAACAGAGAAGACACATTTTTGCTAGAGGAAGAGCTTAGAGGGCTAGAAAGCAAAAATGCCATAAAACTAGTAACAGATTCCTCAAGAGGTTACATAAGCAACATGTTCCTTGTGAAAGGAAAACATAAGGTAAGACCAATTATAAACCAGAAGGGTTTAAACAAATTTGTGGTGTACAGGCACTTTAATATGGAAGGGATACACCTGTTAAGAGATACCTTAATTCAAGGAGATTGGCTCACCAGAATAGATCTAAAGGATGCATATCGTACTGTACCCAAAGCAGAGGAACATTGCAGAAACCTAAGGTTCATCTGGGGAGAATCGACATGGGAGTTTTGATGCCTGCCCTTCGGCCTTGCATCCGCACCATGGTGTTTCACCAAGTTCAGGAATCCAGTGGTGACGCACCTCAGTCAGGGAATAAGACTCATAATGTACTTAGACGATATATGACTGATGTGTCAGGAGAAAGAAACACTTCAGGTACAGGTGCAGACGACAATAAAATTGTTAGAGGACCTGGGCTTCCTAATAAATTGGGAGAAATCCAAGATAGTACCGGAACAGTCAATGGAATTTCTGGGGTTCATAGTGGACTCTATTCAGGGATCTCTCAGCCTTCCCATTGCCAAGGTGAACGATAACAAAAAACAGTAAAGACACACCCTAGCGAGGGTTGTTTAACCTTTCACCATTTGCACAAGTCTAAGTATAAGTAGAATTTTGCAGACTCCTGCTATGCTAATGTGTACGCCAACCTGGTTCTACCTCATGTCTTAAAGCTAGTATCTTATGTGTCCCGCACTCAGATGCAGAACCTTAGCCCATTGAATGATGTGATGCTAACAATACCTTTATGGAGTTCATGAACATGGTGCCTATGAGATACGAAAAGATGTAATACATATAGTGTTCGTAAGATTGCATGATCATCGATATATATATATATATATATATACAATTATACTGGCATAATTCCGTTTTAAGTTCGTAATAATGTGCATGCAACCCTGTAATGCAGATGTACGAGAAGCCACAGGGCCATCTCTCCCTTCCCCTGCAGAGCTGCATACTCAGCCCCCACCTTCCTTCCTCCAAGGCTAGGCTAACGATTGAAGGCCCTTGTTTAATTGATGTTAGAATAACACAGATACACCTCCTTGCTTTCCTGCTGAACCCGCACAAGGTATTTGCCCTCACCCATTCCCCCTGACAAACGAAGCCACCATAAAACCACTGTGTAACTTTATGCTCTGGTCAAAGAATTATGGGCAGCAAGGCCCCACATCCCACCGCCTTCTGATGTACCAGCTATGTGCCCCTGACCCAATGGTATTCTAGTTCACCCCAACCTCGACTGGCCATGGTGGCAGTTTATTCACTCTTGTACTAACATACTATGAAGATGTCTCTTACTACATCTAACAAAGTAGAATGATAAAGGTACCCTGACCCATGCCCCCTGATAAGGCACCTGGACTCATGAAGCTGCCCCTTTTTTAAACAATGATTTTTCTGATGATGTATTGAGAGTACCCAGAGTATATGCTATTTCTCTTATGATGTTAGATTAACAACTTGTAGAATTTATTTGACAGTTTGAAGCAGAAGTTAACCATAAATGTGTATGTGTGGCCACAAGGGCAAAACGTTAGTGCAGCTGAGATGTATCAACTCGAACAGCTCCTGACCTGATACTCCACCCTGATGAGCCCAGCTGACCCACAGGCATCATCATGACATCATGTGAAGTCTCACCAAGCAGGAGCACCGACCCTACCCATTATATAATGTATATTCCCTTCTGCCCAATCTTATTGATTCATGTAATCCCTAGCCTCCTCGTCATGGGTGATGTGGTTTTGTAACAAAATGTATATTTTTGCAAATGTTTGGCAGACCGCTCTCGGAGTTTGCAGAGTTCTCTGCTTGCCCTATATTCCTTTGGATAAAACTTTTAACTTCACCCGCACTTGGTCTTGGTCTCATTCCCTGCTGGGGTGTGTCCATTATTGACTCTCATTGTGGAGTTTTAAATGCCGTTTTGGGGGATTCACACTTTCAGCAGAACAAGGGAAGGTATAGAGAACAATCAATATGGCCAAGTCAGCTATATCAGCAGGTCACCCTTGGATCAAAGGCATAGCGATAGGTGAACATCCCCTGATCTGTAGACTAGTAAGGATAACTAGACCCCCTAGTGAAAAATATACTCAATTGTGGGATGTCGACACAGTTTTGAAATTATTTCTATCATGGCCAGATAATCAGGAGCTATCGAGGAAGGCTATTTCAGGCAAGCTAGCCATGCTACTATGTCTTTTGGCTTGTAAAAGGTCATCAGACATTAGAGCACTAGAGATCAACTGGAAGAGTGTATCACCAAACAGAGTGATCTTCTTCATAACAAGGAGGACTAAGACAGGTTTGAGATCCATATTTTACGAATCTTTTCCGGGATAACCAAAATTATCCCCTGTCAGATGCTTAGCAGCACATGAGGATATGACAAGGGAAGTGAGACCTCAAGGAGTATCTTAATTACTGATAGCAATTTGTAAACCTTTTAAGGCCATAACACTGGCTACCATAGCCAGATGGCTTAGATGGGTGATGGAACAGGCAGGCATTGACATAGTCAAATAGGGGCTCACTCAGAAAGAGGAGCGATGGCTACCAAGGCATTCAACATAGGAGCCAGAGTAGAAGACATTATGAGGTCGGCAGATTGGAAGAATAAATCGACTTTTAAAACATTCTATTTTAAACCAACAGAAAGTGTGGCATTGTTAGTGGTGGGTAAGCTTTGAGCAAGCATAATCCGAGCCTTTGATTTTGACATAGAATTCAGATTTTCAACACATTTGTTCCCGGAAAGTCATAATTCTATTAAAGACACAGAGGCGAAGGATTATCCCACCCTATCAATAGTAATAATAATGGAATGTAAAAAGTAATGGAATGTTTTACATGTTTTTCCTGCAATTATTTAAATGGTTTATGATGAATACATTAAAGTGTTACAGATTTGTTAAATGCACAAAAGAATAATAGAAATTGTGGTTGATTTTATGATTGTCCCACCCCCTTTCGACTTACAGTCACCGGTTACATTATGTTTCTATTAGGTGCGGTGGCAGACACCAAACAATCCGGAAATTGAGGATGTATCCGCATGAAATGGACGGGATTGCAAAGTTCACTGGACGCATTCTCTACTAAACAAAGAACGAGGAAGTGAAGTTGAGGGACAGTGTGGTTTAGGTATAAGGACTATGCTGATTGGTTGATGTTATTATGTGGTCAGTTTGGAGGACCAATAAGAACAGAACTACCAAAGATTCAAAACAATGGTTGTTGTAGTTTTATGAGTTTTGTTATCATGTTTTGTTTGTTTGTACATTTGCTGCTGAAGTAGTAAAATGGAAGGAGAAGCATAATCCTTCATCTCTGTATATTTAATAGAATTATGACTTTCTGGAAGAAATGGCGTTAAGCCTGCTGTCATCATTTGACTTAGATACAGTTCAGTTTTTGGATAGAAAGATGGTTGATAGATGCATCCCACCCTTTGGTTCGAGGATGGTCTTTGACCTGGTTCTGTGGGAAAGGGCTAAATTAAATTCCCTTGGTTTTGGATTGCCCTTTTTGAGGAAACAGAGGATAGAGGCTCCACAGGTTGGAGAGGTGAATGCGGGTGCCTTTAGAATTACAGTAGATTCCACTGGGCGCTTTCCCAGGTTTGTTAATAACTGTATAGAAGTGAAACAATCTAACAATATTGATAGGGCCACCATTACGTCTGCTCTCATTGGAAAGCAAGCAGCATGATGAGGTTGTGGTGTATACTTTCAAAAAGGAGGCTGTTGAGGGGAAATTGATGGGTGCGTATAACTTGTCAGGAGGATTCTTTAAACTTATTTCATGGAATTCAGGGGGAAATTCCCAGTTGCAAGCAAATGTACAACTGGTTTCATGTTTAAGGAATGCTGATTGTATTATATTACAGAAGACATGGCTAATTGAAACTCCCTCATTAGATGGTTTTGAGGTGATTTTCCAAGCCGCTAAGCCTTCGGGAGGCCTGATCACTGCAATTAAATCTTCGCTCAGTTTTAGCGTGGTGGAATCTTTACCTCTGCCATTTCGTGCTTTTGCACTCGCTCTTTGTAACAAGGAAATTGAATGCGATCTACTGTTGATTAGCATATATTGTCACCCAGGGTTAGCTGTCCTGGATGAGTTGTTGGGCCAAATCATGCTCTGAATCGAGAACTTGCAGGCATGGAGAGTACAGGGGAATGTAGTTTTGACTGGAGACCTAAATGCAAATTGTCTATTGGTCAAACGTGATTAGGAGCCGTGGGATATGATTATGGAATTAAACAATATAGACACTAAGGCCTGTGCATGCAGGAAGTGGAACTTTATGTTAGGTGCTTTGGGTCTGTTTGTTCTAAATGACTTAAATGTAGGTGATATCTCAGAAAATGGAACTTGATGCAGAGGGGCGAGTATGTCCACCCTTGATTATATATACACAGATTATGAATTGCAGGGTAAGTGTGTGAATTTCCAAATTGTCAATTACGGATGGAGTGATCATAGTATGCTAATGGTGGAGTTTGAGTTTAAAGAGGCTACCATTACAAGAGGTGGACTATGTAATTTGTCTAAAAATGCAAGCGGAAATAGATTAGGGTGGTCTTCGAAGAACACCAGAGAACTAAATGAGTATTTAGCATGCATATGGAGGCAATCAGCCCTGCAATAGAAAATGGAGGTTCTATGCACGCTAGAGTTTGATGTGATTTTGAATAAGTTCCAAGGTTAAGTTCTGCATAGAAGACCATTGTCCAATAGGGATAATATTCGGTCTCCTAAACATGTATTTGATGAGGAACTAGCAATGAAAAAAACTCAAATAATAAGGGAGATGCGCTTGGTGAGGACGTGTTTGGACTGGAGTTACGCTGTGTCTAAAATTAAAAAGATAAAACAAACTTACAAAAATGATTGTAAGAGTCGCCAGGCTTCTTTGATGCAGACGAAAGCAGAAACTATGTTGGGCGTTCTAATGACGAAGAACTCAAGAGTTTTCTGGCAGTTTTTTAATACACTTGACGCTGGCATCCCTCTAAATCAGTGAAATGCAGTGTCGGAACCTCAATGGGCCTCGTTTGTTGGTTCTCTGTATGGCATTGGGGAAGGAACGGAACGGAACCTGTTTGCTTAGAGGAGGGTATAATAAATAATGAATGGAGTTTGCAGATTGTGTTGGAATCCATCCTGTCTCTGATTAAGTCATGCAGTGACTCACAAGCCTTGGGCCCGAATGGTCTGACAAATTGTATTTTTAGATCAGACCCCTGTATTTGGGGGCAGATCTACCTGTTCCTTTCTCGGGTATCGTTTGTACAGGTGTGTTTCCGTCTTCATGGGAATTGGCTACTGTTGTTCCCATTTACTAGCGAGGACCGAGAAATGAACCAAGAAATTGTAGACCAATCTCTCTGATTGATGTTGACTGTAAGTTATTCTCATCATTGGTCCTTTTCCATCTTGAACAATGGGCAGCATCTATACATCATTTATCCAAACTTCAAAATGTATTCAGAAAAGGCCATACAAAGTCCTTAAATGGTACGATTATATGTTTATTTCAAGGTCAACTATGGGGAAAAACTGAGGGGACTATCTATATGGCATCAATACATTTATCCAATGCATTTGATAATGTCGAGTGTAAGAGGCTGTATGCTAAATTACAGATGTGGAGTCTACCGGGGGGCCTCTTGAAAGCATTGATGAGATTGCATACTAACTCCACCTTTAAAGTCAGACTTAATAAAGGGGACCTCTCGCATCGAATAGACATACTTAAGGGGGTGAGGCAGGGGTGCGTGTTGGCTCCTTGCCTCTTCAACCTTTATGTGTCCGATATTGGGGAGCATCTGGACCAGTTAACCTTCATACCTCAGAAAATAGGAGGGACTAAGGTCCTGTGGCTAGCATACGTAGATGATTTGCTATTATTTGATGTTACTAAAATGGGACTTCAAAGGCTTATCAATGGATTAACAGAATATCCATTGTCGATTGGGTTAAAGATCAATCCCTCTAAAATAAACATTTTGCAACATTTTTGGAAAAATTGCCTCTCCTCAGCAAAATAACATATCCTATTGTTGATTCAATGTATGATGCCTTGGGGGCACAATCGTTAACAAACTCTACGTCGGGTAGGCATATTGATTTTCTGTTTCTGTTGCCTAATGACTGCGACAAGATTTTGAGGGAACTTGCACTGGATAGGCAAATATTGTTGGGTAATGTAAGGCAGAATCACATGCAGTGCCCTTTGGGAACACTACAAGAAATTAAGACAAGTGTCAGTACAATTTCACCTTTGGTACAAGCCTGTACTACACAGTTATGTGGTAGCAGTGGCTGAGCAGACAGACTTATCTCAAGAGTCGAGTGAGCAGTAGAACAAGTTACACATAGGGCCCACAAATACAGTGATTCAAACAAACACTTTACTCAAGGTTTCTTGGTAAAAGAATATACATTTATTTACACAGTCAGTTTGAAAACATTACACTAGCAAGAGCAGCTCAATATCAGACAATAATATACTATAGATACACAACCAATATGTTACTGAACAAGTTCAGCTCCCCTGAAGTGGGAGCAAAATGGCACTTCAGATACTTTAAAAAGGGGTAAAAAGACAAGGGGCCTCATTACAAATCAGGCGGTCTGGAAATAACGGTGGCGGTAAACCCGCCGCCACCGTTGTTTCCGGACCGCCTGATCCCGACTCCTGCAGGCGGGAGGTGATGTTCCCGCCAGGTCTGACCTGGCGGGTTTAACACCGCCCGCCTGCAGGCGGACGAGGAAACACCGGCAGCATTACGAGATGCTGCCGGTGTTTCCATGATCCCCATTCCCATTGAGTCCGATAGGACTCAATGGGAATGGGGATTAACACCATTCCGCCTCCGTGATTCACGGGAAACCGGGGTTGTAATGCCCCGGTAATTCCAGGAATCACGGAGGCGGAATGGTAATACGAGTCCGGCGGTAACCAGGCAGTTTTACCGCCTCGGTTACCGCCGGACTCGTAATGAGGCCCAAGGTTATAAGAATAGACAGCCCAAATACTTTCATAGGCAGGGCAAAGGGTTTCAGTAAACTACAACCAGCAATTCAGTTCATAGGCCTGGCCCAAATTCAATTGTTCAGAGTCTTTGTATAAGATAGCACAGTTCTGGTAGTAAACGGTTAAGTCTTTGCCACAGGTTTTAGAAGAATTTGGCTAGGTGAAACCTTTGACAAATGTTTAGGGAAGGACAACTTTCGCGATTGCCGAAAAGCTTTCGGCACCTCGTTTGCACAGTACCTTTGTATTGAAGAAGAGCTGTAGCTGAGGCAGTTTTTCCTGGCAGTTCGAGCAGATTTCGTTGTTCCTGAGCTTCAGTCGTGGGGACAAGAAGGAGGATGTCGGGAGGTTCCTGCACTGCCCAGGGATGAGGCCACAAGCTTAGCAAAAGGTCGGTTTACGGTGTGAGTGCCTTAAAGTCCACGAGTTGGTTTCCTTCCCCCTGGCTATCCAGTTTTCAACAGCACTCTGAAGAAAATTCTACCAGGATCGGGACGGTGTCCAGGTGGCTTGCGAGTTGGTTGTTCCGCCAAACTCAAGGGAAGAAGTTAACCTTGACGGGCTTCTCTGTCAATGGAGTTTCAGGCAATTTGGACCTGCAGCAGGGCTTCACCAGTCGTCAGGAGTTGAAGCAGTCCTCTTCTTCCGGCTCGTCTTCGGTTCTTTCGTTTCAGTGGTCGACTATGCTTTCCAAGTCCCAGAGACCTGCTTTTAAACTGTTTTCCCCCATTCATTCCAGCCTGGCTGTCACTCAGACAGCAGGGTGGCTGTTCTTGCCGGACAGCAGCCGGCCAATCACACCAGAGTGCATTCAGGTCTCCTAGGAGACGAAGCACAGGGAGTTTCGGGCACCTCCCTCACATCTTGGCCACCCCAGACACTCAGGCACCAGAGGAGGGCTTCAGCACTGAAGCTCACCAAAGGCCAACGAACAAATGTACCAAACCTGGTTTGGCGCGCAGAGACAAACACAAGAAGGACCTTTCCTAAATGAAATGGCGAAAAAAGATGACCGGACTCTGTCTTTACAGATAGGTCTTGTGCGCCATATTGAAAAACATGGCTGACCCGATTTTTAGCTAGCGTTTTTCGCAGTCAGGAGAAATCATGGTAGTTTGATATAAACCACTGCCACCAGCCATTTAAAGTAGGAAAGGGTAACATTTTACTGTTACATGAGTGTTTTGACTCAGGGGATGCTGGGCAACCCCTCCAGCACTCTATAGGAAGATAGTGTGTGCTGGGTCCGTACATTTAAATAAAGAGACTAGTAAAGTCAATTTAACTTTACATGCTCTGGGAGACAGTAGTCAGTCCCTGAGAAGGTATTTAAACCTTGGGAAGTCTGAAAGATATCCCTGTTCCACTGCACTGAAGGTGCTGTGTGACACACAGAAAAAGATGATGCCTATGGAGTTGTTTTAAAACTCCATAACCAAAGAACACAAAAGTAAAACACACATCAAAATACATGGAAGAGTGTGAAAAAAGGCTTACACTCTTCCCAGGTAAAAAATCAAATCCTAGAAATTCAGCAAAGTTGCTGGGGGTCTCAAAAGGTAAGGGAAATTAGCACATTCTTGAGAATTCTACCTAACAGGTAATCCGGATAAAGTTAAAAGGCTCTCTTCGACAGAGATTGGGTGGAGACTGTAGAGAGATTTCATGATTATTCCCCTTTGCATGATCTGTTGAAGGAACACAAGAAAAGAGGTACTATTTTGTACATTCTATTCCAGTTCCCTAATAAATACCTCCTTGACCTGCTCCTCAAACTAAAATGGAACTTGTTGTTATCCAAGGAAGTACTCTTGATGCATGGTCTAATACAGATTGATGATTCTGTTTGCAGTTTCTGTGGTACTGTAGGGAAAGTTGAAACTTGTACACATCTTTTACTGGAATGTTCTGTTTGAAGTGCCCACAGGTACACCTTCATGGGGAAACTGTAGTTCTTTTAGCACATTCTCAATTGAGTTCCTGTGGCAAAGGTGCGTCTGTGTTAATAATATCTCAGAAGGTTTGGAAATTGGCTCATTTGTGAAGTTTTTAAATTTGGTTAAGATATAGATTGTATTGTCAGACTGTTTTGTGGGTGCTAGGAAGGTTTTCTTTTTATTATCAAGAATTAATTGTTTTCTGATATGTATTTAACAAATCATGTGGGTTTTTTAATGTTTTATTGTACAAAATGTTAAGGTTTGAATAAACCAAACAATAAAAACAGATTTTAAAAATCAAGTACTCTGAAATGTCCAGATGCCAGATTGTGATGTTGTGAGCATGTGAGGGATACATGATATGATATGATATGCTATGATATGATATGGCATTTTTTACGCACCTATACACAAGTGTTTCAAGGCGTGACGAGGCAAGGAAGGGGGAACAAAGGGAGGATGGACAACGATCCTACTAGGCCAGGTGTCATTCAGATCGCGCAAGTGCGTGGAAAGGGGACATGGACAGTGCAGTACATGGCAAAGATAATACCAATAAGTAAGTAGCAGCCAGCATGTGGCAAGTGTATGGATAAGTGCAGACAACAGGTGTCAAGGGCTGGGAGGGGGGCTCTAGGGATACAGAAACAGTCCACAAGTGCGGGGGTTGCCAGGTGGGCAGTGCAGGTGGTGCCGAGATCAGAGGGTGTCAAGGTAGCAAGTGCAGTCTAGTTCCAGTTAGGGGGTGAGCAGAGCAGAGGAGAGGAGGAGAAAAAGCAGAAGCAAAGAGAAAGGTTTTGAGGTGCTTCCGGAACCGGAGATGGTTCTCCTCAAGTTTAAGGGAGGCAGGGAGGCTGCTCCAGAGGGAGGCACCAGCCAGGGAAGGAGATATACCCCCAACTTGTTGCTTGGAAAAGCGACTGACCCTGAGGGAGTTGGAGGCGGATGAGCGAAGAGCTCGGGGAGGAAGGTATTTAGGAAGAGAGAGCTGAAGGTATTGAGGTCCCAAGCCCCACAAGGCCTTGTGGACGATGCAAAGGGTTTTGAACTTAATCCTTGCAGCCACTGGGAGCCAGTGCAGAGATTTTGGTCCTAGAGAGATACGATCCGTGGGCTTGAGGCCAAGGACAAGTCTCGCAGTCCTGTTATGGATAAGTTGCAGAGGACAGAGAGTAGAAGCAGGCAGATTTAGAAAGAGGCTGTTGCAATAGTCCAGCCTAGAGAGAACCAGAGCTCTGGAGACAGTGAGCTTCATGGGGAAGGAGAGGAAAGGAAGAATACCTTTCAGGAGGTGCAGCTGGTAGTGTGACTTCGTAGAGACGTCAGAGATGAGAGGGAAGAAGGCGAGAGTAGGGTCGAAGATTACCCCGAGGTTTTTAGCCTTGCAGGGGGGAGCAGGAAGAGGGCCAAGAGAGGCCAGGCAGAGAGCTACAGGGAAGGAAGGAGCGGGTGTGCCTATGAGGAGAATCTCAGTCTTACTGACATTAAGGCAGAGGTCATTGGCGGCACACCACTCCTGGATAGCAGACAGACAGTCAGAGATAAGGGAGGGAGAGGAGGAGGCAGAGGGTAGCCTGAAAATGTGCTGGGTGTCATCCGCATAGCACTGAACGTTGGGGCAGAGAGCGGTGATGCAGTGGGCAAGTAGTGCCAGGTATTGGTTGAACAGCTAGGGAGAGAGGTTAGACCCCTGGGGGACACCACAGGTAGAGCAAAAGATAGCTGAGAGGAAGGACCCAAGTTGGACCTGGGAGGGTCGGTCAGAGAGGAAAGAAGTCAGCCAAGCCAGAGCCTGGCCAGTGATACCCAGGTTATCACGGAGACGGTTGAGCAGGATGGCATGGTTGACAGTGTCAAAGGCAGAAGAGAGATCAAGCAAGATGAGGACACAAGGGGTGTGGGTTGCACATTTGAAAATGAAAATTGCATCAACCACACTCAGCAGCTGAGACTGACACATGTGTACGCTGTCTGGAAATGACATGTTGGTTCATTAACCTCTCAGGGACTGCAGTGTGATCTACAACAGCCATCATCCAAAGAATCTATGCAATAATTTACCATATGGGCAATTTCTCAGAATCCGTAGAAATTGCACTGAAACAGGAGAATTCAAGATCCATTGCAGCAACCTGCAACAGAAATTGGAAACCAGGGGATACCCAAAAAAACTGTTAAAAAATACAATGAAGAGGGCCCTCTACAAACCCAGAGAAACACTACTCACTCCCAAACTACATGACCCTGCCACAGACAATACATTGGCCTGTATTTCCACCTTTGGTGCCATTACTTCTCAATTCAAACACATGATCAAAAAATTCTGGCCAATAGTACAACTCAACCTACCAGAGGAGCCACTACCTAGAATGGCCCTGAAGAGAAACAAGAATTTGAAAGACCTTCTAAACCATGCCAGAGCGAGACGGAAGTCCACCAGATCCACATTATGGAACATGCACGAGATCCGAGGACACCACCCATGTGGTAGCTGCCTGGCGTGTAATCAAACACAAAAAATGAAATCATTCCCCATAGATGGTAAGGAATGGGAACTTCGCCAATTCACGAATTGCAAAACATCCAACGTTATCTATATAATTGAGTGCACATGTAAATTAAGATACGTGGGACAAACCTCTAGACGAGTGCACAAAAGAATTGGGGAACACAAATCTAGGATTAGGTGCAAAGTACATACAGCACCTCTAGTGTCACACTTCATGGAGAATCAACATGGACATGATTCTTTTAAATGGTGGGTGATCGACCGAGTCCTGGATACCACGAATATCTCCAATGCTTTAAACTTTAAGGAGTCATAGTGGATCTTCAAATTACAAACCTTGACCAAAGGTCTCAACGAATCTGCCCCTAATGATTATCAGGCTACCACCACTGGCTAATCGGTACTGCTAGACTTATCCAGCAGATTTCTCCAGTGAAACATTATGGCCAGCAGGCGGTGCATTAACTCCATGCCCAGTTAACCATAGCAAGTGATGATGAGCTACATGTACTTCTACTAATATCCTGACACCTCATTAGGTGCTCTTCCTTGTATGTGTACACACACCTGGCCTATACAACTAGACTATTCTGCATGGACCTAGCCCACTAGACACCACAGTGTGAAACACCTATGCCATGAACTGATGTCTTTTCATATAGCATCAGCCTCATACAGAGCCCCACACTGTTGCTTAGACCCCACTATGCTGGCGTAACTTCAGGCACAGACACTTCAAGCAATACCACCTAGGCACCCCTACTTGCACAGCCTACTGCCTCTCATTGGTCACTATAGGTGACTCCATACTAGGTCCCCCAGTGTGCCTTTTATTAGGGCATCCGCACTCCTTGAACCCCCCTTTCAGGGTCCACAGTCGGATTGAGTAGGTTTCCGGCTCTTTTTCACGTCCCTTCCCGCTTCCGCGGGCTAAAGGGACAGCCAGAGCTCAGCCACACGCTCATTTGACAAGAAATACCACGCCCGGCCAGCATATGCATAGTCTCCTATACACAATACCTTCATTCACGATCAGATCCGCGCTGCAACATACGTCTCTAGGGCAATGTCTAATCACAGACATTTTGCCTCTTGCGCATGCATGCTCCGGAGACACACATTGTGCAGGCATGCGCACAGGTAACGCCTGCAGCACAGATCCATTTCAGCAAGTCACTCAGAGCATTCACACGCTGCGGCGAACCCTGGAGCGCTGTTCTACTTACTTTTACAAGGTGAGCGCGCACTCTTAAAACTCAAAGGCTAGTACCAGCAGCCTCCCCCTAGGCCTCCACTATATAGAGAGCCTTTGTGCTTTCCGTACTTACCAAGATCTTGATTTTATAAATGGTTGGATCCCTTTCTGAACTGCCCCTCTGTGTGTCTCTTTCAAAAAAAATTGACTACAGGGCATTGACTAAAGACAGGCCCTCTAGCACTCTGCCACTGTTGCTTTTGCAGCACAGTGAATCACAAGCAGACCGTTCCAAAATTTGGCATCTGCTGTCTTGAGAATTCGAAGAATTACCTGGAGCAGAACCCCTTTACTGCTTCTAGGAAAGGTCAGTGAGAAGGGTCCCAAGGGCTTCCAGCCCGTCACTTGATTTTTATCCTTTCACTGTAAAGGTGCTTTTAAACTTTCCATTGGTTCACTTAGCCAAGAAACACCAAAGTACCTATCACTGAGCACACATGTGTCCTTTGTCTATCTTTAGGGAGACCTGCACACACAAGGCCGTAGAAGAAGGTTGTGACCCACAATAACCGAAACGTCAGTGATCCTTGTGGCACAATTCTTAGGACCACACCTAAGGACCACACCAAATTTTCTTCATTTCTCCGTAGACGTCGACCAGTCTCTCTTGGTCTTGGACCAGTCCCTTCTGGTCATTCCACAAAGCGCCAGACATAGACAGACTTAAGTCTTTAAAATCTGTCTAAGCCCCTCCTGGGCACACTACCAGCGCTAGGCGCCAAAAGACTTTGGGCCTCATTACACAGTAGGCGGTAGCCATGGCGCTATTAGTGCCATGGCTGCCTCCAGAACCTTACCGACTCCGCCCTGGTGAATGGAGCAGTTACCTTTCCATTCCAAGGTTGGCGGGACCTGTAATTCCCCATTCACCAGGGCCTTTCCCCATTCCCATTTGAGCTCCCATAGGGCTCAATGAGAATGGGGAGGGCGCTAATAACGGTACCGCAAATTGCGGTACCATTGTGGTACCGTTATTAGCTCCAGAGTCCCTTTGCGGGCCAGTCCTTAACGCCTAGAAAAACCAGGTGTTAAGGGAGGACACACAAAGGGAACTCGTAGTAGGGCGGCAAGGGATTACCGGCACCAGTGCCCTTACCAGTGCCGGTAATTCCCTACCGCCTACCGTGGAATGAGGCCCTTTCAATCCTTATTGGCCCGTACTGCTTGGACTAAAGAAAGCAGAAACTAGATGCAGCACCTTACAGAATAAAAACTATGAGATTGAGACCAATATGAAGCAATATTGTGTTCATCTCTAGTCCCCTTTCAATGATAACAAGGATATGTTATTTGCCTATCTTTTATATCTGTAATTGTTTGCATTCTGCACTGTTCACTATTTTGCACATTGTCACTATTTTTATTGGTTGTTATATTTAAAAAAATCATGTTGTTTTCTAACAATTTTTGGGAAAAAACGTATATAAAGCTACAAAAATAGCCAAAATAATAAAAAGGCTTATGTAGACTAACCTCAGAAGGTGTTTGTTTCTTCCCCCTACAATGAGTATTAGCTACCGCTGTCTGGGTCTTTCAGGAAGGTACAAATCATGACTGCAAGAAGTTATTGCAGACTTTAATTTGTGAGGACAGGATTACCCCTCATGTACACATTTACTCTTCAGCCCATTACATAATGTCTGATTTAGGGCTGTCCCTCCTGTTACAAGCCCATCGTAAAAGAGCTATGAGATGTCTTGTGAGCATGCCATTTCTTTGGGCTGGGAGCAACTGCATAGGTGTTTGTACCTCAGCAATGGGTGCATCTACGTGTTGGATATTTTCCGGTCAAACTGTCATGGGTGCATGTTACATGTTATTGGATGGACAAGTGACCAGGCAGGTGTCATGAGACTTCTCCAACCGCTCGCATGGCCATGCTGTGTATAATCAATTCATGACTGGCTCAATGGGTCCTGCAGGGTGTCGTGACAGTTATGGTGTACCCAGCTGTGCACTCTGCTTGCCCAGGGAGGTCTCCCAGACCAGCTATGCTCAAATGCATTTGGTGGTTGGCCACCCTACCAAGGAACCCACTGCCCAGCCCTCTACCACTGTGTTCTGCCTCCCGGGGCCATGCTGCGGGAGGTGGTCCTTGCTAAGAGGCCAGGGTCATTGGCTGCCTGTGTCTGTCATGATCCTTTGTACTGCCAGTTGTCTGCTCTCCATGCCCGGTCATCTGATGGTGGACCTTGGGAATGCATGGTGGTTCTTGAGGGCTGGCCGGCTCCAGAGGGCCAGATGACCTACAATCTGGAATGTACTCCTTTTGTGTCTATGAGGAGGAATTACACTGTTGGCCAGTCCTCCTCCTCTGTCACCCAGGGTACACAGTTTACATATAAGCATAGCTGCCTTCCTCTGGCTAACTGTTGACAGTGTGTAAGGGCCCTGTCTGCCTCCCACTTGGTTCTCAGTGACACAACCAGGCTCAGCACACCGCCAAGACAAGGGCCGTGCCACATGCAATGTGTTATCAAAGCTTTGCCTGCTGAGGGCACTCTTCTGAGTTGCAAGTTCTTTTCGTGGCCCAGCAGGGTGCCTGGCTGACGAGTGGACCTCAGGTGACTTGCACCGCAATGGCTGGGCATCATGTCCATCTGGCTCTGTGCAATCCACAGGTTCATTTTGCACACTCGGTTCACTTGGGTTGGACTTCTTGTCCAGCTATGGCTGTTGAGGCAGCCATTTAAACGCCACCTGCGTTGGTACAGTGTTGATTCAGGAGCATGCCCCCTCAGCGGATTGTCCCCTTACATGGTAGTATCTTCCCTCCCAGCAGTGCAGAGGCAGGGCAGGCCAACAGTACCCCAATGGTCATGTGAGAGTCCATGAATGGTGGGCTGACCACAGGGACTGGCCAACACAGTGGATGCAGGCTCACATGAGGCATGCCCTTTCACTTCGCAACTGAGCTCGTTTTTCAACTGCAGTCCAGGGCAACGACAGTCCCACCAAGGGTCAGGCCACCCTCCCCCACACCGGCTGTATGTGCATGAGCAGCAGCCGCCCCCTTATAGTAACCTTTGTGTCTGGGCCCAAGCTCTCCCTCTGACCCATCCAGCTGGGTCCTTAGCGCATGCGTGACCAACAGGGCCTCCCAACCTGCAGCATTGGGCCATCCACTGAAACTGGGGTCACATGGACACGCCCAAGGGTATGAGGATCATCCAAAGAACAGCCACCTGGGCTTCTGACATCTGGGTATGTACTCAGCTCAGACATGGCCTACTGCTACATTAATGCATGTTACTTGAGTAGATCATCATGACATGTCCAGGAGACCCTCATTCACATTGAGTGATATGGTAAGTCCACAGTGCACAGTGCTAATTGTACATCCAAAAGCAGACACGTGGAATGTGGCCGTAAGTGCCAACTTGCCAGCTCTGCTCATGGGGCACAAGTCATTTTGATGGAGCTCAATCCATAGATGGTGAAATGCCTCTAGCAGGCACAATCACAGTGTTGGTGGCTTAAGGCCACATACTGGTTGGTGGCCACATGGCCACACGCCATCTGTTCCTTCAGCCAGTTCCTTTGGCCAGACCCAACTGCTCATGTGTCATGGTGCAGGCACCCAAGACCCTGAGACTGGTGGGGCCATCCCGGACTTTGGCCCCCTTGGGGGCTTATCAGGCCCCAGCCAGGCTCACCTGGACGCAGTCCTGGCGCCGCTGGCGCCAGGCTCATGGAGGTGTTAGTTACATGGTCCATTAACTTGGCTCTGAGAGGCTGAGCCATTCAGTTCAGGGTGTGGCCTGGAACTACTTTACCTGAGAGAAGGGATACGGAGAAGAGGGCATTTTCTTGGAACTACTTGCAAGGCTATTTAAATCGCACCCAGCAATCTGAAGGCGCTTGCATTATTCTGCACTCCTGCAGTGTAACGCTCACTGTGTCAGATCAGTTCTTGCTTCCTTCTGCCACATCCGTCCAGAGTCTTCCATCCATCGGTACCTGCGAACAGAGAATAACAGGAGTTATTTAATCATCGAAGGCCTTACCTGCAGTACATCCAGACCCCATCTCCTGCTTTCCCACGGACCGCCACTTCTGCAGAACAGAACGAAAAGCACCCTCTCGGGTAGCTACTCACCTGATCGGCCCGCTCCAGGAACATCATCGGACAGTTCTTCACTCAGCAGTGCGCCGCAGCTCGACACCGCCACACGGATCTTCTATTCTTCTTCCTGGACTCGCGCCATACCTGCTGAACAGAAAAGGACAAAAAGGTTAGTCGTACGTAGCAAAGGAAAGCTACGGAGACGAACATTCGCGCGACCCAGCACGGCGCTATACTTACCGGCAGGAATCCTGAGCATCATTGTCAGGAGGGTCATCCATCATCCGAAGGTTGCTTAACGCCGCACCTGTAAGACAATAACAGACATTAGTTATCTTGAACAGAAAGACTTAAAGGCAGTCATTCCAAGAAGTTATTGGAATAGAGACTTACCTGCTTACTCCCGGGCATTCTACTTCAGCAACTTCCTTCGGATCAGTGATGTAACTCGATCCAGGAAGGACTGTGAACCGCGCCCCTGCCAGAGTGTGCAGGACGGAGAGCTCGCCCATTAAAACACAGAGGTGAGCAAGAAGAAGTGAAGGATAGACCAGAAGGAGGTGAAACCATTGACCAGCTCCCTTCGGTAGCTAATATCGTGTTTCAACATGCAGGCTAACATCTCCTGAAGCAAGAACTAAGGGAAGACGCAAGCTAGCATCACCAGCCAAGCAGAGCAGCATCAGGACAGACAACACCCTACGCACACAACTACGCCCCCGTGGAGACCAGGTGAACGTGACATCATGTTGCTGGGCCAGGCCCACCAGATGGCCTGAGTCACAGCTGGCCCAGCTGTGTCCCACCTTGGACTGCATCCGGGCTCCATGGACATGTGGCATGGGAGATTGAAGGGCTCCTCTGTTCTGGTACCAGGGCACCAGAGCAGGTGTGTGACTACAGGTCTGGCTGCTGTGGGAGTGGTTAGCCAAAGCCAGCAGTTGAAGGACCAGGCAGGACATGTGCTCCAATGGGTGCCCAGGAAAGTGCTGGTACCCCAGCTGCTTGTGGGTTGGACTTGACCATGCCTCCCCACCCAATTAGCTCAACATCAATCATCATTCTTGCTGTCTGCCATTCGAATTGTCTTTGAACTCGGACTTGCAAAGTATCCCTGTGCCTGAGAATAGAAGGGAGTGTGAGCATGGTCTTATCTTAAAATCTCTGTGTAGCTTGCCCAAAGTGACATGATATGACATGATAGGTTATTTATAACGCGCTTAATACCCAGAGGTTTCTAAGCGTGGACCCAGGGATCGAACCTGTGGTTCTCTGTGTCATCTTGCTTCAAAGGCGAGCACGCTGCCCCCGAGCTATCCTCCTAAGTCTATTCTCATCTAGACCATGTTATGTTATGTTATGTTAATTACACTTGGTGAGCACACGTACACCGAGGGCATCTTGGTGAGGGGAAATTACAGGCTGCTGTTAATTAGAAGAGCAGAGTCTTCAATTTCCGTCGTAAAGTAAGGTGGTCGGTGATCTCACGCAGTGGGCAGAGGTAGGCCGTTCCATGATTTGGCGGTGGAAACCGAGTAAGTGCGGCCCCCTTTACAGGCTAGTCTGAAGCGAGGCACCACCACCCAAAGCATGGCTGGAGAACAGAGGGCACAAGTAGGCATATATCGGGAGAACTTGGTTTGCAGGAATTCAGCACCGACCCCAGAGAAAGCTCTATGTACTATGCACATGGACTTAAACATAATCCAATGAGCAACAGGGAGCCAGTGCAGTTGCCTCAGCAGAGGAGTCATATGACCACCAAAAGGTGGATGAAGGATGGCTCTGGCCGCAGCATTTTGGAGTAGTTGCAGCCGATCAATTAGATAGCCAGGTTGGGCCAGATAAAGTGAGTTATAATAGTCGAGGACACTCAGAACCAAGGCCGCAACCACCAGGACCTGGTTGGCTGTACAAATAAAGGGAAGTACTTTCCGAAGAGTCCAAAGTTTAAAATGGCCAGATTTACACACTGCACTGCCTGTTCATCCATCGTCAGAGTGGCAGAAATCCGCACACCTAGATTCCGTACAGACGGGACAGGTATAGGAAGTGGGCCAGAATTCGGCCATCAGAACAGTTGGGTGGTGGATGTACCCACAACAAGAACCTCAGTTTTGCTGCCCTTTAGTTTCAGCCAGTTCAGTGACATCCATGATCCCAGCTGCTCCAGGCAGCGTCTTAATCAGGAGGCCGTTTCTGACTTAGCAAGCTCGAGGCGCACAAAGATCTGAGTATCGTCAGCATACGAATAAAAGCGGAAACCGTGACCCGCAATGAGGAGCAGGAGATATCTTATATAGATGTTGAATAAAATAGGAGACAGTGCAGATCCCTAAGGGACTCCACAGGAAAGAAGGGCGGGAGCTGATCAAAAAGGAGGAAGAGAAATAGACTGGGAGCGATCCACCAAGAAAGCTGTGAACGAGTTGAGGACATGGCCAGAGATCCCTGCCTCAGCGGGCCGGGAAATCAGAAGAGAATGGTTGACTCTGTTGAAAGCAGCCAACAGGTCTAATAACAGAACTGCTCCGACACCGCCTTGGTCCACTAGACACATCATGTCATCCAGGATTGAAATAAGAACAGACTCTGTACCTCTACCTGGCCGTAAACCGGCCTGGAATGGATCGAGAAAAGAGAGGCTTTTTAGAACGTTGAGAGAAGAGGGGAAACCAGCGCTTCCAGGACTTTCATCCAAAACAGCAGAAGAGAACTAGGGCGATAATTAGTCAGCACCTTGGGATCCAATGAGGGCTTCTGGAGCAGTGTAATGATCAGGGCGTGCTTGAGAGAGCGGGGGATTTCTCCCATCGAAAATGAGATGTTGACTGCTGAGGTGATATGCTTAGTTAAGTTGGTGGAGGTCTCCTGTAGAAGAGCCAAGGATATGGCGTCTGCAGGAGAAGCCGATTTTAATTTCTGAATAGCAGAAAGAACATCTGAGTTAGAGAAAAGAGGGAATGTAGACCAGGAACCTCTGGTAAGGGGGAGTACAACAGGAGCCATCTCCTTCGTGGCTGATGTGGTCTCGGTTTTTATGTTGTCTCGGATGATCGGAATCTTAGTCAGGAAAAAGGTGGAGATGGAGTCACATAGCTCCTGAGAAGAGGGGACTCCATTTTGTCCCGTCTTGGGAGTGGATAGAGTTTGGACTAGGTCAAATAGAGCCTTAGGTTTGTTAATAGCTCTTTCCACCGTCAGTGCAAAGTAGGCTCGTTTAGCATTAACTATATCGGTGTGATAAGCAGCAAGCGTGCTACGAAAGATAGATTTAGGTTTAGAAGAGTAACAAAGACGCCACTTTCTTTCAGCTTTCCTGCAACAAACTTTGCTTTCCCTAAGTTCCTGTGAAAACCAAGGTTCAGGTGGGCGGTTTCACTGTTTGCATAGCTGTTTGCATAGCTTGAGCAGGGCCAATGTGTCCGCAGGCTTTAGGAAGGCGGTTTCCAGTGTGGTTATAGTACAGTTTTCCACAGTGCTACAAAAGGTTTGTAGCACACTAATCAACTCCAGTTTGGGCATACCAGTCCAGCTGTGTTTAAGAATGGCCGGCTTCGCGGCCTCTGTAGGTAGAGTTTTGAGAGGGATATTAAAAGGTACCATAAAGTGGTCTGACCAAATAAGAGGAATAGGAGTGGAGATGTCAGCCTAGGAGGCAGGGGTAAAAATAAAGTAGAATATATTGCCGCCATTGTGGGTAGGAGTGTTGACTCCCTGAAGTAGGCCAAGATCAGCCATCAATGATATAAAATTGGCAACAGGTTTAGCCGTGACCTGATTCGTAGGGAGATTGAAGTCCCCCACAGTAATTAGGTCAGGGTATTTCACTAGCAATTCCAGCACAAATACTGGGAATTCCTTATAAAAAGTGAAATCTGCCCAGGGGGCCAGTAGACCAGCAAAACATAGTGAAGGTGGGAGATATGGACATGCGTGTTAGAATGCATTCCATTTTAAGAGAGTGCTTTGGAACTTAGCTGGAAACTCCATAGTTGTTTTTATGAATCAAGGCCACCTCACTGCCAGGATGTAGGGCCACACGATCGTCATGTGTTAATGCGTAATTTTGAGGAAGAGATTGGCCAATAGCAGGTCCAGAGGTGTGGCTGAGCCAGGATTCTGTAATAAATAAGAGGTCCAGCCCCTCAAGAGACAGCAAATCGTAGCAGTTCATTGCATGTGCAACTAGGGACCGTGTATTAAGTAAAGCACATTGCAAAGAGTTAAGTTTAACCATTTCCTTTGGGGCAGAGACTGTTACAAAACCAAGTGGCCATCTGGTAGTGTCAGGTGCGTGTGAGGGAAACTCAATGCGTTTAGCCCAACCTAGTGAGGGTAAGTTTTCCATGGTATATTGCCCATTCTGCCTGTTCCATGCACGGACGGGCACAGACAGGCTTGCCTTAAGCGTGCCTTGTCGTGCTGACGGCGTGCCCACTGGGCCCTTCTGTTGTGCTGATGAAAAGCGTGGCACATAAATGCCGGCGTGTGGAGGGAGCAGAGGCTAAGCCCACCCCCTCCGGGCTATGGAAAGAGGACTGTCTGTGTGGACGGCGTCCCAAAGAAAAATTGCAGTCAGCTGCTAATCAGTACAACAATTGCTGTTTAAGGCACAAGAGCTTGTTAAAAACACAATTTACGCAATGCAAAATCACTCTGTTAAAATAATGGCAGGGAGTGGCTTTAAAGTGACTGGCTCCTAGAGAAGCCTCACCTCTCCATGTGACAGGACACCATGTTTGAGCTCTTTCTTTCGTATTTAACACTATAAAATTAATAAAACCTGGCACTTCTAGTGTTTTTCAATTACACATCAACAGGAGCTTGCCTCGCTTCTCGTGTTCATTGTATGTTCTCGTATAGATAACCAGTTTCTTGGCTGCCCCAACCCTTGACACTGGGCCAGACAATCTTTCTCGAATCTTCCCTCATCGTCAGCTGTTTTCTTCTACTGCACCACACTATCAGCCTTTCTGTTCATGGGGTCCTAGCTTTCTAAAGCACGACATGGAACATCCAGATTCGATATACATTTATATATTGGAGGCACTGCCTGCAGTCTATTCACTACATATATCTAGCCTTATGATTACTTAGTCTACTTGCATTTTAGCATCTGTACAATTATCAAATGACTTGCAGTTTCTTCAGTGCTCACAACACGTGCAATCATAATTCCGCACATGAAATGTTGCTCAATTCTTCACTCCGCCATCAGATTTTATAAGGTTTGTGTAATCTCTTCATTGGCATCTATTCTGGGTGTGTCATTTCTGCTTCATGTGACATCACCAGTCTTCTCTTTCATTCATCTTCACACCTCTTCCGGAAACTCCTTTAAAAGACTGTCATTTCTCAGTCTTAGTTCTCATAATGGTAGCGGTTAACACACTTGGCCCCTTCCCCACTTTTACTTGCAGTCGAGTCCTTGGAGAAAAGATTGGAAACTGCAGGTCCTCCATTACGAAGTCCAAGAGGATGCTGCATCTACACACCGGAAAACCGGAACACGCTGCCACACTCCGCTCTGCGAGGTGGCCGGTGTTATGCAGCAGGTCCTCCCTCTTCTCCAGTAAACAGTGAAGACACACTGGTAGCATGCCACAGAAAACAGCAAGAAGTGTTTACGCAGTGATTTCTGCTCGCACCGGAACACTCTGCCACACTCTGCCATTCCTTGTGCAGGGTGCACTGAGTGTTTAGTGTTGGTATGTTACTGTTGTTGAAGTGACGTTTTTTGGTGTGTGTGTGTGTAATGGTGTGCATTCAGGGATTGTTGTGGTGATGTGTCAATTGTACCATGATGGTGTTTGGGGTCTCATTGGGGATGAATACTGACTTGTTTGTGTGTAATGCAACATGTTCCACATGGTTTAGTCATGCATTGCATCTGGTGACAGATCATTCACCTCTGCACATTGGCTACTGGAGGCTGTGTTTACTGTGCATAGAGTTCCTTTCCGCTCCACTGATGTTTAGGTGTTCCTTTGGCACTTGCTAGTCAATGAGGATGTGCCCACACTTTATTCTCTGGTATGGGTATTTATCATTGTGGGTGTTGAGGTGGGATGTGGCCTCACTCTGGACGAGTGGACTACACTCATCACTTCTGCACTTGGTGGTAGATTGCGGTATACCTCCAAAGGTACGGCCACCCACCCACACACATCTGCAATCGCCCACTACCTGCTCTCATAAAAAGCATCCCATCTGCCACCAGAATGCAGCTGAGAGCCAGGATCGATTGTTCAATTTTGCCAGACACATTATCAGTCTCCTTGAGTTGCACACTCTAACAGCTTTCACATTACCCAACCCAATCCACTTCTGCTTGGGTCACTAGCAGGGACTTATCCACCCCTACCTACCTTCCAACATTTGTACAGACTACATGGCACACATGCTTTCTGAATGATTCAGACAAATCTCTGATTCCACATGACTTCAGTCCTCCAGGGGTATCACCTACAATGCTATGAGGATATTGCAATGGCACGAAGGCACAAAAAATTCCAAATTTCATTCAATGGCATTCCTATGTCACATGTACATGGAGTGGTCAAACTGGTGCTGGTGCAACGGTATGCTGTCCTGTTGATATGCAGCTGAGTGTGGTCTGCCAGGGAGTCATGGAAGAAGCTACTGACCTGGATTGAAGATGTGGGATGTTTTTACACCACTCGTCCAGGCCCTGCAACATTCCTGTGCGCTGCTTGCATCAGGAACATCAGAATGGCCGCTGGAAAGCATTATGCATGCTAAAAATCAACCTGAAGTGCGCAGGAAAAATCTGAAAAATAGGCCGCCATCCACTTTTGCCTATGTCAGTGGTAACACAGGAGACCACTGCCAAAACCCATCATTTGGCTGCCCACAAAGCAAAATGACTGCAAAAGAAACAGTGCTTTGTGGAAATCTGTTTTTCTTGGTTGTCAAATTTGCAAAAATCATGGCTCACAAACCACCCAAAAGATCCAACCTCCTTGTTGGGTGTTGAACATCATTCTACTTCAAGAATCCACATAAATATAATGTCAGCAGAAGTACATTTTATCAGAACAAAATCCACTTTTAAAGATGCTTGCTGGAAAGAAATATGTCAAAAATGGGTGCAATACCATTACTCACCTCTGTTAGACGCTGGTGATCTCTAAATCTGTCAGGTTACACTTGTGTCTCAAAAGCTAAGTGTGGGAAAAGAAGGGACCTCCATCAAATGCAATATAGGGTGCCAAACATTGATTTTCATGTTGAAAAAGACTGGAATTGGAGATATTATAACTGTCATTTTTCACAAGGAACAAGGTCACAATTGACCATAGGCTAACGTGATTCAGCTAAAACTTCAAAGAGGTTTCCCACCACTGAGAACACACCACCGTGGTCATTCACACCAAAAGGAGAGAATATCTCATGGGGTTGCTAATGAGAAGGGGAGGAGACTTCCTCTGCTGCTCTGGGAAAGAGACAATGGGTTCCTTGAACTGAAAGAAAATGCTAATTCGGGTGTGACTGACACCAACTGCCCAGGAAGACAAGCCCATGTGACTCTCTAGCCCAGCCAAGACCTTGGAGGCGGAGACAAACCGTTGTGTGTATTCAGAGAGCACAGAAAATATTGTTTTGGGAAAAGACTTATAAAATATTGTACCGAACTGATAAAAATATGGAACTTATAGGTTATTAAAATTAAAAATTCGCTCACAGTTTAAAACGAATCTGGAATCTATGCGACATTCAGAGACTGAACCACGGAAAAGTTCATATTCTAGCAATTGTAATTATGTTAGGAACATGAACATTTCCAGGAATATGCCCAGATGGTATGTGTATTCATGTGTAAAAGTTGGTACAGAAGTGACACTGAGTAACTGCCCAAAAGTGCGAAAAATTGTCATTTGTGAACCAAAACTCGTAGGAAGATGAGGCTTGAAAAGAAACGTACCTTAGTCATTCTGCCATGTACATATGTATTATTAACAAGTTGTGCATATTGGAAATATGTTTTTTGGGAAAAATAGATGTTCTAGGTAAGAACAAAGGGGAGGGATTTTTTCTGGACCCTAAACACTGTCACTCTGACACATGATGACACATCATGACACACTGTTCCTTTCTGAAATCAGGAGAGGGGGAATTCTCTGACCTATCAGATCCTTAGAGGGTTGGGGATAGTATAATCAGCCTCCCCACCCCCTTTTGAAGATGGATAAATAGGGACTGTTGAGGACCCAGAGACACACACTTTCACCCATCACTGATCTATCGGCAAAGCGCTCTGCAGGAAGAACCCATCTCCAGAACCAGACTCCAGAACCAGACTCCAGAACCCTGAAGCAGAGGCCTAATCAAAAAAAGCTGAACCCTTTTCAGCAGGCCTTTAAAAATCTTGCAACCTGATTTTAACCCCTAAACTTCCAAGGGGCCTAACCAATTCAACAGCCTGGTTGTGCTGTGTTGGCTACTTCTGGCCAAGAACCCTTGCTAGAACGCAAGATCCAGATCAGTCCAGCAGAGCTGTAACCCAGAACCCGTCAGATCCAGTCCAAGAGGCTGTGCAGACCAGAGTGCCTTGCTAAGAGCAGTCCAGGTGTCCTGAATCCTGTCCGGTGGCGAGCGAATCCCAGGCAAAACCTTTGACCAGGTCTTTGATGGGCCATTCCATTCCAAAGCCATAGTAGTGAGTATTTAGCATAGAACTGTCCATAGTCATCTCTTAGTATTAAGTGATCTTATCCAACCCATTCCAACAAATCCATAACTGTGTTATTGAATCTCTATGGTCTTTCCTAAATCTTTCTTTCATCCACATAATCCTGTGATAATTGTAGTGATAATCATCTTGGCGCTAATATATATTTTCTGGAGAAAGGCAATCGTCTCAGTCAGTTAGAAACCATCCGGAGGCACCTCTGGATCGGTGGCTGTGCTGTCCGTGTAGTTTGCGGCTCCATAGACTCCCTAGTGTTAAGAAATCTTTGTTCCAAATCTTCAACAGTGCATCTTTCATTTTGAAATCTTGACCTTTTTGAGAAAAATCGACCTACACTAAAACATCTGTAAATTCTGAACCGTAGGTGCTAGGAACGAAATTTAAATATAATTCTGAAGATAACATCCTCAGCTTTCAAACGAACAAAGATAGTTTTGCTGTATTGCGTCTTTCGTGCGCTGAAAGTTTGCAGCGGTTTCGCATTTGGCTCAATTTCACCACATGTAAAAACAGCTATTTCTTCCTTTCAACTTCTGAATTTCGTTTTCCATCTGCTAATCATTCTACAATAATTGCTAGTGTTTCCCTGAACCAATGCAAAGCAACTCTTACTAGTTCTGAATCCCAGTTAGAAAATTAAAATCATTTTTAGCATTTTTCCCATCACTTCATATTACATTCAAAAGCATTTGACCTGTTTAAAATCATCCTGTTCTCTCTAAGCATGCTGGGTGGGAATCGGGATTGACACTGCAATTGTTGATTGTTATTCCTGAAACTTGTGTGCCCTCATTACATTTCTTCATATTGCATATTGGGGGAGTGAGTAATAACAGGTGGAAAGAGTGATCACATTGTCTTTGATTGAAGTCATATCAAGTTTTATTTCTGTGTTGCATTCTTTCCTATTATTGCATTTCCTTGAACCATACAAAGTAATCTCTGCTACATTATTCTTCCTATTCCTACTCCTAATTGATTAAAGAGATTGTTGATATTGTAATATTACCCATTGCTGATCATTGTTCATATTCATAATAGTGTGATTTAAGATTTTATTCATATTCATAAAAGTGTGATATATATATATATATATATATATTGTTCACTTCTTCAAATAAATCTTTTAATTTGCAAAAAAAACCTTCTTCTTGGTTCAGTCAGACCGGGGGGATTCAAAGAGAGGGGCATTATATAAGGGTACATCATCCAGAAATAAAATAACTTTTGACATAAAAATATATAAATAAGGGTTTCCATTGGGCATCCCATACTAGGCATTGACTTAGTTGGAGTGCTGGGTTGAAACCACTCACAGATTGGGGCTCGTAGCGGGATTTCTGGATTAGACCTACCACTTGTGCAGTTTAATACAGTGTGATAACTAATAGGATACATAAATCCTGTTGGGCTACCACGCTGTGTTACACTGTAAAAGCACCCCTCAAAAGGGAACACTCTAAGGAAACGGTCTGTTTTGCAAAAATAAAATAAACTTCTGTAAATCAGGAAGGAAATTAATATTTCCAGAATGGCGGCATAGGTAGACATCAAGATGGCTAGAGAACACCTTTTGCATAACTTATTTGTGAAAGGTGAATGGACTGACCAGGATCAGAATGTGTGGTTGCAGGCAATCACATAACAGATCACTGCAACAGGGTTAGATGTCTGGAAAGACCAGGGTCGCTTACATGTGGCCCTGAGTGAACTATATATGGCTCCTAAGGCCAAGGATGAGCAAAATAAGATTGCCAAAATAGCGGCATATCTATATTTATCTATGGGAGCCATACAGGATAAATATGCTGAAGGCCAAGATCTGGCAAGTAGGCAACAGATGGCGTTAGAAAAGGCTGAATCTGATCTGGTCTCTTCTGAGCAGAGGCTGCAGAGAAGCCAGGAGTCAGAAAATGAATGCAGGCAGTATATAATTAAAATAAAAGAGAATATGGGTATCCTGCAACAGGAAAAGGCAGAGCAGGAAACCAGAATTCTGGCCTCGCAGAAGGAGTTCCAAGAAAGTTTGGACTCCCTACTGCAGAGCCAGAAAAGGCTGGAGCAACAACTGGATTTCAACAGTGCTTGCGCAGAGCAGATATTCACCCTGCAAAGCCACCTAGATAGAGAGAAGGCAGAGAGCAACAAATTAATTCTGAAATACCTGGACACCCATGCAGAGTTTGATGAAGAGCGCCAAAAAGCTGGTGCCCTTCAAAGACAGAGGGACGACCTGGCGGCACAGAGGCAGGCTCTTGCTCAGGAAAGGGACACCTTAGACCAGGAAGTCTGTCACTTAAAAGGGAAACTGGAAGAAAATCACCTGGACCTCCAGGGACTGGGTGACCTCCAAAAAGAGCATGATAGATTGTTAGAGCACACCAGGAGAGTGTAAGATGCTCTGGCAAAGAAGGAGCAGGCCAGTATGGACAGGACCCAGGAGGTAACCCTCCTGCAGCAAAGACTGGCCCAGTACTCAAAGACAAAGCAGGAAGCACAGAGAGAAAATGAGGTTCTCTGTCAGAACAATGATGGGCTCCACAGGCAGGTAGCCATGCACGAGAGGCTGATAGAGACAAGTAAGGCCTTGATTGAGGAACAGAAAGCTCAGGTTCTTGCATGGCAACAGGGAGCAGGGGCTGATAGAGATGAGGTTCCCTGGGAAAGGGAAACACCTGAGCATAACCTCAGGAACCCTAGTACCAGAGGCCTTCATCTCTCCCAGTCCCTGGACTCTGCCACCCCCATGTCCACTGGTGCACATGAGCCCAGGGCCATGGGGGTGGCAGATTACTATCCAGTCAGAGGTATGGGGTTCATAGACCAGCACCTCCCAGGAATGGATGAGCGGGCATCTGGGTATGGGTACCCAAGCACTGTGAAATTTAGTGGGGAACTCCAGGAGAGTAAGCCCACTAAGGGCATCTTGAAAACCTCTGCCCAGCTAGGACAGTGGGGGGGTACCCATCAAATCCTGGGAGCAAGGAGGAATCAGAAGACTCCTCGGAGTGCCCAAGGACACAGGAGACTAGGTCCCCACATTCTGCCAGCCATTCCCAGGCTCGCAGAATCCGCGAGAACCTAGAAGACCAGACGGGCACCTCTGGGAGCAGTGCCTCTGAGTCAGAGGATGAATGGACCAGTATTACCCAAACCAAGAAGGCCAATAAGGCAAAAAAAGGCCTTGCTAAAGGACCCCTTAAAACAAATCAAGGCAATAAGGAGTGTCATCACGCCTTATCATAAGAACGCCAAGTATTCTGTTTGGGAGCACTTAGAGCTCTTTGAGTTGATGATGGAAACTTTCCATTTGAAAGACAGCAGTAGCTGCATTTCAGTATGTGAAATGGACATTCTCACCAGAATACTCTAGTTTCTTTGCGGGGCTGGAGGACCAAAATCATTCTAGATGGTCCACCTATAGGGCGGCCATCCTGAAGCATTTTTCTGTACACAGAAATCCCCAAGAGGCTCGCAAGGCAGCCTACAACTTGCAATGTGGGGAGGATCAGGCCCCGCAAGAATTTGTGCAGGAATTAAAGCGTGCCTTTGCACAGACTACCAAAAGGGTGCGCACGGACAGCAAAGAATTTGTTAATACTTTTTTCCACACTCTACCAAAGTACATTATGACCCAGCTAGTGAGAGATTTTCATGAGAAAAGATCACTAGACTGGGTCATTGAACAGGCCACCCGAATCTATGAGGTGCAAAAATCCATAGAAAACAAGAATGCTCAAAAAAGCCCCAAACCATCCAACACCCCTGCTGCTGCTAAGGTGGCAGAGGTAAAGGTTGCCCCCATCTTGGATTTGGATATAGGGTGGGCCTAAAAACCCACCTGAACAGCAGAATAATCCCAAGCCCAGAAAGCCCTCGGGCCAGTCACAGACAGGGAGCCAAGGAGGTAGTCCCACACATGGGATCCCTCACTCCTCTGACTATATAAGTCCCCGCTACAAGGGGAACAGACCCATCCTGGGTTATGTGTGTACTCCTCCAGCCGAAGGGGGGGATCCAACCCAGCAGTACCTAACCCAGGGAACGTCCCTGCTCACTTCCCCCAGGAGGGCAGAAATTCCCCAAACCCTCGGCAGAAATTTTTCCCCAGGTATCCACAAAACTTTGAACCCCAGAAGAATCCATCCTTCTTTCCCCACTTTCCTGAGCCCAGACAAACTAATCCGGGAGAGGGGAGGTCAAGTTTGGAGGGGTACCCAAATCTTCCAAACCCGGGGTATTACCAGAGAAGGGATAGCTACCCTTCCCGGGATCAGCCCAGGGGAGAAATGAGAACCCGGTATCAGCCTGAGCGGGTATCGCAGCAAGAGCGCCAGGTCCAAAATATGGCACAGGATCTGGGTCGCATGCTGAGGGCTCAACAAAACCCTCAGATGGGCATGCCGGCACAGAATGCCTCCAACTCTGGACCTGGTGCTCCAGAACAATGACAGGGGCAGCTCCCGGACAACACACCGGTTCCCAGGGAGGAGGCACAAGGGGAAGGGGGGTGTAAAGTCTTGGAGGAAGCTGCCTTCCCCACTTTCAGGAACCGGAACCAAAATCTCCTGCCTCTGATAGTCTGCCACCCAAGGAGCAGAGGGGGGTAAGAGAAACAAAGGACCCAAACAGACCCGTTTTGTGAAGGAGGTACAGATTTTCCAATTTGAAGGCGAGGGATCCTCAGAGGAGCCTGGGAAAAGGATCTTCTCCATCAGAGATGGGGGAATTCCTCCCAAGGAAAAATGGGTCCCAAAGGATTCAAATCCAGACTGGGTAGATGTGGGGACTGAGCTAGCGCCGCCCATCATCTAACCCCAGAACCAACAGCATGAAAAAACCCTGGTTCAAACCCATCCTGGTGACTGCCTCCAAAAAGGTGGGGGTTGGGGTGGCCCAGAACCAGTGGAACTCAAAACTTCTCCCATCTCTAGTTGCCACCTTTTCTTTGCAGATTACCAACACTCCCCACAGAATTTTACCCAAATCTCTTCTCTCTTAATGTCCAAAACTATACAATTAGCCCACCAGTTGTCACAAAATGTGCATTATCTGTGCCCCCTTGCGGAGAAGGAGGGAAGATACTATACCCCGGTTCAAGTACAGGGGCAGGGTACAATTTTGGCACTGGTGGACACTGGATCCCAATCTACCCTTCTGTCCAAAAAGGCCTTTGATTAACTGAATTCAGGAAAGGGGGAGAATTACCAAATTCCTCTCACCTCTCTTCCTGGACAACTTCAGAATTTTGACGGCAAGGAAATTCCTGTCGAGGGGACTGCGGATTTGGACATTAAAATTGGGCGACACAAGGTGAAGCACCCAGTCATAGTAGTGACTCCAGAGGGCACCCCTTGTTTAATAGGGAATGACCTCCTGAGAAGGTTGTCACCCCTAATAGATTACGTAAACAAGGTCCTCTGGACCCAGACTAGCCGACCAATAAAATTAAAACAGAGTGTCAACCATGTTAGTTTAAACGGCACCTGCCACATGGTTGAACAAAGATCTGACCAAGTAGAATTTCACTTCCAAACAATCAAATTCCAGATGTGACAACAGACTGGTGATGTGGGGTCCTCTCTATTTCTGAAAATCAACCTTCCTTCCAGTTTAAGGTGGCAATCCACACCAAAGGAAACACTCTGAAATTCTTTACCAATCCACAATCAGACATTGCCAATCCTATAGTCCAGAAAGATGAAAAATCAGCTCGGAGCCTGGCTGATATTCAGCAAATTGGAGAGCAGTTGTTCATCCCTGTTCAGTTAAATGAAGGGAAGGACTCTTTTCTCGCCCGAGTGTGTGTGAAGAACGGTAAGAGCTTCATCAGCGGAGCCATGTTCCGCCAACTCCCAAAAGATCCAGCCATTCCCACATTTAGACTCATAGACAAATGGGAAATGGATCTGGAAACACCCAATTCCCAACATCTCCTGCCAAGAAGGTGTATGCTCAAAATCTCCATAGGCAACAAGAGCATAGTCCATAATTGTTAGGTCGTGCGAGACGTCACTGCCGCCTTTTACTTAGGCAGTGACATTCTCAATCGCTTTGCCATTAGTTTGGACCTAATAAACTTCAAAGCTTGATCCCGATTAGCGGATGATCCCATGGGCTTTGATGACCCAGAGAAAGCATTTAGGTCAGCTCAACTGCTGCCTTATGCAGTTGAAATTCAGGTTGGAGAGGAAGTCACCATCCCAGAAAGGACCCGACAATTCTCCCTGGAAATGAAAGTTAAAAGAGGACAGAAATTGAAAAACCCTGATGCCTATATTCATCTAAAAGCTTCTCTCCAACAGAAAGGATTGGGGGTAAACCCAACACCACTAGTCAATATAGAACATGACACCATCCCAATAGAGGTGGATAACAGCAACTTAAAGAGTATCACTCTAGCCGCAGGCACCATTATTGGAATGGCGGTTGATGACCGACATTTTTGCATTGATTTAGGCAATGAACTGTTAGGACCAATCCCCAAGGACTGTTTTGACAGTGTCAGTGATGACAACACAACACCAGACAGGATCTTTGCCCAGCATTGGGGGACCTTCCTGGTGTATACTTCCTGCCCTTATGGTAAGAAAGATGTGACTTGTGACTTCAGGAGGGATGAGGTGATTTTCCAGGTCCATGAGGGCTGCCTTTCCCACCTGAAGCCACCAGTCCAAATCAGCACTCTGACCAGGGACTTCTCCACCCAGCTGGAGCAGGCCGATGAGATAGCAAAACCAGAAGTCTTTCCAGGCTTCAGGCAGATGGTTGAAGAGAGAATCAACCGAGCTGATGCCTGTGAGACTCTGGAGCAGAAGCAAAAGTTGAAACATGTTTTCTTGGATTTTCAAGATCTCTTTGCGGTGGACTCATATGACCGTGGTCGCACCGACATCCACACAACAACAATTCCCACGGACCCTGGCATGACTCCAGTGTTTGTGAAGCAATATTGCTTGCCTCTCGCATCAATAGAGTCCCTTACTGAAATAATTAAGAACCTTGTGTCCCGTGGGATAATCCGTCCAGTCCACAGCACCTTCAATAATCTGGTGCTGGGGATATTGAAGCCAAACGGCCAGTGGAGACTCTGCGCTGACCTTAGGGAGCTCAACAAATGGGTACATACTTCCCGATGGCCTCTTCCCTACATTGACCAAGGGCTGGTCCAGATCCAGGGGTCACAGGTATTCACTGCAATAGACCTGACCAATGGATACTGGACTGTACCTGTCAGTAGGGAGGATCAATACAAGCTGGCCTTTACCTTTGGGGGCAGCAGTACACATGGACCCGGACTCCCTTCGGATACATCAACTCCGGCAATTAATTCAACATTTTTCTACATAAGGCAATGCCCGATCTGGGTGAAAGGGGTAACCTGGCCTATGTAGATGATGTACTCATCAAAAGCTCAACTGTGGAGGAACACATAGCAGAGATCCGTTATGTTCTGACACAGTTGAGGGCCGCCGGAGCAAAACTCTCCTTTCAAAAGGCACGGTGATGTAGAACCTGTGTCAATTTCTTGGGGCATGATATTACTCCTCAGGGTCTCTGTCCCCAGGAAAAGAAAGTGGAAGCACTCCAGAAATTGAAAGAGCCCACAACTCTGCGGGAAATAAGGAGCCTCCTTGGACTGACTAATTACAGTAGAAAGTTCATTGAGGACTACGCAGAGATCACAAGACCCCTGATTCATCTTTTGAAGGGGGGGGAATCAAGTGGGATAGGGGTCCAGAACAAGCCGAGCTAGTAAGACAACTCAAAAAAAGCCTCTCACAAGCACCTTGCCTAGCTTACCCTGTTAGAAACAAGGAGTTCTTCTTGGAGATAGGGTTCTCTAATACATGCTTGACTGCAGTATTATACCAAAAGCATGACAAGGTCAATAAAGTAATCTCCTATGTGAGTAAAACTTTATCCTCTGTGGAGGAAAAATTCAACGATTGTGAGAAGGCACTCCTGGCAACGGTGTGGGCATTTAAGAATTACCACCCGTTTATCCAGGGGGAACACACCATAGTGGAGACTCCACACCAGCCTCTGCAATATTTCCAAAGTGACAGAATCCTGGCCAGAAATGTGAGTAATTCCCAAATTACTTCCTGGATTATGTCAATACAAGGCTTTCCTGTGGAGGTCAGATATGGCCAAAACAAGAAGAGTCCCCTCACGCAAGATCTGGCTGACTTGCATGATTGTGCCAGAGAAAACTGTCTCGAGGACGAGAGTCTAAAAATCAAGGATGACATGAAGGCATATCTTAATTACCCACACAAAGTCTTTGAAGAAGACAAGTGTGAGGGAATGCCCACTGTCTATGTGGATGGATGCTCTTACCATGTTGACAACAACGGGGGAAAAAGAACTTGTGGCCGGTGTAGGGAATGCATCAGTGAATGAGACCCCAGAACCCTGCGCTGGGTACAAGATTGGTCCCCGAAGTAGTCAAGTGGCAGAGTTGATGGCTGTGCATCAAACCATCCTCACTGCTGTCCAACATCAACTCCACGAACTGGTCATAATCACAGATTCAGATTATGTACGGAACGGGTTCGTGGAACACCTGGTTGACTGGAAAACCAGAGGCATGTTATGTGCTAATAACAAAGCCTTGAAACATGGGAAATTAATTCAGAATATTGATGATCTGGTCACCTCGAATGGGATGACCATCTACTGGAAAAAGATCAAGGGTCATTCCAAATTAGAGGGACCATACAAAACTGGAAATGACCTAGCTGATCAGCTAGCCAAAACCGGGGCCATCCAAGGGGATCTAATAGAGATCGAGTCCCTGTTGGGGGAAATCCAGGTCACTGCTATCACTAGGTCCCAGACAAATGCTCACAATGATCTCTCAACTGCACAATGGACTAAGGAGTGATTTGATTATGGCTCAGAAAGGGGATCCAATAATTGGTAGGTTTTATCAACACATTGAGGACCCTGAGAACTTTCCCCTGACGGATACCGATTACATTGGGAAAGAGGGCCTCAGAGTGTTGATGAAATGTCCAAAAATGTTCCGAATCCATGACGGTTTGTTGGTAAGGAAACCTCTAGCTGGCCATGATCAGTGGGTGGGTCCTCCCTCATTCCGAAGCCTGATGTTAAGTCATGCCCATGATGCGGCCACAGTCGGACATAGCGGGTTTCATACAACACTTGAAATCTTAAGAGAGGTTGCATACTGGCCACACATGGGGCAGGACCTCGACCAATACTTGAAGGGGTGTCTTGTGTGTGCACAATTTCAGCCAGCATCCCTCACACACCGTGCGCCTCTCCAAAAGAGGGAAATGACACTGGCATGGTCAGATTTGCAAGTCGACTTTATCGGGCCCATGATTCGCTCCTCTAGGGGAAACAAGTACATGTTGACCGTGACATGCCTGTTTACTAAATGGGTGGAATGTCTCCCGGCCCCAAACTGCAAGGCAGAAACAGCAGCTGCCCTGATGATCAACCACATCTTTTAGCGTTTTGGACTACCCCAAAGGATTGAGTCAGACAGAGGTAGCCATTTCACCAGCGAAGTAATGACAAAGATGTGGGAAATACTTGAGGTTAAAAGGAAGCTACACATTGCTTACCGGTGCCTCTAGTGGTGCAGTGGAGAGATACAACAAAACCATTGTGAGCACATTAAAAAAGTTTGTGGCAGATTCTGGGCAAGTTGGGATATTCGATTACCTCTTGTCCTAATGGGCATCATATCTACCCCTTCATCTGCAACCAAAATATCACAGTTTGAGCAGGATGGTGCTTCCCCAGCATCTGCTCTACAGAACCCAAGAGCAGACATTGATCAATGCCTCCACAACCCATGAGTATGTTGAAAATCTAAGAAAACACCTTCAACATGCTTTTGCTTATGCTCAGGGAAATCTAGAGAGATCTGCAGACAGCATGAAGACCCACTATGACTTAAAGACTACCAGGAAAGAATACAATGTAGGAGACCGGGCCTACTTATACAATTTCCGAAGGAATCAGGCCAAACAGCGCAAATTTTTGCCTACCTGGAGGGGTCCTTTTGAAATTCTAGACAAAATCTCACCAGTCGCCTACAAAATCCGAATCCCCAAAGGCAGTTTGGCAGAAGGGGAAGATAAGTGGGTCCATATTAATCAACTAAAGTGTTGCCATCCTAGGCACACTCTGCAGCAACTGGAGGAGTCTTCTGGAACCCCAGAGGGGGTCACTCCAGATCCATAAAATTCCAACGCTAAAATATTCCATATATAGTCTATAAAATACAATAATACAAATGTGTCCTGATTTATCAAATGAATGTGTCCGCCCCACTACATTAATAGTGGTGGGGAAATGTCTACAAATATGTTTTTGCTTTGTCATCCTAGGATAACCTATAGTTGATTGGAAAACATGGAGACTAACCAAGGAGGACGACCTGGGGACCGAGAGCAAAGATCCGAGGGGCCCAGAGTATTGCTAATTACTCACATCATGACTGGCGAGGAGAACCGATCGATCCACCTTTGACGGAGGAAAAGACGATGAACTTTGCCATTGGTGGAATCAGAAGAGATGAAACCGACATCCCAGTTTTGCGAATTCCCATTGATGGAAGATCAACGCCAAATCGCAAGAGGGGGGCTTGTGGGATGTTTCAACCCACTAGTCCAGGCCCTGCAACATTATTGTGCATTGCTTGCATCAGGAACATCAGAATGGCCACCGGAAAGCATGCTGCTCGCTAAAAATCACCCAAAAGTGCGCAGTAAAAATCTGAAAAATAGGCCGCCATCCACTTTTTGCCTATCTCAGTGGTAACACATGAGACCACTGCCAAAACCCATCATTTGGCTACCCACAGAGCAGGTCTGATTGCAAAAGAAACACAGAGCTGTGTGAAAATTTGTTTTTCTTGGTTGTCAAATTTGCAAAAATCATGGCTCACAAAGCACCCAAAAGATCCAACCTCCTTGTTGGGTGTTAAACATCATTCTACTTCAAGAATTCACATAAATACAATGTCCACAGAAGTACACTTATTAGAAGAAAATCCACATTGAAGATTACTTGCTTGAAAAATGATGTTGAAAATGGGTGCAATACCGTTACTCGCCACTGTCAGATGCTGGCGATCTCTAAATCTGACAGGTGAAACTTGTGTCTCAAAAGCTAAATATGCCAAAGAAAGACTTGCTATCAGAAGCCTAAGTGGTGGATACAATTCAAAACTATATTTTAAAAAGGCTTGAATTAAGAAATTGGTTAATGTATTTGTTAAAAATGTAATTTATATTTTATGACAAGACAATTTCAGACATTGTGTTTAAAAGTAAAAGTTAGCCACACTGAGCTTCAAAGACATTCCACACCTTCTCCCAAACAAAGGCATCTTCCCCCTGCTCCCTGCTAAGAAACTGGCAGGCTGGTGTGAAAGGAACTGGGAGGGGCACTCTGGCATGTTGCTCTGAGTGTAGACAAAGGACTCCCTTGAGCTGAATGAAAATGCTAATTTGGGTGTGACTGACATCAACTGCCCTTGCAGGAGGAAGACCATGTGACTCTCTGACTCAGTCGAGCCTTGGAGGCGGACCAGACTGAAAATGTGGATTTGAAACTAAAGTAACTGTATGTTTTAGAAAAAGACTTATAGCAAATTGTATGGAACTGATACAAATGTGGGATTTCTAGGGTATTAAAATGAAAAATGTACTCACAGTTTAAAACTAGTCTGGAATCTGTGCAATGTTCTGAGACTGAACCACAAATTTTTAATATTGTAGCTATTGTGATTATGCATGTATGTGTAAAAAATTGTACATATCTGAAAATGTGAACCAACCAAAAGCGTGAAAAACTTTCATTTATGAACCATTTGGACAGAAACATACCTTAGGCAATCTGTGATGTTTATATGTATCATCAACAGGTTTGTGATATTGTAAATATGTTTTTATGAAAAATAAGATATAATGTACAGAGACAAAGGGGAGGTTTTCTCCCTAAGCCATAAACATGACACATCATGACACACTGTTCCTTTCTCAAATCAGGAGAGGGGGAATTCTTTGACCTATCAGATCCTTAGAGGGTTGGGAATAGACAATCAGCCTCCCCACCCACGTTGGAAAATGGATAAATAGGGACTGTTGAGGACCCACAGACACACACATTCACTCATCAACTGATCCACTGGCGAAGCACTCTGAAGGAAGATCCAGACCCAGACTCCAGAACCAGACTCCAGAACCCTAGAGCAGAGGTCTAACCCAAAAACGCTGAACCCTTTTCAGCAGGTCTTTAAAATCTAGCAACCTGATTTAACCACTAAACTTCCTTGGGGCCTAAGCCATTCAACAGCCTGGCTGAGCTGTTTTGCTGCTCTGGCCAAAAACCCTTGCTAGAACCCAAGATCCAGATCAGTCCAGCAGAGCTGTAACCCAGAACCCGTCAGATCTAGTCCAAGAGGCCGTGCAGACCAGAGTGCCTTACTGAGAGGAGAACCAAGCGCTTGAGACCTGTCCGGTGGCGAGCGAATCCCAGCCAAACCCTTGACCAGATCTTTGACAGGCCCATTCCATTCCAAAGCCGTAGATGTAAGTATTTAGTGTAGAACTGTCCATAGCCATCTCTTAATTTAAAGTAATCCTATTCAATCCATGTCAACCTATCCAGAACTGCATTATAGAATCTTGTGTCCACCCTGAATCCTTCTCATTATATAGTCTGTGATAATTGTAGTGATAATCATCTGTGCGCTGATATTTTTCTGAAGAAAGTCAAGTGTCCTGGCGGACAGAAGTCAGAGCGGAAGGCGCCCTGTTCTGGTGGCTGTCCCGTTGGGTATCTTGCACTTTCATAGCCCCTTAGTATAAGTCTATATTGGTTCCTAATCTTTAAAGCGCATCTTTCATTTTGAGAAAAATCTACCTTCACTAAAACCTCTGTAACTTTTGAACCGTCCTAGAAACAAAATTTAAATGTCATTTTGAAGCTAACATCCTCAGCTTTCAAACGAACCCAAAATGACATTCCAATTCCTTATAGTTTTTCCGTAATCGCGTTTCTCGCACGCGGAAAAGTTGCCGCGAATTTGCATTTGGCTCAATTTCACTACATGTAAAAACAGCTATTTCTTGCTTTCAACTTCTGAATTTCGTTTTTCATCTGCTAATCATTCTACAATCATTGCTAGTGTTGGCCTGAACCAATCCAAATCCACTCACACTAGTTCTGAATTCAATGTAGAGAATTAAAATCGTTTTAGCATTTTTCCCATTCAATCCAAACCACATTTAAAAGCAATTGACCTGTTTCAAAATCATTACTGTTCTCTCTAAGCTTGCTGGGGGGAATCGGGATTGAAAATGCAATGAAACTGCAATGAGTCTTGCACTTGCTAGTCTTGCTCCTTTCAAACTTTTCTCTTTTCCTTTCTTCCTCTCAGACAACTCCTGTCTAAATAAACCACTCATTCCTCCTGAAGAACCACCGCGATCTTGCGGTGGGGAAACACATGTTGAAGAACTGTATTCTATCTTACTTTCAAGATGTGTCCACTACAGGACTGCTCTCCTAAGGACTTACTCTAACCAAAGAGCCAATCGCTCTTGCAATTCAAGTTTGGAACTCCAAGCCACTTACAGAAAGATACTGTCTCTCACAATTAAGAAGACCTAGTGAATTTAACTAAGGTCACAATCTCAACAAGGATCCATCTCAACCAAAGGACACCAGACCCAGTGACAACAACTGAGGTCACAACTTCCTAACTCTATTGGAAACCCTGATTCAAGAATTTAGAACCAGGATCAAGTGACACCAACTAAGCCCACAGCCAATCAACATTTTTGGAATCTTTGATTACAATACCAAGACTTAGTGAAAGTAACTAAGGACACTATTATTTTACATTGATCGGATTCCGAGAACAGATTTTTCATATGTGATTTATTGTTATGCTTTCAACTAACCTGTCTTTCGACTCATATGTGTTTACACTTACGATAAGTAATTAAAATCTGTCTATTCTTTTGAAACTTACACACCTTTTTTCATTGTAGCTTGGCATTTTTAATAGCAAAGCATTAATGTTCCTGTGCACTTTTGGGGACTTACATGTATTGGATTGGTGTTACCCTACAAAACAATTGCAAAAAATGTGGCTTTATAGCCAATTTTTCTCAGAAAGTGTGCTGTATATTGCATTAAAATACATATTTATATCTTTCTCATAGTGCACTGTGCAGCATATCCCTTCAGCAGCACATTCATGTATATTGCGCAAGCGTGACAATCTAGGCCGGCCCAGAGTGTAGCGCGACCCGTGATTGGTTGCCGAGTTGGGATGGGGCCCCCTCAGCATGGCTCGCAGGGGGGCCCCACATTTTGTGTTACGCCACTGCAAACAAGCTATCATTTTTCAGGGATGTTGTGGAGCAGGTGGACATTTCAAAACCAGTATTGCAAAGCCAACAATGTTGTCATTTGTGTGGGCATTGGATTGGAAATTTCCAGGAACTACTGTGATGGTACTTCGAATAACACATTGTCACAAATGTCAGATCTGCTTTTCTTTTGATTAAAAGTAAACTTCACACTGGTATAATGTGAATGTTGTTGGTTTTCTCTTTTGGTGCTAGACATTGTAAAAAGCATTGATTTGTTATTAAGAAGCATGTTCAGGCCTAAAATGGCAACACTGGTTTCTTTCAAACTTTTGTGATCCATTCAGTGTTCAGTATCTCCTGAGATGCATATAGGATGGCTTGGTCATGCGGAATCGAGGGGTACATCCTTTAACAGAAGATTTAGAGTTTAACTTGTGTAAGCTTTACCTTTGGGAGCACTACGGAGTGAAAAGGTCTCAATAAAACGGTATCCCTACCAAAAATATCGCCGTACATATGGCCGTTTGTCTCACCATAGGCGATATTTTTGGGGGCGATAATTTGTGGGAGCGGGGGTTGGGGGTGTGTCCCCCGCACATTTTAAAATAATGCAGGGGTGTCCCCCGCAGGGTCCATGGGTCAATATCGCCACAAAAATATGGCGATATTTTTGTATCACGATACTTTTGCGGGATATTAACACATGGAACCAATAAAACAGATATGGAGTTCCCCAGGTAGCCTAGCCAGACTTTGCATGCCTAATGTTAACTAGAACCTGAAATAAAATAACTGTAACGGGTCATAAAAATCACTGGGCAACACCATTGCACATGTTTATAAATATATATTATATTTATTTTTCTTATTTTTCTTAAATCTCAAGTTGAAAACATACATTAAAATTCAATAAATAAATACACATTCATAGTTAGGATATTGCCATCCCATAACAGTTTTCACTATAAGTACGACTTCAAGGTCAATGTTGGTAGCGTCCGTAGTCAGCAGTATTGTCATTAGGATAATGAGTTTTCCAGGATTGTCAAAAATGTCTGCATCCAGGTTTTCTTTCACTGGCAGCTCTTAATGCCAGTCTAATGCACGGCCAATTATACATTTTCCCAGCAAAACCAAGAGTTTGAATTGAGAGTGAAATGTTTAGCCTACAGTAACTCGCAATTCATTTTAAAGATGATGATGCGGGCAGGCAGCGCTCACATGTTTGCAGCAGTATACAAGTAGTCTGTGCTGCAAGCATCCCCAGAGGAGGCAAGCAGGGGAAGATGCGCTTCCTGTTGCGGGAAATCCATTCCTAGCTCACAAGTTGCCAGGGAACACAAGTATTCCTCTAATTCCGCCCAGTCTGCTTCCCCTAGGAGCTCATCTTGCTGCCTCTGATTCGCATTCGTCATGGGGGGGTGAGTGAATAGTGGGGAGGGTTGCCTCGCCTGTTGCCCTGGCTGATAGCTGTCATTTCTGGGGGGGTACATCTGCTTGTAATTCATATGAAGTGGGTTCTGGCTTTCAAACATGAGAAGGGGCCTCTGGGCCTCATATATATGAGATGGTAGATAACCTTCGATTATGCCAGCCTGTAAAACGTCCCTATGCCCCAGGTGATCACTTTGGGGATTGTGCAGTCCAAGCACAGTCATGGCTTGCCTTTCTTGGCGTGCAGTGAACCCTGGACGGTGGGCTATGGGCATTATGTGCAAGTCGTCTTGTAAATAAGAGCTTGCGCTCACCTGGTTACTTTCCAGCATGTCTAGAGGAGAGGGGGTGTTCAAAGCGGGTAACGTGTAATTGTCGAAAGGGTGAAACTCCCTGTAGTGGCCGATGTGCTGGAAGTTGTCCTGCTGGAACTGCTGCTCATGACTCTGTGGAGCGTCGTATCCAAGAGGCATGGCCTCTACACAGGTCCTCCCTTCCTCACTAGCCAAGAGGGCCCCCAGTGGGCCCGAGATGCAGTGCATTGAAACAGGTCCAGCCTGAAGGGTCCTCTTCACCTGCTTCCTCCTGCGGGGCCTGTATTTGTAGTTGGGGTGGTCCTGTATGTGTTGCACTCGAAGCCTCTCTGCCTCCTCTACAAAGGGCCGCTTCTCTGCAAGGGACAAGGCTTTCCAAGACCTTCCTGTCAAGAGAAAGTGATAAAATGGCATTAATATGTTATCTTATAGACTCTTCCACAAGTAGTGATAGAATTTTGTTTGCAATGGTCCTTAGCAGAGATTACTCAGGCTACACCGAAGTCGCCCCCTTTATTTTGAGGAAAATGGTAAATGATAGACCAATGGGTAAACATCCCTTTTAAAAAATGATACAAACGTGGCATGCTCCTTCTTGATAAGTAAAGCCTGGTGAAGGGAACCGACGGAATGACAAGTCATCTTATGTACCGTGTGGGCGGTGCAGTCAGCCGGGCCAGTGAGGGACACCAGACACAAATATTCTTTCGAACCCATTAGGCCGCATTTATTATTACATCACTTACATCAACAAAATGTGGTGGACCGTGACATCATCCACTATTACGTCATCAACTACGTCATCATTACTGGCGTCATCATTGAGGACTTGAGCGTGGGGGGTGGCAGTGGCCATCACCCTCCCATGCTCTGGGACGGGCCTGACGGAAATACTTGACCCCCTAAACCGACCAGAACCTCTCCCCCTTGCATGGGCCGGCGAGGACCGCTCTATGAGCCCCTGGCCTGACACCTCACCGTTACTCGTGGTACCTAGGACCATAACCTGAATTAAGCTTTAAATCTCCCTTCCCGTGCTTCCAGTGACGCAAATGGTTGAGGCCATAGCTCAATTCAATCTGCTCCAACCTAATGCAACGCACCCTCTCAACCCTTGATCTGAAAGGGTGGGTGGGTGGGCGGCAAAACAAAAAAAGTGCTGACTTCACAGCTCGATTGTTCCGGGAAGGGCAAAAGAGAGAGGACGCACTCTGCGCCTCCTCCCTTTATACCCTTGTGGGACCAGTTGGCTGTACTGCTGGCGCCTGCTCATGCCAGTAACGTTGCTGTGCCGCCCGGTGCCGGGTGGTCCCCTTTCCCAAACGGGTGCCCCCTCACTCCTTGGCGCGCCTGCACGTCTCCCAATTCACTGCCCTGGTTAAACGCCAGCGTTGCTATTGGTGGCTTGGTAGAGCGTAACATGTGTCATTTTGGAGGCCAAGTGGCACTGTGTAGTATAAGGGGGAGAGGGGTAATGGGAGGCAAGAAACAGGAAGTGTTGCCCAAAGAGGGAGGGGAATCCTGCACGCCACAGGGAGCATACTCCATACCATGCTATTTCTTGGGTGTGCCTCTTACTTCTTTGGAGGTTAACCAGAACCAAAAAGTGAGTTTGCCGATGTGTACATACCAATGACATTGCTCGGGGAACTCGGAACCAAAAAGTTTGCACCTCTATCATTAAATATTAACGAGATTCATGTGTGTAGTCGGTAGGAGTAGTCAGTCTTCTCTTTGACTGAAACTACAAATGTGGTGTGGACAATCACATTGTTGTGACCATTGCTCGTTGTTACACTTGGTCAAGTATAAATAACAGGGCCCCCAGTACCCTGGACAGTTGTGTTTGTGATTAGGCTGGCCAGAGGGCTCTAAGTCTTCCTGCATATCATTGGTCCCCCAGTAACCCTGGACAGTTGTGTTTGTGATTAGGCTGGCCAGAGGGCTCTAAGTCTTCCCACAGATCATTGGTCCCCCAGTAACCCTGGACAGTTGTGTTTGTGATGAGGCTGGCCAGAGGGCTCTAAGTCTTCCTGCATATCATTTGTCCCCCAGGACCCCTGGACAGTTGTGTTTGTGATGAGGCTGGCCAGAGGGCTCTAAGTCTTCCCACAGATCATTGGTCCCCCAGTAACCCTGGACAGTTGTGTTTGTTATGAGGCTGGCCAGAGGGCTCTAAGTCTTCCTGCATATCATTTGTCCCCCAGGACCCCTGGACAGTTGTGTTTGTGATGAGGCTGGCCAGAGGGCTCTAAGTCTTCCTGCATATCATTTGTCCCCCAGGACCCCTGGACAGTTGTGTTTGTGATGAGGCTGGCCAGAGGGCTCTAAATCTTCCTGCATATCATTGGTCCCCCAGGACCCCTGGACAGTTGTGTTTGTGATGAGGCTGGCCAGAGGGCTCTAAGTCTTCCTACAGATCACTGGTACTGGGAACCCAACTCAAGTGTGGTCAATTGATGTGGAACATTGTCAATTGTTAAACGATAGCCTAGCTCTCGGGCAATGGCGCCCCTGTTGCATGGAGTCATCTGGTCACCTTAGTTCAGCAATCCAGAGAATATCAATTATATGCACACAACTAATATCACAACATTATGAACGTTCTATCTGTGTCATTACATTTCGAAACTGAAGATAAAAGAAAGCCATATCTGGTATTTCAACCATCTGCCAATCATTTGAAGACACCTGGAGGACACATTGATGTCAGTTTCCAGTATCCAGAAGGGAATTGACCATACATCCCCCATTTTCAGGGAATAGACTAATGCTCAGCAAAGCCAATACTCTGATACTAAGGGCCTTATTTACAAAATGTTTCAACATGGGAAAGTCATAGTACAAAATGCACTCAATTCTAGTCTATGGATTATGTGTATTTGGCAGATCCCATATTATTATTATTATTATTACCCGTCATATTATTTGAATATTGTATTTAAATTATATCTGCAATGCTTCGTGGGTTGTATAACGCAACCACAACCGAACTTTGCTTCTGGAAAAGCCTGTACATGTTTCATCCAGAAGTGGATAATGTTAGTGGACTCCTCGTGCTTCTTCGGGGCCTTGACCAATGCTATAAAGATGATTGCATGCAGTCATATAATAAATGAATGGGTTTACTGGCAAAATCTCCCTTGGATCAGGTAAATTGAGACTGTGCATATGGTATCTTGGACTTTTCTTGGATGGTGAATACATGTCATGGATTTGTTCTTCCTGAAAAGCAAAGTTTCCTATTTTCTTTATCACTTTCTATTCCTTTGTTGAACAAAAAAGTGCCCCCTGGAATTGCTAATCCTCTTATGATGGCGTTTAGCCTGGAATGTTTGAGAAGTAGTGGGGTGCGCTTGCTGCATGCTTGTGGCTTCCCTGTGGCCTCTTTAATGGCTTGTTTTCAATTTAAGGAGCACAAGATGAACAGAAGAAAAGGAAGGTTGAAAGTTCAGCAGATACTGTCCCCGATTTGAAAGAAGCATATGTGGGGTAAAATGTCTGCAACATTCATAAAACAATATCACTAGATCCTTGGGGTCTGCCTAGTAAAGACTCACACATTAAATTAATGACAAAAAAATCAAGCCAACTAGCCCCTACAAACAAGACGTTTTACTTTAAGCCTCGCATTTTCTGTACTGCTGCGCCCGACTACCTTCGGGTTTGGTGCGCATTATAAGTGAATAAAACAAACAAACAAACCGGACAAGATGACAACAGCTGGAAAATTCTGTGAATACCTGGGCATTTAATAGCAGTGCAAATTGATATCTAATACCTATAAAACAGCCACAACTGATGTTTTTTTTTTCACGGTTTGCTTTACCAGAAATTCAGTGCACAGTACAGATGTGAGGACACATATTGCTCAACAAACAAGTGGCTGAAGGCACACTTGGTGACTGTATTTGATTACATCAGGAGCTGATTTAAGCCATTCCCTTTAGGAAGACTCCTCAGAGATAATAATAGCGGACCCATGTTTTCCCCTGAGCTTGGTGTTGCGGCATAACACGTTTGAACTAGTTCAAAGAGTTCCCAGGAGGGTGTGTAAGGGAGAGAATTGGCATAAGGATTACCGTGACGATGGACTGTCAATGGTTGGGTTAAAGTTCCAACCCCCCCGCCCCCCCCCCCGCAGGTTACGCCCCTCTCATGCTATCTCTCTCCTACTATATTCTTTTGCCAATAGCTGTGGCTTTATAGGTGGCACTGAGGCACCACCTAATAGCCAAAACTACACAAGCATTGGTAAAGCCAATCGTTCCAGCCTGTGTAAGAATAGGATAGGCATTTGCCAGGCACTGGCATAATGGCAGTACTGGGCCATAAGATTGCAACAGATGTCAAATGATGTGAGTGCATAGCCATATTATGTCACTGCCTGGCACATGCTTATCTCATACAGACATCAAACAAAACAGTTTGCTTTGACAATGCTTGTTTTTTAACAGAACTTCGGTACAAGGAATAGATAGGAGGACACACATTGCTTATAAATCAATTGGCTGAAGGCACATTTGGTTAAGAAACGTTTTACACCCCGACCTCATTCACAGCTGCAAATAAACCACGAACTGTCCAGCGTCTGCTAGAATTGGCAATGAGGAACAAGACTGAAGTTTGTAATTCGAAAAGGGGGTACTGTTGGAAGCCCCCTATTCCCGGGGCCACTATCTAGAAGTCACAGCTGATATTTAGTAAGTACAAATGTAAATCATTGTACAAGAATAGTATGGGTAGAGTGCTCTCTTGAGGGGAGAAATACATCGTCACATTCAATCGCCAAAAAGAAAGAACACTGGCAGGCCCTATGCAGCACAGCATGTGATGTTACTTTGTGATAAAGTTCGAAGAGATCCCTAGTGGGTGCTTTGGTCGGGGTGGGACAGGTAGTGGGTCAGAATGCCACAGGGATTAGAATGGGCATGGGCGGTCAATGGGTGGTTAAAAAAAACGCCACGCTTTTTGTCCCTCCTCACATCCCATCTCCTACCTATCTGTGCTCCAAAGCAGCAGTGCTCACCTGTAGGTGGGTAGCCACCAAAGAGCAAACGTTGCATAGACAACATCTACTTGAAGCGTCCCCGGAAATGAATTCCCAGAGCAGACATTGGAAGACCGAAAGATCTACAAAGCAGGCACAGTACCCCACCTGAGCCTGCGTCATGATAGCAAGTGCCACGCGACAGAAACCCCCGCAGCCACGCACGCACACGTTGGCTCGTGCAGTCATTCGTATGTGAAGTGAGTTTAAATGCTATCGCTCGGTGTCCATTCGGGGCTTAGCCACCAGTCTATGGGGGGCACTTGCTGCAGTTTTTTTTCCACTGCGGGTATAAGAAAAAAAACGCGCTGAATTGAATTTTAAGCGAAATATTAACGGCACACACGGCCTGATTTACAAAGCTTTTTTCAATGGTGGGTTCCCATGTAAACGTGCTTTTGTAAGTCAAGCCCGAGGTCTCTTTTCTATTGAAGGAGACTTGCGTGTCAGGAAACCGTTGTCATCAGTTATCGACTGAATGTATTGTTAGTATTTTATCCGTGTATAGCACTTACGCTTAGATGTGGCCCTGCATTTTATTTCGATGCATTTTTGCGGAGAAATGTTCTATTCTCTGAAATAATGATGCAAGCGCACATGAGCGCGCATTGCTGTGCATTGCTGTGGCCGCGGTGCAAAAGGTGGGAGCGGCCGCCGTGCTCGTGTTCACGGGAGACCAGTATTATTACACATGTGGAATGTTCGAAATCAAATAACAAAAGTAATTTCCTAAACGTTGGCGAAGAAATACCCTCTGCTGTCAGGCTGGCACGCCACTGCGACACTGACGCGCGCACGCGCTCTGTGTTCGCCTCACGAGGACAGGTGCTCATTCATGTCAATGGTGGGGGAGTGGAAGGGGGGCGCTAGCCGGAGGGGAGGGGGGCGCTAGCCGGATGTGACGGGCCGATTCACCGCTCGTCGGGGTTTGCGGACTCAAGAATAGCGGAGTTTAGCACTGGATGCATATTTTAACGGCCGCCTCGCATCCTGGGCCGAGGGCGACCCGGGGTATCGTCTCACTGAATACTGGGCCATCTACCCATCGCGCTACACGGGAGGACTGCGGGTTGAAGGGTCGCGTGTGTGTGCGTAACTCACAGGTGTGGCAAATACGCAATACGCAGTAATCGGGTGAAAGCACCTAATCCCCGCTCCCACTGTGATCATGGGCAAACCCAGAGCTGGCGATTGGACCGGCTCTCACCGGATTCGAGATCCGGCCCCACATGCGTAGCCGGATCTTGGGATCCGGTCAGAGTCAGTCACCCCAAACCCATGCTCTGCGCTCGGGCAAAACATAAAAATAAAGAAAGAACCTGCAAGCAAACTGTCATTTCCTCTGGTGACCCTGTTCAAGGGGTCACCAGAGGAAGTTACATTCCTCGGCCACGACCCGATTTATTTATGCAATGTTTGTCGGATACATGGACCCAGATTATTTATTTATGCAATGTTAGTCCGATACCTGTATCGGACAAACATTGCATGAACAAATACGCCTGTTAGCATTGAAACTATTACACAGGATGCAGCCGTCCAATTGCTTTCGGAGGGGAGCTGCAGGATGGGGTCCAAGTAAAAGAAAACGTTGCTTATGGCGAACATAAATCACCCTGTTAAAATAGTACCCAAGTGGGAGTTTTAAAAACAATGGAATGCAAATTGTGCATTTTAAAGAATATTTACTCAGCAACACTGGTCAAAACTATTATCCGCACAGTGAAGTAACTAATCACCAGTGCCATGGAGGTGGTTTAAAGTGGAATTCATACATAGTTTGAAAAAGAAGCAGCACGAAAGAAAAAGCTCCGTTTTAAACTATTATTTTGGACATTTCGTTTGAACCCAATTAAGCTGCCAGCTCCGGCCCCTAACCCCACCTTCTCGGGCACCGCCCCCCCCCAAACTCCACCCCAACCCCGGTACTTGTGGGGCCCCCTCCGGTACTTGTGGGGCGCCACCAATTTTGTTCATTATCCACCACTGGGCAAACCACCCTAGCCGCCTATGTCTCGCTGACATTACCGGGCAAATTCGGGAGACTTGGGCCTGAATGTGCACAAGTGTACGTTCATGCGTAATACATGTGTTCTTTACGTTTGCAGTTTAAGGGGGTCAGGGAACAACTTTCCACGTCCCTAATACAAAGTAAAACATGTTAAGCGGGCAGCAAGTACTCTCGTTGCTGCGCCGTGTGGCCCCCTGAGGCGTGAGGCTTTGGGTCTCTGTCTTACCGAGCATCTTGCTGAGCTCCGCGTTCTGCAGGTCCGGGTTCTGCTGCGCCAGCCTCTTGCGCTCGTCCTTGGCCCACACCATGAAGGCGTTCATGGGCCGGCGGATGTGGGGCTCCGGCGCCCCTCTTCTGGAGCTGGCGTTGGCCCCGTGCGCCGCCTCGCTCCCCAGCTTGCCGGCCTCCGTTTGGGGATTGGGCTCCGCTCCCGACTGCATCATCTTCAGGGATTCGGGGCAGCACCCACCCGGGTAGTGCTGCTCGTCGCTGGCGTATCCGGCATCGGGACTACGCATCTCTGCCCAGGGGTGTGCAGTGTGTGGGAGAAGCACTGGGAGCGCCGAATAATCACGTCTCATTAGAACCGAAGTAGGCCCGTCCTGCTGGAAATCTCCTCTGCCGACCATCCAGCCGGAATTGGACTAGTGGGGATATTTCTGGCCTCAGGCGCCTCTCCCTGATCTGCTCTCCAGTTGGGGGACGCCTGACTTTAATCAGAAAACCAGCCAATCAGGGTGAAGGTGAGTGGGATGGGCGCTTTCTGAAAGGTGTGAGGGGCAGGATCAAAGGGATTGGGCGATTGAAACCCCCGCCACAGACCCCCAACCAAACACACTATGCTTTGAGTGGAAGCTGTTCACCCCCTCCTAGAAGCTACCGGTACTTTAATTACACGCACATATATATAGAAGAATATTGACTGGTTCATGGCACTGACCATCTATAGCGCACACCAAGAAGTAAATTGTCGACAGGCTCTTCAAAATAATTGTGCATAATTATCCAACTAGATGTGCACCTGCTCACGGCCAACGTACTGCGACAGGCTGAGGGGGCCCACTTGCTTAGGAACTTGCAACTTGTTAGGTCACATGCAGGTCACTGCAGCACGTGACTTATCCCACTGAGCTGTGTTTGTCATATCGTTTATGATATTATTTCATTATTTCAGGCACACGTGCCTTGTGGGAAGAATGAACGCCCTGTACAAACAAACCCCGGCCTGCTAATAATTATAATAAGGATTACTATTATAATAACGAATTATTATTACATGATATACTATAAGTCATTTAGAACGCGCCTGTACACAAGTTTTCCAAGGCGCTACAAAACAAGGGAGGGAAGACAGAGGCGGGACAAGACAAACAATCTCACTAGGCCTTGTGTCATTCAGATGGAGCAAGTGCGAGAACGAGAAGTGCAAGGGCAAAAGGGGTGGGGGGGTGCAAGGGAGAGAGGATGGAAAACAGGGCAGCAATGCTCTGAGTAAGTGCCGAGAGCAGCACAGCTCTGGACAAGGGGCTGGAGGGTTACAGTTACAGCCCCTAAGTGCGTAGTAGGCACGGAAGCCGTGCAGGGGAGACTGAACAAGAAAGAGTCTGGTACCCAGTGAGACTCTGAGGGTAGCCAAGCAACCAGTCAGTACAGCAGACTGAAAAGACAGGGGATGGGGGGGGGAGGGGGAGAGAAAGCAGAGAAGAGGAACGTTTATAGCTCCTTCTGGAACTTCAGGTGGTCCGGCTCAAGTTTGAGAGGGGCAGGAGGCCATTCCAGAGGGAGGCACCTGCAGCAGAGAGAGATCTTAGCCCCCCCCCTCATACACACTAAGCCAGGAGAAGAGTCTGACCCACAAGGAGTTGGAGGTAGCTGAGCGAAAGGCATGGCAGCGTCTTCAGGCGTCTACGCGCTGTAATAGTTGTTTTCACTAGTATTATGCACTTGCGGTACTCGGTTTATCTAGGAGTGCCTTGAAAAAGGACTGAAGTACAGCGTTTATCCTGGAAGCAGAGAGCCCATCAACAGCAGAACCCCAAATCCACATAGCGTGCATTGACTGGCCCTCATAAAGAAACTGGGAACGCCACTCTTCTTCTGCCTGCAAGAAGCCCCTAGAAGTGGGCGAGGGCATGATCTTATAGATACATCACCCACTTAGGGTTGGGAACCTCGTTGTTTTTTGTGAATATTTGGCAAGAGTGGTAAGAGGAAGAATGCATGCCGGACATTATTTTGTTCTTTTTTTTTGTTGCCTGCAGTAAAATCCGCCCCCCCCCCCCCACACCATGTCACATTTAACATGGTATGACTAAGGTGACCGGATGCCGCCATACCTCTGAGATTGCACTTTCTCAGACCTGTACTTTCCTTTGGAAAAATAATGCATTATGGGAGTTGCAGTTGGGGGTATTGTCATATGCACACATTCGATCCCAGCACCGGATACCAATGCATATACAGAACGTGTGAATAGTGCGTTATAGCGATTTTTTTTAGGGGGGGGGGGCGACGATCACAAACACATTAAAATGTCGACTGCCCTCATAAAGAAAAAACGGGCCTAAGTTGTTTTTAAAGATAAAAGTGAGCCACTAAGGAACAGACGTAAAGGGTGCCAGGGTAATGGTGCTGGAGTGGCGGGGGGTCAAAGGAGGGGTGCCGCGGGCTGTAAAACCGAGAAAAAAAAATGTAAAAACGAAAACATTAAGAAAAGAGGGCCTTGAAACGAAAATGGACACAGTCGGCTAACCAGTTAAAAATAAAAAACGAAACAAATGTCCAGAACTCCCCATCGAAAAATCGATATTCAAAGAGTTACTGTAACAATATATAATCGGGCCAATGATTTGCAAAACCTAAGTTGAGTGAATTGTTGTAATTTTGAATCGTGAAAAGCTCGTAAGAACTATAACACACTACAGATGTATTATTATTAAATAAGTGAGATCAGTGCTGAAATAAGTTTGTTTTGCTGACATGGTCTCGCGGGACGCGGCTTGGTTCCAGCGTGTCCTGGAGCAACGCTAACGGCGATCATCCTGTGCGAAGAGCAAAGGGCGTCCGCGACCCCGGAAGCCTGTACAGGGGACCCAGGCACCCGAAAAACACAACTTTCGGACTCCTGTACAGTCAGCTCAAGAACCTCTCTGCACCCCAGACAGGGGGAGTGCCAGCAGCCAGTGTGGTCGAAACATTGCATACAATGTATTTCCAGTGTTGACTGTGAGAGGAGCCTTCAAAGCTCCCACCCCTGGGGTTTCAACGACTTCACGATAACGCCGCCTCCCTTTTCAGCCCGGGAAAGGAATTAATCATTCGTTTTCTGCTATCTCATGAGCGGCTCGCAAATATGATCAGAGCCACTTAAACAAGACGCAACGTGCGCGGCGCACATCACAGGGACGCGCGTGGGCCTTGTCAACAATGTAATTATGCAGTGCGCAGCATCTCGCGCGCCAGTCGGGGTCTCCCGGTGCCAGGACGTGCGCGCGGCACCAGTAGCGGAAACCGCGGACGCTTCCCGCCATAACTTCTATGACAGGCTCGCCACACGGCCCACCAGTCACGCCCAGTCCCCCTAATACGCACTTGACGAGGAACACACGTTTATTCCCGAGCAAACAGCACTGTCGCTTTTAAGGCATGCTCTTGGACTGCTTGAACTGTGTTGGACTGAACATGTCCAGCTGTGGTTCCCGTGCCAGGAGGCTCCGTGCGTCTGGCATGCAACGCCGCCTTCCATTGTGCCCGGCTCTGGGGAGACGCAGTAAATGATAGCGGACGCTTGGATATTAATGTGGCATTGTCCAATCCGTGCAGACGTCCAGACTGAGCTGCGGGTGCAGAGAGGGGGGCGGCGGGGGTCGGTGTGTGGGGTACGAGTTCAGGCATGCCCCTGTGCAGCGCCAGAGTTAGTTTAAGGCCTTGTGTGAGCTGCCTCACTTTCACCCTCATTATTTTTGTAGATTGCCTAAGCCTCGGCGTTTAGCGGCCTGTCAGGTTGGACACCGGCACAATGCTGTGTTTTCCTTTGAGGAGCACATAGAAAAACAAGCCACCTTCTGGGTTTAGGGGACTTTGTGACAGATTAAGGGCTTAATAATTGAGTTAAATCGCCTTCCTTTGTATGAAATCCACAACCTCCCCCCGTTCGCGATGTGAGGTGTGGCCACGAGACCACCTTGACATTCTCTGGAGGTGTTTGCCACCTTCGGTGCCTGGGGTCCCGCTCACCGGTCGGTGGCGTCCTTAACGGGCAGACACAACCATTACACTATTAGAGGGCCCCCGGACACGCTTCTGTGTATTTGTGAATGCGTGTCACAGGTTTTCGACGTCAACACCCCCACAGTTTCGTCGAAACTTAATTTCAGTGTCACTTGACATGCTGGAAAAGTCGAGCGCCATATTTGAAAGGGAAATACTAGATTGCTGGAAAGTACAAATGACTGCCCCCTTAATCGAATAAATGAACGTGATTTCATGTATTTTACAGGCACGCGCGTGCCGAGTGTCTTTTCAAATCCACATGGCTTTTCCCACATCACAATGAACACAAACCCAATAACCATAGTGCGCAGTGTGGGGTGGACAAAAAAGCAATGATGACTTGTCCTGGTGGACCGTTCCGTGGAGTTGGTCACGATGGAAATTCTAGGTGGCATTTAGTTGCCACTGGAACCCGTTACAGTTCTATGGGTTTCTTGGACACGAACGAATTGTAATGCAAAACCCTGCAGACGATTTCAGGCGCATCCTGGTGCCTGTTATTAATCTTAGTGTGACTAAACGCACGTGCCGCGCCTGGATCCAGCGCAAACCATTTGTCGCTGGCATTGCCACTAGAGTTAACAGACATGATTTGCTTTGTACTGCGCCCCTAAATGAATTTCAGAAGTAAATAAACTTTGCAAGAGTTCTCCCCAGTGGCAGCCATTTTGAGCCATGCTGCTGCCTGTTCTCTGCAAGCCTCTATATCTTTAGATACAGGGACGCAGAGGGGCACCGATCCCGTGCAAACCTGTTCCCTTCATGCCCACCACAGCTGAATGACCACCACAGCAGAAAGAAAACGGCATACAAAATCTCCCGGCATGCAAAAAAGGGCATGAACCCAAGGGGAAGAACTGGGTGGCACTCGAACACACATCGCACTTAATCCCCACAACGCCGCGCTGTCCAATGCCCCTATTCTTTCTGTATTAGTTTATTTACAAGGCTCGCCGAGTAAACAAGAATATCCCGGAGAACATGTCCGGCTTTGATCTCTTTGTAGACTGTAGAGTCTGTGTGCTTTCGGATAAGCGACAGGAGATAGGGGGCCTCGACAGAGGCCTTCATGGCACGGCACGTTGCAGAGTTACTCTCACTGCATGAGATACCTTCGTCTTATAATGGTTTAAATAACATGGCAAGTATCGTTTCCAATTGAATTTATTAAAATAAGGAATGTCTGTTATTTTATGCAGAGCCACCCTCTCGACACACACGATTTTCCAGCTAAAGACATTGCTTCGTTGTTTCATATTCCAGGCACCCTGCTGTGCGTGACTGCTGTGCTGCGTGTCTGCTGTGCTGCGGCTGCCTGCTGTGCTGCGTGCCTGCTGTGCTGTGGCTGCATGCTGTGCTGCGGCTGCCTGCTGTGCTGCGTTCCTGCTGTGCTGCGGCTGCATGCTGTGGCTGCCTGCTGTGCTGCGTGCCTGCTATGCTACATTATGGAATGTAAGGGATGGAAAATGGCCACGGTGGGCGGTAGCGGACAATCTCGCTGCGTAGTGTCCGGCTACACTCAGCCTCCATCTTCTCTCCAAGGGCCGCAAGGGGCACTACTGCCGTCCCAGGGGAACGGCGTTCCATTGGTAAGGGTCCCAGACTGGCACAAGTGATGCTCGCGTCTTTGGTTTGTGAGCCTATCAGGGGCCCTCCAGACTTTCTGCAAAGGGATCCCCAGGTTTTGTTTTAAGCCTTCCCTTCTTAATTCTCAGCGTAGCGTCTGGCTGAGCGTGGCCCGCAATAGATTGTTGTGATGGAAAAACGTGCATACATAAACACTCCGTTTTCCTTCTTGGGGTGCATAACGGGGGAGTCATTTTCACAGACCATGCCCATTTTTCTTGGGTTTCTATCCCTTATCGCTTCTTCAATCTACTTGTTCTTTAATTTTTTTCGTTTTTATATTTTTTGCAAAAACAGTTTTTAAACGTGGCTGTTACGAGGATGGAAAGGTGATCTGGTATTGATATAAAGATCCGCCACTATAGACATACAAAGACAAAAGCTGCCCACATCTCCATCTCAATTTAACAGCATTTAAGCAGTCCAAAAGCACGTCTTAATACGGTCTGGATCCTAGGGTGTGAATCTTGTCTGTGAATCATACATACAATGTATATTATTATTTTTAGTGAACCTATATAGTACCATTTCCAAAAAGCCCCTGAGACGTGACCTGATCCAACAGAAACAAGTGGGCTGAGCAAGGGGGCAAGCCTAAGCGAAGAGTGAACTCACAAGACACAGCTCTTCTTTGGGTGCGAAACAGCCACATTTTAAATCACACAGCAAATCCTCAATGCACTTCTAAAATGTGACTTTTCATATATATACTTAATATCAACAATTCCTATATAATTCACAATACTTTCTGCAGGCAAACTAGTCCAGGCGAACCATGGCTCTCCGCCTGCTGGGGCGATGCATGGTGGTGAGGCCCTGTCCCCTCCTCAGCGTGCCTTCAACAGGTGGTGTTACCGAGAGGCAGCCCCCCTTTCTTGCCGGGCCCAGCTGCCCCCGGTCCCGCCACCCCGTTCCCCTGCTGTGAGCCTCCGATCGCTGTGCCCCATTCCGGCTCCGGAGTCCCCCGCAAAGGGATCTCTCTGTCCCCAAGGTCCTCCCCCACCTGCCCCCCTCCTCCCCTCCTTACCAAAAACAGGTTAAGTGGAATGGGAAAAGAACTCTGAGGTGGCTCGAGGGCTCCAGGCGGCGGCGCAGGCATGGCAGCGACAATCTGGCAGGACAAGGTGAAGACCTATGCTCACCTCGTCCCCCCAGTGCTATATTGAAGCCCCCCAGGATTGGTGTCACCGTTCCCCCTCCCCCACCGAGAGTCTGAGCCCACAAAACCACCTCCACCGGCCCTCCACTGGGGAGCCAGTTACTCCTTCTCCCCTGCCCGCCCACACTAGCGACCCCGTAACTGTGGGTTTTCGCCTTTGTGGGCTGAGCAAGGGTACATGCCTAGGCAAAGAGTGAACACACGTGAAAAATATCTTCTTTGGATGCCAAACTGGCCACATTTTTTTTTATCTCACAGCAAATCATCAATGCACTCCAAAAATGTGACATTTCAGATATATACACAATATCAACAATTCATTCATAATTCACAGCATTTTCTGCTGGAAGTGTTTCAGGTGGACCATGGCACTCCACCCTGACAGGCTGATGCATGGTGGTGAGGCCCTGTCCCCTGCCCACCATGCCCTTAACGGGAGGCATTACCGAGAGGCAGCCCCCCTTTCTTACTGGGACCAGCTGCACCCCCGTCCCTCTGTTCCCTTTCCCAGCCGTGAGCCTCTGGTCGTCATGCCCCATTTTGGCTCCAGAGTCCCCTAGAAAGGGATCTCAGTGTCCCTATGGTCCTCCCCCACCTGACACAGGGCGCAGAGGCACAGGTGCGTGCCCTGTCGCGGTTTACTACGAGGTCACACTTGACTCAGGGAGTTCCTTCACCCCCAATCACGGTGGCGCACAACAAAGCACTATTAGTTTGTTAAGGTTCAAATGGTAAAGCCTCCAAACCCATCTCTCACCACATCCCAACAAATACCTGGTGCCACAATGAACTAGGAACCAGGCCTGTGTGTAGTAAGACTATAGATGTATTAATTTATTCAAACCAAATTCGGCAAACAGACTAACATCAGCCACCAATGCTGTGGCACCACAAGAGCAAAAATAACTTCCGTAATGGCACCAACCCAGAGATAATACTGAGATATGCAGTCACAATTTCCTGCAGCGTTCTTTCCAAATCACCCACCAATACGGGAAACAAACAATTCAAGACACACAGTGATTGCAGATTTGGTTATAATACCCTTTTCTCCCAGCAACCCCCACCCTCCAAACATCAATTAGGCTTGGCGCCTCTGAATTGAAGGCAAGTGGCAGAGAGTGGAAACAACATGGGAACATCGTTTTTGGGATTCTGATAAAAATGTACCCTTTGGAAAAAGGGATTCAATGGGAAAATCGTTTTTTCACTTATTACCACGGATGCAACATGAGAGAAAGAAAAGCAATGGGAAAATTCATTTTGCCACGCTGAAAAAGAACAGGAAGAGCTTTGTGGTTAGGGTAAGGGCACAATGGGAACAAAGGGGTACCACAGATGCAAAGGAAATATAAGGGTTCAAACTTCTGATTTAAAATGAAGGGGATCGATGGGGAATTTCGTTTTGAACCCTGCACACTCAAGTGGAAACAGAGTTTTGGGATTAATCCTTTTGGCAAATCTTTATGTCTATACTGGCTCAAACACACTGGGAAGAGCTTGTAAGTTTTGAATGCCAACAAAACACACCCCGTGATTTCTATAGGGGAATTCATTGATTTACTTTAATTAAATATGCTAAGGATCTATACAGACAAACAGGATATTTTGCTATGGGGAAATAACTAAAACAATGAGAAACATGCAGGGCCTATGCAATCTATGGCTTTGGGGATCCTTTTAGTTACAGGAGAGGCCTTGCAATGCGCATCGGGTAACAGCAGGGCACCTCTGGGACAGCAAGGGTGTCAGTCATAGATAGCGTCCTCTGACCCCTCCAAGGGATCCTAGTCAGCTTCAATGTCTCCTGGTCCCTATCTCCAATGCAAGATTTGGGGCCTCTCTGCTTGGGTGTTTCTTGCATGAGTTCAGCAGCAGGTTACCTCCCGTAATAAATGAAAAAGCACAGTTCTGATGCAAACTGTTTACCTATAGGGCAAATTACATCACAAACTTGTAATGATTCCCGTGTAAGGGATTGGTTGGTTTTCTCTACACACCTCCCACCTGTGTGCTAATAGGACAAGGAGATGAGTAGTGTGAATTAGGAAAGCTGTTGGAGGAGAAAGCTTTGTCATCCCAAACAGACATATGGGCTCAGCCTGTTTAGACTCTGAAAATCTACCAACATGCCAAGTACCCTAATTTTCCAAATCTTTACATGTATGGGTATATTTTTAAGAACTACATTTTAAGGAAAATACGATGATGCTAATATGAAGTCGGCATGCCCTTCCTATGCACAGATATGGGTTTTCTTCATTTACTCAAGAGATGTATCAGTGAAAGATATGCCACTTCATAGTTGACATGTTCATTTTATCCTTCACCCTCACACCAACTTTCAAATCTCTTGGAATCAAGGGAATGCCCAAATCAAATTTTCTTTAATAACTTTAGTTATGTTCATCACACAAAAAATATTTTAGCATGGTTCAAATGGGGTTACTGTCACCTTTAATAAAAGTCTGCAATGACCGTTGTGGCATATAAGCTGCACCTTCTATGAAATAATATGTGTTTTTCTATTAAATAAACTCCAGTTTTTTCTTTATTCGCTTTCAGTTTCATTTTCCCTTGAGTATGTGATCAGCCGCAGGCTGGCTCATGTTTATCTTCGCCTCTCACTTCAAGGTCTGTAATGGCACTGGCTACAACCCTAATGGACAGTTTATGGGAATTGCAACATCAAGGTCACTTCTGCAGACAGAACAGGCATGGCCTTATCTGTTTACACTGGGGTTTCATTCTAGACAGTGTATTTATTTCTATATTTTTAAGCAATGGTCCTGACTGATGGTTGACAACCAGACATCCCTCTTCAGGATCAGCAGAGGAAAGGTCTTGGAGATTGAGTTTCATGTTTAGGAGAAATTACTGGCTGCCTGTAAATTTCTGCAAGCAATGGCTTTTAAACTCACACACAATACACTTTACATGACATTTTATAAAGCACCTAATACAATTTACATGGCATGTTTACCTCCGGGTCCCAACAGGTATAGGAGCCGTGAGTTAATCGCCATGTTATATTTATTTTCATGTCTTATTCTTCGACTTTAGTGATCATAGAATGTGCATGAGCCATCACTCTGGAAACTTTCCCAAGTTCACTTCTGGGTATCCGGTTCACCTAATTTTTGTTGATGTGGCCACACTTCATGGTTGCATGCAGCCCTCTGTTTATCCTTTCAATTCTTTTTTATTATTCATTTTTTGAACTACCTTTGTCCTAGTACTGACTGGTTTCTTGTGTTTATTATATCTACACACACGCTGCAGCTCCATCTCACACTGAGGCTGATCAGGTTTTACAGCATTATTATCACACGGGTGGCACTGGCTTTAGTGTAGACTGTGTAATCCGTCTGAGTTTGTATACATTAGCCAGTTGCCCCAGTTTTTAATCTATCTTCAGTACACATATCTAGTGTTTTTTTAATTTTCATTTACTCCTCAGGGGTCACCTTTACTTTTCATCTGACTCTGGTCCTGAGGAAGGCTTTACCAATCAATGCCGAAATGTAGGATACACCAGCTTTTGTAATACTCTACCGAGCAGGTGGCAGATGGCTGTGTTCAAACTCATGCAACGACTCTAAGTAGGCCCTGAGTAGATCTATTGAATATCAAGCATGAACTTGAACATTTCTTTTCTTGAGTCTTTGCAATCCATACCATCAGGCAATATATGTAACCATTGGGTTAGATTGCTTGTATATCCAGATACAGACCTGTTATGAATGATTTAATAGCAGTTCAACTGTATGAAATGAATTGATGCATGTTAAACTATTTCATGCCAATATTTCAAAATATCTTACAATGCTTTTTGTTTTTGTTGTTTTTTTTGTTTTTAGCACATTGAATCTAGGTTGAATTAATAGCTTGGGAATACTATTCCTTCACAAAAAAAAATATTTTTTTTTGTTTCTGTATTTTTTGAACTGTTTATAATAAATTGTGATACAGATTTTGACTAGAACATCGAGCTGTACGTGTTTCTTAATATAGTACTTCATACAAAATAATGTATGTTTTTTCTGACACAAAGAGTGTAGAATTGATTAATACATGAGACGGGCCCTTGCCGATATATGTGACTGACAAGGGCGCGTGCTCTAGCAATTAAGACTAACATTTATACCACACACCTCTTTAGGAGAGTTTTTGGAGGGATTTACTTTCATACAGAGACAGGTTGCAGTTAATTGGTTTGACCAGTATACCTTGAATCCTTTTCCTGTTGGGACGCACACTTGTATTTACTTGTTATTTTCCCAGTCCCAGACAGAGCAGGGAATCTCCCTTTAGTTTATCACTTGTATCCATGTGTAACATACTTCTATAATATCATAGTTGCAAAATACAAGAATATCACTTCTGGATTGTCCATATGTATGGGGCAGTTATATGAGAAAAATATGTTCGAACTCTGAAAGTGTAGTGAGCACCCCTCTTAGAATACTGTCATTTAGATGAGGAAAAGAGAAGTTATTGTATTCCTTATTATTACAATGAGTTTGGTTTCACTTGATATGACTGGAGCACAATCTGGTATTACATTCAGGATAATGTACACACTGTTATCTGTCCCTTTAACTAAAAGTGCAGCTCTGCATGGATTCAGTAAAACAGTATTGTCAGCCACATGTCTTTCTTTTTCATGCTGAAATGCCTTGAGCATATCTATGAACGTTTGAGAGGCAAGCCCACTTTCTTTCCTTTGAGATTTAAGCCTGTGGTTGGTCGAATAGGCCTCATGTCTAACATTACCATTTTTGGGCTGGCCTTATACTTCAATAGGACTTCCCAAATCACTATGGACTCTTTATTTATGGCATTCAGGGGCTATATTTCACACCCCACAGGTGCCCCTCCTGGCTCTTTGATTCCAGTGAGACAGAGAGAAGAGCACGGAGAGAATGGGGTTTCTGTTCCCTTGTGGCCTGGGTTAATTCCAGGAATCTCTGTTAGCGCATGTCCACCCTTTTCCCGTCCAGAGGGAGTGGCACTCTGGTCTGCAGCCCACTCTTTTCGAATTTGGTCCTGGACCCCTCCCATTCCGGTAGCTCCACCTCTGGCCTGTAGAGGCAAGGAGTTATTTAATCTGCCAAAAATAAAAGAGAGGTTAAGTATTTTATACAGTACTCATTTCTCCGGTACGATCAACGTGCAAATTGACAACAAAACAAACAACGAGCTACACATTACCTTTCAGTTGGCATATTCAATTTCAGACATGATCATTGCTTTTGGTACATTCCTGATAAGTGTAAGTTATTTTACTCCCTGTAAATGTGTGATTTTCTCCATCAGGGTTTCCATTCCTTACTTTTATTCTTCAGATGGTTCCTGGTCTCTAATCTCACAGGGTTCTTCAATCAGTTGCAAATTCTGTCTGGGATGGCAGCTCTTCAACTGATTGATATGGACCCATTTCTCTTTTGTAAGTTCTCATTTAGGGATGCGATCTCAAAGGTGACAGGTGCGATTTTATTGACAATTTCAAAAGCCCTGTGCCAAGAGCGGAGGAACATCTGCTCTTTGGTCTGGTTCCTTTGGATATTTTACAGGCAGACCCAGTCTCCTACTTCATACTCTTTCTTAGTGGTCTTTAAGTCGTAGTGGGGTTTCATCCCCTCTGCTGACTTCTTTAAATTTCTCTGAGTGCAATGACAAGTGTGCTGAAAGTGTTTTGTACATTTTCAATGTACTCATGAGTTGTGGACGCGTTGATCAGGTTCTGCTCTTGAGTTCTGTAGAGCAGATGCTGAGGTTGCACCATTTTCTGTCCTGTCATGAGCTCGAATGGAGACATTTTTGTCGCATAAGATAGTGTAGACCTGATGGCCATCAGTACAAGTCATAATCGGATGTCCCAACTAGGTCCATAATTCGCCACAAACTTCTTGATGATCTCCAAAATTGTTTTATTGTACCTCTCAACTCCCCCACTCGAGTCTCGGCGGTAGGCAATGTGGAGTTTTCTCTTTACCCCTAGTATCTCCCACATCTTTGTCATCACCTTACTGGTAAAATTACTTCCTTGGTCTGACTCAATCCTTTGAGGAAGGCCGAAACAAGAGAAGATGTGATTGATCATTAGGACGGTAGCTGTTTCCGCCTTGCCATTTGGGCCAGAAGACCTTCCACCCACTTAGAAAAACAAGCATGTCACGATCAACATGTACTTGTTTCCGCCAGAGGAGTGACTCACTGGCCCAATGAAATCGACTTGCAACATCAAACAAGGCAGTGTCATTCCCCTTTTCTGCAGGGGAGGTTGGTGTCTGAGGGAACTTGGCTGAAAACGAAGTACACACAAGACACCCCTTTAAGTATAGGTCGAGGTCCTGACCCATGTGTTGCCACCTCCCAAGATTTCTAAGGTTGTATGAAACCCCCTGTAACCGGCAGTGGTCATGTAATTGCAGTGACTTAACATCAGGCTTTGAAATGAGGTAGGTACCACTCACTGGTCCCATCCAGATATGAATCTCCGTACCAACAAACCGTCTTGGACTCAGAACATTTTGGAAAACAACACCCGGAGATCCTCTTTCCCGATATAATCAGATTCTGTCAGAGGAAAATTCATGGGGTTTTCAATGTTGATAACATTTCCCAAAAATAGGGTCCTCTTTTTGTGCCATAATCAAATCAGCATCTGGAGTTTCTTTACTCCACCGGACAGTTGAGAATTAATTTTGAGCATGTGTTTGGGGCCTGGTGACAGCTGCGACCTGGATTTCCCCCAAAAGTGATTTGGCTTCTAAGAGATCCTCGTGGATAGCTCTAGTTTTGGCCATATTGTCAGCCAGGTAATTTCCTGTTTTGTCTGGTAACTCTATTTTGAGTGACCTCTGATTTTTTTCCAATAGATGGCAATTTCATTAAAGGTGACCAGATCATCAATTGCTTGGATTAATTTCCCGTGCTTGAGCGGTTTGTTATTCACACACAGCATGCCTCGATTTTTCAATTGAACAGGTGCTCCACGACCCATTCCTGACATAATCTGAATCAGTGATTATGATCAGTTCTTTGAATTGCTGTTGCACGGCAGTGAAGATGGCTTGATGTACAACCATCAACTCGGCCACCTGACTAATTTGGAGCCCTATTTTGTACCAAGCAGAGGGCTCTGGGATATCATTCACCCAGGCACTACCAATGTCAGTCACTAGTATTTTTCACCCGTGATTATCAACATGGTAGGACCATGCATCCACATAAACTGTGGGTATCCCCTGGCACGTGTCTTCCCCATAGACTTTGTGCAGGGAATTAAGGTACGCCTCCATATTGTCTTTGGTTTTTACACTTTCATCCTTGAGACAGTTCTCTTGAGCACAGTCATGCAAGTCAGCCAAAACATGCACTAGAGGACTCTTCTTGTTTAGGCCATATCTGACCTCCAAAGGAAAGCCTTCCATGGACAGAATCCAGGAGATATTGCAAAGGCTGGTGAGGAATCTCGACAATGATGTGCTCCCCTGGATGAATGGGCGGTAAATCTTCAATGCCCACACCGTTGCCAGGCATCCCTTTTTGCAATCGTTGAACTTTTCCTCCATAGAGGACAAAGTATTGCTTGCGTACGAGATCACTTTGTTGACCTTGTCGTGCTTTTGGCATAATACTACCGTTAAGCAAGTATTTGAGAATCCCATCTCCAAGAAGAATTCCTTGTTCATTATTGGGTGAGCCAAACGAGGCACTTGGGAAAGGCTTCTCTTTACTTGTTTTACTGCCACAGATTGTTCGGGACCCCACTCCCACTTGACCCTTGAATTTAATAAATGGACCAAGGGTCGCATGACCTCTGTGTAGTCCTCTATGAACTTTCTACTATAATTAGTGATTCCAAGAAGGCTTCTTAGTTCAGGCAGAGTAGTAGGGTCTTTCAATTTCAATAATGATTCCACCTTTTTTGCCTGGGGACTGAGACCCGTAGGGGTGATTTCATGCCCTAAGAAGTTCACGCAGGTCTTACACCACTGTGCCTTCTGAAAGGACAGTTTTGCTCTGGCTTTCTGCAAATGGGTCAGAACATAGAGTATTTCAGCTATGGGTCCTCCACAGTTGAGCTTTTGATTAAAACATCATCTACATAGGCTAGGTTCCCCTTTCGCCCAAGTTGGGCATGGCCTTAAAGGATAGTTCCGGGACTTTTTTTTTATTGTCCCTACGGGTCGGCCATGTGTTTGTAAGCATAAATCGGTAGATCGTAGGAAACTTTCCTATGGACCTTACCCGACTTTTCGCCCATTATCGCACTCGAAATCAGCCGCCATTTTGTGATAATCCTATCATTCCGCCGCATCGCCCTGGCTCACCTGCCTTTGCGGCACTAAATCAAATCCCCCGCCCCTGAAACAGACATTATCAAAACATTCATATTCCCCGCCTCTCTCCGTGACGTTACTGTGCTGCGTAGGCAAACGCGCCCAGGCGTCTTCTACGCGACTCCACACAGACCCCGGAAATCAACACAGATCAGCTCACAATACAGCGCACCACAATTCGGAATATGAAACTGTACTTTGAAATCAAACCGCAAGATTGTAAATGTGGTAAAGTACATTTATTTGACATCAAATGTTTAGAGAATATTCAGCGATTTGCATTTTTATTTGCTCATGTTCCAAAAAGTTCGTATTGAGGAACGCGATGGTCCTTTGCTGTACACAGGGTCTTAGAGCATCTCACAATACAGCGCCACAATTCGGAATGTGAAACCGTGGTTTAAAAGCAAACGGCAAGATTGTACATTTGGCAAAGTACGTTTATTGGACATCAAATGTTTAGAGAATATTCAGCGATTTGCATTTTTCTTTGCTCTCGATCCAAATTAGTTCGTCTTGAGGGAAGCGATGTTCGTGTGCAGTACATGGGGTGTTGTTTTACGATAAAAATAAGCTCTTCGGTCGCACTGATAATCGCATGGCTGTTCCAACAACGAGGCACTAGGCCACCACAACGGTAGGTATGTTGCATCTAACCGTTAGTACCGCGTAAGGGCATACTTGTACTTGGCGATCGTCCCATAAAATGGTCAGGGTGGTAACGTTGTTCATGCGGAGAAGCAACTGGCGGCTGTAGAAGCTGTCCGCCGGTGTCCGGTACTCGTGACACAGACAGTAGTGAACGATGTACCTAAAAACATAAAAAATGAAATTAGTCTCACCATCAGATCCTTATTAAAATCATAGCGAGGACAGCGCTACTGGGTGTACACAAGTGTTTAAAGGCGTGGCGAGGCAGGGAGGGGGGGGAGTGGAGTACAAGGTAAGTAGCATAAAATAATAAATAAATAGGGCCAGCTGGTGGCAAGTGCAAGGTAAGTGCAGAACAAGTGCTGGGAAGGGGGGGCTGTAGGATACTGAGACAGTCCCCCAGTGCAGGGGTTGACAGGGAGGCAGTGCAGGTGGAGAGTGGAAGGGCCCAGGACCGAGGTCGCAGACAGTGGACCAGTTGTAGCAGGGGAGAGGGAGAGAGAAAGCAGAAGCAAAGAGGAAGGTTTTGAGGTGCTTCAGTAAAAGCAGATGTTTCTCCTCAAGTTAGTGCGCGGTAGAAAACAATATGCCACATAGAACGAACAAGTACAACTGAACCCGTCTTTAAAGCCACTGTATAGTAATGAAATTGCGGTATAAACTCATCAAAAGTTACTTACATTATATTTGCATTTTCCATTGTGTCTCTGTGTAGGGCAGACCCGAAACACCACTCCTTCTTTGCCGACGTTACTTCTTCTAATGAACGTGGCTCATCGTTTCGTTTCTGAAATTTTATTCATTATCTTTTTTTTTCAGGATGGTCCCGGCCTGTCAAGGTCAAATCACAATAGAACCTTATACTGGGTCGTGGGCCGTTCCGCCACCCGAGCAAAACATCAAAGCAGCTGACCTTCACTTTGAGCGAGCACACATTTCTAGTTAGCTGCAGTTAGTGTAAGGGCATCTTGTCTGCGTGCCTTTTTTTTTATTGTCCCTATGGGTCGGCCATGTGTTTGTAATACGGAAACATTCTATAATTTTTGTAAAAATGATTTATATTACTGTTTGGTTTAATTGCAATGGGCCTGCAACATGAGGAGACTCGAGAGAACAGACAATAAAATTACAATCATTTAAACCGTGATGTGTATTTCTCAATGAGCTCTGCTTTAGGTGGACATGGAACAGAGGCAATGTTGGGTGGCAATGCAGTTGTCCCCTGCATAGGTTCGTTCACCACTCCATGTATGTGCCTATCGAGGACATCTACGATAAGTCTCTCAATAAACTCATATTGCATATCCTCAAACACTGGTTTGATCACCCATTGTTTACTTCTTTTAGTGAAGGCCTTATTGTAGCGAAGCGTCCCTAAAGTTCCGGTCGTCCTACTTTGTTGACGGCCAACATTATGGTTATGTGCCAAGACCGCTAGAAGAGTCCGATTTATCATGCCTTCCATGCCAAAATGCAATCTTTTGGGCCTGTACTTTAGGCACATATTGTGGAACACCTCCAAATCTCCTGTGTGGCAGAATTCCGTGAGTCCCCTCAAATCTCTTGTTATAGTTTTATCAAATACAATCTTTTCAATGGCCTTGTGAGTGGGTGATGAAGGAATCAACCACTTCTTCTTCCGTGCCTCCTCTGTGGACAAATGGCCATGTTCACATTTGTGGAAATGCTCATTTGTCGACCATCGATGTACGTTGCTACAGTGCAACATTACTGACCGCCATTTTTCCAGTAGAATTTCCAACGACCCTTCACATGTTTTTGAGCTCCACCAAAGATGGTTGCTGATTGACTTGGACCACTGTGAAATACCTTGCATATCTTTTTTTTTTCCTGCAGCCGACAATTTTTTATTGATTGTTTTTGCAAGATGCCATACGTCAAATTGGTGATTTATATTTTTGTACTCTTCTCTCATTGTCTTGGCAATTGAAACGTGTCTGTCCGTGGCTATCAGGTCGATCACCATTCCCCGCGATTGTAGTTCTTGCAATGATGCTACAAAGCCAACTTTCTCCATGGCCACTGAGGATGTACTTTGTGACACCTGCACGACCACCGAACTCACAATTTTCTTACTTTCCATGTCCTGAAAGTGGTAGGTGCAGTACTTGGCTGAAAATCCTGGGCTGTCGCACTGTCCATCACTGGCTAGCCTGAACCGTTTGCCCGCGAATGTACTATCAATAGACATTTTTTCCATTCTCCAAGCTTCGCTAATGGCTGGAAATAGATAATCGGTTTGGTATTTGTAGAACTGAGTTTTCGCAATGAAATGGATTCCCACAAACTGAAAGAAAGACTCTAACTTTTTAAAACTTGAACCACTAAAAAGTGCAGCCGCTGCACAAAGTAGATTGCCTGCTGGCAGTTGCCCCAGCATGGGTTGTGCAGACCATGCGAACGGATGATATTGTGTACAGGTGGCATGTATTTTAAGGTTAGTGCCTCGAATTGCACGAGTCACATTAATCAATGGCTCCCCACATACTTCCCCACCAACCCAATGCCCACATTTCATCATCATAATAATATCCATCAAACAGCTATCGAATACAATGAATTTGGCCTCTTTCCTTATACTGTCACTCTGCGTCCCAGCTGGTTCGGCCTGTAACGTTGAGGACATGTCACTCGCATGAAAGGTACAATCTCTGATATCGTCTTCCGCTATGCTGAGTGATATTGATGGTGTTTCATTGTCGTCCACTTCATTCGCTTCCATTGCAACATCTGTTCCTTGTCCGGAGATGGGAGAAAAAAACAATGTCTTCAACTTTCGCGCGCTCTTATTTTTTGCGGGTGTGGATTCTGTGAATTGATCTCCGACTGCATCCAAACTACCAGGAGGACATTCACTATCAATGGCTGGTGGTGGTATAGCTCCGTTGTCAATCACTTCATATTCTTCCCATTGGCACGATGCATCTCCAGTCTCAAGTCCCTGCCAAAAGGTTTGACAAGCAACATCTCTCGTTCGCTTCACTGTCTGTGTAGATCTAGTTCTTACACCCACTCGCAACTAGAGGACAGATTAGAAAAGGGATGTTCAGTTTAAACACAACTTACAGTATTGAACTATTGACAGTGAAAGACAACATAATATAGTGAACAGGACACTAACCTTCTTTTGCTTTCTTTTCTTTGAAACTTTCTTGCCTCGAACTTCAACATCTGGACGCTGTTGCTCCGACTCGTGTGTGCATGTCTCCACTTCCTCTCGCGCTGCAACGACTATATTTTCATGATAAGCACATCCATCACTCACTGAGGCTCCATCGACTCCCTGAAACATAGAACTTTCATTAGTATGTATAATAATATTGAAAACACAAAATGTACTTGGGGACCAATACCCATACGTACATCTCAATAGCAAAACACGAATGAACGCATTGTGTAGAACATTCAAACGACAATAGTTCACGCATTGTTGATCTAGTTAGATTGAACTGTCAAGATCCATACCTCGGGCTCCGCATAGACTTCCATTGATGATATTATTGAAGATGACGCTTCAGCAACTCCCTGAAACACAGTAATTGCATTAGTATGGTTTTCTATTTTGTTTAAAAGAACATAAACTTTCTGCAGGCGTCAACGGCTCATCTAAATAGACCTGCACAAAGGATCAGTTGTCTAAAATAAATAATGGATATCTAAATATGATTCGATTTGCTCCATCGTTGGAAGTGTCACCACCCAGAGATCTGCATCAACTACTAGGGGTGATGTTCTTGTTGAAGAAGCTCCGTCAGCTCCCTGAAACATAGTACTTGCGTTAATAAAGAAGGAAGTATAGCGGATGTAATCACGTCATTTGATCTCGCATGATTGATCTGTCAGTATCCATACCTCGAAATGCATAAGAACATCAAGGGACGCTGTAACTGCGGTGCACACTTCTGCAAGCTGTTGCGCCGACCCGTAACTGCATGCTCCCCCTTCTTCTTGGACTAATGCTCCATCGACTCCCTGAAACATAGGACTTTCATTAGTAATGAACACAATATTGAAAAAAGAAGACACATAGGAGGGCGACGACAGAAGGACATACCAATGGCTAAAAACGAAAGAAACATTGTGTGTAACAATCACGCTACAAGAATGCAAGATCTGATGATCTCCATCGATGGAACTGTCCGGAAACGTACCTCGAGCATCTGAGTGACATCTACGGTTGTCGTCAATGCGTTGGACTCCTCAGCATCTCCCTGAAAGACAGTACTTGCATTATTTTGGATAACAATAATTATAACTGAAAACAAAGACTAGAGGACGAGTACTGTGGTGTACCATTAGGTAAAATAATTACACGATCAATTAAAACTATTGATTTACATGCCTAAAACAAGTCAGTGTCAGAATAGCTAAGTAAGATTACCCGATAGGCGCTTGAAGTGGCTGATGACTGCAATAACGACACGGATGGAGAATCTTCCGCCTTCATATTGAGTGGATACATAAATGGGGAAATTATTGTTAGCTAATGCTACACACTACCGCAAGGCCGAGAGACAAATACGTAAACTTGACTCACCAGTGGAGGGATGTGGACGAATAGAGTGGGAATAGCGGTTGAGAGCAATTTTCGCCTCGCTCGCGGTGTTTTCTTCTTTATTAGCAATGATGTGGAGTACATGTCTGGGCTAAAGTGCCTGCTGCAGATGAGGTATCGATCACCCCTCTTGTCCGCAAAGACTTCTAGGACTCTACTTTCTATCTCAGAGGCTGGATATCCGCAATATCGGACCCATTCTCTTATCTGATCTATTGTCTTAGGGAAAACATGCATTATAGTACCTTCAGATTTGTTATGAGTCTTCGAAGGGCAACCGCCAATGGAACAGGCAGGCATTATGGAAAGTTCTGAAAAGTAAAGATCAACAATTCTCTATGAATACCAATGTGTTAAAACATTAAATGACACATAAAAGGTTCAATGCAAGGTCCGTTTTGGTTCTTGGAACTATACACGTTATTCACATGCGGATAAGTATTTCAATAACTTTCAAAAAATAGAAAAAGTAATTTGACTAAACTCAGAACATGTGACTAGTTCCTTGCATGTACTGTCGTGAACGAAAAGAAAACATGGATGCAATTTGATGACTACTAGCAAATAGATATAAATTAAAAAATTGGACGCAAAATGATTATGGTACATGGACTTACCTTGACGAACAAACAGTTAGATGCAGGGATCAGAGTAGTTTCTTGTCGTAGAACAGGGAGCAGTTCACAGGTTGCAAACTGACGAGTTTGCTCAAAGTGGTCACGGAAGTTCACAGAGACGAAGAGCAGATAACCAGCACCTTCACGGGTTGACTAGCAAAGCGCAAAGAAGTTCTCATTAGAAATATGAAGTGGGTTATAAAGAATTCGAAACAGGGGTGTGTTTGTGAATGAATGACGTGTATATGTCGTGGCATTATGCGGATTGCAGGGGGGCGTCCTGCGTGAGGGGGGATGCTTGGCAGGAGACACGGGGTCTGGAGGTAGACATGGGAACAACAACCCATGCTCTATAGACCACTTTGAAGTGTACATGGTCTTTGGCACCTCTTGGCCTTTATCGCTCCCTGACAGCTCCACTTGCCAGCAGCGCAAGTACCCTGGTGCGAACTGCCTTTGATAGGGCGGGGGGGGTGGATCGGGGCGGTGGTCATGCAGACAAGACACAGGAAGACTCGTGAATGGAGACACACTTATGTGGATTGCAGGGGGGCGTCCAGCGTGAGGGGGGATGCTTGGCAGGAGACACGGGGTCTGGAGGTAGACATGGGAACAACAACCCATGCTCTATAGACCACTTTGAAGTGTACATGGTCTTTGGCACCTCTTGGCCTTTATCGCTCCCTGACAGCTCCACTTGCCAGCAGCGCAAGTACCCTGGTGCGAACTGCCTTTGATAGGGCGGGGGGGGGGTGGATCGGGGCGGTGGTCGTGCAGACAAGACACAGGAAGACTCGTGAATGGAGACACACTTATGTGGATTGCAGGGGGGCGTCCAGCGTGAGGGGGGATGCTTGGCAGGAGACACGGGGTCTGGAGGTAGACATGGGAACAACAACCCATGCTCTATAGACCACTTTGAAGTGTACATGGTCTTTGGCACCTCTTGGCCTTTATCGCTCCCTGACAGCTCCACTTGCCAGCAGCGCAAGTACCCTGGTGCGAACTGCCTTTGATAGGGCGGGGGGGGTGGATCGGGGCGGTGGTCGTGCAGACAAGACACAGGAAGACTCGTGAATGGAGACACACTTATGTGGATTGCAGGGGGGTGTCCAGCGTGAGGGGGGATGCTTGGCAGGAGACACGGGGTCTGGAGGTAGACGTGGGAACAACAACCCATGCTCTATAGACCACTTTGAAGTGTACATGGTCTTTGGCACCTCTTGGCCTTTATCGCTCCCTGACAGCTCCACTTGCCAGCAGCGCAAGTACCCTGGTGCGAACTGCCTTTGATAGGGCGGGGGGGGGGTGGATCGGGGCGGTGGTCGTGCAGAGAAGACCCGTTTGCCGCAGGGCCTCACCAAGGAGAGGCCATCTAACTGAATGTAAGAGGATGGCTGCAGGATCTACTACATGGAAGGCAGGGGGGTGAGTTTATAAATACCTCACCCTCCCAGGAGAATATACACTAGATTCATTTAAAAAATCAAAACAACCATTGTTAAAATATATGTTGGGCTTTATTTTAGATTTTAGTTAAACATAAATAATAAACATTACACATTGTAAAGTTGAGGTTGCAGCACATCGAGGGAAAATCCGCGGTATTGTCCACTGTCACTGGGGAAATGTTGTCTAATGGCAAGTACCGCACAGGCAGGTATTACTCTCCGAACGCGGTGTCCGAGCCTCCCGTGAAGCCACCAAGTGAAGCAACGATAGGCCACCAGCCTGTACCACCTGTGAAAAAAAAAGATGCAAACTGTATTAAACTGACCAAACTTTCTTATCAATGTTGATTCAGGTAACACATGTCATTTTTCTTAGAAAAAAATTATATCTAGAAAATGCACTATATGGAACCAATTTACATGCGTTCGAATGATATGTAAATGTAATTTTATATGTGGGAGACGACCATGAAATAGTGGTGGCATCCCTGACATCACAAACAGAGTATACTTACTCGTTACTCGGATTACGCGGACGAACAGTGCCACGAAGTTCGTGCATAAGCACCATCATCATCCTCAACACTGTCCGTGAGAGGCAGGCTTCCCTGAACTCTGGCAGCTCGGTGATGCATTGCGGACTTTGCTCGCCTTCCTGCAGACTTTGCTCGCTTTCCGAAATGTAGGCCAAGCACCCGGAATTTTCACGGCAGCAGCAGTTCTCCTCCTCAGTTGGCATTAGCTCGCACCGATTGCACGTGCACCAGGTGGAGACGCCGTCCATGCGACATGGTCCAGGCTCTTCATCCGTTGACTGGTCCTCCCAACTGCCGTCCGAATCCCCATCGTTTTCGCGTGCTTGCCTTTCCAGTAGTTCCTCCTCGGTGTACTCGGGCTCGTACATATACGGCATTATTGTGGCCATTGTGCGGTAAAGATAGTAAAATAATTTACAGAGATGGTACAGGTGTTCACACGGGCTACAAGCGGCGAAGGTAGCTGACCAGAGCACTGAAACGAGTCACAGAATACTCAAAGTAACACAGAGAGAGGAATGGAATCGAAAATCTGCTGCTGTATGTTGTGAAACGGTCTGTTTATACTTATTGGGGAAAGAGGCGTCCTGCCATTTCCATGGCAACACGTCAATAGCTGAGGCGCAGCGATTGTTGACACGAGACGTGCTTGAAATGGGCAGTACGCGTCTGCTGATGTCAGGCTCAGGGGCGGGGGATTTGATTTAGTGCCGCAAAGGCAGGTGAGCCAGGGCGATGCGGCGGAATGATAGGATTATCACAAAATGGCGGCTGATTTCGAGTGCGATAATGGGCGAAAAGTCGGGTAAGGTCCATAGGAAAGTTTCCTACGATCTACCGATTTATGCTTACAAACACATGGCCGACCCGTAGGGACAATAAAAAAAAAGTCCCGGAACTATCCTTTAAGTAGGAAGATATTACATTTGTTGGCATATTTTATGTATCCAAAGGGGGTTCAAGTCCACATGTATTGCTACCCCCCTCCCCGAAGGTAAAGGCAAGCTTGTACTGGTCTTCCCTACTCACGGGTACTGTCCAGTATCCGTTGGTCAGGTCAATGGCGATATACACCTTTGGCCCTTGCATCTGGGCCAGTCCCTGATCGATGTAAGGAAGGGGCCATCTTGACATCTGGACCTGTTTATTTAACTCGCTAAGGTCTGCGCAAAGTCTCCATTGGCCATTGGGTTTGAGTATCCCCAGTACCGGGTTGTTAAAGGTATTGTGGATTGTATAAATTATCCCACAGGATTCTTAATTTTTAATAATCTCTGTGAGTGACTCCATAGACCAGAGAGGCAACCGGTATTGCTTCACAAATCTGGGAGCCATCTCGTAGTCCATTGTTATGGAGATTGAATGTATCTCTGTGCGTCCACAGTCATACAAATCCACAGCAAAGATGTCCTGAAAATCCCAAAACACCTGTTTCAGCTTCTGCTTTTGCTCCTCGGTCTCACAGGCATCAGCGAGATTGATTCCTTCTTCGACCATCTGCTTAAAGCCTGGAAATTCCTCGGGTTTGGCAATGTTTGTGGTATCCTCCAGCTGGGTGTTGAGATCTCTTGTCATGGTGCTGGCATGGACATGAGGTTTCAAGGATGGGAGGTAGTCACTGTTGACTTGAAATACCACCTCTTCCTTCCTGATGTCACAGGTCACCTCTTCCCCACCATAAGGGCAGCAGGAGTACACCAACAAATTCCCCCCGGGTGAAAATCTTTTCTGGAGGGATATTGTTGTCAAAATTGTAACAGTCATTTGGAAGTGGTCCAATGATCCCATTACCTAAGTCAATAGACTAATGTTGGGCATCAACCGCCATTCCAATAAATGTGTCTGCACCCAAAGTGATACTTCTAGTGTCGCTGTTATCCACCAATATTCAAATGGTGTCATGTTCTAGGTCAACTAGGGCCGTTGGATGTAAATACAAAACTTGCTGTTAGAGGTGAGAATTCAAATTTCTGTAAGCATCCTTGTTTTTAAGATTCTGTCCTCGCTTAATTGTTGGGGGGAATTGTAAATTGTCATTCCTGTCCTAGGATCTTGACCACTTCTCCCATTTAAACTTCAACCACATGCAGCAGGAATTGAGCTGACCAAAATTCTTTGTCAGTGCTGTCAAAGCCCACGCGGTTACCCCTCAGTCGGGAACAGGCTTTGTAATTAATTAGGTCCAAATTAATTGCGAATCGATATAGAATGTCACTGCCTAAGTAAAACGCGGAGGGGACATCTCTCACAACCCAAAAAGGATGTTCGATGCTTTTGTCACCAATGGAGATTTTTAGCATACACCTGCCGGGCTAGAGATGTTTGGAATTTGGAGTTTCCAGGCCCATTTCCCACTATCAATCAACGTAAATGTGGGAAAGGTGTGATCTTTTGGGAGTTTCCTGAATAATGATTTGCTGATGAAGCTTCTTCAATTATTCAGGCATACGCAATCGAGAACAGGCTCCCCCGTCTTTACCAGAATGGGGAAAAACAGCTGTTCACCCTTTATCTGGATGTGGGTCAAACTTTGAGCTGGTTTTTCATCATCTTTTATTTTGGGAGTTGGGTTTTCTTCAGATTGTGAATTGGTATACATTTTTAGAGTATTTCCTTCCAGTGTGGAATGCCACTTAAAGCTGGGAGGGAGGTTGATTTTCAAAAATGGGGAACGGTTCCCATCACCAGTGTGTTCTCCTACAGAGATGACAGTGATGTCTGGGACTTGATTGTTCCTAAAGTGGAATTCTCTTTTATCGGACCATTGTTCAATCATGTGGCATGTGTCATTTAAACTCACATAATTTGTACTTTGTTTTAATTTGATTGGCTGGTTAGTGTGAGTCCAGAGGACCTTTTTCATGCAGTCAATCAGAGGTGATAACCTCCGAAGGAGGTCATTCCACAGTAGACAAGGTGTGCCCTCTGGAGTGACGACTAACACCCGGTGTTTCAAACTATGTCGCCCAATTTTGATCTCCATATCCAGAGTCCCTTCAATGGAAATATCATTTTCATGGAAGTTTTGGAGTTGTCCAGGAAGAGGTGTGAGGGAATTTGGTGACTCTCCCCCCTACCTGAATTAATTTGGTCAAAGGCCTTTTTGGACAGGAGGGTGGCTTGGGATCCAGTATCCACCAGCGCCCAGCATTCACATTGACCCTGTACCTTGACAGAGGCATAACATCGTCCTTCTCTCTCGTCAAGGGGTAAAAGAGAATGTGCATTTTGTGCCAGCGTGGCAGTACATTTTTTTTTATATTGAACTCTGACACTGTGTGATCTTGGACAGTTTTCCGTATCAGAGTCTGGGAATCTGTAAAGAAGATTTTTTGCCCAGATATCTGTGGGACTGGAAAGTTCCCTTTTCCCCCTGATTCTTTGCTGTCCCCCTTTTCCTGGATACAGTTACCAGAGCCTGTTTGGGGGAGGATCCCTCATTGCATTCAGGGTCATCAGGTTGGCATTGTTGGGGTTCAAGGATTGGTTGCTCTGGGTCAGCCCTCATACTTACCCAGTCTAAATCATGGGGCCTCATTAGGAGTGTTGCGGTAAGGCAACAACGATGCCGGTAGTGCTACTGGTGCCGTTTCTACCTCGCTGCAACATTCTGAGTATGCTCGCGGGTGCCGCTCTGGAACGCCTGGTCAGACCAGGCGTGCAGGGCAGCACCTGCGAGCAGTACCAGATGGTAGCAATGGCCCCATTATTAACAGGACCGTTGTTACCATCCTCCCCATTCCCACTGAGCCCTATGGGGGCTCAAATGGAATGGGGATGTACGGGTCTGGGTCCCGCAAAAGGGAATTACCGGCCCCTCCAAGGTCGGAATGGCCCGGTAAGTCCCCTTTTGCAGGACCTGGACACAGGTTTGGGGGTAGCCAGGCCCTTATTACTCGTAATGAAGCCCATGGTCTTTTGGGACCCATTTCTCCTTGGGAGGTATCCCTCCATCCCTGAAAGAGAAGATGATGTTCCCTGAATCTTCCAGGGATTCTTCCCCTTCAAATGAGATGATGCGGACTTCCTCCATAAAGTGGGTTTTTCTATGATGATTTCTCCTACTTACCCTCAGTTCCCTAGGTTCTAGTTTTACGGGGGTATAAGATTGGTGTTCAGGTTCAGAGGTTTTGTTCTGGTGAGCATGGAAGCTTCTTCTAGGGCTTTGCATTCTCCCTTCCCCCGGGTCCGCTCCTCTGGAACCTGTTGGTTGTCAGAGGTTCATACCTGTCATTCCTCTGGGGCACTAGACCCGGGTGTTGAGCTGTTCTGGGCAGTAATTTCCATTACATGCGACCCAGGTCTTCTGTTAAATGTTGGACCTGGCTCTCAGTTGAGACATCCTTTCTGGTTGGTAGATGGGTCTGGATTCATACATTTGCTGCTCCCGGAAAGGGTAGCTGTCCCTTCTTCTCCCAGAGTAGCTTGTGTATTGAGAGTTTCCCTGATAACCCTCCATTCTTGGTCTCCCTTCTCCCTGATTTGAGAATCTGTTGTCCTGAAAGTGGGAGAGAGAGGAGGATTGTTCTGGAAATTGGGGTTTGAAGGGTATCTGGGAAAGAAACTTAGGTTGGGGGTGGAGTATTTGTTCCCTCCTGAGGGAAGTTCTGAAGGAAGTTTTGAGAAAGCTTTCCTATGGCAGTACATACCTGATTGGACCCCCCCCTTGTGCCAGGGGAGTCCATACATACCCCAAGATGGGTCTGTTACCGTTGTATCTAGGGCTGATATAGGTGGTAGGAGCGTTGGTCGGATATCCTGACTGGCTACCACCGATTGGGTAGGATCAGATGGTCTCCTCTGCCTCTCATTCTGCTTATTAGTATTAGTGGGAGGAGTAATTTTAGGCCCCAAATTTCAAAGTCCAATTGGGGGTATTTTTCACCTTTGCAAAAGCGGGTGTGGTTGACGGTTTGGGGTTTTTAGGATTATTTTTGTTTACAGAGGGCTTGACCTGTTCTATCACCCAATCTAGGGTCCTACGTTCAGGGATTACCAATTGGGTCATAATGTATTTCGGGAGCGCATGGAAGTAAGTGTTAATGAACTCCTGGCTATTGGTATTCACCCGCCTATAGTTCTGGGCAAATGCCCATTTGAGCTCTTGCACAAACTCTCTGCGTGCTTGGTCTTCCCCACACTGCAGGTTGTAGGCCGCCTTGCGGGCCTCCTGAGAGTTCTTGTGAATGGAGAAATGCTTTAAGATAGCCGCCTTATAGGTGGGTCATCTTTGGTGATCTTGATCCTCCAGCCCTACAAAGAAGCTGGAGTATTCCGGGGAGAATGTCAATTTGGCGAACAACATGGAATTTTTATCATTCTTGGTACCAAAAGAAGTCATGATTTGGTTATACATTTCTATATGCTCCCATACAGAGTATTTGGCATTCTTGTAGCACTGAGTCATAAACCTCTTTATGGCCTTTATCTGCCGAATTGGGTCTTTCACAAGACCTCTTGTCTGTTTGGCAGAATTTATTTTCCGCTACACCTGAGTCCACTCACCCTCTGGCTCAGAGCTGCTACTATTGGTTGTCCACTCCCTGTCCTCTAGGCGCTCCTTAACTCTCTGAGACTGGGAATCCCTCCCAGAATGACGGGATCTGGTCTGTTCTCCCCTGTGGTGCTGTGGGCTCTCACGGTCACTTCCCTGTACTCCCCTTTTCAAACAGGGGAGTACTCATCTTCCTCATTCCTTCTTCCAGGAATGGTGGAGAATTCCCTCCACCTCCCTGAATGTGTGAAGGTTTTTAAAATACTCTTTTGAGGCCTGGACTTTGCTTCTTCTCTGTCTGCAAAGTGTACCAGGTGGTCTCTTTGTAACTTTAGCTTCTTCCAGTCTAACTCCCTGATCCTTTCATCATAGGAGCCCTCCTGGTCAGAAATACATGCTAGGGTATTTTTAAATCTGGGTAAAGATGAATGCCTGTCAATAACTAACAGGGACTGGCCTTCTGGCTCAGTTTGAGTAGGCCTGGTTGAGTCCAGCTGCCTCATGTTTCCCTGCTCTTGAAAACTGGCAAGCATGAAATTAGCAGAACCCTGTACATATAAGGTGGAGAGTTAGCTTGAGGTCCCTGGTAAAGTGGTAATGACTCTGTGATCAGAGGGTGCTTTTCCATACTCTAACTGGTCAGGGTGCCTCAAAGCCTGTTTGTATTTGGCTATTTCCTTTTCCAAACACTCAGATTTTTTTTTCTTAGCCCCTATCTCTTGGTGTTATATAGAGGCCTGAGATTTCAACTCTGATACCAGTGCTTGAGTAGCTTCTAGCACTGTATTGTGCCAATACCTGGTCACTGAGTCCCTTGTTCTCCTCACAAAGGGACTCAATTTCCTTCTCTGAGGCTTGTATTGTCTGGGCATATTCAGACCTCTTCATTTGCAGGACACTAATCTCTTCCCTTTGTGCACATTTGGCCTGTGTTGCTTGCTGTAGGTCAAACTCTGCTTGCCTCAAATGTTCCATTAATTGTTTGTTTTCTATCTTCACATCAGTCAGTACCTGAGAACATAACTCACTTTTCTGCATGTCCATCCTTAACTGGCACACTTCCTGACACGGAGCACTTTTCTCCTGACAGAATTTGCTATTCTCTTCCCTGAACTGCTCTCTCTGTTGTTTCAGAGTGTTGAAAGATTAGCACATCTGATCGAATTCCGCATGGGAATTGACATCCCTAATGATCAACTGGCTAATTTCAGCTTTCAGTTGTTTAATCTGCGCCTGAAATGCAAAAATGTCCTCTAAGCAGGTTTTATTGTGAACAATGTGCTCACTTAAATTGTGTTGACTCACTCTCAGGTTCTCAAAACTGTCTTGATAATCCTCTTTCAGTGCAGAAAATTGAGCCTCAAGCTCTAAATGTGATTTCTGTTGTGTCACTAACTCATCTTTTAGCTACTGAATCATGTCTGTTGTTTCAACTCTCTCTGTGCTTGGTCCAAAAGCTCAGACTGGTTTTGCACAGAGGTTTTACTATCCTGGTATCTTTCTTCCATGATCATCATATGGAAGTACATATATGCTGTGAGCTGAGTCATTTTAATTTTCTCATCTCTACTTGTCTGTGTCATAAAAAAAATCTGTCAGGGCCTGGTGTAACAGCCCCTTATCCTGCCACATATCAACATTTGCAGAGGTAACTACCTGCATCATTCTAGCGTGCCACATTTCATGGTCCTGTAGTACCCATTCACCTTTAATAAGCTATTTGGATAGTAGGGGATTCCTGGCCATATTGATTTCTGTGGTGCTCATTCTGAAATGTGTTCTGCACCCACTATGCTCTCTATGCAAGGGCAAAATATCAACCCTGTTCCTGCTTCATTTGTACTCACAATGAAGCTCAAATCAACACTGTTTTATCTATACACCGCCATGAAACCCAGGGTACAAGTCTGAATAGCGCCTTCACAACGCAATACAACTTTCCATCCACTGAAATTGAATTGCTCCTAAATGAATAGTCTGCTACTACAGCACTGTCACGAGTGGAAACTCTCTACTAATCTCGGCACAAGCCCCCAGTTTTGTTGTGGTTTATTACGCAGTCACACTCACACTCAACTCAGGGAGTTACTCCCCCCCCAACTCATTATTGTTTAAGGTCCCCTTTGGTAAGTCCTCCAACCCGTCTTGCACCCAAACCCAGCAAATACCCGGTGCCACAATGGACTAGGAATCAGGCCAGCATGTAGTTAGAATATTGATTTATTTATTTTATTTAAGCCAAATTTGACAAATAGACTAACATCAGCCACCAATGCTGTGGCAACACAAGAACAGAAATGACTTCCGTAATCGCAACAAATCAGAAATAATACTGATATATGTAGTCACAATTTCCTGCAGCTTTCTTTTCAAATCAACCACCAATACAGCAAAAGAACAATTCAAAACACACAGTGATTGCTGATTTGGTTATAATACTTTTCTTCAGGCAACCCCCACCCTCAAAACATCAATTAGACTTGACCACATTGAATTGAATGCTAGTGGCAGAGAGTGGGAACACAATGGGAAAATCATTTTGGGATTCTGATAAAATGCACCTTTTAGAAAAAGGCAACCAAGGCGCAACATAGTTTTTTTTATTTATTACCTCAGATGCATTATGAGGGAAAGAAAAGCAATGGGAAAAATAGTATTGTTGCACATAAAAAGAAAAGGCAGGGCTTTGTGGTTTAGGTCAGAGCACAATGGAAACAAAAGGGCATTTTCGTTTTGCACTCTGCACACTCACATGGAACAGGGCTTTGTGATTCATTCTTTTGGTACATCTTTATGTCTATACCGGCTCAAAACACATTGGGAAGAGCTTGTTAGTTTTGAATGTCGACAAAACACATCCTGTGATTTCTATAGGGGAATTAATTGATTTACTTGAATTAAATATGCTAAGGACCTACACAGACAAACAGTATATTTTGCTATAGGTAAATAACTAGAGCAATATTTGAAAAATGCAGGGCCTACACACAATCTATGGCTTTGTGGATAGCTATACTTATAGCAGAGGCCTTGTAATGGACATCAGGCGATAGCAGGGCACCTCTGGGACAGTAATGGTGTCAGTACAGGATAGTCCCCTCTGGCTCCTCCAAGGGGCCCCAGTCAACAGCAATGTCTCCTGGTCCCTGCCTCCAATGCAAGGTTTGGGGCCTCTCTGCTTGGGTGTTTCTTGCATGAGTTCAGCAGCACTTTTCATCCTGCAATAAGTGGAAAAGCTCAGTTCTGATGCAAACTGGTTTACTTATAAGGCAAATGACATCACAAAATTGTCATGATTCCCACAAAAGGGATTGGTTGGTTTTCTCTACCCACCTCCCACCTGTGTTCGAATAGGACAAGAAGATGACGGGTGTGAGTTGGGAAAGCTGTGGGAGGAGAAAGCTTTGTCATCCCAAACTGTGATGTGGGTTCGGCCTGTTTAGACTCTGCAAATCTACCAACATGGAAGTACCCTAATTATAAAAATCTTTACATGAACGGATATATTTTTTAAGAACTACATTTTAAGGCAAATCAGATGATGCCAATCTGAAGTCGGTATGCCCTTCCTATGCAGAAATATGGTTTTTCTTCATTTATTCAGGAGCCTTATTAGTGAAAAATATGCCACTTTACAGTTCCCATGTTAATTGTATCCTTCACCCTCACACCAACTTTCAAATCTCTTGGAATCAAGGGAAGGCCCAAATCAAATTTTCATTAATAACTTTAGTTATGTTTATCACATACAACTCAAAGAGGGCTACTGTCACCTTTAATACAAGTCTGGAATAACCATTGTGGCATATACGCTGCCCCTTTTATGCAATAATATGTATTTTTCTATTAACTAAACACCATTTTTTTCTTTATTCACTTTGTTTCATTTTCCCCTGAGCATGTTTTCAGCCAGAGGCTGGCTCATGTTTATCTTCGCCTCTTCTTTTAAGTCCTGTAATGGCCCTGGCTGCAACTCTAATGGACATTTTAAGGGAATTGTGACCTTAAGGTCACTTCTACTGAAAGAACAGATATAGCCTTAGGTTTAAATCAAGGCACTGTATTTCTTTATTTCTAATCAATGGCCTTGATTGATGGTTGACAACCAGACCTCCCTCTCCAAGATCATCAGCAGAGGAAAGGTCTTGGAGGTTAAGTTTCATCTTTAGGAGAAATGACCGGCTGCATGTAAAAGTCTGCAAGCAATGTCTTTTAAACTCACACACAATACATTTTACATTACATTTTATAAGACACCTGGGCCTTATATCCATGTGTAACATACTTTAATCTCACAGTTGCAAAATACATGAATATCACTTGTGGATTGTCCATATATACAGGGCAGTTAGATGAGAAAACAGTGTCCAAACTCTGAAAGTCTAGTGAGCACTTCCCTTAGCATACTGTCATTTTAATGAGGAAAAAGGAGGTTCTTATAGTTCTTATAATTTCAGTGAGCTAGGATTCACTTCAGATGACTGGAGCACAATCTGGTATTACATTGAAGATAATATACAAACTGTTATCAGTCTCATTAAGTAAATATGCAGCTCTCCATGTATTAAGTAAAACAGGATTGTCAGCCACATGTCTTGCTTTTTCTTGCTGAAATGCAAGGCACATAAATTTACACTTTTGAGATTCAAGCCCACTTTCTTTCCTTTGAGATTTAGGCCTGTTTTTGGTTCAATAGGCATCATGTCTGACATCACCATTTCGGTGCTGACCTTACACTTCAATGGGACTACCAAAATTACTTTGAGGTTCTTTATTTCTGGAATTCAGGGGCTGCATTTCACCCCACAACCTTAATTTGGATGATGAAAAAGGAAGTTCTTTAATTTCTTATAATTGCAAGAAGTTTTGTTTCAATTGAAATTACTGGAGAACAATCTGGTATTGCATTGAAGATAATGTACACACAGTTATCTGTCTCTATAAGTAAAAAATGTAGCTTTCCATGGATTTAGTAAAACAGCATTGTCAGCCACATGTCTTTCTTTTCCTTGCTGATATGCACTGTGCATATCTTCGCACTTTTGAACTTCCCAGCATATGTCTCAATCATTTGAGATTTAGGCCTGTCTTTAGTTCAATAGGCCACATGTCGGACATCACTATTTCTGTGCTGGCTTCAGACTTCAATGGGACTTTACAATCAGTCTGGCCTCTTTATTTCTGGTGTGCAGCAGCTATATTTCACTCCTCAGGTACCCCCCTCCTGTTTCGATGATTCCAGTGAGACGGAGAGAAGAGCAAAGAGAGAGTGGGGTTTATGTTTCCTGGTGTCACAATATGTCTCAGACTCAAATCTATGGAATAAGGAATGACTCACCATGACTAGTTCCAGACCTCTGGCGTATCTCCATCATGGCACATCCACTGTTTTCCTTGTCCTAAGGGAGTAGTGATCTGGTCTGCACTCCACTCTTTTTGGAGTTTGGGTTTTGGTCCTGGACCCCTCCCTTTCCAGTAGATCCACCTTCGGCCTGTAGAGGCAAGAAGTTATTTAATCGGCCGAGAAAAAAAGAGAGGTTAAGTATTTCATACAGTACTAATTTCTCCAGTATGATCGACATACAAATTAACAAAACAACCAGTTACACATTACTTTTCACTTGACGTATATAATTCAGAACATGATCATTACTTTTGGTACATTCCTGATAAGTACAAGTTGTTTCACTCGATGTAAATATGTGATTTTCTCCACCCGGGTTCCCATTCTTTACTTTTATTCTTCAGATGGTTTTTGGCTAGACCCTCACTGGGTTCTTCAATCAGTCGCAAAGTCTGTTTGTGATGACAGCTTTTCAACTGATTGATATGAACCCATTTCTCTTCCATCTGTTCTCCTTTAGGGATGTGGATCTTATAGGTGACAGTTGAGATTTTGTCGACAATTTCAAGAGCACTGTGCCAAGAGAGGAGGAACTTCTGCTCTTTGGTCTGGTTCCTATGGAAATTGTACAGGTAGACCCCGTCTCCTACTTCATACTCTTTCTTGGTGGTCTTTAAAACATAGTGGGTTTTCATCCCCTCTGCCGACTTTTCTAAATTTTGCTGAGAGTAAGCAAAAGCATGCTGAAGGTGTTTTCATACATTTTCTATATACTCATGGGTCGTGGACTCGCTGATTAGGGTCTGGTCTTGAGTTCTGTAGAGCAGATGTTGAGGTAGCACTATTTTTCGTCCACTCATGAGCTTGAATGGAGACATTTCTGTCACAGAAGATGGTGTAGACCTGACTTGCAAATCTAACCAAGGCAGTGTCATTCCCCTTTTCTGTAGGGGAGCTCTGTGTGTGAGAGAACTTGGCTGAAACTGAGACACCCCTTTCAGTTTGGGTCAAGGTCCTTACCCATTTGTGGCCAGTATGCAACCTCTCACAAGATTTCTATGGTTGTATGAAACCCCCTATGACCGGCAGGGGCTGCATCATGGGTGTGACTTAACATCAGTCTTCGGAATGAGGTAGGTACCAAACACTGGTCACATCCAGACATGGATCTCCATACCGATAAACCATCTTGGATTCGGAACATTTTGGAAAACTTCATCAACACCTGTAGATCCTCTTTCGCGATATAATCGGATTCTGTCAGAGTAAAGTTCACAGGGTTTTGCAAATGTCAATAATATTTCCCAATAATCGGGTCGTCTTTTTGTGCAATAATCAAATCAGGATCTGAGGTTTCTTTACTCCACTGGGCAGAGTTCATTTTCGGCATGTGTTTGGGACCTGGTGACAACAGTGACCTGGATTTCCCGGTACACGGATTCAGCCAAGTCATTTCCAGCTTTGTCTGGTCCCTCTATTTTGGAATGACCCCAGATCTTTTTCCAATAGATGGTCATCTCATTAGAGGTGACCAGATCATCAATTGCTTGGATTAATTTCCTGTGCATGAGTGGTTTGTTATTCGCACACAGCATGCCTAGATTTTTCCAATTAATCATGTGCTCCACAAACCCATTCCTGACATAATCTGAATCCATGATTATGACCAGTTCTGTTGGTGCTGCACAGCAGTGAGGACATCTTCATGTACCGCCATCAACTCTGCCACCTGACTACTTCTGGGACCTATTTTGTGCCCAGCAGAGGGCTCTGTGGCATCATTCACCCAGGCATCCCCAATGGCAGGAACTAGTTCTTTTTCCCCCATGATTATCAACATGGTAGGTGCACCCATCTACATAAACTGTGGGTATCCCCTGGCACGTGTCTTCCTCATAGATTTTGTGTGGGGAAGTAAGGTACGCCTCCATATTGTCCTTGGTCTTTAGATGTTCGTCCTGAAGACAGTTTTCTTGAGCACAGTCATGCAAGCCAGCCAAACCTTGCACCAGTCGACTTTGTTTTGGCCATATCTGACCTCCACAGGAAAGCCTTGGATGGACAGAATCCAGGAAGTAATTCTGGAATTACTCACATTCCCTCTTCGGATTCGGTCACTTTGGAGATATTGCAAGGGCTGGTGAGGAGTCTTAACTATGATGTGCTCCATCTGGCTGAACGGGTGGTAATTCTTCAATACCCACACCGTTGCCAGGAGTGGCTTTTCTGTTAGGCTCACCTCCTCTCCGGTGTTACTTCGGTGAGCGAGCTCTATTCAAGAGATGTGGAGATTTGTAGCTGACAAATCCTGCCTACTGTTGTAGCCCTCTGCTGCAAGGCGACAACACACAGAGGGATCAAACAGTCGGAAGGCAGGACACAACACCCATGACACACCTGTTTGGAAAAGTAAACAACAATTAGTTCACTCTTCCTCGGTAAGTCAACCCCAAGAACCCACAAGTAACTAACCCACCTCTGTAAGAGGAAGTATCGACCCCTGAAGGAGGACTGGGTAGCATGGGTAAGATGGCTAGTGCACCGGTGTGGGATTCAGCATGGAAAGGACAACCCTGAAACAACAAGAGCCCCCACTATGAATGCAGAGATTATACAAGTGATACCAGAGTGATTCAGGAATGAGAGTTCTCTTACCCATAGAGGAACCGGAGAGGAATGTCTTGGAAGTCCAGAGGGTCCTAAGCCTATCTTGATGGCACGAGGATGCCTGCAATGATATAAATCCAAGTACAGCAGTTCCCTATTTCCGACGGTACGCGGATGTCTAACAGTACTAATAATGCGTAGCGTCTCTAGTCCAAGTGCTGGGAAATCGGAACTATCCGTGAGGTTAGTAAATGGATTGATTGAAGATCTGTGAAGCAAGCTGAAGTCCTCAAAGCAGAGCAGGCAGCATATGGCAAGAGCAAAGCAGGTGAAGTCCGTGAAACAGGCTGAATTCCTGGTAGATGAGCGGGCGGCGTTGCACAAAAAGGGCAGAGCAGTCAAAGTCTGTGTAATAAGCAAAAGTCCTGGTAGCAGAGCGGGTGGAGTAGTACACAGGGGCAGAGCAGGTGAAGTCTGTGAAACAAGCGAAGGACCTGGTAGCAGAGCAGGCAGATTTGTACAAAGGGGAGAGCAGGCGAAGTCCGTGGAACAGGAATGCCGAGATCAATGAACAATAGAATCAAGAAAGACAATGTGCAAGGAACGAGAAGGTAAAGCCACTTAAATCAGAAGTGCCGAGGCATGGTAGAGGCGGTCCTTATTTACTTGGAATCATGTGACTGTGCGTCACGTGAGCGGGGTGGCATTTATCTTCTGCTGCCATGACAACAAACCCAGAACGATGCATAACATCTCCAGGGCAGCCACCAGCGTGTTGTGAAAAGGCATGTGAATGGAACACGCCCCCTGACTGGCAGCCCCTAAAATCTGGGACTGGTTAGTGTTTTATTCCGGTATGGCAACCTACTAGGTACAGAGTGCACAGCATGCCTCCTATTCCTGACAGTTTCACACTAATTGAATCTTTCCTCCACAGAGGACAAAGACTTGCTCGTGTACAAGATTACTTTGTTTACCTTGTCGTGCTTTTGGTATAATACTGCCGTTAAGCAGGTATTTGAGAACACAGTCTCCAAGAAGAACTCCTTGTTCTTTATGGGTAAGCCAAACAAGGCGGTTGGGAAAGGCTTCTCTTAAGTTGTTTTACTGCCTCAGATTGTTATGGATCCCACTCCCACCTCACCCAGTCATTTAATAAATGGACCAAGGGTCATGTGACTTCTGCATAGTCTTCAATGATTTTTCTAGTCTGATTAGTGAGTCTAAGAAGGCTTCTTAGTTCTTCAGTTAACTCCTCAGGAAAGGCCAGTTTCTGAGAGCATGAAGGCAGCCCTCCTCAGGAAGTTCTGTAAAATACCAGAACAGTATCTCAAGAGCTTCAGAGAGCTTGGAAAGAATAGTGAACAGACATTTGAAGTGTTCAAGCACTTGTTGAAATATCTGAGTGGGTGGGTGCCCAGTAACAAAGTTTACACATTTGAGGGGATGTACAATTTGATTGCGTGTGAGCATGTATTGAAAAATTGTGATGTTGACCTACACCAGCATCTTGTGAAAAAGACTATCACAGACCCTAGTGAGCTTGCAAAGGCTGCCAACAGGTTTGTGAGTACTCGAGTCCAGAAAAAGGCTCAGGCAAGCACACCCAAACCGGAAGAGAAATCGGCGGACAAAAAAGTTAACACCGGTGGGAAGGACAAAGACCCAACCCAATCCTATTCGAAGTCTGGTCCCCAAAAGAACAAACGGAAATCCCAAAACTCTAGTTCAGCCGTGCACACTGAAAAGAAGATCGCAGGCACTTCTAAGATTGGGACACCCATGTTCTCACCACCCAAAGGTTGTTTCATGTGAAAGTGGCTGGGCCATAGGAAAGGGGATCCTGCTGGCAAGGGCTTACCCAAGCAAGGCATAGTGACTGTTGGACTCGTAGAAGAGGCCATCATTATATTATTATGGGCCTCTTAGAGGACTTGCCACTAGTCCAGGGAGTGGCTGAATGTGGATTGGTTACACTGAGCGGAAACTGGAGCAGGTCTCCAGAAGAAATCCCAGTTCCCAATAATACTGAACTCTATCTCAAACATGTGCCTGTAAATGGACACAAAACCCCTGCCGTCTGAGACAACAAAGCTAGTGCCACTACTGTCATCCGGCAGTGGGTACAGCCAGGCCAGTATATTGATGCACCTGATTTGTGCATCAGTGGGTTTGATGGAAAGAGTAAGTGCCCCTTGGCAATAGTAGAGTTCAGCTGGCGAGGTGAAACAACCCAGCACCATGTAGTGGTGAAAGACTCCATCCTGTCCCATGTCTGTTGGGTACTGATCTTCCTGATCCTGAAATAGTCGCAGTGGCTACCTGATTGAGGGCCAAAGAGAGTGCCAGATTGAACACTCTGAGAGCCTTAGGGCCTGGAGTGCTTCCGGAGGGCTTGTTGGAAGTTCCACAGACTACTGAATCACCTACTCCTGCAGAAGAGGGGCTAGTAGCCACTGAGGACCCTTCTTTGGTAGCAGGGGAATCTGTTACTTCAGAGTTGCCTGGTGCAGCGAAGGCGCAGCAAACAAACCTGAGGGGGAGGACCAGGTGGGTGCAGATCTGAAGGGCTTGCCCTAGCTGGATGAGTTTGCATCAGCTGCGGCCCCAGACAAGCTGACTTCTTCACAGCCCAGAAAGAGTGTCCCACCCTGGCGGGCCTGTGGAAGCAGGTGGAGGAGCAGGCAAATGGCGAGGACCCTGGACTGTTCAACGTGGACTGGGAGGATGGACTCTGCGTCACGTGAGCTGGGTGGCATTTATCTTCTGCTGCCATGACAACGAACCCGGAACGATGCATAACGTCTCCAGGGCAGCCGCCAGCGTGTTGTGAATGGCATGTGTATGGAACACACCCCCTGACTGGCAGCCCCTCGAATCTGGGAACTGGTTAGTGTTTTATTCCGGTATGGCAAACTACTAGATACAGAGTGCACAGCATGCCTCCTATTCCTGACAGTTTCACACTAATTGAATCTTTCCTCCACAGAGGACAAAGACTTGCTCATGTACAAGATTACTTTGTTTACCTTGTCGTGCTTTTGGTATAATGCTGCCGTTAAGCAGGTATTTGAGAACAGAGTCTCTAAGAAGAACTCCTTGTTCTTTATGGGTAAGCCAAACAAGGCGCTTGGGAAAGGCTTCTCTTAAGTTGTTTTACTGCCTCAGATTGTTATGGATCCCACTCCCACCTGACCCCGTCATTTAATAAATGGACCAAGGGTCATGTGACCTCTGCATAGTCTTCAATGATTTTTCTAGTATGATTAGTGAGTCTAAGAAGGCTTCTTAGTTCTTCAGTTAACTCCTCAGAAAAGGCCGGTTTATGAGAGCATGAAGGCAGCCCTCCTCAGGAAGTTCTGTAAAATGCCAGAACAGTATCTCAAGAGCTTCAGAGAGCTTGGAAAGAATAGTGAACAGACATTTGAAGCGTTCAAACACTTGTTGAAATATCTGAGCGGGTGGGTGCCCAGTAACAAAGTTGACACATTTAAGGGGATGTACAATTCGATTGCGTATGAGCATGTATTGAAAAATTGTGATGTTGACCTACACCAGCATCTTGTGAAAAAGACTATCACAGACCCTAGTGAGCTTGCAAAGGCTGCCAACAGGTTTGTGAGTACTCGAGTCCTGAAAAAGGCTCAGGCGAGCACACCCAAACCGGAAGAGAAATCAGCGGCAACAAAGTTAACACCGATGGGAAGGACAAAGACTCAACCCAATCCTATTCGAAGTCTGGTCCCCAAAAGAACAAACGGAAATCCCAAAACTCTAGTTCAGCCGTGCACACTGAACAGAAGCTCGCAGGCACTTCTAAGATTGGGACACCGTTGTTCTCACCACCCAAAGGTTGTTTCATGTGAAAGTGGCTGGGCCATAGGAAAGGGGATCCTGCTTGCAAGGGCTTACCCAAGCAAGCCATAGTGAATGTTGGACTCGTAGAAGAGGCCATCATTATATTATTATGGGCCTCTTAGAGGAGGACTTGACACTAGTCCAGGGAGTGGCTGAATGTGGATTGGTTACACTTAGTAGAAACTGTACGGGGTCTCCAGAAGAAATCCCAGTTCCCAATAATACTGAACTCTATCTCAAACATGTGCATGTAAATGGACACAAAACCCCTGCGGTCTGAGACAACGCAGCTAGCGTCACTACTGTCATCCGGCAGTGGGTACAGCCAGGCCAGTATATTGATGCGCCTGATTTGTGCATCAGTGGGTTTGATGGAAAAAGTAAGTGCCCCTTGTCAATAGTAGAGTTCAGCTGGCGAGGTGAAACAACCCAGCGTCATGTAGTGGTGAAAGTCTCCATCCTGTCCCATGTCTATTGGGTAATGATCTACCTGATCCCGAAATAGTAACAGTGGCAACCTGATTGAGGGCCAAGGAGAGTGCCAGATTGAACACTCTGAGAGCCTTAGGACCTGGAGTGCTTCCAGAGGGCTTGTTGGAAGTTCCACAGACTACTGAATCACCTACTCCTGCAGAAGAGGGGCTAGTAGCCACTGAGGACCCTAGTTTGGTAGCAGGGGACTCAGTCACTTCAGAGTTGCCTGGTGCAGCGAAGGCGCAGTGAACAAACCTGAGGGGGAGGACCAGGTGGGTGCAGATCTGAAGGGCTTGCCCTAGCTGGATGAGTTTGCATCAGCTGTGGCCCCAGTCAAGCTGACTTCTTCACAGCCCAGAAAGAGTGTCCCACCCTGGCAGGCCTGTGGAAGCAGGTGGAGGAGCAGGCAAAGGGCGAGGTCACTGGACTGTTCAAAGTGGACTGGGAGAATGGACTCTTGTATAGTCACCCAAAATATTCTGAGGGTGAGGGTACCAGAAAGCTTTTGAATCCCCAATGCTACATAAAGTTCCTTTTGGATTTGGCTCACCAACTTCCTTTAGCGGGTCACTTGGGAGTGACTAAGTCAACAGACTGGTTGTCTGTGTACTTTTACTGAGTGCAGTTCGGCGTAAAGGTTAAGAAAGTTGTCCAGTCCTGCCGAACTTGTCAAGCTTCTGGCAAGTCAGGTGGAGCCACAAAGGCCCCCTTAATTCCACTACCCATTGTTGGGTGGACCTTTGAGAGAATAGGCATGGATATTGTGGGTCCTGTGGATCCTCAAACCAGCTCAGGGAACAGATATATCTTTGTGGTTGTAGACCATGCCACAAAATACCATAAAAGCCCCAGTGGTTGTGAAGGCTGTGATTGGGATATTCTCCCATCTTGGATACCCCAAGCAAGTCATTTCTGACAGGCGATCAAACTTCATATCAACATATATGAAGGCCATGTGGGAAGAGTGTGGAGTGACCTATAGGTTCTCTACATCCTTCCATCCACAAACAAATGGGCTTGTAGAGTGGTTCAGCAAGACCCTGAAATGCATGATAGGTGGCTTGGAAGAGCACCTAAGGAGAAAATGGGATATTCTCTTGCCATGCCCTATGTTTGCCTACAGGGAGATGCCACAGAATGGAGCAGTGTTTAGCCCCATTGAGCTTCGGTTTGGACACCTGTATGAGGTCCCCTCAGTCTAGTGGAAGAGGGATGGGAAAGCAAACCCTCATCCCCTACACGAGATGTGGTGGACTATGTACTCAGCCTTCAGTCTAGAATGGCAAAGTACATGGAACAGACAACAAAGAACCTAAAGGCCAATCAGGAGCAGAGGAAGCACTGGCACAACCAGAATGCCACAGTGACAGTCTATTCTCCAGGCCAGTTGGTGTGGATTATGGAGTCTGTTAAACACAGTGCCCTTCAGGACAAGTGGACCGGGCCTTACTGTGTGCTAGAAAAGGTCAGTGAGGTGAATGATCTCATTGAAGTGAAAGGACCTAAACAGATGTGCATGATCTTTCACGTCAACTGGCTAAAACCCCATTATATCCAGGATTACTTGGTCACGGCATTAGTGACTGATGGGGAGAATGAATGAGGAGGAGACCGAACCACTCCCAGACCTCCTGCACACTGAAGCCACAGATGGGTCAGTTGAAGGTGTTGACCTTGCAACAGACCTGTCAGAACAACAACTGACCGACTGTCACTATTTACTGGGACAGTTTGCTGGTCTGTTATCTTTGACTTCCCGTCATGCAGATTGGCACATCCATAATGTGGACCCCAGGAGGAAGTAAGCCGGTGAAGAGTAGGATTGACCGGATGTCCAATAAGGTCAGTGACACCATCAAGGAGGACATTTCCAAGATGCTCTCCCTTGGAGTGATAGGGCTAGCCCAGTGGTACTGGTCCTTAAAAAGACCCAGTGGTGGGAAGACTGAAGTTTGCTTTTATGTGGACTACAGGGGCTCAATTCTGTCACAAAGACAGATGCTCACCCCATTCCTCGGGCAGATGAGCTCATTGACAAGCGTGGTGCTGCCAAGTACATGAGTACTTTTGACCTTAAAGTGGGATATTGGCAGGTCGGCTTTACAGATGGTGCAAGAGAGAGGTCAACAATTTCACCCCGGAAGGACATTATCAGTTCACTGTGATGCCCTTCGGATTGTAGAATGCCCCTGACACTTTTCGACAGTTGGTTAACCAGGTTTTGGCGGGTCTGGAAAACATAAGTGTCGCCTATTTAGAAGACATTGCTGTCTTCAGCCACATGTGAGAGCATCATTTATCCCACCTGAAACAAGTGCTTCAGGTGCTGCAGAATGCAGGTCTGATTGTCAAGGCCAGGAAGTGCCAGATGGTGCAGGACACAGTGACTTACCTAGGCCACCTGGCCAGTAGCGGTAAGAAACAACCTCTGGAAGCAAAGGTATAGGCTGTGAAGGATTGGGACATCCCCACACAAAGACGCAGGTGAGAGCCTCTTTAGGTCTCTGGTCATTCATCAGAGGGTATGGGACCATTGCCATGCCTGTGAGTGATGTAACCTGCGAGAAAACGCCAAAAAAGGTAACTTGGACCCCCTCCTGTCAAACCTCCTTTCAGGATTTAGAGGATGGATTGTGCAGGGCCCCAGTTCTGGAAGTACCAGACTATGGTCAGGAGTTCATTATCCAGACAGACGCCTGTGATTTTGGGATTGGAGCAGTGTTAGCGCAGCTGCACTCTGAAGGGGTAGAGCAACCTGTCGCCTACATTAGCCGGCTTTTGAAAAAAAGTGAAAGGAAGCGAGCTGTCATAGAAAAGGAGGTGTATGCAGTCATGTGGGCCATAAAGAAGCTGAAACCCTACATCTTTGGTTCTCGCTTTACGATCCAGACAGACCACCAGCCTCTGTGATGGTTAATAGCCATGCAAGGGGAGAACCCAAAGCTTATGCGTTTGGCCATCCCTATAGGGATTATATATGGACATCCAGCACAAGTCAGGCTAGCCGCATGGAAATGCAGATGGCCTGAGCTGGTTACTTTCACCTTCATGATGAACCAGACCTTCGGTAGGGTGGTGGTTCACATGTTGACGCTGGGGGGCATGTGAGGAATTCAACCATCCATACAAAGCGTATGCGCTCATCTGGGCTTTTTTGAAATTTTGTAAGAAATAGAATGATGGGAGATCAACCTCAGAAAATGTGTGGGGCTAATCTGCATACATTTTCCTATGCTCGCTGCTAAACAAACACATAATCACATATACTCCTGGGGGACACAACCTACAGACGAAGTCCACCCTATCACATTTTGTCAGAATGTGACAGCCACGGGTACATCAAGGCATCTCAGGAAGGGGATGGCAACACCTTCCTACTGCTATGTCCAGCCTAACTAAATATCAAAGGTTCCATGGATCTGCCCTGTTCTATTGTCAAAGTTCTGTGTGGTGGCAGCGCATACTGATGAGTTGAATGAAGGCAGGCCTACGAAGAGGCCTGTTCACAGAACTAACACAAGGGACAGGAAACTAACACCTATTTGATATGCAATGTTTCAACCTGAAGCCAGCTCCCATCCCCTCTGTAAAACGGCCAGTGAATGTCATGTCTGGGACAACTGTTTACATTAGGCAACCCCTGTAGGGATCCCCTTTTCAGAGGGAGGAAGTATGTGAATTGATGGAGACAAAAAGTCTGTTCTCACCACAAACTCCAAGGGAGACCTGCACTTTGATCGGGAGTCACATAGAAATCAATTAACCAGAGACACACTTTGATCCACAACAGACAGGAAGATGGGTGGGACCTGGTAGTACATGTTGTCACCGCTTACATTTCCTGTTGCACAGCACTCTGGTTATGACCTCACACATAACAGAAGATTGTTGGTGGGGACCCAGGATTGGTTCATTAAGGTAGGCTTAGCCTGCACCAATCACTGAGGCCCATTTGGCTTTAAAAGAGGGCTGGGCCCCTCACTTAGCAGATAATTCGATGACTTTGAAAGGAGCAAGAAGAAGGACTCACTTGGACCCTGGCTGAAGGTGCAGTCTGCCTTACAGCTTCTGCCAGTGAAGGATGGCCAGGATTTCGAATAGGGAAGTAAGATTCCCCCCCTAAACATCTCCCAGGTAACAGAGGTAGATCCCAGACTCACAGGGCACATCCAGCAACTCCAGAACCGGCACCCACCGAGCACACTGCATGCCCTGCTAGGTTCTGCCAGCAAGCTTCCTAGGCGGGAACTTCTAGAGAGTCTCTGAACAAAGGACAAGTTAGATGCCTGCCAACACTCTCCTCAGCTTTGGGCCATCCACCTTAAAGGACGACACAAGCCCTGCGAAGAAGCTAGGAGGAGTGCCACAACAAGCATCAACCAGCATCCATCTTTAAGGATTTTTTGAGACAGTTGAGCCTTTGAACCATGACCGGCTGCATCACTGACTGTTGTCACGCCGCAGTCACTAAAGCCATTGAAGAAGCCTCGCCCAGCGTCCAGATCCACCAACAAGCACAGAGACAATGATTCTTCACCCCGAGCCACCGTGTAGGCAAGCCTGCAGGTGTCCGTCCAGCCTTGCTTGCTGAACTGCCTGCTGCCTGATACCCGCAGCTGTCTCCCTTCTTGAACTCTGTTGAAGGAGCTGCAAAGCGTCCTGGAACCGACTCTAAGCTGTCGAGCATCAAGATCATCTCAAGCACCAGGTACATTGGGGTTCTGTCCCCCTGGTCCTTCTCCGAAGGCCCCTAGTGACATTTATAACCCCCTGCTTCCTTGGTGCTGAAACCAAATAACCTTGAACAGTTAAGGCGGATTGCCTTACCGACTACCCTCCTGTCAGTCTCCAGAGTGCATCCCTTTCCTTCGTGAAACTGTCTGTCCTCTGTGTTTCTTTACAGGGAGGGTTGTATTTTGTATTGTGCTAGAAATGTCTATTGTAATATTTATAATTTATTTGTGGTTCCAATCTATTTGGATATCTTCTGGTGTACTAGACATGTGGGACTGATTTGTGCCCCAGAAGTTGATTCATCACACCTGAATAGGTCGTTCCTGATGATATGCAGACCCCACAGGCTGATGGTGCTGACATGCTCATTGGGTGCGCTGACCCATGGCTCCCCCAGGACAGTCTGGGATTGATCTGAGACCAAGCGAGCAATGCCCCTGGGCATATCCGACCAAATCAGGCAAACAACGAAGTCAAATGTTTGATGTGCTCCTTTCTGCCCAATCTCATCAGATCATTACCCGCAATGTGCACATTTACCAACCCAGGGCTTGACAGCCACCTCCTCACCTGTCCTTCCACAAATGAAGGCACCTAGCACACTTGCAATCCTCCACAACAAATCCAGTGAATGTCCATGGCCGCCACCTTGGACAGCAACCACTGTCTTTCTCGCACCCTCTGCTCCATTCTCCACACGAACAAGTGCTCCATGACCTATAACACTGGCTTCTCTGTCTCCTTCCTCAAAGAGACAGAAAAGACAGTGCATTTAGAAAATATCACAGTGTGTACATTTTATTAATTTATTTTTTTAATTTGTTATTTCATCATCTGAGCCCTGATCGCCCCCATTCTCCTCTGTTTCCCCTTTAATGCAGGAGGTGTGGTTGAATGTATCCCTTACAAGCGTGTGATTTCCACTGCTCCAATGCCTTTAATTTCCCTTCCCACGTACCCATAACCTGCAGCAGTAATGGCTGTCCCAATTCTGAAAGAATGTGGGGCAAAACCCATCCCCTCTATCCCAGAGACCTTCAAAGCTTTCTCAAAGATCTTCCTGAACTGGCACCTGGATAGGCATGCCCCATCCACTTGCAAGGACAACGGGCCCACCAGGTTACCCCTGCACCCTAGGTATCCCGTTGCCCTCCTATCGAGCAGATGTTCACCATCGTATGTGCCATCATAGTCACCCTGGGCCATTTACTCTCCTGTTCGGTTTAGACTTCCTCAAAAAAATGTGTGCCATGGCCCCTGCCTTGAATGATAAATCATCCCTGGACAAGCCTCCTAGAAAATCGGTCATGGAACTCCCCATCAGTTCCCCGACCCTGAAAGCCCCAAAGAACGCTGCCATGAAAACTGCTCTGAACAGCGTCCTTTCCCAGATATCCCGATAGATTTGCTCCAGTACCTGCACCATTGTTGCCCTCTGCTCTAGGTCCAGAGGTCTCCTACTATCCCCCATCCCCCCCCCCCCTGCCCTAACCCCCCCTGCCCCCCTCCAGTGCCACTGCATTTCTCAAACGGGTTAATGCCTTTTTAATTGCAAAATCAGTGGAAGACGGGGGCCTTCCTTCTAGGCCCGCAAAGAAACCAATGGCTACCATCTTTGTTTTGGCTACCCCTACTGTCACCGACCGCCCCACCCCCCAGCATGCAAGTGACCCAAAAATCGCCTTGCGGCATGTTTGTAGAAAATGTCAACAAGGCCTTCCCCGCTCAGAAGTCCCTGAATTCCATTAATGCTTTCTCATATGCCCTCTTTGTCTTCCCTGATACCGATGCATTTATCAGGGATGCTAATTCCAGGCACCCAGCTCCCAAAGAGCCTCAGGGAAATTCGCCATTGCTAGGTCCTCCCCAGGCAACCATCGATGGTACTCCTGCATTTTAAAACAGGACAAAGCATCAGCCATATTATTGAGGACACCTGGAACATGTTTTGCCCGAAAGCAAATATCTGCTTTTAAACACAGTAAGACCAATCATTTTAGCAACCTCAACACATTTCCACTTCCGGCTGTCTGGCCACCTCTTACCATACAACGTGTTGCCCAAGATTGCCCCAAGTCCCACACTCTGTGCTGTATCTGTGTATCGGCCAAACTGGTCATCACATTTCATTTTTTCCCCCCTGTCCCGTACCCAGTTAAACTCCCTCCGGAAATTGTCCCAAATGATCAGTCCGGTTTTTGTTCATTGGTCAGCCTGGTGTGGTAATGTGGTTTAGTTAAGCCCGACATTGCCCTCCTATGGAACGGCAGAAAGACCTCCCCATTGGAATGATTATGAGGACAAAATTCAACTGACCTACCAAACTCTGCATCTGCCCAAGGGTCACCATTCTGGCCCTGAGGCAGGCAGCAAATGCTCCCCTGAAGTCCCGCACTTTGTCGCCAGGTAGCCGGCATTCACCTGCCTCCCAGTCAATCTCAATGCCCAGAAAACACAACGAGGTGGTGGGTTCTCTGTTTTTTCCACTGCCAAGGGCAACCCCATGTTTTCTGCTACCTCTGAAACGTTCTCAGCACACTGGTGCACTCCTCAGTCCCCTTCTATCCCATGAACAGAAAATGGTCTAGGTAATGCAGTACCTTTGCACCCTTACATTTCTTTTTGACCACCAACTCTAGAAACGTACTAAATCTCTCAAAGTAATCGCATGAAATAGTGCACCCCATTGGCAAGTGCCTGTCGTAGTAAAATTGTATCCCTACTTCAGGGGTGCACAACTGATTTTGACAGAGGGCCGAAAGTACCTTACATGAGCGCTATAGTGGGCCGAAAAGTAAATGTGGGTGGGGCGGTAGGCGGGGCGTGGCAGGAGGCTTTTTAAACCCCCAATTTGTACTAAACACATGGAAAAAGAATGTTTTTGAGGGGTAACGATTTTTATTTGCATTTTGTACTACACATTTTCCATTGTTATAATTTATTTCTATTTAGTTTTTGTATCTCTCCTGTTTAATTAACTTATATATATTTTATTGACCTTAGATACACTATGCCCCATGGCCCCCTCACCCCAACCAAACACTATGCCCCATGTCCCTCACCCCCAACCAAACACTATGCCCCATGGCCCCCGCACCCCCAACCAAACACTATGCCCCATGGCCCCCTCACCCCCAACCAAACACTATGCCCCATGGTCCCCTCACCCCCAACCAAACACTATGCCCCATGGCCCCCTCACCCCCAACCAAACACTATGCCCCACGGCCCCCTCACCCCAACCAAACACTATGCCCCATGGCCCCCTCACCCCCAACCAAACACTATGCCCCATGTCCCTCACCCCCAACCAAACACTATGCCCCATGTCCCTCACCCCCAACCAAACACTATGCCCCATGGCCCCCTCGCCCCCAAGCAAACATTATGCCCCATGGCCCCCTCACCCCCAACCAAGCATTATGCCCCATGGCCCCCTCACCCCCAACCAAACATTATGCCCCATGGCCCCCTCACCCCCAACCAAACACTATGCCCCATGTCCCTCACCCCCAACCAAACACTATGCCCCATGGCCCCCTCACCCCCAACCAAACACTATGCCCCATGTCCCTCACCCCCAACCAAACACTATGCCCCATGGCCCCCTCACCCCCAACCAAACCCCCCAACTCAGCACACACACAAACATGCACCAATACAGACCCGAACCCCCACCCCCCAACTCAGCACACACACAAACATGCACCCATACAGACCCGAACCCCCCACCCCAGCACACAAACATGCACCCATACAGACCCGAACACCCCACCCCCCAACTCAGCACACACACAAACATGCACCCATACAGGCCCGAACCCCCCACCCCCCAACTCAGCACAGACACAAACATGCACCCATACAGACCCGAACCCCCCACCCCCCAACTCAGCACACACACAAACATGCACCCATACAGACCCGAACCCCCACCCCCAAATCAGCACACACACAAACATGCACTCATACAGACCCGAACCCCCCACCCCAGCACACAAACATGCACCCATACAGACCCGAACACCCCACCCCCAACTCAGCACACACACAAACATGCACCCATACAGACCCGAACCCCCCACCCCCCAACTCAGCACACACACAAACATGCACCCATATAGACCCGAACCCCCCACCCCAGCACACAAACATGCACCCATACAGACCCGAACACCCCACCCCCCAACTCAGCACACACACAAACATGCACCCATACAGACCCGAACCCCCCACCCCCCAACTCAGCACACACACAAACATGCACCCATACAGACCCGAACCCCCCACCCCCCAACTCAGCACACACAAACATGCACCCATACAGACCCGAACCCCCCACCCCCCAACTCAGCACACACACAAACATGCACCCATACAGACCCGAACCCCCCACCCCCCAACTCCAAACCCCCACCCCCAACTCAGCACACACACACTCAAGCATGCACCCATACAGACCCGAACCCCCACCCCTCCAACTCAGCAAACTCTCAAACAAGCACCCATACAGACCCGAACCCCCACCCCCCAACTCAGCACACAAAAAACATTCAAATCAAAACATTCATACACATCCGACACACATCCGACACCCCCCCACCCCGCATCTCAACATACACACAAAATACATTCAAATACAAACATTCACACACCCCCCACATCTCAACATACACACAAAATACATTCAAATACAAACATTCACACACCCCCCACATCTCAACATACACACAAAATACATTCAAATACATTCATACACATCCGACACACCCCCCACCCCCGCATCTCAACATACACACAAAATACATTCAAACACAAACATTCATACACATCCGACACACCCCCACGCCCCCGCATCTCAACATACACACAAAATACATTCAAATACAAACATTCATACACATCCGACACACCCCCCCACCCCCGCATCTCAACATACACACAAAATACATTCAAACACAAACATTCATACACATCCGACACAACCCCCACCCCCGCATCTCAACATACACACAAAATACATTCAAACACAAACATTCATACACATCCGACACACCCCCCACCCCCACATCTCAACTTACACACAAAATACATTCAAATACAAACATTCATACACATCCGACACCCCCCCCACCCCCGCATCTCAACATACACACAAAATACATTCAAACACAAACATTCATACACATCCGACACCCCCCCACCACCGCATCTCAACATACACACAAAATACATTCAAATACAAACATTCATACACATCCGACACACACCCCCCCCCGCAACATACACACACAAACATAAAGCAAAACAAACCCGACACACAAACACAAACAGACAATTTACCGGAGATGTGCTGGAAGGCAGGCAGGTAAGCTGGAACGCTGGAATCGCACTACGACTGGCGTGGTCCAAGGCTGAAATGCCTTCCGGCATCAAGCCTTATGGACCACGCCAGCCGTAGTGCTGGCCCTCCATTGGTGCAGCACACACGCATTACGTGGCTCGTAGGAGCGACGTGATGCGTGTGTGTGCTGAGCCAATGAGGGCCAGTGTTTTCACCGGCCCGGAAGACAATAAAGACTTTCCTAATCCATTAGGAAAGTCTTTGTGCCTCGCGGGCCGGTCAAAAGGGCATGGCGGGCCGCAACTGGCCCGCGAGCCGTATGTTGTGCAACCATGCCCTACTTGGAACCCCAGCAAGTGATATTCCTCAGGGGGTACCGGCACCAGCCTGAAGGCAACCTCAATGTCCGCCTTCACCAATAGTACCCCTTTACCCATTTCTTGCAACCGTGAAACAGCTGAGTCAAAAGAGGCATACCTTACAGAACATAAGTCATTATAAATGGCATTATTAACTGATGCCCCATTTGGGAAAGATAAGTTATGTATTAGCCTATACGTCCCTGGCTCTTTCTTTGGGACAAACCCTAATGGGGAGCAATCCAACACATGCAGAGGTAGTATAAAAAATGTACCTGCAAATCTTCCCAACTTGACCTCCTTTGCCACTTTATCGATCAGCATTGATGGTTGTGACCTGGCAGATTTCTGGTTCTCTGGCACCGGGGAGAAAGAGGTGAACTCCTTCCACTGGTATCCAGAAGCCTTGTGAAAACCCATTCACTAGCCACCCAGCATCACTTACCCAAGGTTACCTATTTGCCCATGCCCTCAACACCTCCACGTACGAGTGAGGGTAGTCCCGTCGGTGGATACTCCTACCTCTGCTCTTTACTGCACTTAATGCATTTTTATTCCCCATGTCCTGACAGCCCACAGAATGAACAGACATGCTTACCTTTGCAGACTGGCCTAGAACACGAGGATTTGTTATACGCCCAGCATGCCCTCTTTTTGTCCCCACTTCCTCCGCTGTTCTGAAAGGGCTGTACCGGTAGCCCGGTGTTAAACCCTTACTGCTGGATTGGCGTGCAGCTAGTCCATAAATCCATGGCCCCAATCTAGCACAGCCTTCCCTGCCTTTGCACTCCTGAATCTCTCATCATACACCAACCAAGCGCGAAATATACAGTAATTATACATTGTCAAAAATAAGAGATTGTATGACCACAAATTCTGACTAAGCTCCGGACATTTCACCATTAGTATGGCTGTGAATATCGAAAAACCAGTCACCCAGTAGGCCAATGATCTTTCCACAAATACTTTCTTGTCCTTCCCTTCACTCTTTATCTCCTTGCACTACTCTACCTTTCTGTTGTCCAAGAGTGAGAATATATCTATGGATTGGGGCAGAGGCTTGCCCTGACTGCCCACCCCCCACCAACATGGCCCCAGCACCACTGTTGTTGTGCCCTGTGCTCTCACCCTACCTGTATTATTTATCACACTCCCTGCTACCTGCAAATGCTTACCTGCTCCCATCTGTGTACTCATCGTTGGTCACATTAGGGGACCCACCTCTTCTGACATCATCAGTGGGGCTGGATTTACTGCCCCATGACCAGCTCACCCTGAACCTTCTCCCCCCTCTGTTGCTGTACCTGTGGCAATGGAACAACCCCGGCTGCTGCTACCAAGCCCAGCCATTGGGGCCCTCGATGCCAACACCCCAGTTCCCTCCAGGTGGCTCCCCATCCCCACAACTTGTGAACCTGAGGGTGGGGAGCCCCATCCGAAATCCAACCCCAGCCCATTATTCGGCCCCAGGAGCCTGCCTGACCCGGACCCCCTTGGCTCCAAAAGCCCCCTGCGGCTCCTATGTTATCGCTGGCCCTGGCGTTCAATGCTGGGTTTCTTGCCCCTGCTCCTGGGTCACTGTCACATGGCCCACCAATCCTTCAGCCCTTACATTCCCAGCGCTCCCTGCCGCATCCCCAAAGTCTGACGGTTGAGTGGGAGCGGATGCCACAGCTGCTGCCCGTATTGCAGGTGCTGTAGCCGCACTACCCTGCTCCCTTCTTTTTTTCTGGTGGTAAAGCCACCATGGGGGCCACTTTCTTACTCTGTGGTTGTCATGATCTCTGCTTCCAAAAGATCAGGACTTGCCCGACTCCCTTGGAAGCAGACCCATAACCCCGGTTCCGAGTGCCAGCCAGTCCCAATTGGGACCTTTTGGACCCTGTCCTGGCACCAGTGGCACCAGGCTCATAAAGATGCCCAGTCCCAGCGCTGGAAGCGCCGGGCTCATAATGCTTGGGTGGACTTACCTGCAGCAGACCATGCTGCTTACTTACCTGCCAGTTGAACCCCTGATCCTCTTCTGTTTGGGACTACTTTTCCTGTTGGGTGGGGCAGGAGCCACTCCCTAGGTTCAGAACACTGGAACTCTTCTGGAAAGCAGGAACTCTTTTCTTACCTAGGCGTGGCTGTGGAAGGAGACACCTAAGCACTACAGGAGGCTATTTAAACCACACCTGATGGATGAATCTTGCTTTGCGTTATTCTGCATTCTCAGCAGCAGAACGCTCATCGTGTCTTCTGCTTCTGATCCTGGGCCTAAGGGAACAAAGGCTTACCATCCTGGAATCCAGTCTTCAGCAGCACCTGTAAAGACAAAGAAAGAACAGGTTAGCACTACGGTCTTCAGTGGCAGCGCATCTCTTACCTGGTCCATCGGCTGTCACCAATGCCTCGCGCTGCATTCCGGCATCTGAAAGACAAAGGCTTACCTACTCTTCGCATGCTCCGGAGGTCTTCGCACTGCATTCCGATATCTGAAAGACAAAAGCTTACCAGCTCTTCGCACGCTCCGGAGGCCTTCGGCGCTGCATCCCGCATCTGAAAGACAAAAGAAGGTGCGTTTAAAGACATTGGGCAACTTTATTACTCACGTGCCATTACTCCTTCCCACGCCGAATCCAGTGGGTATTCCAGCACCCTTCAGCTTCTCTAAAGCTCCGAACTTGTATCTGCAAGATAAAAGGGACAGTTAGTGCGCATCGTGAAGCAGGCTACAAGCGCTTGCTTACATGCTTCCAGGCGCTTCTATTCCTCACGCGGGTTCGATCCTCAACTCTCATCAGCCCGCCATCCGCCATCGCCGGAACCCTGCAAAACAAGAGATATCATTACAAAAGACTTTTAAGACATTTGAAGTGCCCAGAACTTACCGTTCGTGCAGTTAACGACGGACAGCAGTCCTCTGAGGTCAAGAGGCCTGCACCCTTATCCAGTGAAGAAACTGGTTACGGCACCCTGCCCCGAGGCAGATGGAGAGCTCGGCGTTCACTTACCTAAGGTGAGAGCGTTAACCTTTGGGGTTCTACAGGAGAAGAGAAAGGGAAGAGGAGAGAGGCACCCAATAACCCCAGTTCATTAATCCCATATTTTCTATCTGCAGACATCTTACTCTTCGAGTCAGGCATACAGTGCACAGAGGTCCAGCCCAAAGAGCCAACCGTGTGTTACACATCACCTTTGAAGATACGGCATTCACCCAGTCAAGACCGGCGCCTCTGCGGGAATCAGGTGAGCGTTACAGTGGTCTAGAGTGCGGGAGCTCCACTGTGTTGGCCTCCCCTCCACCAGCGACACCCCCACCGGTCCAATCCCCCCACTACCGGGGAGAGATCCCAGCACTGATACCAACTCTTACCCTTGCAGCACAGCGATGATGGCCACCAATGTTGTCGGGTCCATCTCTTCCTTAACTGTTTTATTTCATTATTTATTTGTGTGTATATATATATATATTTTCATTTCGCATGCCTCCCCCTCTGCCCTCTCCCTGATATATTATGCCCACACACAAAGACCATCTTGTTTGCCTCTCAAGTATCCAAAATAACTCCTTCACTGCTAAGCCTAGGCAACCTAGGTTTCTCACTTAAAGTTGCCTCGTCCTGCAAAACCATAAACCATGTCTCTCTGGAAACACACAACCAACGAACCCTGCCTTTACTTTCAAAACTTTTTAATGAAAGCAATGCACCGTTCCTTCTCAAAGCAAAACCCAGTTCCCCCACGAGTTATCTGCAATGTTAAAGCCTGCATATAAGCAACAAACAAAAACCCAGCCTCGGCCCAGTGCCCTCCAGCCTTGACCCAACAACACCACTCCCAGTCTATCCCCTCGCTGCCCACCCCACCCAAACCTCCTTACCTTGCTGCACCCCCGTCCCCGGCATAGAGATGAGGGAAAGAAAAGTAATTCTTTCAAGTGTGCTCCTTCCATGCACAGAGACCCGGCAGCAGCAAAGGCAACATGTCCCAAGTCTGGGGCAGCAAAACAGAAAAGAACTCTGAGATGGCTCGAGGGCTCCAGGTGGCAGTGCAGGCATGCCAGCAACAATCCGGCAGGACGAGATGAAGACCTATGCTCACCTTGTCCCCGCAGGGCTCTATTTAAGCCCTCCAGGATTGGTGCTCCCACACCCCCTTCCCTGCCAAGCCTGAGCCTGCAAAACCACATCCACCGGCCCCCAATTGGGGAGCTGGTTACACCAGGCATCTGCCTACTCCTTCTTCCCTGGCGACCACCTGCCCACCCAACCTAACAACCCCATAATTGTGGGTTTTTACCTTTTGTTTCTACTGTTTGGCTTGGATTTCTGCTTACATGATTTATGGATCCATTGGTCAAAAATGGTGCCTTTTTGTAACACACATTTTAGAAACATTTGAAAAAAAACAGCAACTTTGCAATTGGTTCTGTAGGGGAACACATAGAACGCTCCAATGGAGGCCTAGTTTCCAAAAGTACCCAGGAGAATTTTGCAACACATGTTATTGCTGTCTGTGTCCGCACAAATCATGAGGTGCTGTCTCATGAATATATGCCAGCACTGCCTCAGTAAAACTCATGTGCCTACTGCTGCTTGTGCACAAAGAAAATCAAAAACTGTGTCTCATTAATCTATGCAATTACACCACCTTTCAGGCATTGAGACCTTTCTCAACAATAAACAGTACAGATGAATTGTCACTGTAAAATGCATTTCCATGTTTCTTGTGCCAAACACAAATCATGAAGCATGTCACATTATATGCTAGTATTGCCACTGACAAACACATATTCATCATGCGTGTTGCCTGAAATCTGCCCCAAATCACACCCTGCCCTTTGAACTTGAACCTGTCACCCTCAGTGACTACAGCTAGCCCCATGTGAGCCTTATTTCCCCATAACTGCCCCAATGTTTCTCTCTTTGCTCAAGTTCTGCCCCAATGTCACTGCTTAAGAACTCCCCAATGTCACTCTGTGCACAAAGTTCTGCTCCAGCGTGACTGTTAGTGCCTTTGTTCTGCCCAGTATCACTCAGAGTGCCCAGGTTCTGCCTCATTGTGCCTCTCAGTGTCTAAGGACTGCCCCAATGTGGGTCTCTGCACCCAAGTACTTCCCGAATGTGGTACCGTGGACCCAAATTCAGCCCCATAGTCATTATCCCTACCTCAGTTCTGACCAATTTCGCTCTTAGTACCTACATTCTGCCACACATTACCCTGCCTACCCCAGGTCTGCCCACAGACTGTTTTCTGTGCACAAGTTCTCAACCTATGTGGTTCTCATAGCCTATATTTTGTTCCACCGGGCCCTCACTGCTACAATCTAACAATATTGCTCCCTTTGCTGAAATGTGTGTCAACGTAGGTCTCAGTGCCTAGGTTCTGCATCAATTATGTGCCAATGTGGATCTCAATACTTACATTCAGCCACAATATCAGTCTCTGTGCTGTGGTAGATCAGAAGTAGGATACATACCTATGTGTATCATGTTCAACAAGGTTAATTATAAAATAATAAAAACAATGCCTAACTTTCCTTATCCTAAGGTTTTCCCTACCTCAGAGAACTGAACTATGGTGCTCTTCATCAATAGTAAAGTCCAGAATCAAAAAGTCTATCCTCTGTCCCAAAACTAATCCAAGCTGACCCTATCACTATTTCTAAATAAGAGAAAGTCAAGGAGAATGCACCCCTTCTCTTGGAATGCATTTTCAGCACGGCCCCCTCAGTATGGGATTTTCAGATAGTCCTTTGCTAGGTCTTGCAATAAGTGCTCCAGTTCTTTAAATGGCTCTTCGACTTCGATGCCCTTCTATATTGGTTCCTTTCACTTTTCAGAGTTCTCTCTGGACTTCCTCTGTTTCTTAAAAACACAACTCTTCACTCTTCTTTAGGAAAAAAAACATATGTATTCTGATAACCACTCTTTCTCTTCCTTGGTTGTCTTCTTACTAAACCAGGCAGGTGGAGGCCTTGTTGGACTATTATTATTCTTATCACTTTGCCACTCTGCCACGATGAGTATGATCACTCCAATCTTTATATTTGGTCTTCCAACACTCTTGGAAACTACTGTTCCATTTAACTTTCACACCCTTTCCCTGTGACTCCTGTGACTTCTGCTCTCCCCTTTACCTTGGCTGCAATGGGGGTGCATCACTGTGTCGGTGTGCTTCCTCGCTTCTATTTTGTTCTTCATCAGGATGGTTTCTCTGCCTTCTTCTGTCCTCTTCGGGGACACACTTCTGTGTCTATCTGTGATATCTGCAAAATTGAGGTTTGTCATCTCTCCCCGCTCCAGCCACCACCTCTCTTGCTTAGTTCCCTCCTGGGCTTCGGTTAGAATAAATAGACCTGTTGTGGTCTGTTCCTTGTGCGCTTGCCTTCAGTCATGTCAGGGTTGGGGGTCTTCATCAGCCCATGTTGAAGGTCCCTTTAGGGATTCTCAGTCTCTTGGTAGGTTTCCTCCACCCTGGTCTCCAGACTTTGCCCCTCAGATACCTTATCTCGGTTGTGGTTTGGTCTTCATTCCAGCCGGTTTGAAACTCTTGGGTCTCTCTCTCTCTGGTTCTCTTGGCCCACTCAATTTTATCACACAATGATGAGGTTTCCTCAGCTTCTCAGTATATTCTTTCATTTGTGTTGGTGTTCTTCATAACTCCTTTTGGTTTTTCGTCTCAGTGATTGACAGACAAATTCTTTTTCTCTCCTATGCTCTTACTATTCACAGATCAAGTTGATATTTTTCTTCTGGTATTAAATCACAATAACATATGTAGGAAGAATCTGATTGTCTGTCAAATGATAGAATTGATGGGTTTATAAGGATAATGAAACAGGAGTTAAGCTCTGTGCTATTAATTTGGAGGAACGGTCGAGACAAATAAAAATCCTCAATAGAGTGTTTTGGAGTCTGGAACGACTGTTCAAGAGAGGAATGGTGAATTCGGATAAATGCTGGTGTTGTGGAAATGGATTGGGTAGTTTGGAACATCTGTTATGGGACTGTGTGCATGTACGGGGATTTTGGCACAATGTTTGTTGCATCTGTTTGCGTGTTTTGAATTTGGATGTTGAACTGGACTTCATAACAATGATTTTGGGAGGTGGTGAGCTGCTTGGGGACCTCTCGGTCTCTCTGAAAAAGTTTCTGCTCCGTGGTGCTGGTTTGGGCAAGAAGATGGTGTTACGGGGCTGGAAAGCTCAGACTGCTCCTGCTGTTGAGGATTGGTTTGACAGGATGTCTGGTCTTGCAAATGTGGAGAGGACGATTTACAAGAGACAAGGGAAATTAAGATTACATGGAAAGATTTGGGATGACTTCATGACTTTATACTACTTCTTTGCTGGTTATATGTATATAGTGTTCCGCATGATATTTCATTGTTTAGTATTGTTTATTGTATTGATCTGCTTGGTTATCTTTGTATGAATTTTACAAATAAATAAATAAAAAATAATTAAAAAAAAAGAAACAGGAGTTTCTCATTGGAATGGGAGTCCTTATCCCCAAGAGGGGAATCTCACACTGTGAGGTTCTGCTTCCCGACAACCCTAGGGGGAATGTTTCATTGTGGGCTCACCTCCCCAGCCTCACAGGAAGGGGCTCCCCCCTGGGGGAATGTGACTGAATCCATCGATTCCATTGACACAGTGCCCAGTATCTGCCCTAACATGGATCTCAATCCCTAAATTCTGGCCCAGTGTGACTTTCTGTGCCCTTTGCCTCCCACAACTTGGCTCCCTTTGCTCAAGGTCTTTCATAATATGGCTCTCAGTGACTAAGGTATGCACCAGTGACACTCAATGTGCTGAAATACTGCCCAATGTTCCACTCAGTTCTGCTTCTATGTTGTTTTCTGTGCCCAATTACTGTTGGAATGCAACTCTCCTACTCGAGACATACCCCAACATGGATATCTCTGCCCAAGCTAAACACTATTGTAACATGTCTTAGTTCTACCCCAATGTCAATAGGTTTGACCTCATTGTGGCTCTCTGGGCTCACATTCCTTCTCAATATTACTCTCTGTGTGAAAGTTGTACTCCAATGTGGCTCTCAGTGTACTAGGTTTGTCACAATGTCACTCCATGCCCAATGTATGCCCCAATATCTCTGTCTGTGCACAGTCTGTGCCCCAATAAGGCATTTGGTTACCAGATTATGCCCCACTGGCACTCCCTCTGACCCAGTTATGTGTAAAGGGATTCTCACTGTCTAAATTCTACCTCAATGTCACTTTCTTTTTCCAGTTTCAGCACCATCATGTCTACTAGTGCCCCAGTTCTGATTCATTGTCATTCTCAGTGCTCCTGTTCTGCCCTATGTGACTCTCATTGCTACCAAAATTGCCCAATCAACCAACTTCAACCTACCCACATGCAGAACCACCCCCCCACAAACACGCGCATACACGCGCGCACACACACACACACACACACACACACACAACACACAAACACATTTGCATACATATATGCACAAACTCGGGTACTATGAGGCATAGTCATGTAGAATACTCTCTATCAGGATAACCCAAAGGGATTTCTCTGCATGACTGGACATTTTTGGCACATCTATAATAGGAGGGCATCGCCCCATCCACCTTTATTGGTAGGCCACTTATCCCTGTAACATACTTCATATGCATCTAACCGTAATATTACTAGCATCAGACAAAGAAACAACCTGGTTCCATTTCTTGCAGGGGAACTTCAGTTCCTTTTTCTCCCAAACAGCAATGCACTCTTGTAAAGATATTTTTGACTTTTTTCTATTATAGGGATGTGCCCACAGCACTAGTAAGGAGAAAGCTGGAGGCTAAAGATCCCAGAAAAATGCCAACAAATTGTTGCAATTTGCTTTGCCTGGGTTGTGTGATTGGGAGGTGCGTGTGCTGGCCAAATGGGAGCGCTCATAGGGTAGGATCTGGTCACCGTGCGACTGGGTGACATCATCATTAGGCACAGCCGGTCCATTCCAGAAGTCTGCAGGTTTGCTGGGTCTCAGACATGGACCTATTAAGGGGGAGGAGGTGGTGCCCCCTCTGTCGAATCATGGTATTCTGTCACTTCTGCCCAGAGCCTTTTCCTGTGAGGCTAGGGAGGTGAGCCTGCTACACAATACCCTGTGTAGGGGTAGAGGCAAGTGGGACCTCACCAGAGAGATTCCCCCTTGGGGACAAGGACTCTCGTTCTTATGGGGTACTCCCTGAGCCAGATATCCCCGTCTCCTCTACACAGACATCTACTGAAGAAAGACATGAGCAACCTATCGGAAAGTCTTATTATCATTCAAATACTGTAATTATATGATATGATATGATATGATATGAGAGTTTATTTGTATAGCGCATATACACAAGTATTTCAAAGCGCTTCAAGGTAGGGGAGGGAGCAAGGGAAAATAGACCATTGAGAATAAATGAGGGAAGGAAGCGGGCGGGGGGAGAGGAAGAAACACTAACTATCATACTAGGCCTGATGACATTTTTGATAGTGCAAGAGCATTGACAATAAAAGACTGAAGGGGTGCTGGGGGGTGAGGAACAAACAGTAACTTTTGTACTAGGCCTGTCGACATTTCTGATAGTGCAAGTGCATTGATTATGATGAGGGAACATGGGAGAGAAGAGAAGGTACAGGCAGCGAGAGGTAGAGAAGACTGAGAATTAGTGAGTATGGTGAGTAGATGCAACAACGACAAAATTCAGTGACCATGAGCAAACAAACAAATGGAATGAGCATGATTCAAGAGTAAATACTGAGCACAATATGATTCAAGAGTCCAGTTGGCCTTCCATTGAGTCAAAGTCTACAATGAGCACAACATGATTCAAAAGTCCAACATGACCACACCAAGAATGAATCATTGTGAATCAAAAGTCAATATAAGCATTTAGCATCATAACGATGATGGTGCCTTCATAACGTGGTCATCAGTTTCTGACTTTGGAGCAAGGCAGGTTTGTTGAAGCAGAGAAGGCATTGCAACTCTAGTAGGCAGAGGAAGCGGAATGTTCGGAATGATAGCATTACTGTTAAGGTGCCCGGACAAAACAGGCAATGGGCGGTGGGTGGGAAGGAGGTGGAAAGGGTCAGCAGTGTAGAGGAAGAGGCCAGGGAGAGGGACAAAGGGAGCGGGGTGAGGGGTGTGGCATGGTATGCCAAAAAGTCCAGACAGGCCAGACAGGGATCAACGGCCTTAGAGTGGGCCTTGGAGCTGGGGGCCGGCTTCACCTCGCCGCTCACTCAATTGGCTATATGATGAAAGAAACAGCCAATCGGGCTGCGGGGCAGCCTCTAGGCACACGGATGCAGCGATCATACCCGCAGAAAAGATGGTGGCCATCTTCCAGAGCACATGATTGCACTTAGGTGTTATGGGTCCCAGCAGACCAAGATCCTCGACCATCAGCAGGAGGGAGGGAAAGGGAGTGAGAAGCCAGGAGCTGCAGTCCAGCTGACTGCAGAGCGTGGGAAGAACAGGCAGACAGGGATCAACAGCTTTAGAGTGGGCCTTGGAGTGGTACCTGTGAAGGAAAACCTGAGTCATACTGAGAAGAAGAAAACCAGTGGAAGAAGAATGATTACGAATCAAGCAGAAATGAAGGACTTCAGTGCTGCGCTGAATAAGTCCCATGGCATCGTAATAATAAGAGGAGGAGGAGACCTAGAGACAGAGAGTTCTCCTGAGAGTTTAAAACTTGCTTGTGATGGTACAGAGAAGGAAGATTGGACGTGCAGCTTCTGATGCAGATGGGAAGTAAAGGTGCAGCAGTGAATGCCTGGCTTCGAAGATGAGAAGAGAAACAGAGCACTCAGAGGGACACAAGGCGTTTATGTCTTAAATGAGGAATAAGTGGTGGCGTGACCATGAACAAGCCGTGGTGGACTAGTTGGTCAGCAAACAACACAGACACCACTTTTCACTGAGAAAGAGAAGAGCGAACCGAAGGAAGAAACGAGAGAGAGCCTGTATGAGAAACAACTCAGAAACAAAAGAGCCAATTTACCAACCCACCCTGTTTCACCACCCAGTGACGTTATCCCTGAAGAGCTCAAGTAATGGGTAAAACAGGAGAACCGGATGTGACGAATCAACTTCCAGGGAACCAGTGGTCCAGGGCTCAATATCGGTTTCTAAACCATCAATGAGCCCCACACCTCTAGTACACCAGAAGGGATCCGAACAGATTGGAAACACAAACAAATTATAAACCCCCTTGTCCAATTTTGGTAACATGGACGGAATGGCAAGCTTATCTCTGCAAGGTTGGGGACCGTAGGTTAGTTGCAACACAGCAAAAATACAATTATTACCCACCCAATGATAAAAGGGACTGTCCAGTCAAGGTTGTATAAAAATATCAAATGTATTATTATCACAACAGACAGTTCTAGCATACTATGAAATAAAGCCCACCCTATAAATGAATGCAGAGGACAGGCAGTTTCAAAGACGGAAAAGGAATGCACCCTGGATACTGATAGGAGGGTAGTTGTTATAGTAATTAATTGCAATAGGTCAAGGATACTTGGTTTCAACACAAAGGGAGCAATGGGTCATAAAAGGTCACTAGATGCCTTCAGAGAAGGACTAAGGGGACAGAACCACAATGTACCTTGTGCTGTAGATGTTCTTGGTGCTTGACAAGGTCAAGTCAGTTTCAGGGTGCTATGCAGCTTCTGGGACAAAGTTCAAGATGGGAGACAGCTGCAGCTATTAAGCGGCAGGTAGTTTGGCAATCAAAGCTGGTAAGACGGCTTCAGGCTGGCCTACATGGCGGCTCAGGGTCAGGAATCATTGTCTCAATGCTGGTCAGTGTTTCTGAAGCACTGGTCGAGGCGTCTCAGGCAGCTTTAGCGACTGCCACAACACACTCCTGAGAGACCAGACGTAATGTTTACATTGACCTCTTGTGAACAGCCCTCTACAAAAACACTTGTTTGATAATATAATATGTTCACAGGGTCACTTGCTTCCCCAGGACCATTCGGGTTTTCTCTTATGTATATAATTAGTATTCATTAAATTCTCATATACCACTCAAGATTATGGCCCTCATTACAACCCCGGCGTTAACCATGGCGCTATTAGCGCCATGGTTAACGGCGGTAACTTAACAATTCCACCATGGTGAAATAGGGAATTACCACCCCATTCCAAGGTTGGCGGGGCGGTAATTCCCCATTTACCATTGGCCCTTCCCCATTCCCATTTTTTCCCCATAGGGCTCAAAGGGAAAGGGGAAGGTGGTAATTACGGTACTGCAAATTGCGGTACCGTAATTACTTTCAAGGTCCCTTTGCGGGTCCCAACCTTAACTGCTGGTCCAGACCAGCCGTTAAGGTCGGGAGCCGCGAAGGGACCTCGTAGTAAGGCGTTAAGGGGTTAACGGCACTGCAACCTTTTATGGCGCCGTTAACCCCTTAACGCATGGGTCTGTCGGACTGTCGCTGTTTACTGGGACAGTTGCTGGTCTGTTATCTTTGACTCCCATCATGAAGATTGGCGCATCCATAATGTGGACCGCAGGAGGAAGTAAGCTGGTGAAGAGTAGGATTGACCGTATGTCCAATAAGGACATTTCCAAGATGCTGTCCCTTGGAGTGATAGGGCTAGCCCAGTGGTACTGGTCCTTAAAAAGACCCAGTGGTGGGAAGACTGAAGTTCGCTTTTATGTGGACTACAGGGGGCTCAATTCTGTCAGAAAGACAGATGCTCACCCCATTCCTCGGGCAGATTAGCTCATTGACAAGCTTGGTGCTGCCAAGTACATGAGTACTTTTGACCTCAAAGTGGGATATTGGCAGGTCGGCTTTACAGATGGTGTAAGAGAGAGGTCAACATTTCACCACGGAAGGACATTATCAGTTCACTGTGATGCCCTTCGGATTGTAGAATGCCCCAGACACTTTTCGACAGTTGGTTAACCAGGTTTTGTCGGGTCTGGAAAACATCAGTGTCGCCTATTTAGAAGACGTTGTTGTCTTCAGCCACATGTGAGAGCATCATTTATCCCACCTGAAACAAGTGCTTCAGGCGCTGCAGAATGCAGGTCTGATTATCAAGGCCAGGAAGTGCCAGATGGCGCAGGGCACAGTGGCTTACCTAGGCCACCTGGTGAGTAGCGGTAAGAAACAACCTCTGGAAGCAAAGGTACAGGCTGTGAAGGATTGGGACATCCCCACACAAAGACGCAGGTGAGAGCCTCTTTAGGTCTCACTGGGTACTACTGGTCATTCATCGGAGGGTATGGGACCATTGCCATGCCTGTGAGTGATGTAACCTGCGAGAAAACGCCAAAGAAGGTAACTTGGACCCCCTCCTGTCAAATCTCCTTTCAGGATTTAGAGGATGGATTGTGCAGGGCCCCAGTTCTGGAAGTACCAGACTATGGTCAGGAGTTAATTATCCAGACAGACACCTGTGATTTTGGGATTGGAGCAGTGTTAGCACAGCTGCACTCTGAAGGGGTAGAGCAACCTGTCGCCTACATTAGCCGGCTTTTGAAAAAAAGTGAAAGGAAGCGAGCTGTCATAGAAAAGGAGGTGTATGCAGTCATGTGGGCCTTAAAGAAGCTGAAACCCTACATCTTTGGGTCTCACTTTACGATCCAGACAGACCACCAGCCTCTGTGATGGTTAATGGCCATGCAAGGGGAGAACCCAAAGCGTATGCGTTTGGCCATCCCTATAGGGATTATATATGGACATCCAGCACAAGTCAGACTAGCAGCATGGAAATGCAGATGGCCTCAACTGGTTACTTTCGCCTTAATGATGAACCAGACCTTCGGTAGGGTGGTGGTTCATATGTTGAGGCTGGGGGACATGTGAAGAATTCAACCATCCATACAAAGAGTGTGCGCTCATCTGGGCTTTTTTGAAATTTTGTAAGAAATAGAATGATGGGAGATCAACCTCAGAAAATGTGTGGGGCTAATCTGCATACATTTTCCTATGCTCACTGCTAAACAAACACATAATCACGTATACTCCTGGGGGACACAACCTACAGATGAAGTCCACCCTGTCACATTCAGCCAGAATGTGACAGCCATGGGTACATCAAGGCATCTCAGGAAGGGGATGGCAACACATTCCTACTGTTATGTCCAGCCTAATTAAATATCAAAGGTTCCATGGATCTGCCCTGTTCTATTGTCAAAGTTCTGTGTGGTGGCAGCGCATACTGATGAGTTGAATGAAGGCAGGCCTACGAAGAGGCCTGTTCACAGAACTAACACAAGGGACAGGAAACTAACACCTCTTTGATATGCAATGTGTCAACCTGTAGCCAGCTCCCATCCCCTCTGTAAGAAGGCCAGTGAATGTCATGTCTGGGACAACTGTTTACATTAGGCAACCCCTGTAGGGATCCCCTTTTCAGAGGGAGGAAGTATGTGAATTGATGGAGACAAAAAGTCTGTTCTCACCACAAACTCCAAGGGAGACCTGCGCTTTGCTTGGGAGTCACAGAGAGCTCAATTAACCAGAGACACACGTTGATCCACAACAGACAGGAAGATGGGTGGGACTTAGTAGTACATGTTGTCACCGCTTACATTTCCTGTTGCACAGCACTCTGGTTATGACCTCACACATAACAGAAGATTGTTGGTGGGGACCCAGGATTGGTTAATTAAGGTAGGCTTAGCTTGCACCAATCACTGAGGCCCATTTGGCTTTAAAAGAGGGCTGGGCCCCTCACTTAGAAGATAATTCGATGACTTTGAAAGGAGCAAGAAGAAGGACTCATTTGGACTCTGGCTGAAGGTGCAGTCTGCCTTACAGCTTCTGCCAGTGAAGGAAGGCCAGGATTTCGAATAGGGAAGCAAGATTCCCCCTTCCCCTAAACATCTCCCAGGTAACAGAGGTAGATACCAGACTCAGAGGGCACATCCAGCAGCTCCAGAACCGGCACCCAGCCAGCACACTGCATGCCTTGCTAGGTTCTGCCAGCAAGCATCCTAGGCAGGAAGTTCCAGAGAGTCTCTGAACAAAGGACAAGGTAGATGCCTGCCAACACTCTCCTCAGCTTTGGGCCATCCACCTTAAAGGACGACACAAGCCTTGCGATGAAGCTAGGAGGAGTGCCACAACAAGCATCAACCAGCATCCATCTTTAAGGACATTTTTGAGACAGTTGAGCCTTTGAACCGGGACCGGCTGCACCACTGACTGTTGTCACGCTGCAGTCACTAAAGCCATTCAAGAAGCCTCGCTCAGCATTCCAGATCCACCAACAAGCACAGAAACAATGATTCTTGACCCGAGCCACCGTGTAGGCAAGCCTGCAGCTGTCTGTCCAGCCTCGCTTGCTGAACTGCCTGCTGCCTGATACCCGCAGCTGTCTCCCTTCTTGAACTCTGTTGCAGGAGCTGCAAAGCGTCCTGGAACCGACTCTAAGCTGTCGAGCATCAAGATCATCTCAAGCACCAGGTACATTGGGGTTCTGTCCCCCTGGTCCTTCTCCGAAGGCCCCTAGTGCGATTTATGACCCCCTGCTCCCTTGGTGCTGAAACCAAATAACCTTGAACAGTTAAGGCGGATTGCCTTACCCACTACCCTCCTGTCAGTCGCCAGAGTGCATCCCTTTCCTTCGTGAAACTGTCTGTCCTCTGTGTTTCTTCATAGGGTATGGTTGTATTTTGTAGTGTGCTAGAAATGTCTATTGTGATATTTATAATTTATTTGTGGTTCCAATCTATTTGGATATCTTCTGGTGTACTAGACATGTGGGACTGATTTGTGCCCCAGAAGTTGATTCATCACACCTGAATAGGTCGTTCCTGATGATATGCAGACCCCACAGGCTGATGGTGCTGACATGCTCAATGGGTGCGCCGACCCAGGGCTCCCCCAGGACAGTCTGGGATTGATCTGAGACCAAGCGAGCAATGCCCCTCTGCATATCCGACCAAAACAGGCAAACAACGAAGTCAAATGTTTGATGTGCTCCTTTCTGCCCAATAAAATCAGATAATTAACCCCAATGTGCACATTTACCAACCCAGGGCTTGACAGCCCCCTCCTCACCTGTCCTTCCACAAATGAAGGCACCTAGCACACTTGCAATCCTCCACGACAAATCCAGTGAATGTCCATGGCCGCCACCTTGGACAGCAACCACGGTCTTTCTCGCACCCTCTGCTCCATTCTCCACACAAACAAGTGCTCCATGACCTATACCACTGGCTTCTCTGTGTCCTTCCTCAAAGAGACAGAAAAGACAGTGCATTTAGAAAATATCACAGTGTGTACATTTTATTAATTTCTTTTTTGAATTTGTTATATCATCTGAGCCCTGATCGCCCCCATTCTCCTCTTTTCCCCCTTTCATGCAGGAGGTGTGGTTGGATGTATCCCTTTCAAGCGTGTGATTTCCACTGCTTCAATGCCTTTAATTTCCCTTCCCACGTACCCATAACCTGCAGCAGTAATGGCTGTCCCAATTCTGAAAGAATGTGGGGCAAACCCATCCCCTCTATCCCAGAGACCTTCAAAGCTTTCTCAAAGATCTTCCTGGTACCTGGATAGGCATGACCACTTGCAAGGACAACGGGCCCACAGGTCACCCCTGCACCCTAGGTATGCCCGTTGCCCTCCTATCGAGCAGATGTTCACCATCGTATGTGCCATCATAGTCACCCTGGGCCATTTACTCTCCTGTTCCATTTTAGACTTCCTCATAAAAATGTGTGCCATGGCCCCTGCCTCGAATGATAAATCATCCCTGGACAAGCCTCCTAGAATATCTGTCATGGAACTCCCCACCAGTTCCCCGATCCTGAAAGCCCCAAAGAACGCTGCCATGAAAACTGCTCTGAACAGCGTCCTTTCCCAGATATCCCGATAGATTTGCTCCAGTACCTGCACCATTGTTGCCCTCTGCTCTAGGTCCAGAGGTCTCCTACTATCCCCCCCTGGTGCCGCTGCATTTCTCAAACTGGTTAATGCCTTTTTAATTGCAAAATCAGTGGAAGACGGGGGCCTTCCTTCTAGCCCCGCAAAGAAACCAATGGCTGCCATCTTTGTTTTGGCTACCCCTACTGTCACCGACCCCCCCATCCACCAGCATGCAAGTGACCCAAAAAACACCTTGCGGCATGTTTGTGGAAAATGTCAACAAGGCCTTCCCCCCTCAGAAGTCCCTGAATTCCATTAATGCTTTCTCATATGCCCTCTTTGTCTTCCCTGATACCGATGCATTTATCAGGGATGCTAATTCCAGGCACCCAGCTCCCAAAGAGCCTCAGGAAAATTTGCCATTGCTAGGTCCTCCCCAGGCAACCATCGCTGGTACTCCTGCATTTTAAAACATGACAAAGCATCAGCCACATTATGGAGGACACCTGAAACATGTTTTGCCCGAAAGCAAATATCTGCTTTAAAACACAGTAAGACCAATCATTTTAGCAACCTCAACACATTTCCACTTCCGGCTGTCTGGCCACCTCTTACCGTACAACTTGTTGCCCAAGATTGCCCCAAGTCCCACACTCTGTGCTGTATCTGTGTATCGGCCAAACTGGCAATCGCATTTCGTTTTTTTCCCCCCTGTCCTGTACCCAGTTAAACTCCCTCCGAAAATTGTCCCAAATTAGCAGTCCGGTTTTTGTTCGTTGGTCAGCCTGGTGTGGTAATGTGGTTTAGTTAAGTCCGACATTGCCCCTGCTATGGAACGGCAGAAGGACATCCCCATTGGAATGATTCTGCGGACAAAATTCAACTGACCTACCAAACTCTGCATCTGCCGAAGGGTCACCTTTTTGGCCCTGAGGCAGGCAGCAAATGCTCCCCTGAAGTTCCGCACTTTGTCGCCACGTAGTCGGCATTCACCTGCCTCCCAGTCAATCTCAATGCCCAGAAAACACAACGAGGTGGTGGGTTCTCTGTTTTTTCCACTGCCAAGGGCGACCCCATGTTTTCTGCTACCTCTAAAACGTTCACAGCAACCTGGTGCACTCCACAGTCCCCTTCTATCCCATGAACAGAAAATGGTCTAGGTAATGCAGTACCTTTGCACCCTTACATTTCTTTTTGACCACCAACTCTAGAAACGTACTAAATCTCTCAAAGTAATCGCATGAAATAGAGCACCCCATTGGCAAGTGCCTGTCGTAGTAAAATTGTCCCCCTACTTGGAACCCCAGCAAGTGATATTCCTCAAGGGGTACCGGCAGCAGCTGGAAGGCAGCCTCAATGTCCGCCTTCACCAATAGTACCCCTTTACCCATTTGTTGCAACCGTGCCACAGCTAAGTCAAAAGAGGCATACCTTACAGAACATAAGTCATTATCAATGGCATTATTAACTGATGCCCCCTTTGGGAAAGATAAGTTATGTATTAGCCTATACGTCCCTGGCTCTTTCTTTGGGACAAACCCTAATGGGGAGCAATCCAACACATGCAGAGGTAGTACAAAAAATGTACCTGCAAATCTTTCCAACTTGACCTCCTTTGCCACTTTATCCATCAGTACCGGTATCCAGAAGCCTTGTGAAAACCCATTCACTAGCCACCCAGCATCACTTACCCAAGGTTACTTATTTGCCCATGCCCTCAATACCTCCACGTACGAGAGAGAGTAGTCCCGTCGGTGGATACTCCTACCTCTGCTCTTTGCTGCACTTAATGCATTTTTATTCCCCAGGTCCTGACAGCCCACAGAATGAACAGACATGCTTACTTTTGCAGACTGGCCTAGAACAAGAGGATTTGTTATATGCCCAGCATGCCCTCTTTTTGTCCCCACTTCCTCTGCTGTTCCGAAAGGGCTGTACCGGTCGCCCGGTGTGAAACCCTTACTACTGGATGGGCGTGCTGCCTTGCAGCTAGACAAAAAAATTCATGGCCCCAATCTAGCGCAGCATTCCCTGCCTTTGCACTCCTGAATCTCTCATCATACACCAACCAAGCACTAAATATAAAGTCATGATACATTGTCAAAAATAAGTGATTGTATGACTACAAATTCTGACTAAGCTTCTGACATTTCGCCATTAGTAAGGCTGTGAATATCGAAAAACCAGTCACCCAGTTGGCCAATGATCTCTCCACAAAGACGTTCTTGTCCTTCCCCTCACTCTTTATCTCCTTGCACTACTCTACCCTTCTGTTGTCCAAGAGTGAGAATATATCTATAGATTGGGGCGGAGGCTTGCCCTGACTGCCCACCCCCCCACCAACATGGCCCCAGCACCACTGTTGTTGTGCCCTGTGCTCTCACCCTACCTGTATTATTTATCACACTGCCTGCTAGCTACAAATGCTCACCTGCTCCCATCTGTGTACTGTAACGCTCACCTGACTCCCACAGAGGCGCTGGTCTGGTCTGGGTTGCTGTGGCCTCTTCAAGCGTGATGCGCAGAATTCGGACCACCGATTGAACAGGACCCCCAAATCTTGCTTGTCTGGCCCGTAGGAATATCCTTCTGCAGATGAGAAAGGGGATTAACTGTCTACTGAATAATGTGCTTGCTCCCCCCTTTCCCCCTTCGTTCTCCTCTGACTTCCTCCAAAACCCCGGTTTAAGCTCACCTTATGGTTTGGAAGGATGAACTCTCCATCCTGCTTCTGGTGCCGGGGCGCGCGTTCGTCCAGTTACTTCACTGGTTTTCAGAATGGAGCTGGCAAATCCACTTGACTTTACTGAGCGATACGCCGTAAGTATGAAGATGCAAATGTTCAAGTGTGAGCCTTCTTTTATGTTGTCTTTTTCTGTCCTTTATTTCAGGTGCAGAACAAAGGCGATGCGTTGAGGGGTTAAATTGCTGGGGTAAAATCAGGTGAGTTAGTGATGAGGGTCACCCCTCTAAATGTCTTTATAATTCCCCAGTAATGTCTTTTGTCCTTTCCCCATAGGGGCCGGGGTGCAGTACCTGCCAGAGATGTGGCGCCGACCCGAGATGTGGAATGGTTCACCAAGAATAGCCGGTAAGTAATATGGCTGAAAATTCGGCTTTCCTCTTGTGTTCCCTTGCTCACCTTTTGTCTCTTCTTCTCTCCCGTAGGGGCGGTGCAGAGATGTGGCGACCGGCACTGAGAGCCGCGATGGAGCCGGGCGGCGTCTCGGGAACAGGTGAGTGAAGCGCGGCGCTGCAGCGAGCAACGTGGTGCTTTTAAATGGAAGTCTTGCTTCAGGAATGCTGGCGTGAAGATTCCGGATGCAGGTAAGAAGGTTGAAATAGTTCTTGGTTTTCACCTTTCTCTTCTCTTATTCCCTTACAGGTGTTCCAGGTTTGAGGCGGGCGTGGCTGGGGTCCAGGTGCAGGAGCAGACACGGTGAGCGTTCAGCTGCTGGGATGCAGAACAACGCGAAGCATGTGTGGCTGTCCGGGCGTGGCTTAAATAGCCTTGGAAGAAGTTCCAGCTAAGTATTCTTCCACAACCCCACCCAAGTAACAAAATAGTTCCTTCAGAAAAATAGTCCCTCCTAAGCCTCATTTGGCTTGGTTCTTCATGCAGCATGGTCTGCATCAGGTGAGTGTGCAGCATGGTCTGCTTCAGGTAAGTGCACCAAACACTTCCCCTTATGAGCCTGGCGCCTATGGCGCCAGGACTGATGTCCAACATGAGCCTGGCGCCAACGGCGCCAGGACAGAGTCTAAAGAGCCCCTATAAAGGGCCGCTGGGCTTTTACCCGGGGACGTGATGCCTGCTCCCGGGGGTGCTGGGCCTGGCCTGGTGCTCCGGGGGTAGGCATCATGACAGCACTCCCCCCCAGGGCCCCTCCCAAGGCCTTTTCCCCAGGAGGTTTCGGTTTGTTCGGGAAATTCCGATGGAACCTTTTTACTAGCCGAGGTGCATGTACGTGGTCGCTGGGTTCCCAAGATCTTTCCTGAGGCCCGTACCCCTTCCAATCAATTAGATAGAAAAGTTTTGATTTTGAGATCTTAGAGTCCAAAATGTTCTTCACCTCGAATTCAGGCTCCCCATCTATCTGGATTGGTTCTGGTGGCTTTATTAATCTGGTTCCTGGTTGCACTGGTTTCAAAAGCGACACATGAAAGACGGGATGAATCCGCATGTTAGTTGGTAGATCTAGCTTGACTGCCACTGGGTTAATTATAGCTTTGATCGAGTAAGGGCCTAAATACCTTGGATTAAAAGTCTGAGGTCCCTTGAGCGATAAGTGTTTGGTAGCCAACCATACTTGATCCCCTATTTGGTATGGAGGCGCCTCCTTGCGATGCAGATCCGCATTCTTTTTGTATTTCCCTTTCGCATGTTGTAAGTGTGCAGTAGCATCCTTGAAGGCTTGAGTAATCATAGAATGCAAATGGTCCACTGCGGGCATTTCGAGGCTCAAAGGTGAGTCCAGGTCTGAAGTACGAGGGTGATGTCCATATAGGGTATAAAAGGGGCTCTGACCAGTTCCAGAGTGTATTGAGTTATTGTATGCATATTCAGCCACCCATAAAATGTCCTTCCAATTACCCTCCGATTGGTGTAACATACATCGTAGATATTGTTCAAGGGTCTGGTTCGTTCTCTCCATCTGACCATCGGTCTGTGGGTGGTGGCTGGTTGAGAGTCTTACGTCGATTTGTGCCAGTTGACAACACTTTTTCCAAAAACGAGAAATGAACTGGCTTCCCCGATCGGAGATTAGTATGGACGGGAATCCATGCAGACGGATGACATTTTCGAGGAATTCCTTGGCAAGAACAAAAGCTGAAGGTAATCCTTTCAACGGAATAAAATGGGCCATCTTGGAAAATAAATCCACCACAACCAGAATAGTATTGTATCCATTACAAGAGGGCAGGTCCGTGATAAAATCTAGTGACAAGGTGTGCCAAGGTGCTGGTGGAATGTCTAAGGGTTGAAGAAGACCGGCGGGTTTTGTTTTTTGACCTTTGTTTTGGGCGCAAACTCCACAGGACATCACAAAAGATTTAATATCTTTTCGCCAGGACGGCCATCAGAATTGTCGTTTAATTTTTTCCTCTGTTTTGGCAATGCCAGGATGTCCTTCCATCAGAGCATCATGATGACGGGAAATAACCAGTTCTTGCAATTCCTTTTCTGGCAAAAATAAACGTCCTTGGAAGTAAGGTAAGCCATCATTGATTGAAAAGGCAGACCCCCTTTTGATCCAATCCTGCAAGGCTGAAGAGTCCAGGAATAGTTTTACCCGTGCTTGAATGTCTTCAAGGGTTTGTAAAGTGGTTATCCCCAAGATTCTTTGTTCGGGAATTATCGGCACAGGTTCTGAGTTTGTGTCCATTTCTCCCATTCCAATTCGAGATAGCGCGTCCGCTTTGCCATTCTTACAGCCAGGACGGTAGGTGATTACAAAATCGAACTCAGCAAGGAATAAAGCCCATCGGAGCTGTCGTGAAGACTGAGCCTTGGCAGTTTAATATTGTAAATTTCGGTGATCAGTGATCACGGTGATGGTATGCCTGGCGCCAAGAAGATAATGCCGCCAAGCCTTAAAGGCGGCCTTAATGGCTAATAATTCCTTATCGGTGATTGCATAATTTATCTCCGGGGGCGAGAACTTTCTGGACCAAAATGCTACGGGGTGCAGTTGGTTGGTTTCGGGGTCTCTCTGTGACAGGACAGCTCCCATGGCTAAGCTGGATGCATCGGTTTCGACTATATATGGAAGATCAGGACGCGGGTGTTTCAAAATAGGTGCGGACGTAAATTTAGTTTTTAATTCCTGAAAGGCCTGTTCAGCTTCCTCGGTCCATTCAAAACGTTTATTCTTCCGCAAGAGTGCAGTGATGGGTTGCACCACCCGTGAAAATTCTGGGATAAACCTGCGATAAAAATTGGCAAAACCAAGCATGCTTTGGACACCTTTCACCGAACTAGGTGATGACCATTTAAGGATGGCATCCACTTTCCGTGAGCCAATTCGGACCACTTTAGGTGTCAGGATGAATCCAAGAAATTCAACCTCGGTTGTATGGAAAACGCATTTTTCCAGCTTTGCAAAGAGTTTGTGCTGGCGCAATTTCTCAAGGACGGCTCTGACATGTTTCTGTGATCAGATTCCGAAGAGGAGTACACCAGAATGTCACTGATATACACGACACCACAGACATCTATGAGTTCCTGAAAGACATCGTTCATGAAGAATTGGAAGGCGGCAGGCGCATTGCACAACCCGAAAGGCATCACCTGGTATTCGAATAGTCCATATTTTGTACGAAAGGCTGTTTTCCATTCGTCGCCTTCTTTAACTCGTACCAGATGATAAGCCCCCCGGAGATCTAACTTGGTGTATATGCAAGCGTCCTTCACCTGGTCAAGGAGTTCAGGGATCAAAGGCAGAGGGTAACGATTTTTAACAGTTATCTGGTTCAATGCATGGTAACCGATACAAGTTCTAAGGTCGCCTTCTTTTTTTGGCACGAAGAACAAAGCCGAGGATGCCGGGGACTTTGACGGGCGAATGTAACCATTGGCTAGGTATTGATCTAAATATTGTCTCAAATGCAGATTCTCCGGCTCAGTAAGGGCATAAATCCTGCTACAAGGGGGTTGTGCACTGGGCACCAGATCGATTTGGCAATCGTACAATCTGTGAGGAGGTAGCGTGATGGCCTGTTCCTTTTGGAAGACGTCCTGAAAGTCTTGGTATTCCGGAGGTAGTTGCATGGAGACAGAGGTTACTGATGCTAGACTGACCTTCAGATTTTCTGGGTAGCAGGTTCGTGCACACTCTGGAAAGGTTATTCTCTTCGCTCGCCAATCAATTCGAGGATTATGTGTCTCTAACCAAGGGATTCCGAGTATAACCTGAAACTGTGGAGCCTTGATTACATCAAACACAACTGCCTCCCGATGGCCGTCCGGACCTACAAGTGTTACCTCAGCTGTGGAATGTGTTACCGGTCCCGAGGCAATTTCGGTTCCATCGACTGTGGTGATGACATCTTTGCTGGTTTTAGGACGCAGGGGGAGGTTAATCCTGGAGACCAATTCACGATCCACATAGTTTCCTATAGCCCCACTATCGATGTATGCCTTTATTGCATGCAACCGCTTAGGCTGTTCCGGATCTACGAGGACCATTGGCACAGTGAAATGCGAGGTCTGAGAGTTTGTTTTCAAGCTCGGCAAGCGGACCCCTATGCTTGTCGGGCGGGGTCGTTTCCCGATACAGAGTTTTCATGGATTTGCATTGGCTCATAGGCTTCAGTCCCCTTGAGGTTAGCGTGGGTCTTGACTAACACCCGGGTCTTAAACTTGGACCGATATGCTTTTCTGTTTTACAGTCTGTGATCCAATTGGACCACTAAGTCTATATATTCTGAGCACTCTTGGGGCGGATTTACAACTTGGGCCTGACATCTTTAAGTTCTCCGCGTAGACCTCGATAAAATAACGTGATTCTTTTATCCTCTGGCCACCCAGTTTCCACAATTAGTTTATTAAAGGTTGCAATGTAGGAAAGGAGGTCTTGATTGCCCTGTCTCAGAGATAGAAGTTCGTCATCTAGAGCCTGCTCCTGGGAGTGACGAGCAAATAACCTTTCCATGCTTGCTTGAAATCTTTGAAAATCACGAAGAATCGGGTCATCTTGAGTTACCAGTGGAACTGACCAATCGGCAGCACTGCCGCTGAGATATGACAATACAAAGGCTACCTTGGTCTGATCATTAGGGAAGGCCCCAGGTCTGCACAGGAAATGCAAACGACACTGATTCATGAATATGGCGAATCGTTTGGAGTCCCCAGCAAAACGTTCGGGTGGGGCCAGCGGCATATTTCCAGGTAGATTAATCTGCACCGGGTTACTGGAAAGCACAGGAGCGGGGTTCCCTCCGGAACCGGGTAAAGGAGTTTGTCCAGCTTGACCTTGCAAAAGCTGTCTAGCCAGGTCATCAGCTCTTTCCTTTGTTACAATCACTTCCCTCCTGAGAGCATTAGTCTCTTGACGAGCGGCATGTACTTCGGCCCGTAGTTCCCCCAGTAGTTGGGCGAACTGGTCAGTCTCGGAAGTTTCCATAGCGCCTGGGTGGGAATTTGTAGGAAGGCTTCGCGTTCTGTAACGCTCACCTGGCTCCTACGGAGGCGCTGGTCTGGTCTGGGTTGCTGTGGCCTCTTCAAGCGTGATGCGCAGAATTCGGACCACCCATTGAACGGAACCCGCAAATCTTGCTTGTATGGCCCGTAGGAATATCCTTCTGCAGATGAGAAAGGGGATTAACTGTCTACTGAATAATGTGCTTGCTCCCCCTTTTCCCCCTTCGTTCTCCTCTGACTTCCTCCAAAACCCCGGTTTAAGCTCACCTTATGGTTTGGAAGGATGAACTCTCCATCCTGTTTCTGGTGCAGGGGCGCGCGTTCGTCCAGTTACTTCACTGGTTTTCAGAATGGAGCTGGCAAATCCACTTGACTTTACTGAGCGATACGCCGTAAGTATGAAGATGCAAATGTTCAAGTGTGAGCCTCCTTTTATGTTGTCTTTTTCTGTCCTTTATTTCAGGTGCAGAACAAAGGCGATGCGTTGAGGGGTTAAATTGCTGGGGTAAAATCAGGTGAGTTAGTGATGAGGGCCACCCCTCTAAATGTCTTTATAATTCCCCAGTAATGTCTTTTGTCCTTTCCCCATAGGGGCCGGGGTGCAGTACCTGCCAGAGATGTGGCGCCGACCCGAGATGTGGAATGGTTCACCAAGAATAGCCAGTAAGTAATATGGCTGAAAATTCGGCTTTCCTCTTGTGTTCCCTTGCTCACCTTTTGTCTCTTCTTCTCTCCCGTAGGGGCGGTGCAGAGATGTGGCGACCGGCACTGAGAGCCGCGATGGAGCCGGGCGGCGTCTCGGGAACAGGTGAGTGAAGCGCAGCGCTGCAGCGAGCAACGTGGTGCTTTTAAATGGAAGTCTTCCTTCAGGAATGCTGGCGTGAAGATTCCGGATGCAGGTAAGAAGGTTGAAATAGTTCTTGGTTTCCACCTTTCTCTTCTCTTATTCCCTTACAGGTGTTCCAGGTTCGAGGCGGGCGTGGCTGGGGTCCAGGTGCAGGAGCAGACACGGTGAGCGTTCAGCTGCTGGGATGCAGAACAACGCGAAGCATGTGTGGCTGTCTGGGCGTGGCTTAAATAGCCTTGGAAGAAGTTCCAGCTAAGTATTCTTCCACAACCCCACCCAAGTAACAAAATAGTTCCTTCAGAAAAATAGTCCCTCCTAAGCCTCATTTGGCTTGGTTCTTCATGCAGCATGGTCTGCATCAGGTGAGTGTGCAGCATGGTCTGCTTCAGGTAAGTGCACCAAACACTTCCCCTTATGAGCCTGGCGCCTATGGCGCCAGGACTGATGTCCAACATGAGCCTGGCGCCAACGGCGCCAGGACAGAGTCTAAAGAGCCCCTATAAAGGGCCGCTGGGCTTTTACCCGGGGACGTGATGCCTGCTCCCGGGGGTGCTGGGCCTGGCCTGGTGCTCCGGGGGTAGGCATCATGACAGCACTCCCCCCCAGGGCCCCTCCCAAGGCCTTTTCCCCAGGAGGTTTCGGTTTGTTCGGGAAATTCCGATGGAACCTTTTTACTAGCCGAGGTGCATGTACGTGGTCGCTGGGTTCCCAAGATCTTTCCTGAGGCCCGTAGCCCTTCCAATCAATTAGATAGAAAAGTTTTGATTTTGAGATCTTAGAGTCCAAAATGTTCTTCACCTCGAATTCAGGCTCCCTATCTATCTGGATTGGTTCTGGTGGCTTTATTAATCTGGTTCCTGGTTGCACTGGTTTCAAAAGCGACACATGAAAGACGGGATGAATCCGCATGTTAGTTGGTAGATCTAGCTTGACTGCCACTGGGTTAATTATAGCTTTGATCGAGTAAGGGCCTAAATACCTTGGATTAAAAGTCCGAGGTCCCTTGAGCGATAAGTGTTTGGTAGCCAACCATACTTGATCCCCTATTTGGTATGGAGGCGCCTCCTTGCGATGCAGATCCGCATTCTTTTTGTATTTCCCTTTTGCATGTTGTAAGTGTGCAGTAGCATCCTTGAAGGCTTGAGTAATCGTAGAATGCAAATGGTCCACTGCGGGCATTTCGAGGCTCAAAGGTGAGTCCAGGTCTGAAGTACGAGGGTGATGTCCATATAGGTTATAAAAGGGGCTCTGACCAGTTCCAGAGTGTATTGAGTTATTGTATGCATATTCAGCCACCCATAAAATGTCCTTCCAATTACCCTCCGATTGGTGTAACATACATCGTAGATATTGTTCAAGGGTCTGGTTTGTTCTCTCCGTCTGACCATCGGTCTGTGGGTGGTGGCTGGTTGAGAGTCTTACGTCGATTTGTGCCAGTTGACAACACTTTTTCCAAAAACGAGAAATGAACTGGCTTCCCCGATCGGAGATTAGTATGGACGGGAATCCATGCAGACGGATGACATTTTCGAGGAATTCCTTGGCAAGAACAAAAGCTGAAGGTAATCCTTTCAACGGAATAAAATGGGCCATCTTGGAAAATAAATCCACCACAACCAGAATAGTATTGTATCCATTACAAGAGGGCAGGTCCGTGATAAAATCTAGTGACAAGGTGTGCCAAGGTGCTGGTGGAATGTCTAAGGGTTGAAGAAGACCGTCGGGTTTTGTTTTTTGACCTTTGTTTTGGGCGCAAACTCCACAGGACATCACAAAAGATTTAATATCTTTTCGCCAGGACGGCCATCAGAATTGTCGTTTAATTTTTTCCTCTGTTTTGGCAATGCCAGGATATCCTTCCATCAGAGCATCATGATGACGGGAAATAACCAGTTCTTGCAATTCCTTTTCTGGCAAAAATAAACGTCCTTGGAAGTAAGGTAAGCCATCATTGATTGAAAAGGCAGACCCCCTTTTGATCCAATCCTGCAAGGCTGAAGAGTCCAGGAATAGTTTTACCCGTGCTTGAATGTCTTCAAGGGTTTGTAAAGTGGTTATCCCCAAGATTCTTTGTTCGGGAATTATCGGCACAGGTTCTGAGTTTGTGTCCATTTCTCCCATTCAAATTCGAGATAGCATGTCCGCTTTGCCATTCTTACAGCCAGGACGGTAGGTGATTACAAAATCGAACTCAGCAAGGAATAAAGCCCATCAGAGCTGTCGTGAAGACTGAGCCTTGGCAGTTTAATATTGTAAATTTCGGTGATCAGTGATCATGGTGATGGTATGCCTGGCGCCAAGAAGATAATGCCGCCAAGCCTTAAAGGCGGACTTAATGGCTAATAATTCCTTATCGGTGATTGCATAATTTATCTCCGGGGGCGAGAACTTTCTGGACCAAAATGCTACGGGGTGCAGTTGGTTGGTTTCGGGGTCTCTCTGAGACAGGACAGCTCCCATGGCTAAGCTGGATGCATCGGTTTCGACTATATATGGAAGATCAGGACGCGGGTGTTTCAAAATAGGTGCGGACGTAAATTTAGCTTTTAATTCCTGAAAGGCCTGTTCAGCTTCCTCGGTCCATTCAAAACGTTTATTCTTCCGCAAGAGTGCAGTGATGGGTTGCACCACCCGTGAAAATTCTGGGATAAACCTGCGATAAAAATTGGCAAAACCAAGCATGCTTTGGACACCTTTCACCGAACTAGGTGATGGCCATTTACGGATGGCATCCACTTTCCGTGAGTCCATTCGGACCCCTTTAGGTGTCAGGATGAATCCAAGAAATTCAACCTCGGTTGTATGGAAAACGCATTTTTCCAGCTTTGCAAACAGTTTGTGCTGGCGCAATTTCTCAAGGACGGCTCTGACATGTTTCTGTGATCAGATTCCGAAGAGGAGTACACCAGAATGTCACTGATATACACGACACCACAGACATTGATGAGTTCCCGAAAGACATCGTTCATGAAGAATTGGAAGGCGGCAGGCGCATTGCACAACCCGAAAGGCATTACCTGGTATTCGAATAGTCCATATTTTGTACGAAAGGCTGTTTTCCATTCGTCGCCTTCTTTAACTCGTACCAGATGATAAGCCCCCGGAGATCTAACTTGGTGTATATGCAAGCGTCCTTCACCTGATCAAGGAGTTCAGGGATCAAAGGCAGAGGGTAACGATTTTTAACAGTTATCTGGTTCAATGCATGGTAACCGATACAAGTTCTAAGGTCGCCTTCTTTTTTTGGCACGAAGAACAAAGCCGAGGATGCCGGGGACTTTGACGGGCGAATGAAACCATTGGCTAGGTATTGATCTAAATATTGTCTCAAATGCAGATTCTCCGGCTCAGTAAGGGCATAAATCCTGCTACAAGGGGGTTGTGCACTGGGCACCAGATCGATTTGGCAATCGTACAATCTGTGAGGAGGTAGCGTGTTGGCCTGTTCCTTTTGGAAGACGTCCTGAAAGTCTTGGTATTCCGGAGGTAGTTGCATGGAGACAGAGGTTACTGATGCTAGACTGACCTTCAGATTTTCTGGGTAGCAGGTTCGTGCACACTCTGGAAAGGTTATTCTCTTCGCTCGCCAATCAATTCGAGGATTATGTGTCTCTAACCAAGGGATTCCGAGTATTACCTGAAACTGTGGAGCCTTGTTTACATCAAACACAACTGCCTCCCGATGGCCGTCCGGACCTACAAGTGTTACCTCAGCTGTGGAATGTGTTACCGGTCCCGAGGCAATTTCGGTTCCATCGACTGTGGTGATGACATCTTTGCTGGTTTTAGGACGCAGGGGGAGGTTAATCCTGGAGACCAATTCACGATCCACATAGTTTCCTATAGCCCCACTATCGATGTATGCCTTTATTGCATGCAACCGCTTAGGCTGTTCCGGATCTACGAGGACCATTGGCACAGTGAAATGCGAGGTCTGAGAGTTCGTTTTCAAGCTCGGCAAGCGGACCCCTATGCTTGTCGGGCGGGGTCGTTTCCCGATACAGAGTTTTCATGGATTTGCATTGGCTCATAGGCTTCAGCCCCCTTGAGGTTAGCGTGGGTCTTGACTAACACCCGGGTCTTAAACTTGGACCGATCTGCTTTTCTGTTTTGCAGTCTGTGATCCAATTGGACCACTAAGTCTATATATTCTGAGCACTCTTGGGGCGGATTAACAACTTGGGTCTTGACATCTTTAAGTTCTCCGCGTAGACCTCGATAAAATAACGTGATTCTTTTATCCTCTGGCCACCCAGTTTCCACAATTAGTTTATTAAAGGTTGCAATGTAGGAAAGGAGGTCTTGATTGCCCTGTCTCAGAGATAGAAGTTCGTCATCTAGAGCCTGCTCCTGGGAGTGACGAGCAAATAACCTTTCCATGCTTGCTTGAAATCTTTGAAAATCACGAAGAATCGGGTCATCTTGAGTTACCAGTGGAACTGACCAATCGGCAGCACTGCCGCTGAGATATGACAATACAAAGGCTACCTTGGTCTGATCATTAGGGAGTGCCCCAGGTCTGCACAGGAAATGCAAACGACACTGATTCATGAATATGGCGAATCGTTTGGAGTCCCCAGCAAAACGTTCGGGTGGGGCCAGCGGCATATTTCCAGGTAGATTAATCTGCACCGGGTTACTGGAAAGCACAGGAGCGGGGTTCCCTCCGGAACCGGGTAAAGGAGTTTGTCCAGCTTGACCTTGCAAAAGCTGTCTAGCCAGGTCATCAGCTCTTTCCTTTGTTACAATCACTTCCCTCCTGAGAGCATTAGTCTCTTGACGAGCGGCGTGTACTTCGGCCCGTAGTTCCCCCAGTAGTTGGGCCAACTGGTCAGTCTCGGAAGTTTCCATAGCGCCTGGGTGGGAATTTGTAGGAAGGCTTCGCGTTCTGTAACGCTCACCTGGCTCCTACGGAGGCGCTGGTCTGGTCTGGGTTGCTGTGGCCTCTTCAAGCGTGATGCGCAGAATTCGGACCACCGATTGAACAGGACCCCCAAATCTTGCTTGTCTGGCCCGTAGGAATATCCTTCTGCAGATGAGAAAGGGGATTAACTGTCTACTGAATAATGTGCTTGCTCCCCCCTTTCCCCCTTCGTTCTCCTCTGACTTCCTCCAAAACCCCCGGTTTAAGCTCACCTTATGGTTTGGAAGGATGAACTCTCCATCCTGCTTCTGGTGCAGGGGCGCGCGTTCGTCCAGTTACTTCACTGGTTTTCAGAATGGCGCTGGCAAATCCACTTGACTTTACTGAGCGATACGCCGTAAGTATGAAGATGCAAAAGTTCAAGTGTGAGTCTCCTTTTATGTTGTCTTTTTCTGTCCTTTATTTCAGGTGCAGAACAAAGGCTATGCGTTGAGGGGTTAAATTGCCAGGGTAAAATCAGGTGAGTTAGTGATGAGGGCGACCCCTCTAAATGTCTTTATAATTCCCCAGTAATGTCTTTTGTCCTTTCCCCATAGGGGCCGGGGTGCGGTACCTGCCAGAGATATGGCGCCGACCCGAGATGTGGAATGGTTCACCAAGAATAGCCGGTAAGTAATATGGCTGAAAATTCAGCTTTCCTCTTGTGTTCCCTTGCTCACCTTTTGTCTCTTCTTCTCTCCCTTAGGTGCGGTGCAGAGATGTGGCGATCGGCACTGAGAGCCGCGGTGGAGCCGGGCGGTTTCTCGGGAACAGGTGAGTGAAGCGCGGTGCTGTAGCGAGCAACGCAGTGCTTTTAACTGGAAGTCTTCCTTCAGGAATGCCGGCGTGAAGATTCCGGATGCAGGTAAGAAGGTTGAAATAGTTCTTGGTTTTCACCTTTCTCTTCTCTTATTCCCTTACAGGTGTTCTAGGTTCGAGGCGGGCGTGGCTGGAGTCCAGGTGCAGGAGCAGACACGGTGAGCGTTCAGCTGCTGGGATGCAGAACAACGCGAAGCACGTGTTGCTGTCCGGACGTGGCTTAAAAAGCCTTGGAAGAAGTTCCAGGTGAGTATTCTTCCACAGCCCCACCCAAGTAACAAAATAGTTCCTTCAGAAAAATAGTCCCTCCTAAGCCTCATTTGGCTTGGTTCTTCATGCAGCATGGTCTGCATCAGGTGAGTGTGCAGCATGGTCTGCTTCAGGTAAGTGCACCAAACACTTCCCCTTATGAGCCTGGCGCCTATGGCGCCAGGACTGATGTCCAACATGAGCCTGGCGCCAACGGCGCCAGGACAGAGTCCAAAGAGCCCCTATAAAGGGCCGCTGGGCTTTTACCAGGGGACGTGATGCCTTCTCTCGGGGATGCTGGGCCTGGCCTGGTGCTCCGGGGGTAGGCATCATGACATGTACTCATCGTTGGTCACATTAGGGGACCCACCTCTTCTGACATCATCGGTGGGGCTGGATTTACTGCCCCATGACCAGCTCACTCTGTACCTTCTCCCTCCTCTGTTGCTGTACCTGTGGCAATGGAACAACCCCGGCTGCTGCTACCGAGCCCTGCCTTTGGGGCCCTCGATGCCAACCCCCCCATGTTCCCTCCAGGTGGCCCCCAATCCCCACAACTTGTGAACCTGAGGGTGGGGAGCCCCATCCGAAATCCAAACCCAGCCCATTATTCGTCACCCAGGAGCCTGCCTGACCCGGACCCCCTTGGCTCCAAAAGGCCCCTGCGGCTCCTATGTTATCGTTGGCCCTGGCTTTCAGTGCTGGGTTTCTTGCCCCTGCTCCTGGGTCAATGTCACATGGCCCCCCCAATCCTTTGGCCCTTACATTCCCAGCGTTCCCTGCTGCATCCCCAAAGCCTGACGGTTGAGTGGGAGCGGATGCCACAGCTGCTGCCCGTATTGCAGGTGCTGTAGCCGCACTACCCCTCTCCTCTTTTCTTCTGGTGGGAAAGCCACCCTGGGGGCCACTTACTTACTCTGTGGCGTAGAGTGCGTGGGCTCCACTGTGTTGGCCTCCCCTCTACCAGCGACACCCCCACCGGTCCTATCCCCCCACTACCGGGGAGAGATCCCAGCACTGACGCCAACTCTTTCCCTTGCAGCACAGCGATGATGGCCGCCAATGTTGTCGGGTCCATCTCTTCCTTAACTGTTTTATTTCATTATTTATTTGTGTGTATTTATATGTATTCATTTCACATGCCTCCCCCTGTGCCCTCCCCCTGATATATTATGCCCACACACAAAGACCACCTTGTTTTCCTCTCAAGTGTCCAAAATAACTCCTTCACTGCTAAGCCCAGGGAACCTAGGTTTCTCACTTAAAGTTGCCTCGTCCTGCAAAACCATAAGCCATGTCTCTCTGGAAACACACAACCAACCAACCCTGCCTTTACTTTCAAAACGTTTTAATGAAAGCAATGCACCGTTCCTTCTCAAAGCAAAAGCCAGTTCCCCCCACGAGTCATCTGCAATGTTAATGCCTGCATATAAGCAATGTGCAGCCCAAAAGGAACAAAAAAAAAACCCAGCCTCGGCCCAGCGCCCTCCAGGCTTGACCCAACAAAACCGCTCCCAGTCTATCCCCTCGCTGCCCACCCCACCCAAACCTCCTTACCTTGCTGCACCGCCATCCCGGGCATAGAGACGAGGGAAAGAAAAAGAATTCTTCTAAGTGTGCTCCTTCCATGCACAGGGACACCGCAGCAGCAAAGGCAACAGGTCCCAAGTCTGGGCCAGCAAAACAGAAAAGAACTCTGAGATGGCTCAAGGGCTCCAGTTGGCAGTGCAGGCATGTCAGTGACAATCCGGCAGGACGAGGTGAAGACCTATGCTCACCTCGTCCCCGCAGGGCTCTGTTTAAGCCCCCCAGGATTGGTGCTTCCACACACCCTCCCCTGCCGAGCCTGAGCCCACAAAACCACATCCACCGACCCCCAATTGGGGAGCTGGGTACACCAGGCATCTACCTACTCCTTCTTCACTGGCCACCACCTGCCCACCCAACCTAACAACCCCATATTTGTGGGTTTTCACCTTTTGTTTCTACTGTTTGGCTTGAATTTCTGCTTATATGACTTATGGATCCATTAGTCAAAATGGTGCCTTTTGTAAAACACATTTTAGAAACATTTGAAAAAAAACAGCAACTTTGCAATTGGTTCTGTAGGGGATCACATAAAACTCTCCAATGGAGGCCCAGTTTCCAAAAGTACCCAGGAGAATTTTGCAACACATGTTATTGCTGTCTGTGTCCGCAGAAATCAGGAGGTGCTGTCTCATGAATATATGCTAGCACTGCCTCAGTAAAACTCATGTGCCTACTGCTGCTTTTGCACAAAGAAAATCAAAAACTGTGTCTCATTAATCTATGCAATTATACCCCCTTTCAGGCATTGAGACTTTTCTCAACAATAAACAGTACAGATGCATTGTCACTGTAAAATTCATTTCCATGTTTCTTGTGCCAAACACAAATCATGAGGCATGTCACATTATATGCCAGCACTGCCACTGACAACACATATTCATCATGCGTGTTGCCTGAATTCTGCCCCACATCACGCCATGCCCTTTGATCTTGAACCTGTCACCCTCAGTGACTACAGCTAGCCCCATATGACCCTCATTGCCCCATAACTGCCCCAATGTTTCTCTCTTTTCTCAAGTTCTGCCCCATGTCACTGCTTAAGAACTCCCCAATGTCACTCTGTGCACAAAGTTCTGCTCCAGCATGACTGTTAGTGCCTTTGTTCTGCCCAGTGTCACTCAGAGTGCCCAGGTTCTGCCTCATTATGCCTCTAAGTGTCTAAGGACTGCCCCAATGTGGGTCTCTGCACGCAAGTACTGCCCAAATGTGGTACTGTGGACCCAAATTCAGCCCCATAGTCATTATCCCTACCTCAGTTCTGACCAATTTCGCTCTTAGTACCTACATTCTGCCACACATTACCCTGCCTACCCCAGGTCTGCCCACATATTGTTTTCTGTACACACGTTCTCAACCTATGTGGTTCTCATAGCCTATATTCTGTTCCACAGGGCCCTCACTGCTACAATCTAACAATATTGCTCCCTTTGATGAAATGATGTGTCAATGTAGGTCTCAGTGCCTAGGTTCTGCATCAATTATGTGCCAATGTGGATCTCAATACTTCATTCAGCCACAATATCAGTCTCTGTGCTGTGGTAGAACAGAAGGAGGAGACATACCTATGTGTATCATGTTCAACAAGGTTAATTATAAAATAATTTAAAAAATGCCTAACTTTCCTTATCCTAAGGTTTTCCCTACCTCAGAGAACTGAACTATGGTGCTCTTCATCAATAGTAAAGTCCAGAATCAAAAAGTTTATCATCTGTCCCAAAACTAATCCAAGCTGACCCTACCACTATTTCTAAATAAGAGAAAGTCCAGGAGAATGACCTCCTTCTCTTGGAATGCATTTTCAGCACAGCCCCCCTCAGTATGGGATTTTCAGATAGTCCTTTGCTAGGTCTTGTAACAAGTGCTCCAGTTCTTTAAATGGCTCTTCAATGCCCTTCTTTATTGGTTCCTTTCACTTTTCAGAGTTCTCTCTGGACTTCCTCTGTTTCTTAAAAACACAACTCTTCACTCTTCTTTAGGAAAAAAAACATGTGTATTCTGATAACCACTCTTTCTCTTCCTTGGTTGTCTTCTTACTAAACCAGGCAGGTGGAGGCCTTGTTGGACTCTTATTATTCTTATCACTTTGCCACTCGCTTGGAAGAGTATGATCACTCCAATCTTTATATTTGGTCTTCCAACACTCTTGGAAACTACTGTTCCATTTAACTTTCACACCCTTTCCCTGTGACTCCTGTGACTTCTGCTCTCCCCTTTACCTTGGCTGCAATGGGGGTGCATCACTGGGTCGGTGTGCTTTCTCGCTTCTGTTTTGTTCTTCATCAGGATGGTTTCTCTGCCTTCTTCTGTCCTCTTCGGGGACACGCTTCTGTGTCCATCTGTGATATCTGCAAAATCAAGGTTTGTCATCTCTCCCCGCTCCAGCTACCACCTCTCTTGCTTAGTTCCCTCCTGGGCTTCGGTTAGAATAAATAGACCTGTTGCGGTCTTTTCCTGGTGTGCTTGCCTTCAGGCATGCCAGGGTTGGGGCTCTTCATCAGCCCATGTTGAAGGTCCCTTTAGGGATCCTCAGTCTCTTGGTAGGTTTCCTCCACTCTGGTCTCCAGACTGTGCACCTCAGGTACCTTATCTTGGTTGTGGTTTGCTGCCATGCAAACTGGCATTCTCCTGAGTTCCCAGCTTCTTCCTTCCAGCCGGTTTGAAACTCTTGGGTCTCTCTCTCTCTGGTTCTCTTGGCCCACTCAATTTTATCACACAAGGCTGAGGTTTCCTCAGCTTCTCAGTATATTCCTTCATTTGTGTTGGTGTTCTTCATAACTCCTTTTGGTTTTTCGTCTCAGTGATTGACAGACAAATTCTTTTTCTCTCCTATGCTCTTACTATTCACAGACCAAGTTGATATTTTTCTTCTGGTATTAAATCACAATAACACAAGAAATCTGATTGTCAAAGGATAGAATTGATGGGTTTATGAGGATAATGAAACCGGAGTTAAGCTCTGTGCTATTAATTTGGAGGAACGGGTGAGACAAATAAAGATCCTCAATAGAGTGTTTTGGAGTCTGGAACGACTGTTCAAGAGAGGAATGGTGGATTCGGATAAATGCTGGTGTTGTGGAAATGGATTGGGTAGTTTGGAACATCTGTTATGGGACTGTGTGCGTGTACTGGGATTTTGGAAGGATGTTTGTTGCATCTGTTTGCGTGTTTTGAATTTGGATGTTGAACTGGACTTCATAACAATGATTTTGGGAGGTGGTGAGCTGCTTGGGGACCTCTTTGTCTCTCGGAAAAAGTTTCTGCTCCGTGGTGCTGGTTTGGGCAAGAAGATGGTGTTACGGGGCTGGAAAGCTCAGACTGCTCCTGCTGTTAAGGATTGGATTGAGGGGATGTCTGGTCTTGCAAATGTGGAGAGGACGATTTACAAGAGACAAGGGAAATTAAGATCACATGGAAAGATTTGGGATGACTTCATGACTTTATACTAGTTCTTTGCTGGTTATAAGTATATAGTGTTCTGGATGATATTTCATTGTTTAGTATTTATTGTTTATTTTATTGATTCGCTTGGTTATCTTTCTATGAATTTTACAAATAAATAAATAATTTTAAAAAAAGAAACAGGAGTTTCTCATTGGAATGGGAGTCCTTATCCCCAAAAGGCGAGTCTCACCCTGTGAGGTTCTGCTTACCGCCAACCCTAGGAGGAATGTATCATTGTGCGCTCACCTCCCTAGCCTCAGAGGAAGGGGCTCCCCCCTGGGGGAATGTGACTGAATCCATCGATTCCATTGACACAGTGCCCAGTATCTGCCCTAACATGGATCTCAATCCCTAAATTCTGGCCCAGTGTGACTTTCTGTGCCCTTTGCCTCCCACAACTTGGCTCCCTTTGCTCAAGGTCTTTCATAATATGGCTCTCAGTGACTAAGGTATGCACCAGTGACACTCACTGTGCTGAAATACTGCCCAATGTACCACTCAGTTCTGCTTCAATGTTGTTTTCTGTGCCCAATTTCTGTTGGAATGCAACTCTTCTACTCGAGACATACCCAACATGGATATCTCTGCCCAAGCTAAACACTATTGTGACGTGTCTTATTTCCCATTGTCAATAGGTTTTACCTCATTGTGGCTCGCTGGGCTCACATTCCTTCTCAATATTACTCTCTGTGTGAAAGTTGTACTCCAATGTGGCTCTCAGTGTACTAGGTCTGTCACAATGTCACTCCATGCCCAATGTATGCCCCAATATTTCTCTCTGTGCACCAATAAGGCATTCGGTTACCAGATTATGCCCCACTGGCACTCCCTCTGACCCAGTTATGTGTAAAGGGATTCTCACTGTCTAAGTTCTACCTCAATGTCACTTTCTTTTTCCAGTTTCAGCACCATCATGTCTACTAGTGCCCCAGTTCTGATTCATTGTCATTCTCAGTGCTCCTGTTCTGCCCTATGTGACTCTCATTGCTACCAAAATTGCCCAATCAACAAACTTCAACCTACCCACATGCAGAACCCCCCCCACAAACACACGCATACACGCGCGCACACACACACGCACACACAAACACATTTGCATGCATATATGCACAAACTCGGGTACTATGAGGCATAGTCATGTAGAATACTCTATATCAGGATAACCCAAAGTGAGTTCTCTGCATGACAGGACATTTTTGGCACATCTATAATAGGAGGGCATCGCCCCATCCAACTTCATTGGTAGGCCACTTATCCCTTCACTAAAGTTTGGACTGCAGAGAGAGATAGCTTGACTGTAACATACTTCATATGCATCTAACCGTAATATTACTAGCATCAGACAAAGAAATAACCTGGTTCCATTTCTTGCAGGGGAACTTCAGTTCCTTTTTCTCCCAAACAGCAATGCACTCTTGTAAAGATATTTTTGACTTTTTTCTATTATAGGGATGTGCCCACAGCACTAGTAAGGAGAAAGCTGGAGGCTAAAGATCCCAGAAAAATGACAACAAATTGTTGCAATTTGCTTTGCCTGGGCTGTGTGATTGGGAGGCGCGTGTGCTGGCCAAATGGGAGCGCTCATAGGGTCGGATCTGGTCGCCGTGTGACTGGGTGACATCATCATTAGGCACAGCCGGTCCATTCCAGAAGTCTGCAGGTTTGCTGGGTCTCAGACATGGACCTATTAAGGGGGAGGAGGTGGTGCCCCCTGTGACGAATCATGGGATTCTGTCACTTTTCCCCAGAGCCTTTCCCTGTGAGGCTAGGGAGGTGAGCCTGCTACTCAATACCCTGCCTAGGGGTAGAGGCAAGTGGGACCTCACCAGAGAGATTCCCCCTTGGGGACAAGGACTCCCGTTCTTATGGGGTACTCCCTGAGCCAGATATCCCCATCTCATCTACACAGACATCTACCGAAGAAAGACATGAGCAACCTATTGGAAATTCTTATTATCATTCAAATACTGTAATTATATATGATATGATATGATATGATTTGAGAGTTTATTTGTATCGTGCCTATACACAAGTATTTCAAAGCGCTTCAAGGCAGGGGAGGGAGCAAGGGAAAATAGACCATTGAGAATAAATGAGGGAAGGAAGCGGACGGGGGGGAGAGGAATAAAGACTAACTATCATACTAGGCCTGATGACATTTCTGATAGTGTAAGAGCATTGACAATAAAAGACTGAAGGGAGGGGGGGTGAGGAACAAACAGTAACTTTTGTACTAGGCCTGTCGACATTTCTGATAGTGCAAGTGCATTGAATATGATGAGGGGACAGGGAAGAGAAGAGAAGGTACAGGCAGCGAGAGGTAGAGAAGACTGAGTGGTAGATAGATGCAACACCGACAAAATTCAGTGACCATGAGCAAACAAATAAATGGAATGAGCATGATTCAAAAGTAAATACTGAGCACAATATGATTCAAGAGTCCAGTAGGGCTTCCATTGATTCAAAGTCCACAATGAGCACAACATGATTCAAAAGTCCAACATGACCACACCAAGAGTGAACCATTGTGAATCAAAAGTCAATATAAGCATTTAGCATCATAACGATGATGGTACCTTCATAACGTGGTCATCAGTTTCTGACTTTGGAGCAAGGCAGGTTTGTTGAAGCAGAGAAGGCATTGCAACTCTAGTAGGTAGAGGAAGTGGAACGTTCGGTGTGATAGCATTATTGATAAGGTGCCCAGACAAAACAGGCAATGGGCGGGTGGGTGGGAGGGAGGTGGAAAGGGTCAGCAGTGAAGAGGAAGAGGCCAGGGAGAGGGACAAGGGGAGGGGGTTGAGGGATGCGGCATTGCATGCCAAAAAGTCCAGACAGGCCAGACAGGGATCAACGGCCTTAGAGTGGCCCTTGGAGCTGGGGGCCGGCTTCACCTCGCCGGATCCCTCAATTGGCTATATGATGAAAGAAACAGCCAATCGGGCTGTGGTGCAGCCTCTAGGCACACGGATGCAGCGATCATACCCGCAGAAAAGATGCTGGCCATCTTCCAGAGCACATGGCTGCACTTAGGTGCTATGGGTCCCGGCAGACCAAGATCCTCGACCATCAGCAGGAGGGAGGGGAAGGGAGTGAGAAGGCAGGAGCTGCAGTCCAGCTGACTTCAAGGGTGGGAAGAACCGGCAGACAGGGATCAACAGCTTTAGAGTGGGCCTTGGAGTGGTACCTGTGAAGGAAAACCTGAGTCATACTGAGAAGAAGAAAACCAGTGGAAGAAGAATGATTACGAATCAAGCAGAAAGGAAGGACTTCAATGCTGCGCAGAATAAGTCCCATGGCATCGTAATAATAAGAGGAGGAGGAGACCTAGAGACAGAGAGTTCTCCTGAGAGTTTAAAACTTGCTTGTGATGGTACAGAGAAGGAAGATTGGACGTGCAGCGTCTGACGCAGATGGGAAGTAAAGGTGCAGCAGTGAATGCCTGGCATCGAAGATGAGAAGAGAAACAGAGCACTCAGAGGGACACAAGGCGTTTATGTCTTAAATGAGGAATAAGTGGTGGCGTGACCATGAACAAGCCGTGGTGGACTAGTTGGTCAGCAAACAACAGACACCACTTTTCACTGAGAAAGAGAAGAGCGAACCGAAGGAAAAAACGAGAAAGAGCCCGTATGAGAAACAACTCAGAAACAGAAGAGCCAATTTACCAACCCACCCTGTTTCACCACCCAGTGACGTTATCCCTGAAGAGCTCAAGAAATGGGGAAAACAGGAGAACCGGGTGTGACGAATCAACTTCCAGGGAACCAATGGTCCAGGGATCAATATCGGTTTCTAAACCATCAATCAGCCCCACACCTCTAGTACACCAGAAGGGATCCGAACAGATTGGAAACACAAACAAATTATAAACCCCCTTGTCCAATTTTGGTAACATGGACGGAATGGCAAGCTTATCTCTGCAAGGTTGGGGACCGTAGGTTAGTTGCAACACAGCAAAAATACAATTATTACCCACCCAATGATAAAAGGGACTGTCCAGTCAAGGTTGTATAAAAATATCAAATGTATTATTATCACAACAGACAGTTCCTGCACACTATGAAATGCAGCCCACCCTGTAAATGAAAGCAGAGGACAGGCAGTTTCAAAGAAGGAAAATGAATGCACCCTGGATATTGATAGGAGGGTAGTTGTTATAGTAATTGATTGCAATAGGTCAAGGATACTTGGTTTTAACACAAAGGGAGCAATGGGTCATAAAAGGTCACTAGATGTCTTCAGAGAAGGACTAAGGGGACAGAACCACAATGTACCTTGTGCTGTAGATGTTCTTGGTGCTTGACAGGGTCAAGTCGGTTTCAGGGTGCTTTGCAGCTTCTGGGACTAAGTTCAAGATGGGAGACAGCTGCAGCTATCAGGCAGCAGGTAGTTTGGCGAGCAAAGCTGAACAGACGGCTTCAGGCTGGCCTACATGGCGGCTCAGGGTCAGGAATCGTTGTCTCAATGCTGGTCAGTGTTTCTGAAGCACTGGCCGAGGCGTCTCAGGCAGCTTTAGCGACTGTCACAACACACTCCTGAGAGACCAGACGTAATGTTTACATTGACCTCTTGTGAACAGCCCTCTACAAAAACACTTGTCTGATAATATAATATGTTCACAGGGTCACTTGCTTCCCCAGGACCATTCGGGTTTTCTCTTATGTATATAATTATTTTTCATTAAATTCTCATATACCACTCAAGATTATGGCCCTCATTACAACCCCGGCGTTAACCATGGAGCTATTAACGCCATGGTTAACGCCGGTAACTTAACGATTCCGCCATGGTGAAATGAGGAATTACCACCCCATTCCAAGGTTGGCGGGGCGGTAATTCCCCATTTACCATTGGCCCTTCCCGATTCCCATTTTTGCCCCATAGGGCTCAATGGGAAAGGGGAAGGCGGTAATTATGGTACCGCAAATTGCGGTACCGTAATTACCTTTAAGGTCCCTTTGCGGGTCCCTACATTAACGGCTGGTCCAGACCAGCCGTTAAGGTCGGGAGCCGCAAAGGGACCTCGTAGTAAGGCATTAAGGGGTTAACGGCACCGCAACCTTTTACGGCACCGCTAACCCCTTAACGCCTGGGTCATAATGACCCCTATATAACAAATCTTTAGTAACATTTTATTTTCACATATACAATATTAAAGAGTTTTTACACAATTTCTAAAAAACAGACATTTCACAATAGTATCAATTAGACTGTGCACATTCAATATTCTGTACTACCATAATCAATTAACAATTTATAAAAGTAGTTTCTTGTTAAGGATATGTTGTTTGCTCTCCTCTCTCATAGAGAAGCACATCCCAGTCCATTCAACATTTGACTCTGTGTTCATATCACCCATTATTTCTTTCATACCACATTCATACCTTACCCGACATGTTTCATTCATTTCATACTTTCACACTTATAGCTAGGAAATTCTTCAGGGGTTTATTGTACCACATTCATTTGAAATGTACAATTGTGTTTGTCTTCTTTCGGACTATTTCCTGGGATTGGCTTCAAATGACATCCCGTTAATCCCTTCTTCCGGTCCAACCACCAAACGGATAACTACTGATTTTATTTGTCTCAGGTGTCCGGATTTCTTTTCAGCCGATTATTTAAATGATTCTGCTGTGTCCCTCCATCATACCACCACTTCCTTGATTGTTCTTCTGTGCAGTGTATTTTAGGTCTCTATGTTCTTGGGCCATCGATTGACTTATAGCTGGGGTAGTCCCGGGTTATTGTTAAAATATGTTGGCTTCAATTGGCAGATTTTGGTGCTTAACTCTCTGTGGGCCTCATTACACGGTAGGCGGTAACCATGGCGCTATTAGCGCCATGGTTGCCGCTGGTACCGTACCGAGTCCGCCATGGTGAATGGCGGAATTACCACCACATTCCAAGGTGTGTGGGGGCGGTAATTCCCCATTCACCATGGCACTTCCCCATTCCCATTTGAGCCCCCATAGGGCTCAATGGGAATGGGAAGGCGGCAATAATGGTACCGTAAATTGCGGTACCGTAATTGCCTCCAGGGTCCCTTTGCGGTCCCGTTCCTTAAGGGCTGGTAAAATCAGCCGTTGAGGTCAGGTCCTGCAAAGGGACCTCGTAATAAGGCGGTAAGGGTTTACCGGTACCGGTAACCTTACCGATAACGGTAAACCCTTACCGCATTCCGTGTAATGAGGCCCTATATCTTTAGTTGTTAGTGCTGGGTCCTCCATGGCTGTGTTAATGGATACAATCAGCGTTGATTCTCGGGTTCCTTTTGTTATCCTTCCCCTCCTGGGGTTCAGATTGTTCCTCACCCCGCTCCTGTCTGGGTCGTCTACCCTCTTCTCCGGTTGCTTGGTCTTCTTCTGTTGTTGCCGTTCGCCTGCTTTAGCGACTGTGGCATAACATCAGTCAGCGGTGCAGTCGGTTGTGGCTGTCCTTTAAGGTGGATGTCGGTAGATGCATGTCAATGCACTCCTCATAGCTTCTTCACTGGGCTTGTCTCATCCTTTAGGGCGGATGGCCCAAAGCGGAGGAGAGTGTTCTAGGCAGCTTCCTTGTCCTGGGTTTGGTTCAGAGACTCTCTGGCACTTCCCACCTAGTAAACTTGCTGCAGAGGCTAGCAGGCACGCTGTGTGCTGGCCGGGTATCAGTTCTGGAGCTGCAGAGGTTCCACTGGATCTGGTATCTCCCTCTGTCCCTTGGGAGATGTTTAGGGGAGGGGTCTTGCTTCCCTCTTGGAGGTCCTGGCCTTCCTTCACTGGTGGAAGATGTAAGGCAGACTGTACCTTCAGCCAGGGTCCAATGCTGAATTCTTCTTGTTACTCCTTGCAAAGTCGTCCTATGATCGGCCAAAAAAGGCTCAATCCTCCTTTAAAGCCAAATGGGCCACAGTGATTGGTGTAGGGTAGGCCTACCTAAATTAACCAATCCTGGGTCCCCACCAACAATCTTCTGTTATGTGTGAGGTCATAACCAGAGTGCTGTTCAACAGGAAATGTAAGCGGTGACAACATGTACTACTAAGTCCCACCCATCTTCCTGTCTGTTGTGGATCAACATGTGTCTCTGGTTAATTGAGCTCTCTGTGACTCCCGATAAAAGCGCAGGTCTCCCTTGAAGTTTGTGGTGAGAACAGACTTTTTGTATCCATCAATTCACATACTTCCTCCTCTGAAAAGGGGTTCCCTACAGAGGTTGCCTACTGTAAACAGTTGTCCCAGACAACAATCTCCTGTATGCATGAGGTCATAACCAGAGTGCTTTGCAACAGAAAAGGTAAAGGGGTGAAAACATGTAATACTATGTCCCACAAATCTTCCTTTCTGTTGTAGATCAAAGGTTCTCTCTGGTCAATGAAGCTCACTGTGGTTCCTGATTAAAGCAGCATGCATCCCTTGAAGCTGTGCCGAGACCAGACTTTCAGGTGCCGTCAATCCACATACTCATACCTTCTGAATGTGGCCCCCCTTTGGGATGACTACTATAATACAGGCAGTCCCAGACATGACATTTCACAGTCAATCAATACTAAGGGCAGGAGCTGGCTTCAGGTTGACACAGTGCATATGAAACGTTGGAATTTCCTGTCTCCTTTGTTAACCTCTGCAGCCAGGCCCCATGTGGGCCTGTTTGAAATACACTCTATTTGTGTGTTAATTATGTTAATCTCTTCCACCAGCTTCAGGGCCCAAAGAAAGGACAGGGTGGTTCAATGAAGCCTTTGTTAGTTCATTAGGCTGGCCATGGCAGGGGGAATGGCTGTCATATCCCAACTAAATATGACAGGGGCGACTCCGCCTGTAGGCTGTATCCACCCAGAGTACACAGGTCTATATGTATGTCGTTCGGTGAGCATAGGAAAATGTGTGAGGATTATCCCTACACATTTTCCAGAGGTTGATCTACCAACATTCGGTTTCATTTAAAATTTCAAAAAAGCCCAGGCGAGCGCACACCCACCGTGTAGATGGTCAAATTCCTCCCACCAGGAGGGGGCCAGTAGATAATAATTGGAATGTTCATACTCGTCCGAGTCAAGATTTAGTATCAAGAGTGTGTGAAGAAAGTAAGGATCACTAATGGAACACTCATACTCGTCCCAATCAAGATAAAGTATCACAAAAACGTGAAGAGAATAGAAATCATTACTGGAACACTCATACTCACCCTAGCCAAGATAAAGCATTAGAAACAGATTAAAAGAGTGAGAATCAACACTGGAACGCTCATACTTGTCCCAGTCAAGACAGAGTATCAAGAATAAATAGAGTGAGAACATATATATTCATCCAAGTCAAGAAAAAGGGAGCACATTGAATAAAAATAAACATTTAAGTATGAATGAAGAGAAAAGAATAAGGAACCAGGGGATAAGACAAGACGAGTATAAAACGGAGAGAAGGAGTAGTCAAAGAGAAAGGATACTTGAAACCTGTAAAGATCCTGTGTCAGAACTGTGGGACTTTATAAAAGTAGTTACCAAGAACTACTTAAAGGTCTGATACTGAACTGAATTTGGTGAAGAACCAGCTCACAGGAGAAGGGAGTTATTCTCTTGTGCTTTATGTTGTTCTAATAGTGGTAGGGTCAGAGTAGGGTAGTTTGGAACAGTGGACTGATCTTGATTTGAACTATCATTGATGGCTGAGAAGCACCTCAGTTAGTTTGGTTATGCAGGGCCTTAGTAGAGGGAAAGTTAGTCGTTTTGCACTTTTCATTTAATAAATCAGTACTGAAATAGCAGATCAGAGTCCGTGTCCATCTTCTGACCTGCTACACCCCCCCTTTGTCCAGTGCGTCCGAGGCCCAGCAGCAACGAGGGCTGCAGACAGAATTGGTTTGAAGATGTAACAAATGCTCATCAGAGGGCTTTGAGCGAGTAAGCACCATGGGGACTAGGGGAGCAGGATCAGAGGGTCAGATGGTGCAAGCCCTCTTTGATGACAGGCCTCCTGGCATTGGTCCCATGAGCATTGAGGAGTGCCCTCTTTCCATGGATGGGAGTAGTGGAGCTCCTTCTGTCTTGGGGTTGTTGTGCCTGGGTGGAAAGAGGAGTCTAGGAAAGGTGTGCAATCTGTTTCTCCTGGCTGCCATCAGGGGTCAGCTGGTGGGATGGGAAAACCTTTGCTCCTCGGAGTGAGGCTCTGGATGCATGTGGGCCATGGCGGATGGAGGAATAGTGTCAGGGGGGATGGCCAGGTCAAGGGTGGATCCGGCCACACAGGGCTTGCTCCCATATGGCGTGGAGGAGCCGTCCTCTTGCCATGCAGCGAATGGTGAATTGTTACATGGTAGTGGTTAAACTACGATTCCCGGAGGGGTGTTCGAGTCTCCGGGATAATGTGTAGGACATGGAGGAGTGGCTGTCCTGTCAAGTGAAAGTGGTGAAGAAGGGGAGTGAAGGAGTTGTCCTCTGGACACGTGAAAGCGTGTCGCTGGATCTCCCGGAGGGGTTCTCAGGACTCAAAGGACATAGGCAGGGCATGGTAATGGCCTTCTTGCTGCAGAGTAGTTGTGAATCAAAGGAGAGGAAGAGTGGTCCTCTTGCAAAACAGTAGTTTTGGAGTGGTAAATGGTGGAGCAGAGACATGGAGGAGTGGCAATCTTACCATGCAGTGGTTCTGGAGCTATGGCTCAAATAGGGGTATTGTGCCTCAAGGGGTGGGTCAGGGCGAAGAGACGTGCTCCTATTCCTTTCCATCCTGAAGTTTTGGAGCTGGTGCATGTATGAGTGGTCCTCTTGCACAATAGAATTTGAGGGGGCTTGTCGGTGTAACACCAAAGACTGCATGGAAAAAAAAAACATTGGCAGTCTGGGCCCGGAGTAGATGCTGCGAGGATGGTATTAGTGGTTTGAGGAAGGGTTTCTTGGAGAAATACTTGGTGCTGGGGGTCTGGTCTACTGGGGCATTTTCTCCTATGGCAAGCAAAGTACGTTGGGAAGATGTTGGGACACAGGTGATGGTGAATGGTAAGGCTTGGATGCGTGGGACATTGGTTTATGGGATTATGGGACGAGTATGTCCTGACATGAGCTCTTCGCCAATGGCACCTCCTAGGTTCTGGGTACAGAATGTCACAGTCTGCCTTTGCACCATGTCGCCTTTGGGCAAGTTCACACAGAAAACCTCCCCAGGTTTTCCCGTGTCACGTGTGCAGTGTCTCTTGCGCTGGTTTGTGTGGGGGGCACTCTGCATAGTGGTCAGAGATGGTCAAGGGCATTGTGGCATGCATGGAGATTGGGGTTCAGTCATATCCAAGGATGGATGTGATGGGGTCACTGCAGTGTGACTGGTACATGCGTCAAGGGCACTGTGTTGTGCATTTGCCCAAGTGGGGTCTTGGTGTGCTCGTACTCCTGTGGCCATGGTTCATGATACTCTCAGGGGCCATCAGGTTGGGCAGTAGAGGGTGGATCACAAGGGCTGCTAAAATGTTTGTCTTGCCTCCGTTGTGCGAGATGGAGCAATATGGTAATCTTCCTCTTCTGCAGAATAGGGCAGCAAGTGGGTTGTGAAGGGGGTTCATTGGTGTTTAAGGCCAACCATACGGAGGAGGAAGGGGGCACTGCTAGATTGGTTTCTACCATGGGTAGACTCCAGATCCAGTTGTGGAGATGAAGGGGCTTAGTGGGTCAGGTGGAAGTGTATGGGATAAACTCAATTGAGAGTCTGGGAGGGCTTGGAACTCCAGGTGTTTATGGGAGGAGTGCGGCTGGCAAGTCCCAGCTGGATTCTGCAATTGGTAGAGTCTGCATCCAGCTGTGGAATGGAAGGGGCTCAGTTGATCAGGTGGAAGTGTAAGGGAATGCACTCAACTGGGTGCCTGGAAGGGCTTGGAACTCCAGGTGTTTGTGGGGAGGAGTGAGGCTGGCAAGCCCTGGTGTGGCTTCTGCCATGGGATGGGAGCCAGACTTCAGATCCGGCATTTGAAAGAGGGTGTCATAGTAGTGGGGAGAGGCCCCAACCGGTAGGTCAAGGTCCCTACGGTGGTAGGTTTAGCACATTGCATTGACTTTATACTGGTCCCAAGTATTTTGGGACACAGGTAGAGGGATTTTTCCTCCTTTTAGGGGGCAAGGCTCGCAGCTTTTCGCTGAGGCAGCCATTCCCTGCACTCAGCGAACAGTGCTTAACCAGTGGTCACAGTGGTGTGGAGAAGAGGGCTGGTGTGTGGTCAGTTCACAGGAGTCTGCTCATGTTCGTAGGACAATTCTTTGGGCGTGGGGGAGCTATGCAGAACCACTCACATGCTTAAGTATGCATGGTCTAGGAGATGTTGATTATGTTTTGATGACATGCATTTTTGTAAATAATACGGCCAACTGCCTTCCAAATGATAATTGTATTTGCTTTCTCATTGGCCTTGCCGCCTGCGACACCCATGTATGTCACACGAGATTTCGGGATTCTTGGCAGCATGCAATGATTTTATTTTCAATGCTTTCTGAGGGCATGCTCATACAAATCTTAAAGGTTAGGTAGACAATATTGAGGGTGACAGGTTCTCCAATGACCAGGTTGGTTTATTAGGGCAATAACAGCTGATTATAATATAACAAGTTTTAAATAAATGATGGCGAGCCTGAAATTTAGATTAGCACCTTTGGCCCAGCAGAAATGGAGCACTCCGGAGAGCTTCCTGCCATCCCCGTGGTGTCTTCCACTGGTGATAAATCTCTGTGTTCCAGCTCAAGGCGAGACTGGACGATTCCCGATTAGTTGCAGCTTTCAGTGTTAATACAAGGGAGAGGTAAGCAGGGTTTCATAATAACAAATAATACAATCTGCCTAGCTCTCCCTTGCTATAAACAGTTAAAAATGCATTTTCATTTGAAATATTTATTCCAAATAAACAGACACCCTCTTATGACTTGGTGGACGTTAATTTAGACATGCTGAAAATTACAAGTAAAAAGACAGAATGATCTTATATCAGATGGATTTTTTTAATGTTTTGGAAAACATAATGTACACCAATTTGAAAATGTCTTGCAATCACGAAATTAGGAACTCAAAATTGTGTAGGAATCAAAAAGTTGATCGCTCATTGGTCACAAGTGTTCATTTATGGCAAAACACCCTAATTACTGCGCTGCTTAAAATTGAAATGCAATTTAAATGGATTTTACACATTAAATTCTATTTTCTATAGAAGTATGATGGAGGGGAACCAACCCACCAATACTGTCGATTGGGATGAATCTCTTCTCCCTTTGATCACCCCCTTTTCTAGTCCCTTTATGCACTAGCAGATACATTCATTCATAACTATTATTTAGACGATGATCATCAGGTATTACCCAAATTGACCTTTTACAATTGACCTTTTGCACAATTGACCTAATTATAGTGGTCCTGATTGACCTTCTGCACAATTGACCTTTATATTATGTTAGTTATTTTATATATGTATTGGGTTGGTTTTGGATTATAAATAACATAAGGGGATTTGGCGGGGAGTTGCGGGGGTTTTTGGATTGGGTGGGGGCCTGCAGGGGTTTCCCCTGCATATATGTCCTAATTGACCTTCTAAATTAGGTCACTTCTCCTGAGGTAAATTGTGAAAAGGTCAATTGGTATACAACCAATATCACAGAGCAGAATACTTTCAATCCCTGTTAACCTGTAAAATGCATTGGCAAACATAACTTACAGACACGAATATTACTTTACTCTTGTCAAATCAGAGAACATTAATTAATTTCCATTAAGCAGAGTCCCCACACTAAATTACACATTTATGGGGATTTGCTTTTAAGGGTATCAATTTACGAACTTTGAAAGTTTATTTGGTGAAGAAGGGGCATCAGGACTCTGCACAGACTGGGTTCTCTCATGGTGCCCTCTGGCAATCTCTACTCAGTGCCTGGACATCGGTGATGCCTTCAGATACTTCCTAGAATCAACTCCAGCATGGACTCCCTTCAGCTTCAGTGCTAGCCAGGAAAGGTAGAAGAAGGGTCGTATATGAGCTAGTAGGGATTTGCCGGGCTCCTAAAGTATTATCACACAAGAAAATGGGCAAAAATACTTTATATTTCAATTATGTGCAAAAAAACACATGCAAGCACTAATTCCAAGAGGACACACAGCACAGCTAAATTGTCCCGGCTAATACCACCTGGCCCCAGGGGATGATGGTGCGCCTCCTATCTAAAAGTGGATGGGTAAAGGAATCAATAGATGACATATAGTCTCTGATCAGATGTTTCTGTTGTTTTCATTATTTTTATACCATCACACAACCTCTTCAACCTCACTTCCACCTTTCCAAACAAAATCAACATTTTTACAAAAATGAATAAAAGGTTAGTGGGACCCAGGATTCTATCTACAGCAAATCCTTGTATTTTGTAATGGTCAATAGTCTGGGAGCACAAGCTTCTAAAAACAATCTTTCAATTTATTCAAACTGAATTGATATTTTAAAAGACCAACTAGATCTAATGAAGGGGTCTAGTATACTTAACACCTCAAGATTCAAGTTTATTGTGGATCATGGCTTTTTATTCACTAGCCATCGCCACCTTTGTTGGCCAGTTTTAGTGGGGTCATTTTTCTTTTTCCACCTTCATCAGGAGGGTTTTAGCTAACAAAATGTATATTACGCACATCTATAGCTTGGTGAGGTACAATTGCAGCAGATATTAAAGCATGCGTGGATAGGCAGAACCAATGTACAGCACTTCTGTGACTCTCTCACTGGAGATATTGTGCTACTTCTCTCAACATGGAATATCCCATCTGATTGGATATTTTCATTGACATTGTAATGGAGGTGCCGAAATGAAGATGAGATACCAACAACTGAATGCAGTAGGGGGCAGCCCCCATCCACTTAAAGCTAGGCAGAGACATTTGTATGGAGTCATTTAGTATTGTAAATGTGTGAAAATAGAACTCATATGTTAAAAGACATTAGTGTTTCAAATGGTGTTATGCTTATAAAGTCGAAAATACTTTTTTATCAGGGTTTAGTAGGTAGGCAGGATACAGAAAGCATATTATAAAAAATTGAGCAGGAAAATGATTAAGTGTTTTTACTATACCCAGACAGAAAAGAACTATACCATTGTGTAACCGACAATGCCTTTAACTAACAATGCCTTTAACTGAGTAAAAATAATGCTTTAAATCAAGAAGCCTTCTGCAGACAGTGGCAGCATAAGTCAGCCCTGGAGTTGAAAAATTCAAGGCCACAGTGCCGTGTAGAAACCAGATAAATAGTCTGAAACCAGATATATAATGAGGCTATATGTGGATTTCTCACCAAGGGATGCAGCTGCGTGACCATATTTGGGATAATGTGGCCGGGAAAATCCAAGTTTATGTGCCAGAATGTATTTCAATTTGAAGGGTTGAACAGATAAGGAATAATTGCCTTGTGCACGAGTATAGTCAGTGGAGAGTTCTGCCTAGGCATGTTTAGAAAAGGGTGGGGGTTCGACTCTTCTTTCTCTGACAAGTATAAAAGGAAGCTCCGTTTCCGTTTTCAGCAGGGAGCAGGGGTTTGTGTACTTGACCACGATGCTGTTTGTGTCAACTTTAAAGAACCAAGGCTTTGCGGTCTTTTCTTTTTTCAAATCTATCTCACGCTGAAGATGTTATAGCGTTAAGCAGCACCGGCGAATAATTCATTACTCGCGCTCTGAAGCATTTCTGATGTCCAACACGCCTCGCGGCATTGAAAAATACTTCCTGGAAGCGGTGAAGAAACGTACACTGCGAGGACTTCCTTCAAATTTCACCCATAACACGCAAACAGCTGAAAGAAGCCTGCTGCCCGGCATGGTGAAAACTGACAGCGTCGGAAGACGTGGCCGGAGGATACCGCAGGGGTAAGTGCTTCAGCCAGCCTATCACGCTGTGTAAACTTAACAAAGTTTGGGTGTTCTATGTGTACTATTCTCTTTCTCGCCTCACTCCATGGACATTTATTTCAGTGCAACTTAGTGACCATCGCACGCACACGTGTGCGTTTAGTTTCTTTGGATTCCACAACTCAATTAGCACTGTTTGTGCTTTGGGGACACAACACTTGGTTACATATCATTACAAAACATTCATGGCTTCCCAGGCCAGTAGAGAGGCTATAAGAAAAGAGCAGGCAGCTAGCCTGTTCAATGAAACCCTACCAACAGCCACGGAAAAGGACACAGTAAGAACAGAGAAATCAAGGGATAACACAGAGATTTCACTATTGAAAGAATTGGAGAAGCTAAGGAAAAGAGAAACAAGCAAATGGTGGGAAGAACATTCCCTACAGAATTACCTGGATGTGGGCAGGATTCCCCGAGGACTAAGAATCCTGACAATACCATCCTTTGAAGAACAGGATCCAATTATGCTTAGAGAATAGGGAGATGCTTTTGACCAATGTTCAAAAACCTTTCTGTGCATCCTAGTTAAATATGCTGGGAGTGATCGGACTAAAATTCTCACACAAATAGGCGAGCTTGAAGAAAAATTAAAAAGCATAAAGGAGAGTGAAGAAGGGAAGAAACTTAAAACCAACATAGAAAATGGCCGAAAAACATATGAAGAGGAGATAAAATTGAGGAAACAGCGAAAGTTTTTGCGAGACAAAGGTGATTATGAACAGGGCAGAGTATATACCTTTGCACACTGCCTTGACCAAATGAGGCAAAAGGTAAAGGAGACGGTGGTTCCTTCAGGACCTGTTAATGAAACTAATCAAGAATCTATAGCATCTAATTCCGAGTCTGATATTACAGAAAATGAAGACGAAGAACCCTTAGTACGCCTCAATTTTATAGAAGAAATGAGGCTGCTATGCCAAGATGGCCGCTCAAACAACAACAAAAAAACACGAGGAAGTGCGGCCTCAACAAGAGGAAGAGGAAGAGGTGGCAAAAAGCCACGAGGAGGCAACAAACACAAACAACAACCCTCCTCCAAGATCACTGCGCTCTGGCAAATGAACAAAAACATTGAACTAAGTCTAAATGAACAAGAGATTGTCAATTTGTCCAATCATGTTCTGACAACAGAAGAGATAAAAGCATTCAAATTAGGACTCAATTCTTGCCCTCTGGCAGGTTTTGATTACGTACAGACGAGATTAGATCTGGACAGTTTCATACGTAAGTTACGGTTAAAGAAGTTCTTTGCCTCTAACACATACAAAAAGAAACTGAAACCGTAATTGGAAGGACAAACAGATGTTACTATTGCAAATATGGACACTCTCACTACATTAGTCACTCTCCAGCAGGAAAGTGAGCAGATTCCGGCGGAAGCACTTGATAACTTGGAAAGACCTGTCATGGAACAACTGGGTATTTGCACTGACTGGCCATCTAAAAGCAAACTCAAATGCAAATCCAAGTTTAATCCATTAAGTGATCAGAATGTCCATATCGAAGCTTTCTCAAATGTGGTAATTGATGACCTCAAACAAGAAAGAAGAAGAAACAATAAACACATCAAAAGCAATCTCTCCTGGAAACAACGAAATGCTTTGTCAGACATATGTAAAATGGACAAATATGTAGTTAAACCTGCGGACAAAGGCTGCAATATAGTCCTAATGAATAAGGAGGACTATATCAAAGAAGCTTATAGACAGCTCAACAATGTCAAATACTATGAAAGACTTGCAGGTATACTGGAGGAAGATATGATGAAATTCCTATTCACCAAACATTCCATTACTCCCACTATATACTTCCTCCCAAAAATTCATAAAAATCCCACTAGACCTCCAGGGAGACCCATAGTCACATTGTGTGACTCACTCCTCGAAAATATGTCCAAATTTGTGGACGAAATACTCTGCACTTTTGTTTCCACTCTACACTCATATATTAGAGACACCACAGATTTTCTATGCAAAATTGATGACTTGCCATGGAACCAACATAGTTGCTGGCCACCATGGATGTGGTGTCACTATACACATCTATCCAACATGAGGATGGCATTAAAGCTTGTGAAACTTTCTTGAAAATGCGTTCCCTCAACTAACTCGACCATTCTACCATGATCCTTGAAATGGTGAGACTTTGTTTCGAAACCAATGTTTTTCTTTTCAATGATGAATTGTTTCGTCAAATTCAGGGCACCGAAATGGGTACTACATTTGCACCGTTATATGCAAATCTCATGATGGGTAACTGGGAGAAATCAGTGGTATGGGCTGAAGAAAATGAGATCTTCACTGGCAGAATAATTCTGTGGCTACGCTACATAGACGATTTATTCATCGTGTGGAATGGCACAGCTCAATCTTGGCGAGAGTTTGTTAAACTCTTGAATGTCAACAATCTGAATCTACAATTCACAGAACAACACAGTGTACATTCAATCATTTTCCTCGATGTGAAAGTTAAAATTGTAGACCAAAAAATTGGGTGTGAGCTCCATAGGAAAACAACAGGAGCTAATATTCCTCTTCATGCAAACAGCGCACACCCTAAAAGTCTTTTGTGGAGCATCCCTTATGGCGAATTTATTTGCATAAGAAGGAACTGTACCGATATAAAAGACTTTGACCAAGCAAGCCAAATCACTGCCCATAACTTCCTACAACAGAGATACCCTAAGAAAGTGATTGAAAGATCTTACCTTAAAGTTCGGGATATGAACAGACAAGATCTATAGATGACATCTAAATCTGATTCTCGGGACATTACAGAAGAGAATACTACCAGATTGATACTAACTTTTGGAAGCCATTCTTCTACTATACGAAACATCATTACTAAATATTGGAAAGTTTTGAAAGTGGACAAAGATTTAGGCAGTATACTAAAAGAACGACCTGATATAACTTTTTGCAAAAGTATGTCCATAAAAGATTTAGTAGTTCAAAGTTATATGATTTCAGAAAGTGTATCCAAAGGTAGCAATTGGCTTTTAGGGGGACGAAAGGGCTTTTTTTAAGTGCAGCAAATGTAAAGTGTGCAAATATGCTTTCAATTGCAGCAGCTATATTCATCCCCTCCTACAGACATTGATACAAATTCAGGGAAAAATTACATGTGAGTCCAAATTAGTTGTATATGTCCTGACGTGCCCATGCCTTAAGTGGTATGTCGGCAGCACTAAATGTAAATTAAAAATACACATATTACAGCACATCAGAGCCATTGTCAACAAGGACCACACATAACCCATGGCAAAACACTTTTCTGAGTTCCATGATGGAGGCCCTAGGACCTTGACATTCTTCGGTGTCCACAAAGTCGCAACAGGCCCAAGAGGAGGCGACAGCGAAAAACAATTGTAAAAAGAGGAAACAAAATATATAATTGATTTTGAAAGTAAAAATCCGACAGGCCACAATGTAGACGAGAAGTTATACACTTTCTTGGGAATGTAGCTTACGTACATCTAGCTCTCTACTTCCCTCTTTCTCCTCTCTCCACGACTTTCCTTTGGGGTAGTCGGTTTCTTCTATGTAATATTAAGTACTTGCCTTTCTTGGAGACACAATTTATTAATGAATTCTTCCTTTCTCGTTGCTTCTTTCCTTCCACTTGTTCTCGATTTCCTGCTCTGTCTTACTGTGTCCCTTTTTTTTGGTGGAGGATTTCAAGTCAATTTTTATTTTTCATTAACTCACTTATTGGTGACACATACCCACACAGGTATAGGATTACTTAGACTTTATGAACAAACCTACTGCTATGCCAGCTAATAATATGAAGAAGCGAGAACAATATTATCACCACCCTATGTGTATATTCACAGGTCTCTTCAAGAGTCATGTTATCAACTGAAGAGCTAGTATGTGGCATTGTTTTTTTAGATGGCATTAATGTACATGATTTGAATATCTTTTACTATTGTATTAGTTTACTGTACAGTTTGTATAAGCACCTTAACAAAAGTCATGGATTGACAATCTGCATGATCGTCATGGACTTTTAAATGTATTTTTAAAGTATTTGAACCTTAAGACATGATAAACATACATGATGTTCATTCTTTTAAGAATGCAGTGGCACTTTGTCTGCACTATGCATTGACTCCTTTCCTTTTGGAATATGTTGTGTGGTTGGCCAAAAACATTTAATAATCATTATGTTTGGGCCGATCGGGTACAGATGGTATTAACTTCTAGCATGCGTGAAACATATGTTGTATATTGGTTATAATTGGTTAAAAGGCACTTTCACTTTAATGAATGACAGAGATATTAGGATCCAGTCATACAATTATGCTGCTTTTCTTTTGCACTATGCACTAGCACTTTATCAATATTGTATCACACAACATCATGCTACCATATAGAACCTTGTTGCCCACGATTCTAGGTACCATACATAGGAAATACTATTGTCAAGGGCCGACACACACTAACTGTCATGGGCGCTACTCCCGAGGGGCCAGGACTGGCCCAGCGCCCTCAGAAGCAGACCCGTCTTCCACTACTCCGGACCCAGCAGACCCCTACAGGGGCCCTTTGGACCGTGTCCTGGCGCCTTTGGCGCCAGGCTCATGAAGGGTTTCAGTCCCGGCGCCATAGGCGCCGGGCTCATATTGATAAACAGTGTAATAATGCTTGGGTGGACTTACCTGAGGCAGACCATGCTGCATATTTACCCAGAACAATCCAGTGTGGTTGAAGTCCCCAGCCATCAGGGCTGGGAGGAACTATTCCCTCCATTCAGGAACTCTTTTCTTACCTGGGTGGAACCGGTGGAAGAACACACACTGGAAGCACTTCTCTGCTATTTAAACCACGCCCGATGGAAAACACGTGCTTCGCGTTATTCTGCAGCAGCAGCAGGACGCTCACCGAGTCGGCTCCTGCATTCCAGGTCCAGAGTCATCTTCAGTTTCCGCGCAGCAACCTGTGGATGAAGAAAGACACAGAACAATACTTACCAGATCCCGGAATCCAGTCACCGGCAAAACCTGCAAAGAATAAACATAAGGTTAGAAAAGTGCAACTCGCTCGCAGCCGCGCCCGCTTACCTGATCCATCCGTGATTGCAACGGAGCTAACCGCGGCCTTCTCTTCGGCAGCTTCTCTGCACCTGAAAGGCAAAGGACATAATCAAAAAGGGGTTCGGGTGAAGGCAGTCGCATTCATCTTAACTTACCAGTTTTTGCACGCGCAGAAGCGGCCGCATCAACCGCAGCATCCCGGCACCTGAAAACTAGAAAAAGGACATTATTAGAGGTGCCATTAAAAGCGGCCAATGATCATTATACTTACGTGCATCGGCACGTGCAGTGGCAACGGATATAAAGCCCGCAGCATCCCGGCACCTGAAAACTAGAAAAAGGACATTATTAGAGGTGCCATTAAAAGCGGCCAACGAACATTATACTTACGTGCATCGGCACGTGCAGCGGCAACGGAAAACTACGCCCACAGCATCCCGAGGCCTGAAACAAAGGAAAAGGGACATTATTGAGGTGCCCATCTTTTAAAGCCTAAAGACTACAGTATACTTACAGGCATCCGCTCGTGCAGTAACGGCGGCATCGCTCTTCGGCATCCCAGCACCAGTGCCACAACTTAGGCCGCAAAAGACTTGAGCCTCAACACTGAACTCATCCAGTGACGTAACTGGAATCCACGCACCCCTGCACCAGACGCAGGATGGAGAGCTCAGAATTTATACGCCTAAGGTGAGAGCTCGCCGAGACAAGTAGAAAGCTAGGCTGTGGGAGAAACTGGCGATTGGTGGGAGAAGGAATCCCATCAAACGGTGATTAACCCTTTTTCTTCCACCTGCAGAAAACTTACCCTGCAAGTCAGACATTCGATAAGAGGAAGCCCAGTCCTGAGAGTTGTCCGAGCTCTACGCTTCTCAATTGAAGAAACGATAGCAGCCCAGCCGGGATCAGCGCCTCCGTGGGAATCAGGTGAGCGTTACACTAACATGATAATATGTGAGTATGGTTTCGGCACATAAGGCACAATGAAATCTGAAATAAATCCCGGTAGAACAGTGGATGAACTGAAATGTGTACGCATTCTGTATGAATATTAACAAAGCAGTTTGCAAATTACAGAATGATTGTATTATATACTACATGACTCTTGTATTATGAATTTAAGCTAATGGTGGGTAAAGAAAATTTTTTAATTTTGGCAATGCTACAATTAGGGGTGTAAACTTAAGCACCTTCACACTGTGAGTATTTCAATTCCATATATTGGACACTCACCTGTTTACTTATTGAATGCCGGAACAAATCTCACTTTTAAAGATATTGTAAGATACATGCACCTTGTGAGAAAGATGTGCCCTCCCCAAGATGACCGACAATAGCAGAAGTCTTGTAAGTCACCTTTTCACTGTTTGTTATTATGTTTATGGGTTAATGAGCTCCCATTACAGGGCGGAGTGACTGTGAGCAAGCCACAGGAGTTTGGCAAAAATGCGTCAGTTAGACTCTCAAGGCACTGGGAAGCCTTTTTAAACTGCTATTTGCTTAATAAAGTTTTTACTGTATGCAATTTTTGTGAAGCAGTTTTGTTGTTGGTTCCCAACAATTGAAGTTTTTTCGGCACTTTACGCCGTATTTGGGTGGATTCCAATGCAGATGGGAGTGCTGCTTTAAAGAACCAAGGCTTTGCTGTTTTTTTATTTTTTCAATATATATATATATATATATATATATATATATATATATATATATATATATATATATATATATATATATATAATTTGTGGTAACCTTTCAGGGAAAAATAATAATGGCAGTCTAGATTTGGGAAAAAGGCAAGAAATTAACAGCATTTAAAAATCACAAGTGAAAATGTATTCATGAAGAACCCCAGCAAAGGTTAACGGAGGGAGGTGGAATATAAACAAAAATAACATCAGAGTAAGAGTATAATGTTTATATAAGGGAAGAAAATATTGACTCGAGGTACCCGAGCAATAGAGAGAGATACCAGGAGGATACCTGAGAAGAGGGGATACCGGGGAGGACACCCGAGAGAGAGGATATGCCCATTTGCCTAGCGTTTAAAGACAGCTGGAAGGAGTTTTGCACCCAGAACCCAGTTAATGGGGTGCTTAGGAGACCAAGAGAATTTAAAGATTCCTTGAAAGGGGGGAACTTGCGTTTTGTAAAGAAACACACATATTTAGGACAGATATTCATGTAGCCGGCTGGAGTCTGTCTGATTTTGTCACATGTCATGTTATGTTGTGTGTCTAATTTGTTATATGTTATGCCTGTTTGTTTGTTTCATTTTATGGCGTAACTGTCTGTGTGCACTGTAAAACATTGGAAATAATATAAAATGATGAAAATAAGGTGCATTACATACAAAATGAATTTGGTGCAGAGGACAAGTAAGTGAGCCTACATGTAGGCTCACCAATACGCAAACACATGACAGAAATACATTGAACAAGAGAAGAATTAGCACATGGATAGCACTGTCATAGCCAGCTTAGCTATTCATCACGATGAGATCACGAAGAGGCTTGGTTGAACATTAATGTTTTCAGCGTGTTGAGGAAAGCAATGTAAGCTTCATTCATTTCCTAGTGCTGGTGGGAGGGCAATCCAGTTTTAAAGAGCCGGATGGCTAGAGCTGGGCCCCCCAGTTGTGGATTTATAAAGGCAAACATATATATTGGACTGACCAGGAGGGTCTGATGGACTAACAAGAGTGATTCACTCTGATAAGTATGAAAGGGCGTGGACAAAAAAAGCATCTTTTGTGTGATGGCCATGAGTTTAAAAAAAGGAATGCATTTGTTTACTGATAGCCAGTGCACATTTTTCCTGGCTTATGAGAGGCTTCTGTATGGGAATATTCAGTATTGCCTAGAGGAATTATTCTTTGTGGTATATATTTTTTATTGAGGAATTGTCCATGAGTGCCCAGAAGAGGGGCATTGTAGTGGCAAGGAATGAGCAATTCCTAGTAGAAAGGAAAGGCTTGAATGCATGAAAAACCATTTATGTATTTATTTATTAGAATGTATAGAGCACACAAAAGCCCTTAGGCATCGTGGTGCTTTTACAAAGAAGAGGCTTGCAGATTACAAAGAAAATGGCATACATAGTGGTTGCATGCCACAGCTTCACCTGTAGTTATAGGACAAATACATACTGTAGTTACAATGGATGAGTTGCATGTTTAGCTTACATTTGATAGAGTAGAAATTGAGTAAACACATGGCATAGGTGTTAATTAAGCAGCAGGGGAATACATATAGACACTGCTGGGGAAATAATAGGGGTAGTTAAAGAGGGTAGTTTTAAGGGTTTTTGGACGAAAAGATGAGTAGGGATGGTTCTGCTCTAAGTTCGCTAGGGAAAGCATCCCATGGTTTGGGAACATTGTGGGGGGAGGCCTAGACCTCCGGCATTAGCTCTTTTGATTAGTGAAACTTGCAGTTGAGTGACATGGTGACTTCCTTTTGGGTCAGGTTGAACTGACTATTAACAGCATCAGTTAGATATGCTGGTGCTGTGTGAGACATACATTTATGCGTAATGGTTAGGATCTTGAAATTAATTATTCCTTCACGGGTATACAGTGAGCAGCTCACCTGGCGTGAGTAATGTATATCCTTTTGAGAATACTGAGAGTTGCACAAAGCAACACTCTGCACTATTTAGAGCCTGTGAAGATTTTTTGCCAGGATGCCTGCAACGATGGCAGTGTCATAGTCCAATTTAATTCTGATAATGGCACAGGCAAGGAATAAAAAGTTTTGTGGGGAAAGGAAAGGGCTGAATGCATTAGTGAACATGGTAGTGAAGCAGAAGCAATGGCACTCAAATGATAAGTGCAACAGAACAGATTGTAGCATGTAACCTGGCACGACATGAACAAGGGTGAGTGGAGGAACACTCGTAAGGGTTGTTGTACAGCTGCAGAAATAGTGTTGGGATTGAAGGAGGTATTGGTGAATGTAATGAGATCCGGAGCAAGTGACTTTACACAGGTTATTTACACTAACGTGCGGGCAGGAGCAGGCATCGCCTCTGCAGCTGAATGGTCTAATGTTATTTATGTTCTCTATTATTTTTGATTTAGAAAGCCCTATGAAGTTGAAGGGGGTTGTTGGGTCCTCTGTGACCTGTTTTCTGGAGAGTTTTGAGGATAGCATAATGTACTGAATGTGGGTTTTTGGGGTGCTCCTAAAAGTCCTTTTTCAGGAGCTCCACCTTGTGTGATGGGACAGCCTGAATGGAGTTATACCAGGGTGAGTAGTATATAATTTTGAGACCTTGGCGGCCAGGCGATGAGTTGGGATTCTATTATTATAGGATTCAGATGATTGAAGAAAAGATTGAATGACAGAGCCTGAAAGCATAATGATGGTTCTAATGTTACCAAGGAAAGCATGTTTGTGTATTTGAGACGCGCACCATTTAGACACAAGCATAATTGTGAAGGCATGAAAACAGCAGAAGGCCAATGAGATAGTTTGGGTGAAAACTAAAGGATTTTGTTATTGTGGCAGCATGGTAATATAGCCAGCTGTGTGACCTGGTGGAGTAATGATGAAAATATTTTATAAATTCAGGCGCAGGCCATGAACATTTATGAACAAGAGGAAGAGACTGATGTCCTCCACGAAATTAGAGGCAGCCATAACACAGGGAAACATGGCAAATGATTAAGAAGCAAACAGAATTAAATAAGAATCATGAAGGACAGTAATGGTTCAGATAAAGAGATTTAGGTTAAACAACATCATAGATGACAATACAGCCATACTGGGCTTAAGCATGAAATGGTACTTTCCTTACAGCATCACTCAGAAAAAGAAAGCAAGTGTGTTTTAGTATACATGAAAAAGAAAATGAAATAAATGCTCAATATAAATAAGAGAGGATTAGAAAAAAGGATTAAAAATGTTAGGGAGACTTTGGGCCTCTGTTAAACAGGATCAGTAAAAATAAATCGGGAAAAGATGAAAATGATTAATTATCTTAAATAAAAAAAATGAATAAAAGAAAAATTAAGGAAGGGAACAATTGGTCAAATGAATAAAAGAATAGGGAATAAACCCAAAAACATAAAACGGACAAAAAAATCAAAAAATTGAAAAACAAATAGCACTTATGAGGTTTCCTGGACAACAGTAAAAAAAGGAGCGTAGGGCAATAAAAAGCATCAGTGACCATGAAGACCAAGAAAAGGAGTATGGCTGACATAAAATTGGGTCAACCAAACAAGGGAAATTACACACAAAGCCATTTTAAGAAAATATGGTGAGGTAAATAAAAAACAATGAGTGCCTGTAACGATTTTGATTTATTTTACAGATAAAAGTTATGGACCTTTGCATGGAAGCATGACAAATGTCTTCATGGCCTTAATTAGGGAGAAAAAGAAAAAGGTAAGTACTAGTTCACGCTAAAAGGGTGTGGACACACAATTGACCAGCATCAAAAGTAGGAAGATCCAGGTGAGTAAGAGGAAATAAGGTATTAGGAAACACAATGTCTTCAAGTGTTCAGCTGTTTTTCCCAAGATAGGTACAATCAGCTATGGAAACAGTAGAAAATAGATGACAACATGGCTATTTCAGACAACCACAGAAAACAGAAGTTAAATTGAAGGTGAGTAATTATTTTTGTGTTCATAATGCCAAAAAAGGTTGATGTGACAGGGGTATGCAATTATTAGAAGAGGCAAACATTGTTATGTACAATAAAAAATGGAGGCACATAGTAAGAATTGGTGCCATAGTCTCAAAAACAGGGATAGACTACATTAAGTTTGGCAGGGATGGTGTGCAGCGAAACACCTCTGTTTGTCTCCATAGGAGGAACGCAAAGCACAAGCAAAGGCCATGGTCCAATAAAGACAAGAAGAGAAAAGGAAGAATGGCTGCTGAGCTGAGGAAGTATTTACTGCTAACCAGGAATCACGTGCAGCTAAGCTGAGCAAAGAACCAAGCATAAACTAAGTATCCTGCGGGGTAGTTGGAAAATAGTTGTCTATGTGCAACAACGAGTATGGGAGAATGATCCAGAAAGTATTTTTTGATTGCAGAAAAGGAGGAAAGGGTTGAAGTTAGAAGCAAAACCTGACCCCTTAACAGTGCCTGAATGACTTTTGCTCCCATTTTGACTTTCTACAGACAAGGGGGATCCCCAAGGACGTCTCTGTCAGATGCTACGGACATACCTAGAAGACCAGAAAAGGAGAAGACATCTTTCTTTAATTGTTATTTTTATTTCCTTAAGGTTGCATGTGTCACCCTCAAGAAAAATAAAATGTGTCCCATTCAGGACAGCGTATGTATGGTATAATATTGAAAACAAACTCAGGTTCTTGCCGGCTGACACAGAGCAAAAGATGGGGGTGTATTTTGTTTATGAGGCAGGAATGACCCATAAAAAAGAAATGTTTAAATGAAAGTGTCTTATAGTTTCTCTAGGAGGCAGGAGTGTTCAATGAGAGGTAGGGTATGAGAGCTGGAATGTGAAGCAGAGGGTTTATTTTAAGGAAATGGTTTGATAGGGAATGTGGCAAATAAAAGAGACATGTTTATTTTACAAAATAACTCATTCAGTTTTATATTACAGGTATACATCGAGGGACCTGTATACCTCAGAAGATTAATGTTGAACCGTGTGAGGAAAGAGGGAGGTCATAGAGAAACCCAGTGGAAGCCCGTCCAAGGTTGTTTGTCTGAATTGTGTCTGCAAAAGACTCCCCCAACCCTATGTCCCCATGCTGAAACGTCCCCTCTTTTAGACTCATTTGAACAATGGATTTATTGAAAGAGAGACACTCGAGAAAAAGTGAACTCTTTGTGAAAAAAGAAAAAAAAGACAATGGACTCCTGTTCTAAGCATCAAAGAACCTGGGAGACTGACTGTGAAAACAGCTCAAAAGAAAGGACAAAGGCAACAGGACACAGACGTTCCACCGATGCCAAAATGAGATGAGTAAAGTGGAAGAAGATGTGTGGAACAAGAGGGAAAGATACAGTTTGAAAACATTGTGTATATATGTGTATATATATATATATATATTATATATATATATATATATATATACATATATATATATATATATATATATATATATATATATATATATTCAACAGAGGTAGCAGGCGCCCCTCTCTCGGAAGAACAAGGCATGATAACCTGTTCAGTGGTTGTTAACCACATTGAGAGTTCGCAGCCATCTGCTTTTTGCTCACTGTACCTTTCACAGATGGGAAATTGCCAAATTGCCATTTGCATATCAGTCTTTGTCCCGCCCACATGGGCAGTCCAGCACCGAAATGCTATGGCAATTCCTCTCAGAACAAGAGTACCACCAGCAACCCCACACACGTGTTTCAGCCTTGTTGGGCATCATCAGTGAGGTGAAGCTGAGCCTCTCTAAGCACAGTGAGCAGGGAGCAGATGGCTGCGAACTCTCAATGTGGTTAACAACCACTGAACAGGTTATCATGCCTTGTTCCCACCAGACGTGGACTCCCTGCTCACTGTGCTTAGAGAGGCTCAGATTCACCTCACTGATGATGCCCAACAAGGCTGAAACACGTGTATGGGGTTGCTGGTGGTACTCTTGTTCAGAGAGGAATTGTCATAGCATTTCGGTGCTGGACTGCCCATGTGGGCAGGACAAAGACTGATATGCAAATGGATATTTCCCATCTGTGAAAGGTACAGTGGGCAAAAAGCAGATGGCTGCGAACTCTCAATGTAGTTAACAACCACTGAACAGGTTATCATGCCCTGTTCTTCCGAGAGAGGGGCGCCTGCTACCTTTGTTGAATTTGTTGAAGGAACTTGGGGTTGGTCACCCTAGGTTACCTGGGGGCAACCAGACGTGGACTCCCTGCTCACTGTGCTTAGAGAGGCTCAGCTTCACCTCACTGATGATGCCCAACAAGGCTAAAACACGTGTATGTGGTTGCTGGTGGTACTCTTGTTCAGAGAGGAATTGCCATAGCATTTCGGTGCTGGACTGCCCATGTGGGCAGGACAAAGACTGATATGCAAATGGATATTTCCCATCTGTGAAAGGTACAGTGAGCAAAAAGCAGATGGCTGCAAACTCTCAATGTGGTTAACAACCACTGAACAGGTTATCATGCCTTGTCTTCCGAGAGAGGGGCGCCTGCTACCTTTGTTGAATATATATATATATATATATATATATAATTATATGCATGGGCAGAAGAAGAGGAACAAGTAGAGATTGTATTTTGTTGGGGTGGGAGTTGCGGACAAGATATGACATATGAAAAGACAATGGGCTAATGGGTTATCTCAAATCTTGACCAACCTCTCGAGTCTCACAATGGCTGTGAAATTATCTAAGGCATACAATTTAAAGTAAATTGAGAAAGGAAAGAGGGACTTAGATGAAAGAAGATAAAAGAAGTTTCGAGACACGCGCATGTTTTCTTTTAAGAACAATAATATGTTAGTATTTGACAAATTGTAGAATTGTGATAGAATATTTTTAGATAAGTATGAAGGAGGATGGACATGGATATGGTTGAAAGTAATTGTTTTAGCATCCAAGAACTTTCAAGATGGGGACGTGTAACGGAGGTGCCAAAATGAAGATGCAGTACCAGCAACTGAATGCAGTAGGGGGCAGTCCCTGCCCACTTAGAGCTAGGCAGAGAAATGTGTATGGAGTGATTTAGTATTGTAAATGTGTGAAAATAGAACTCATAGGGTTAAAAGACATTAGTATTTCAAATGGTGTTATGCTTATAAAGTCAAAAATGCTTTTTATCAGGATTTAGTAGCTAGGCAGGGTACAGAATGCATATTATAAAAAACTGAGTAGGAAAATGATTAAGTGGTTTTACTATACCCAGACAGAAAAGAACTCTACCATTGTGTAACCAGCAATGCCTTTAACTGAGTAAAAATAATGCTTTAATTGAAGAAGCCTTCTGTAGACAGTAGCAGCATAAATCAGCCCTGGAGTTGAAAAGTTCAAGGCCACAGTGCCCTGTAGAAACCGATAAATAGTCTGAAACCAGACATATAATGAGGCTATGTCTGGATTTCTCACCAAGGGATGCAACTGCATGACCATACTTGCGATAGTGTGGCCGGGAAAATCCAAGGATGTGTGCCAGAATGTATTTCAATTTGAAGGGTTGAACAGATAAGGAATAATTGCTTTGTGCACGAGTATAGTCAGCGGAGAGTTCTGCCTGGGCATGTTTAGAAAACGGTGGGGGTTTGACTCTTCTTTCTCTGACAAGTATAAAAGTAAGCTCCGTTTTCAGCAGGGAGCAGGGGTTTGTGTACTTGACCACGATGTTGTTTGTGTCAGTCTGACGTGAAATAAAACCTGATGAACCTGCCCCCTGCCTGCTGCTTGAAATACTGTTGCTGAAATGCCAAAGGGTCTCAGAGTGTTACGCTTAACTGGCTCCCACAGGTGCGTCGATCTGAACTGGACAGCTGCGGTCTCCACCAAGGTGACGCGTAGTGCTGAGATGACGGACTGGACTGGCCCACCTAGCTTCGTTTGCTTGGCCAGTAGGAATATTCTTCTGCAAAAGGAGAAAGGGAATTAACCACCCCTGGAGTTGAGCGTTAACCCCCCCACTACCGCTGTTCTCCCCACTGATCACCTTTGGTGCCCCCTCTTATAGTCTCACCTGATGGTTTGGAAAGATGAGCTCTCCATCCTGCATTGAGCGCAGGGGCACGTAGATAACCAGTTGCTTCACTGGCTCGAAGGAATTGGTGAGTTCCAGTACAATATTGACTCAGAGATTCCCGTATGTATGTAGTTCGTAAGAGTTCAAATGTCGGACTTTCACTCTTGTCCGATTCCTTGCAGGTTGCAGCTTGACCCTAGTGAAGAGTTCCTCGTGGCAAACGGTAATATTCAGGTAAGGATTTGTTTTATCCAACACAGCTCGATAAAATAATGTCAATATGTAACCTGTTGCTTTCTTCCTTATTCAGGCGCTGAGAGAAAGTATGAAGTCTCTGGGAATAATGCCTCTGGCGGTAAAATCAGGTAAGTCTATTGTGGTGAGGAGGTTTCCCCTTGTTTGTCCCATTGTTTCACCTTGCTGTCCTTTTGTTTCCCCTTAGGGGCTGGGGTTCGGCGAGGATGCAGTGGAAGCTGCGCCGACCCGTGAAGAGGAATAGTACCCCCGGAGGTAAAACCAGGTAAGTCTATGGGGGTAACTAATATTGCCTCTGTGTATTCCCTTGGCTCACCTTGCTGTTCTTGTCTTCCCTTTAGATGCCGGAGTGTGGCGGGAACATGCAGAGGGATTCGGTGGAATCTGAAGATGCTGCGAAGGCCGGTGAGCTCAGCGCGGCGCTGCAGCAGGCGAGGCGACGCGCATAAAATAACTTCTTTCTTCCAGCTCGAAGGCGCGATGGATCGGGAATTCAGGTAAGGATCAAAGGTATTGCTCTTGTTCTAACCTTTTCTCCTTCTTTCTCCCTTTTTCTAGGAGCTCCAGACTCGAGGCGGGCATGGCAGAAGACTGGATGCAGACTTGCAGGCACGGTGAGCGTTACGCTGCTGGATGCAGAATAATGCGAAGCGTGTGCTGCTCTTCGGGCGTGGTTTAAATAGCCGCCAAAGTAGTCCCAGGTAAGTATTCCTCCCCAGCCCCACCCGAGTAAAAAAATAGTCCCTATGTAAAGTAGTCCCTTCCAAGCCTCTTTTGGCTTGGAGATCTTGCAGCATGGTCTGCATCAGGTAAGTTTGCAGCATGGTCTGCATCAGGTAAGTTTTAATCTATGAGCCTGGCGCCTATGGCCCCACAACTGACTCTCCATATGAGCCTGGCGCCATAGACGCCCGGACTGCACCCAAATAGCCCCTAGCAGGGGTTGTTGGGCTTGCTTGGAATAACTTGATGCCTGCTTCCTGGGTTGCTGGACTTGGACTGGGTCCCCGGGGTAGGCATCATGACACAGAGGGTCCCAGAGAGTACCAGAGGGCTCCAGAATGTCCAGGAGAGCCTGGTAGAGTGGAAGAGGTGCTGAAAGGCAAAATCGGGGTCCAGGACCTACGAGAACAACACTATTCCCATTGTGTTGGTAAAATTACTTATATTGCTGCACAGGATCGCAGATCCTCAAATTGATTTGTTGCTCCACGTTATGCCAGCTACAAATACTCCCAGTTGGGCTGTAAACAGTGTATTGTTGCATACGACTGGAAGTCACTAAATGGATTGCTCACTCTTTTGCTCTGCGTGCCTCGTGCATGCGATCTCCCTCTTTTGATTGCACAAAATTACTCTGAAACCCCTTTCCCAAATGGCTCCTGTCTTTCTTCTGTTAACATCGGCCCGTCTTCATTTAGGATCCCTAGTATTCTTCCTCGCCCCTGTGTCTTTCAGGGAGCACATCACAAACCTATGGATTTTAGACCACATTTATTCAACACTCTGTGGTGAACCAGAAGAAGGACTCGGACTACATTGGGTCATAGTTAATTAAGTTTATTTAAATAATAGCTATACAGCTATGAGGGAAATTCCGTGCCTAGCAACACTAACACTAAGGGAGCACGTCAAGTCCAAAGTAAAAAAAAAAGTCTTCTGTCCCAATCCTAAACAACTAACTGGCCCCACCACTTTAGAAAACACTTAACTAAAAAGGAAAAAAGAAGGGGTACTTGCACACTAGCCTCAGTGTATTTTCAGTATGAGCTTCTGCCTGTACCAAGTTATGCTTGACTTATTCTCAGTCAGTCCTTAAAGTCATTTTTCAAAGCAGGTTTTTCTCCCCAGTCTTTGTATCTAGTCATGGGTGTCACTTTCCTTTTAAAAAAGAAAACTGCCTCTTGGTGTTAACTTTTCTATCCCTTGTGACGTATCCCAGAATGTCATCACTGCTTCTGAAGGGGGAGGCCCTACCCATGAGGCCAGGGAGGGGAGGCTGCTACCCGATAGTCCCCCTGGGTGTGGTACTCAGCGGTAGGATCTCATGGGAGGGGAATTCCCCTTTGGGACCAGTGATGACCACATCAGGCGAATGCAGTATTTCCACAAATACCATGATTCTAGGCCTCCTTCCCACAATTACCTAATTTCTCAGACCCCTCATTCCTCTTCTTTTATTCTTTCATACCCTATGTACTTTGCAAATCCAGTTAATGTAGAAAGTACTCAGACAAGGACGATTCTCCACACCCACGCCCCGTTAGAACTGAGACAAGGTGGAACTGCAGAGCAATAGCGAGTTATCATTGAGACCACTTTTACCAGTCTAGTGGTTATTTGTTGTTGTTCTTTATTTATTTGTAGGGTGCTCCAAACCTGGAGGTATCGGGGCACAATTACAAGGAATTCTCATTTTCTTAGTTACATTACATATCAGTCAGTAAAACACAGGTAGCAAAAAGACCTAGAATAAATACATACAGTTATTTACAGCACACCAAGGCGATTCTACTTGCAAGTGACCTAGGTTCAGAGTGAGGGGAATGTATTTAATCTTTAGAGGTAAGACTTTTATGGGAAGAAATAGAATAAAAACCAAGAAAGGACTTGACATAATGTCAAGTCCTCCCCGGAGGAGCCATGAGAGCCAAGAAGAACCCAACATGCACACGGGCATTGACCAGGACACCAAGGAGAAGAGAGCCTAAAGCTGGTCCTGGACCAGAGGACTGCACAACACGTGAACAAGCAAGTCCGCTGGGTGCCACAAAGGTCCAGGAAGCATGGGAGCCAGAAGCCACGCTAGCCTGGAATGGAGAAGCATTGTGTAGCTGCCACAGAGCAGGGCAGGCCCAGAGAAGGAAGTGGAGTCACACAAACAAGCCCAGTGAGTGCCACAGAGCTGACAACTGTGCAGCCTGCAAGAAGAGGTACCTGGGTAGTTGGGAAGACCATGGTGACTCAAGCAAGTTGGGACACAGTTTACAAACCAGGGTCTGGGTCCCAAAGACAAGTAAAGGGAAGGAAATAAGTACATCCAGTTGTACTTTGGGCTGGCAGGAGAGTAAACCAAGCCTTGGGACAGACAAACTATGGGACTCACACCCAAATAAAGAGAACTGGGACTTGCTGAACAATTCTTACAGTACTTGGCAGGTTAGTGAACCAAGGCCGCATTATCCACCACACCCTGGGAAGACTCCAGGCCAATCCTTTTCACTGCATCATTTGGTGAAAGAGAACCAGGTCTGCCCACCAGGATTAAGGACCCACCACAGTCTGGGGAGCCTCCATGTCAATCTTCTACATCATAGTGCCTGGTGAAAGGGAAGCAAGTATACCCACCAGGGTCAGTGACCCAATTCACCTTGGGAAGCACCCAGGCTATTCTTATTCGGAGCAGTACCCGGTGAGAGAGAACCAAGGCTGCCAATCAGGATCTGGTACCCCCTGAGACTAAAAACTGACTTTTGTCCAGAGGAAGGGAGTCAACCCTGTGGACCAAGAAGACATCACTTTGATTTAATTAGCTTAGCGTGTTAAGGACAGATTTAGGATTTTGACATTGGAACTTTTTACTTTGGACATTCTGACACTAGTTATTTCAGTTGAGGCAAGGGAACCCCTCTTCGGTTAGGGCAAGATTAGGTTTACTTTTTCTCTTTTTAATCTAATAAACGTTTGTACCCAAAACATGACCACTCTGTGTCAGAGTTTTACTTCTGCACCCTTACAAGTGGTGCCAGGAGTGGGATCTGGCCTGGCTGATACAAACCAGGGGACCATCCGATTTATCAAACTGACAGGCCAGGCCACCATCCCAACAGTACCCACCAGGGAATCCATTGGGTTTGACCTCTGTAGTAGCCAAGACCTGAACATTGCCCCAGGGGAGAGACAGATAATACCCACAGGTCTGGTTCTAACTCCCCATTCAGACACTTATATCCGAATAACGTCTAAGTCAGGATTAACATGGAAATATGGCTTCGACGTGTTAGCAGGTGTAGCAGACACTGTTTATCGGGGAGATGTGAAAGTACTCCTATACAACAATGAGAAAAATTCATAGAGGGTGAAGCTTGGTGATAAAGTGGCCCAAGGGATTTTGGAGATAGTAGTATTCCCTGATATCCTTGAAGTCCCAGATCAAGAAAACATTCAGAGGGGGATGACAGGGTTCAGTGAGACTGACCAAGCTCCAGACCTGGGTATAGAAACCCCAATCCCTAAGAACAACCACAACGAAATTGAGATAATTCCAGGCCTGCCCTTTGCACAACGGAATGACCCCATACTAGCAGAGGCTTTTCAAAAGGTGATTCCCGAGACAGAAGGAAGGAAGAAAGGGGAGGGGGGTCACTAAGCACGACTTACCCTATAGAGGGGACACTACTGATGAGGGTGTGGTTTGATCCCAAATATTCCCAGAGAGCCATCAACAGGTAGTTCTGTAGATAGACAATGCTCACCTTACGTCTGTCCATTTAAGGTCTCCAAGACCCAGGAACAAGTTGTTAATAGATTCAACTGGCACGGGATCTTTATGGAAGTCAAAAATGTTGTGTTGAAATATCCATTATGTCAGAAAACAGACCCGCAGAAACCCCCGCCAGCCCCCTTAGAATATTTACCTGTTATAGACATTCCCTTTTCTAGAATAGGAATGGATATTGTACGTCCCCTAGAACCTTCCAAGTTGGGGGATCACTATATACTGGTAATACTAGATTACGCTATGCATATTCAGAAGCTTTTCCCATGTGAAGCAATACCTCACAGCATATTTTGAAGCACCTAATACCATTCTTATCAAGGGTAGGTTTCCCAAAGGAAATTCTTACTGATCCAGGTATGCCATTCATGAGCAAAATCATGGGAGATGTAAAGGAAATCCTTCACATTAAGACCCTCAGAACGTCTGTATATCAGCCCCAGACAGACATGCTTGTTGAGCAATTCAACCATGCCCTAAAAAGAATTCTTAAAATCTTGTTGAAACAGATGGGAGGAACTGGGACATGATGGTACCATGGGCCTTATTCACCATTAGAAAATCTCCACAAAGTTCTCTGGGGTTCTTGCCTTTTGAACTTTATATGGACGAGATCCCAGAGACGTGTTGCATTTGCTTAGAGAGACCTGGGAAGAGAGTGAGTAAGAATGCTACCACTTACACAAATGGCACAAAGAATTAAAGAGCATTTGGCCGTTGTTAGAGATATATTTAATTCCAAGTTAACTAGAGCACAGGAACATCAAAAGGATCGTTATGATAAAAAAGCAATCACCCACTCCTTCTCTATTGGACAAAAGGTCCTTGTCCTCCTTCCCACCTCCGAACATAAAATGATATCTCGGTGGTACAGATCATACAAGATTATTGAAGAGACCGGACCAGAGTCTCTCAACCTGATAGATGCCTCAAGTTCCAAGTCTAGCATATAACTCTGTTGAAAGAGTGGAGACAGGATCCGGTAGAGTCAACTTCTGCGATCATGGCAAGCCTCTTAGCTGAAGAGGATGACACTCTGAACCTGTTACCCAGTGATCTCCCTGCTCCTCAACATAGAGATATTGAAGATCTCTTGGACCAGTTCCTGGATGCATTTAGTTGTTTACCCCTGAGGGTCAGGGGAATATGACACCATATCGGAACACCGCTGGGGAAGGTCACAAACTTAAAACCGTACCGGATACCGAGATAATTTAGGGAAATATTAATCCAAGAGGTGGATAAGATGTTGGAAAGTGATATTATAGAACCATCACAGAGACCATGGCCCTCAGCAATATTCCTGGTGGCCAAACCAGATAAATTGTGGTGGTTTTCTATTGATTTCTGAAAGTTAAACACAGTGGCCCTCATTCCGAGTAGGGGGGTAAGGGATACTAGGCACCAGTAAGGAGACTGGTGCCGGTAATCCCTTACCGCCATTCTATGGGGTCCCTTAGCGGGTCCCTTCCTTAACGCCTGGTCTGACCTGGCGTTATGGACGTGACCCGTTAAGGGACCTGGGCGCAAATAACGGGCTTGACATACGCCAGCCCGTTATTTGCACCCTCCCCATTCCCATTGAGCCCTATGGGGGCTCAAATGGGAATGGGGAATGGTTTGGTGAATGGGGACTTACCGGTCCCGCCAAGGCCTGACCAGACCGGTAAGTCCCCATTGCACCAAATCGGACACTTAGCGCCATTACTACCACCAAACTCGGAATGAGGGCCTGTGTACCTGTTTGATAATTACCCAATGCCAAGAATTGATGGCCTCATCGACCGACTGGGCACCGCCATTTACATTTCCACAATTGAGTTGACCAATCGCTATTGGAAGGTCCCTCTGAACCCTGATGACAAAGAAAAGACTGCCTTCTGCCCCGCTAGAGGACCTTTCCAGTATAAGGTCCTTCTTTTTGGTCTTCATGGTGCCATGGCAACTTTTCAAAGGTTAATGGATCAAGTACTCAACCATACACCAATTTCTGTGGGGGCTACCTAGAGGACATTGGTATACGCAGTCGTACTTGGGAAGAACAAATGTTGCATCTATACCATATTACCCAAGCCCTATGGCAAGCCAGACTAACCACCAACCCAAAGAAATGCCATCTTGCCCAGTTGCCTGTAAAATACCTGGGTTTCTGTGAAAGACATTCCATGCCCTAAACTAAAAGAGACTTAAGGGCTTTCTTAGGGTTAATAGTCTATTATACATGTTTTTTCCCAAATTACTCATCCATCATATCATGCCCAACTGACAAATTGAGAAACGCAGATTGCCTGAAGATCAAGTGGGAAAAAACAAACGAGGCTTGTTTTGATTCCGTCATTGTAATTCTTTGTAGCAAACCCATTCGCAAGGTACCAAATTTCAACATTGTTTGTTTTACAAACTGATGCATTCAAGGTAGGGCTCGGAGCAGTGCTGTCCCTGCACAGTAAAAAAGTGCCTTCAACAGTGGAAGAGCTGTCCATGAGGGCTGATCACAAGCACAGGCATGAAATGGACGTTGTTACCAGCATAACATCCTTCCCCCATCACGGTTTCTTCTCCATAGGAACTCAAAGTTGTACCCATGGAAGTCACTTAGGCGTGACTAAGGGTCCCACCTGTAACCCCTGTGGGTCACAGGTGCAACCCCTGTGATCTCCTTGCAAACCCTATATAAAATACAATTGAAAACATTTCTTTTTTAAACCAGAAACTCTTGGACTGCTGGGCCCGGAGACCCCCCGCGCCCTCTGCCGGAGGCAGACCCATTACCAGCAGAGTGAGGCCATGAGGGTCAGGCAGGGCTGACTTCCGCCTGCCTCTCACATTGCTGAATACATACGCTCAATTCATGCGCAGCTTAGGCAAGAGCCTCACAAGCCAGCCGCGCCCTTGACACCACCAACAGAGGAGCGATGCTCCTTCCCTACTCCCTCCACAATTTCAGGTGTTGTGAATTAATGTAAACTGTAGTGTCCTTTGCTTAGAGGTATTGCTCTTTGCCTCCTGTGACATTGTAACTTGTTGTTGCTGATGACATACTGTTTGGGTTTCTTTCCAGCGGTACACTGGCTGTAACTGAAGCTGTTTGTTTTCAGCATAGTGTGTGCCTTGCCTGTGCAGTGTCCTGTTCTGTTTGCTGTAAGTAAGTAGGGTGGTTCGGGCCTAAGATGCCTCGGCTAATGCCTACTTGATAGTGTTTGAAGTAGCAGAGCCATTTGCCACTGGATCACTGGTCAATATTGGGTGGGCGAGTAATGTGCCCAATTTGCCCTAATATTACAGACGGTGGAAGAAAGGATGGAACTTGGCTTCATTCTCATATTATTGGGATCCCGAGTTCACTTCTCTGTGATGTAAACCGCGCCCCAAACTGTGCCGTTTCCCAAAGATGGGCGGTGCCTTTAACCCTCGAGTGTGATGCACCCTTCCGCCCCATCTCCCTTCTCCCATCCATGATGAAAACGCTGGAGGCATTGGTCTCTCCCCTCCTCTCATCCTATATGGAATCTTCAGGTTACTTTGATACGTTTCAATCCGGTTTCCATCCTGGAAAAGGCACTGAATCAGTTCTTAATTCGGTTTTCGATGACCTCACCCGGATAGTTGATCAGGGCGGGGTGGGTGCCCTGCTATTACTTGACCTCTCGGCCACGTTCGACATGTTTGATCACTCTACACTTATGTCCCGTCTGTTGGACTTGGGCCGCGGGCCTGGGGGGTCAGGTGCTGAACTGGTTTGCAGACTTTCTGACCGACCGGTCTCAATCGGTCTTTCTGCCTCCTTACTATTCGAAATCTATTGCACTGTTCTGTGATGTTCCTCAAGGGTCGGCCTATCGCCCCTCCTTTTTAATATTTACATTCGCCCACTGCTCCTTTTCATTCTATCTCACGGCTTTCGATTGTACTCTTACGCTGATGACACACAGATCTTGGTACGTCTGGATCTCTCTCGGTCCGACACTGCAGCCCGTCTCAGCAACTGTCTTGTAGATTTAGGTGCTTGGATGGCTACCAACTCTCTCAAGCTTAATGGTAGTAAAACAGAAGTACTGGTGGTAGGGACAAACACCCCCCTCAACTACTGGACTCCGGACTTCTGGCCCATGACTCTTGGCCCTTTCCCTCTCCCGTCTCCTACGGTGAGAAACTTGGGAGTAAAGTTTTCTTCTTCTCTGATGATGAATGAGAAAGTGGGCATTATCTGCAAAGCCGGCCATTTTAAACTGCGGACGTTAAGAAAGGTTCTTCCTTTTATCCCGGGTCAGTTTCATGCCCCAGTGGTCGGAGCATTGGTTCTTAGTACAGTGGACTACTGTAATTCACTGTACTTCGGCCAACCACACTATCTGCTCAATCGGATCCAAATGCTCCAAAACGCTGCTGCTCACACAATACTGTGCCTGCCAGCATGCTTGCATATGGCCCCCTCCCTGCGTCAGCTGCACTGGCTCTCCATTGAACAATGGATCCATTTTAAATCTATGTGCCTTGTTCACCGGGCTTTCTATAAGGCTGGAGCTGAATATTTGCAGGAGAAGTCTATCCACTATGTGCCAAATCGTCCTCTAGTCTCCCAGCCAAAGCATGGAACCTACTTCCTTGGGCTCTCCATGCTACTGTTAATCATCTGGCCTTCCGACATGCTCTGAAGACTCTTCTCTTTTAGCACTCTTTAGAATCATTTTTTTCACCTTCTACTCCCTAGCGCCAAGATGCCTTTGGCGTACGTTGCGCTTTACAAATTCTCATAACATAACACCCTGATAGGGGGAGGGAGGGGTGCAGCCAGCTTCCACACCCGGCCAAGGCGGCTGTCACCCTGGAGACTCACGACGCATCACTTTCAAAAAGTTCATAGGGAAAATTTTACGATTTTCTTGAAGTCGCCATAGAATTGATGCCCATTACAGGGAGACTCCCTCGAGTTCCAGGAGACCTGTCTTGCAAGAGAACACCCAAAGACTTTTGTCGCTACTTGTACATGGGAGGAGGTTACTGTCTTTTTCTTTGCCTGCCCCCATACATGCCAATATGCCCCATTCCAGTCAGGAAATATTGATGCAGTCCTGGTTTTAACTTTGCATTCTGGAACCTGTAGTCGTGATTTTATAATAGGGAAATCTCTGATTACAATTAACGGAATGCAAAGTTGAAACCTGCAATTGAGCATTTTGGCATGTATGGTGGATAAGAAAGAAAAACCTGACCCATCCCAGTTGTCCAACAAGATGGTCGCCGTTGAAGGATGGGAAAGAGTGGGTGGAAGAGGGAGATGCAGCAGGGGTGGGAGGCACTGGGATGACAGCCATGGAAGTGAGGGAAAGAGTAACTGCAGCACAGTAACAGCTTGGGTTTACAGCCTGGAGTGGAAAACAGAGACTGACAAGGAAGGGAGGCAAGTGTGGCAATCGGCAGAAGGAGGCAGCCAGAATGGAAAAAGTGAGTAACAGGCAGAGTGTGTCAGTTAAGTGTGAGAGGCTGCAGGAAGTGGAAGGCAAGGAGTGACTTGACAAGAGAGACAGGGAGTGTTAGGAATGGGAGGCAGCAAGTGACGGTTAGGAGAGGGAACTCAGGAGTTATAATTAGGAGCAAGAGGAAGGGTGGGACGGGGTTTGGAGGGAGAAGTGACAGGAATGGGAACCCATAGGGACAATCAGGAGCAAAATGCCAGAAAGTAACAGCAGGAAAATAAGTAGTTTGATGAGGTAGTAACAATGTTGTGTTTTCATTCTGTACTGCTAATTCCGAACTTAGCTGTGCCCAGTGGCTGCATTGTGTTTTCATTCTGTCCTGCTCATTTTGAAACTAGCTGTGCCCAATGGCTGCATTGTGTTTTCATTCTGTCCTGCTAATTTTAAACTTAGCTGTGCCCAGTGGCTGCATTGTGTTTTCATTCTGTCCTGCTAATTTTGAACTTAGCCGTCCCCGGTGGCTGCATTATGTTTCCATTCTGTCCTGCTGTTCCTGTCTTGTTCTGTCCCTTCTAATTGCACTCTGCACCGTGTTCTCCCCCAGTGTCTCCACCCCGCTCTTCTCTCATTCACCACCCACCACCTCCTCTCTCCTCTTCCCCCTCCTATGCATCACTTATGATGCCCTCTGTTTCTCCTATCTTCTCCAACTGTTTTTCCATCGACTATCCTACCCTTCTCACTAAGTCTGGTTGGAAGAAGTTCAAAAAGGATATCCTGGTCTCCAACCCAGGCCCCCCTGTCGCTGATACTTACACCAGCACTTCCTCCAGACATCCTCACTAGCATCCTCTTTGTCGTTCCTTTGACATACCTATAGACTCTTCATATGGTTTCTGTGCTCTCTCCTTTCTCTTCTTCTCCCATTAATGGTGACAGCCAGTGGGAGGCCCTCCTGGCTTCTCTCCACTCCTCTAAGGTTATCATTAATGTTTATCTTAATGGCACGGTCTTGGTGCAAGGCTCTCTGGCCAACCTCCTCCTCTTTGATAGACGCTTCCTGCGCCGTATGAATTTCCTTTCCTCTCCCGCTGTCCCTTCTCTTCCTCCTCCTTGGCTACCTTGCCCTCTCCTCCTACCTCCTCTGCCCTCCCTCGGGCTCCTTCTACACCTCCGCAGGGAGTACCTCTGATTTGTACCCCTCCCGGGAACTCTTTCAAGAATGGCAACCTTCTCCACCTCGCCACTCATAACTCTTGCTCAGCTGTCAAACACTCCTCTGACATCTGCCGTCTCCTGGAAGAACTCGACTTGAATGTCCTTGGTCTCACTGAGACATGGTTAACGGGCAGCTTTGTCACAAGCTTTGACACTCTCCTTCCTGATGGCTAAAAGATCACCTCTGCACCCAGATCCAACCATTCCGGTGGGGTTGTAGCCTTGATCTTCCCGGAGTATATTCCTACCTCTATCATTCCTACGCAGGCCTACTCCTCCTTTGAATACCTGGTCTGTAGGCTTTCTCTCTCTCCTGGCCAGCCAAAGTGGCTATTATCTACCGGCCACTTGGTCAGAACACCTACTTCCTTTCCGAATGGGCGGACCTCTCTTCCTCCCTCCTGGCCTCAACCACTCAACTCCTCCTCCTTGGTGACTTCAACATCCACCAGGATGCTTCCTGTCCCACCATGGGACTCTTTCACAACCTTTACGACTCTCTCCCTCTCTCCATTCATTCCTCTGGCCGACTCACGCTGCAGGGCACACTCTTGATGTTCTGATCTCCTCAGACCTCCCCCTCTCTAACCCTCTCACCACTCCTCTCTCCTGGTGTGACCACTTTCTCCTCTCATCTCATCTCTCTCTTTCTACCCCTCAGGCCAAACCTACCCCCACACTGCCACCCACTTTCTCAGTCATTCGACCCATGAAGCGTGTATCAGTTGTGGCTTTCACTGCAGCTTTCTCTCCCCCTACTGCACTTCTGGCTGACTCACACCCTGACACAGCCCTTTCCATGCTCCACTCTGCTATCACTGATACTCTTGATGCACTTGCCCCTGTCATGAGGATCCGCATGAAGCCTAAAATCAAGTGCAGCTCCTGGTATGACTCAGACCTCATCACCCTTAAACGCAAGTGTAGGGTGGCTGAGAGGAAATGGTTGGCATCTTGTACATCCTCTGACAAACTGGCCTGCCACCTGCTCCAAAGGCAATACCGACTCTCTGTCCTCCCTAAGAAGAGAGCTCACATCCAAACCTGCATTTCTGCAACATCTAACAACTCGGCCAAACTCTTTAAAATCTGCAAGGAGATGGCCAATCTTGCCACAGTCACTACCTCACCTGCCCTCTGTACAGCCCTGGCTTCTCACTTCATCTCTAAAACCCAGGACATCCTGTCCACCCTCTCGGCTTCTCCTGCTTCTCCCTCCACTCTCGCCTCTTCCTCTGACCCGCCTGCAGCCACGCCCCCTCCCTTCTCTGCCTTTCCTCTCTTCTCTCCTGACGAGGTTTCTAGACAAGTTCGATCTATGAAAACCTCTTCAAAACAGGTTCTTCCCTGTTCTTCCAAAACCATCAAGGATCACATTGACACCCTCGCTGCAATCTTGGCTGACTTCTGCAACCACACTTTTGCCTCTGGAACCTTCTCCTCCCCCCTGAAGCACTCTCTTGTGCACCCTCTTCTCAAGAAACCCTCAGCCGACCCCTCCCTTCAGGGTAATTTCAAGCGTTCTCGTTCACTCCTTTCCTGGGCAAACTCCTGGAAAAGCTGGCCATATTCCAGCTTAATCTTCATACTGAATCCGTTGGTTGTCTCCATGACCATCAGTCTTGCTTCACAGCAGCCAGAAGCATGGAAACTGCTCTCCTAAACATCAGTGAATACCTTCTCTCTAACCTTGATTCTAAGCTCCCCTCGGTCCTCATACTACTTGATATCTCTTCTGCCTTTGACATGGTCAACCATACCATCCTGCTCAACTGGCTCTGTGATAACCTGGGTATCACTGATCAGGCTCTGGCCTGGCTGACTCCTTTCCTATCTGACCGACCCTCCCAGGTCCAACTTGAGTCCTTCTCTCCTCTATATCTCTCTCCACCTGTGGTATTCACCAGGGGTCTAACTTTTCTCCCTAGTTGTTCAACAAATACCTGACACCTCTCGCCCACTGCATTGCTGCTCTCTGCTCCAACTTCCAGTGCTCTGCAGATGACACTCAACTCACTTTCAGGCTCCCCTCTGCTGCCTCTTCTCCTTCTCGCATCCCGGGTTGTCTGTCTGCAATCCAGGAGTGCAGTGCTGCCAGTGATCTCTGCCTGAATGCCAGTAAGACTGAGATCCTCCTCATCGGCACACCTGCACCCTTCTTTCCCACCACTCTCTGGCCGGCCTCCCTTGGCCCTCTTCCTGCTCCCACCTGTGAGGCTAAGAACCTCAGGGTTATCTTCAAATCCACACTCTCCTTCTCTCCTCACATTTCTGACGTCTCTAAGAAGTCAAACTACCAACTGCACCTCCTCAGATATATTCTTCCTTTCCTCTCCTTCCCCCAGAAGCTCACTGTCCCCAAAGCTATGGTTCTCTCTAGGCTTAACTACCGTAGCAGCCTCTTCTCAAATCTGCCTGCCGCTACTCTCCGTCCTCTGCAACTCATTCAGAACAGGACTGCGAGACTTGTCCTTGGCCTCAAGCCCAGGGATCGTATCTCTCCAGCACTGAAATCTCTCCATTTGGCTGCCAGTGGCTGCAAGGATCAAGTTCAAGACCCTTTGCATTGTCCACAAGGCCTTCAGGGGCCTGGGACCAAAATATCTCCAGCTATCTGTTCGGAAGAATCTTCCTACTCAAGCTCTTTGCTCCTCCACCTCCAACTGCTTGAGGGTCTGTCGCTTTTCCAAGCAATGAGTTGGGGGCAGATATTTCTCTTCGGCTGGCACCTCCCTCTGGAACAGCCTCCCTGCCTCTCTGAAACTTGAGCAGAACCATCTCTGGTTCTGCAAGCAGCTCAAGACTTTCCTCTTTTCTTCTGCTTTCTCTCTTCCTCTTCCCTGCTGATCTCATGTCTGATACTGCACTGGTTACCCAGCTAACCTCTGAACCACGGCCTAGTTCCCTGCCCTCCCGGTTGCACACCTGCACTCTCTCCTTTCAACCCTGCACTTTGGGCTGTATCTGCAACTCTACAGTTCCCCTACCTGCACTTATCTAACACTGGTTGTCTGCACTTAACCCATGTACTGCCACCTGTTGGCCGCACCTCTTGTTTTTTGATGTTTTGAATCTTCGTCTTGCACTTGCTCCTCCTCCCCTTCCTCTTTCACGTTTCCCCTTCCCTCTCCCCTGCACTTGTGCAATTTCAATGCCACTTGGCCTAGGAAGATGGTTGTCTTGTCCTCCCTTTGTTCCCCTCCTTTACCTCGTCGCACCTTGAAACACTTGTGTACAGCGCGCTATATATGGCATATCAAATAATATCATATCATAACAATCAGGACTGTAAAACAGGGAATGCTGATCAGGAGTGCTAATAAACTGGTAACAACCAGGGTGTGCCAAGGTTCTCAAGAAACGGTGACACAGAGTGGGAGAATGGGGGTATTGATGTGGCACTGGGCAGTGCACCTACCACTCATTAAGTTAGTTATTTGCCGATATAACGTAGCATACAATTACCAATTAATACTGTGATTGTGCTTCATTACTCAATTCTATCTGTGGTGCTTAATTGGGGTGGCTATTTGAGTTGGCACAAAGCATGTGACAATGCCAGAACATGCGTGTAGATCGAAGTTTAGCAGGCAGTGGTATGAGTGTACCGTGGCCTTTCATATTAGCAATTTCATAGGCCACCCATTCCTCTGGCATTTCTTGCATCGGCGGATGAGCGATTGGCAATTGGACAGACTCAATAATTATCATATGTACTTTTCCCCAGCTATTTCCGGTATGACTCGTCTGTTGTATTTCTACTTAATTTATTTCATTTTGGCGTTACCCGTTTGTGTATAATGGCAATGGGCCGGACGTGTGAGAATACTCCAGCATGGGGTTTAAAGGGCTGGGGTTTAGGGCGATAAGTGGCAACTTTTGGTCACAATTTTACATGGGTAAAGAATTGTGCCACATGTTTAAATGTGCTGGGGAGGATGAGAACAAAAGGCAATCAGAAACCATTGGGATGAAGAAAACATATTGTCATAGAAGGCATAGGGCCTTTCAACTGTTGTAAATTAGAAATGGTGAATAACCTCAGGAGGGGGGGTGGCAAGCAACTGCCCCCATGTTGTTAATTATTGGCCTGCTGACACGGACCAACATTGTGGCATGCGTTGCAAAAAATGTATGGGTGGTAATGTGCCAGTTATACAATGCGTTTGTTGGAGATATAGGAGAGATTAGGAGAGATACTGTAGATGTAGGGGTACTGTATATGAGGGGCACTAAGTGAGCCATGACATACTCAGAGGAGACAGTAAACAGAATACAGACAACAAATAGCTGGCCTACATTAGTTGCTTACAGTACAGATGGAAATGCAGGTTAAGCACATTTTAAAATTATCCACTTCAGGGTGAACAAGTCATCTATCCGGTTTGCACTATATACATATTAACCCAAACTAACCAATTAACACCTTTCCTATTAATTGATCATTTACCCTTAACAAAGCAGTGCAAACTAGGTTCAGATGACATGTCAAAAGTAATGTGCTGTTTTTACAGTAGAATTAAAGCATGCAGGCAGAGTGCATTAGCTGTGATTCCATTACACAAGCTGCGAAGGAAGCACCTTGGAGAAGGCGCTATTGTGTGCTGCAGGAAGCAATTGTTACAAGCATCTTTCGGAGGTAGTTCTCTAAGGGAAGAGATGGCAACCAGCTGAGGTGAGGTGTATACATCAGGAAAAAGGCAGTTTTTTAGTGAGATGGACAGGGATAGCCTATAAATATAGGAGACCGAAGAGGTGTGAGCAGATGTTGTTCAGATGACAGAATAGCAGAGTAGCAGACAGCCGGCAGGCGAGCAAGTGACAGGCCAGGGTTGTGCAGTGCAAGATTTTCCAGGAAGCTGGGGCTTTGAGATACGTGCGGTGTCCGGTTTAGGGTGAAAGGATCGGATACAAAGCTTTGAAATACAATTGTTTCGAATCAAAAGGACCGGAACAAAACAAAAAAATCAAATGCACTTATTTTTTTGGGGGTCCCCTCCAAACCCCTGTTTTTTTGGGCTAAAACCACAAATTTAAGCTATACCAAGGCCAAGAAAAATAATACATTTTAAAAAAATACATTCGATCATTTTTTTTTCAGTCCTTTTGAGTTGAATGTATTGCATTTGACCCTTTTGAATTCAACCCTTTGACTGGACACCATGGTGTCCTTCGTGGGTGGCTGAGCTTTGCAGAATCCACAATACTCCTGTATGCTGATAGTCCAATTCAGACGGGTTTCCCATGATAACAGCGCAGAAATCTCACCCACACTTGAAGTGAGTATACATATGGATAATTAGCTTTATCTTTACAGTCAGTCAGGATCAAATGGTCATTTTATGAACAATGGGCCTTATTACAAGTTTGCCGGTCCGGGAAGTACGGGTCCGGTAAGCTTACTGGTACCGTATTTCATGGACCGGCAAACTATGAGTTGTGCTCGTGGGTGCCTTTCTGCCTGCCAGGTCTGACCTGGCAGGCAGAGTGGTACCCACAAGCACAGCATGTCGGATGCACCGGCACCATTATAAATGGCGCCGGTGCTTCCGACCTCCCCATTCCCATTGAGCCCTAAAGGGCTCAATGGGAATGGGGAGCATTCTGTTCCGGCACCCGCGAATGGGCAATTACCAGGTCCGGCAGGGCTGTAATGACCCGGTAATTGCCCATTCGTGGGCACCAGAAATTTTTGGAACTTTGGTGGCAGCCTGCCGGTTTTACTGGCACGGCTACCGCCAAACTTATAATGATGCCCGCTATCTTTTTAGCATTTGAAAGAGATAAATGCGGAAGTGTAAAGGAAGAAAAAGAAAGCTGGCCTGCTGTTGTGTGTTTGTTTTTGTTTCTTCTCTTAGACTGTCTTCTGCCAATTGTGTTGGGACCCAAGGTCTGTGGTCTGTGGTCTGTGGTAAGTCTGTGGTAAGATAAGAAATGTGAATGTTTAGTCATGAATACAGACTGGTCATGCAATCTAAGGTAGAGGTGCTATTTTGTATTAATGTTCATACTGCATAACGTGTTTCAAATAATAGTGCATATAAAAGAAAAGCATTTTTCAAACTAAATCAGTGGGGTTGTGTTTTCTGGCTCTAAGTGTATTCAATGACAAAGAGGGTGTGAAATTACAGGGAAGAGCCCCAGTATGTCAAAAGAGGTAACACATTTTACCAAAGGTGGTAAAACAGGAGGTTAAGTCTGGCACACTTAGTAAGCAAGTTTAAAAGCGTATGTTGCATGGGTGATTGGTGAACCATTCACAATGGAAAATGTTTAGGAGCAGATCTGTCAAAGACAGTAGTCCAGCCTCGTAGATAAGTTGCTGGAGAGACAGTTAGCACTGTCAACATTTCATTTCAAGTGTGTTAGGCCCAGAAGTCTGTATTTAGAGTTGAATCCAAATAGAATACAGGTGATAGAAGGAGGTCTTGTCACATCATAGAAGGTATCATCAGAATAACACAACACCACTATATCACCATAAGAAAATATCAAAAGATTATGTAATGGCCCTCTGACAAAATCCCTAACAGAGCCACTTACGCTGTCCCCACTGGCAGCAAAGCGGCTGGTCTCACCCCAATCCAAAGTTACAAACTCTGGTCAGATCTACTGGGGAAGAGGGGAATAGAGGCTGGAGCTCCCCGAACGATGCAGTGCAAGGCAGAGGGGGTCTTCATAGCAAACAGCTGGCGGGGCTCATGAATTGAAAATGGCTCCAACTCCTCTGAAGCGTATTGTTAAGTGGGGGTGCTGCCAGGTCTATTGATGGCAATGCTGTGTTGGTTTGGGCAGTCCTGTGCAAATCAACCCAGGATGACATTGGCAAATGAGGGTGAGTACATGGCATGTACTAGCTGCACGAGAAAGGGTGGCAAATGGGAAATGACACAATGAGATTGCCACACACCCACTAGCACATGGGAGTTGAAGGTGTGATTAAGATATTAAGATTGGAGTATTTTTGTATTAAGGCTTACCACTGACAGACAGTGTGATCTTTGGCAAGGCATCATATCGCATTGTGCCTGGTTTGCTCAACGGTGGTTATAGCTGCACAGCTGGCATGGCAGATTAACTGGTGAAGGTGCAGCTTGGTCCGTTGCTAGAGGGGCTGAGGCCTCTGTTGACAACTCGTACCCAGTCAGACCCTACCAGTAATCTAACAAGAAATGTGCCTGTCTTCTGTGTTTGAAGTGTCATCCTAACGGATGTGCTTCTCGTACAACCTAAGTGCCTGTGCGCAGCTGGGAATGGCCCATATTCTGGAAGTGTTCGCCTACGGTCTGTGGTTTTACTGTGTCTTGAACGCCACTGTTCAGGCTGTGTTTCCTGTGTGGGTTGATGCCTGTATTCCCCCCTGAGCTTGAATTGATTGTCTCAAAGCAGTGGTTCCCGTTTTCCTCTGTGCTTGAAGTGCCTTCTTACTCATGGCATTGCATTTCTAATGGAAAAGCCAACAAGTGTATGTTATGTGGGGCTACTGGCAGACTGGCAGAGGCAGCTTTGATATGTTTTCTTATAGTATCATTACATTAAACCCAGCATAAGTATGTTGTTATATGGTAACATGGCACATATTCGTGCAGCCACCATGGACCAAACACATCTGCTAGTGAGGAATGTGGTCTTGTGGCAGGCCTTGGGGGGGAAGAAATGAGGGTCTCTCTGCGTTCCTTGACACACTCAATATTTGAGAACTTTCTAAAAAATGAAAATGCTTCAGAAAACCTCAACATCTGTACATTTATATAACCTGCTACAATCCTTTTTTTTTACATATCCCGACAGCGGATGACTGTAGATTTTCTTGGTTCTGGCTCAGTTTCTAAGGGTTGAATTTGTTGACACACCTTCTTTCATTTCATGCAACAGCCATGTGTTTTCTTTCCATTGCATGGGATCATTTGGCCTTGGACATCTGCTTACATTCACAGTAATTTTGTAATTTGGGCCTACACACACTGATATTAATGCTACATAGGGTGATCCATTCTTGTATGAAATGTATATCACATTGCATGGATATTGTAACCATATTTTTTTTTAGTGTACTGAGGAACAATGCTATGTGATGCCACTTCCTGTTTTATTAAGGGGTGAACGGTTGTGGGCCATCACTTCCTGTGATGTCACTTGGGAGCGGGGTCAAATGACATCACTTCCTGTGATGTCTACCCAAGCTCTTCTTTTCTAATGCAGAAAAAAGCCTATTGTGCATGTGGCCGTTTTCAAGTGGGAAATCAATCACGCAATGAGTCCATCAATATATACCGGCCAATCTTTTGATTATTTAATGAACTGGAGCATTATTCATCAACATTTTTATTGTATTGATTTCTGAAAGAACATGTATGCAGAACAGAGAAAACCAAACGTAAAGCTGACGTCCTGCCATCACCTCTGCCTTTACGTGCTCCCCGGACCCTTTCATGATGTCCTAGAATTAGGTGTTGGGTCCAGCTTCATCACTGTGATGAATTGCCATCTGGAAAAGGTGTGAATACCCAGGTTTTAAATATTTATTAAATAATAAAATTATGCAAGTAATTCCATCTCTGAAGGGGTAATCTGCTGATCAGATTCCCCTATTATATACTCCAAGCCAAAGGCATAGTGTTTATTGGTGTCCTGTTGCATCGGTATCCTGATTAGCAGTGCCTGCTCTACCTGTGGCACAGTGCAGGTTCAGAGATCACAGCTGCCCCTTTCAAAGATGCAGTGACAGCAAAGTATCTACGGTGCAGGGGCTGTATTTAATACAACCCTGTTCCAAAAGCTGCATAACTCTGAGGATCCTCTCCTGGTGGCACAGTAAACTGTAAACATAAGCCATACCTGAGTTTGGGTAGGTTGACCAACATCTCTCTTAGTTATCCCAGACACATTAAACAAATATCACACATGTGTCAGCCCTGTTAGCTCCATCCAGCTGTGAAAGGGTTATGAATATTTGTTCCAGAAAAGGCTCCCCCTGCCCACTAGCAGGACTGTAGCCTTGGGGGATTGACTCTCCATGTTCCTTTTTAAGGGCAGGTAACACCCTTTACCCATGGACAGCCATGTCACAGGAGGTTGGCCTGGGAACATGAATCAAAGGGCACAGAGATTCACAAAGGGCTAGGCCTCACACCAGAGTGCTGCATTTCTAAAGGCCTTTGATTCTATTGAGTAGGGAGGGGGCAGGTTTAGTGGACCCACGGACAGACCTGTACTGTTTGGGGAAGATTCTGACATCTTGTTTATCTCCGTCTCTCTCTGCTTCCGGCCCCCTCCACTTCCTCTACAGCAAAGCACCTTGGTTGTGACTTCAGGAGGACAAAGTCCACTTCTTTTAAGAACACGATGGGACCACTAGGGCAGGCTACCTTTTCTCCAGTCACCTGTTTATAAGAAGGGATGTTAAACCACTCCTTTGAATCATCACTGGAATCCAACCCTGGAAAATTACTTCTCTGAATCCTGCTGAGAGAACAGTCCTTTCTAAAGTCCTCCAGTTGTAAGGTGAAGGCAGGTGTTCCAAGGCAGAGGTGAGCTTGTGTCCCATAGCTAATCAATGGGACCATTGGGGGTGATCTCTGCTACTGTACCAAAACCTGCATCCCTGCCAACTACCTTGTTGCATAGTACCTCACCTTTTAGCAGGACCCCTGAAGCTATGTGCTGGCCTCCACCAGATTTGAGACCCTGGAGTGGGACTCACATCTCCTGCAAGCCCAAATAGCTAAGATCCCTGTGTTTCTGATGCTGACCCACTGAGAGCTTTGATGAAAGTGTGTTCAATGTCAAGCAAATCACCAGGACTCTTCAAATCGCCCTTTGGCATTCATCGCTCTATGTACTGCCATTTGCTGTTTGACACCTTCTGACGCTACACCAATCCAGCTGAAGTGCATAATTTCCTCGGTTCGAACCAACGAAGCACTGCTGCCTTTCACTGCTCGAGTCACCATTTGAAGCACCAGCACTTTCATTGCTGCTCCTGTAAGTCAATTGACCGAACACTGGTGTCCTCCAAACATTGAGCTCTGAGCCCCCACATCAATTGACTCACCTGCACAGCTTGGTAATAACTCAACCTCCGTCGAACCTCGACTGCCGACCGAACCTGGTGACCGCTCGATCTGCACAGCATCAAGACTGCAACTACCTTCCGTTCTAATTAACACCAGCTTGCTACTGGACCATCTTGACTGCCGCATCCACGAACCAACGAGAACCTGTGAATGACAGAGAGAAGCCTGGTTTGATGGCTTTGAAACCCCCCAAAACATTTACAATCGTATTAATGACTGGCACCCCCCCCCCTAGCCAATTTATGGGCCCTACAGACTGTGTTAGGTCATTTGAAACCCTTTTAGGAAGTTCAGGACATATCCTTTTGTACATTGTGGTCTTTTGACATCCCTTTAACCCCTATCCCATCACCCACAGTGCTGAATGTGTTCTATCTTTGCATATGCTGTGTTCCTTCTACAGAGAAAGAGGAGGGGGATTACAGTATTTTCTAGTTAGTTAGATTTCTCATGTGTCTGTTCTGTTCTGTACATGGAAGCACGGTTTGGCAGAAAAAGTCACTAATCCACAGCGCTTGTATTCTAGAGAGTTGAGAAGAAGGCACCAAGGCTGCAGGTGTCTGGGGGTTGTGGTTATACTGCCAGTATAATACCACTGAGAAAGTCCAAATCCAACATAGGATGGCATACCGCACAGGGGCAATGCAAGGGGTAGTTTGCCAAGACACATTAATGCATGTTACACAAAAGTGGGTGCAAGGCCAATAAGCACAGACAGTTAAATCGAATATATAAAGAAAAAAGAAATGTAATATTGACAATAAAGATCAGTACCGCATGTAGTTGAAGTTCATTAGTTGGTGAATGTTCAATAACCAAAGGAAACAAGAAAAGAAAAGCACAATACAAATTAAAATGTGAGTGGCTGCAGCAGCACAATCAAAAAACAAGCTACTTCAAGGTCTTTGGAGATGTAAAATTGTATTGAACTAAGCATATGCCCAAGGATATTACCTTAACTTCAAATTAGAAACCTCTAATTGCAGAATGAGGACAGTGCCAAGAGGAAATCTGCAGGGATGAAACAACATATTGTAATTACCAAAATCAAAAAACCAAAAATAAATAAAGGCGCTTAGGAAGTTGTCAAAAAGTATACCTCTAATGCTTCGCGATTGCGGTAAGGCTGAAAATAGGAATTGAAGAAAACAAAAAATCAATGTCGCTAACTTGCAATGTTTCATTGCATGGTGAAGTGTAATCACAGTACGAGTAAGGATGAAACCGCGGCATCTTAGGGAAATGATTATGAATGCCAGTACTTAATTTAACCATGACACGTAACTGCAATTCGTGTGGGTTAACAAACATCAATTGCTTAATTAGGTGCTCTGCATATATGATGAAACAGGATTATGTATTAAAGGGCCCGGTGGATCGTGAAAAAACGTCTTACCTCGACGGAGGTAAAAGAATAACAACAAGGATTTCAACGCGCAAGCCGCAAAATGAATGTAACACTTAAAAACATGGCCTCCGAAAGGGAGGCAATGCGGTATGGGACGTTAATATGAGCGTGTAATGGCTCAGTCAGAGCCGCCATGTTGGGTGTAGGGAATAAGGCTGGAATAGAATGGAAACAGCAGCGCCAATTAGACCCCAAGGCCACTTGTGTGGAAAAAAACACTATTACGCCATATAATTAAACAAACCTAATTATAAGATTAAAATTATATATAAGTGAGAAATTAGGAGGCATCAACTACAATTGAGAGAATACCAAAAATAAATTCATTACGAATAAAGTTAAGTGGTCATCAGTGTGCCCAAACAAGAACTTAAAAGGAAGGATGAAGAAATAAATGAAGGAAAATAGAAAAGTACAACTAAAGTAATAAGGAGGGGGTGGGTAGGGGGTAAAGAACGGGTAATTACCCCAACCAAGACTAGAGGTGCTGTTTATGAGTGCGCTGCTGAATACCAACAAAAATGCATACATTAAAAAAAACAAATACAGGGATTACACTGGCACCAGTAATATGAGGCAATGGATCAAACATGATTTAAAGAAAAGTAGCAAATTCATGATCCGAATTTAATCCATGATATACAGTTCGATATTTACATATTAGTTTGGCTTCCAATTGCCGTAATTTCAAAGTTAGGTTGCCACCTCTAGGGGGCAATGAAACTTTGGATAATCCCAAAAAACGGATGTCATCCTTACAATCCAGTTGATATGATTTTTGCCAATGATTGGCAAGGGGATATTTCACATCCTGACTACCAATTGTAGCCAGATGTTCACGAATGCGTATCTTAAGCGGTCTGATAGTGCTACCGATATATTTGAGACCACAAATTACTGCTAACGTTCCACTGTCACTTAAAGAGATGTGGATATTGCCTATTCTTAAAAAAGATTCTTTAGATTCTACAGTGGTGGGTAATTATCAACCCATCACAAAAGTGTAGTTTCTTTTCAAGGTATTTGATAGAGCAGCCTATAAGCAATTTCAAAGGTATATAGACACAAATAGACTGCTGGGTCCCCGTCAGTCGGGCTTTCTAACTCAGCATGGCCATGCCATGTTGGATTTGCGAGCTAGGCTTTCTAATGTAGTGGATAACGGACAGGTTGCATTGCTAATGTTGCTCGATCTGTCAGTAGCCTTTCGATTTGGTGGATCATGGCCTTCTGTTAGAGAGATTGAGAATGCTCGGTTATTGCTCTGACTTGGCGATCTCTTGGTTAGCATCTTTTTTGGGCCCATGTCACACAAGGGTGATGGCTGATGAGTTTCAATCACCTTCTGAATTGTTAACATGTGGGGTGGCTCAAGCATCTTGTCCCTCCCCCATTCTGTTTAACATGTATATGCTCCCATTTTTTGATCTCTTGCATGTCGCCAGCGTTTATTATACTAACTATGCCGACAACACCCAGATATTTCGGGCACTTACAGGGGAGTATGAGGCAGATGTAGCTAGGATCAATCAGATATATTCATTGATTCAAACATGGATGGCCTCCAACTCATTGGCTCTGAATGGCAGTAACACAGAGCTCATGTTGGTGGGTTCTAGTCAACGTCTAAAACACTCGATCCTGACTATCTGCAGTTTAGGATCGATGATTGCAATATCCAGGTTATTCCTTGTGTTAAAACTCTTGAAGTATACCTGGTCCCAGCAAAACATGCTCTTCATGTCAAATCTTCTTATGCATATACTGTCAATCTTATAAGGCAGATTAAGCCATACCTTTCCACAGGCAATATATTAATGTTAGATACAGCTTTGGTAAACTCCAGAATAGATTATTATAATAGTCTTCTGGTGGGTACAGCCAAAAGTAATATCAGAATTCTACAAAATTGAGCTGTTACAGCCATGTGTGGGTTGGCAAGGACAGAACACATGACACAGGCAAGGAGATCCTTGCATTGGCTTCCAGTTCGTCATCACACATCTCATAGGATTCTGGCTCTTACGTACAAATGTCTCTCGGATCAAGCATCTACTTGTCTGTCGCACCGAGTGTGGAATGCACCTGCTCTGCGCTCTAATGGGAATAGGAATCTGATTGTACCACGTTTTAAACTGAAAAAGTTTGGTGGGACTTGTTTTGATATTCAGGCACCTGATTTGTGGAACTCCCTTCCGATATTTCTGATCTGTCAGGCTTTTAAAGAGCTATAAAAACCTGTTTTATTTAATTCCAAGGATTAGTGTGACAGTTTTTTGCTGTTGACATTGGTGCCTGACTCTCTTTTCTTTCTTATCTGACGCTTCTCCTGTTATTTGTATTGTCTGTGAGCGCACTGAGGCCTATGCGCGTGATGCGCTACATAAAAGTGAAATAATAATAATAATAATAATACATTTGTATAGAACCTTAATTGGACTATTCCTTTATTTTGGACTGTTATACTTCACTGTTTGGGTTGCTACTGAACCACGTGCACACCCCTCTAGAGAGTATAGCCTTCCCTCGTCCCACGATACCACAAAAGGCTAAAGAGGTATATCCCCTAACTCTGCCTGTTTTACCTTCATGATTGTTGTGGCTCTGGGTTTGTTGAAGTGTGAGGGCTGAGTGTGCGTTTTAGCCTCTACTCATCCTTGTACTCCTGCAGGGCATAAGTCAATTACAGTGTGACATCATGTCTTAGCACAAAGACATCATTGACGCTGCTCCTGGGCTAATAGTTTACCTGACTCCTAGTCGCAGGGCCACATGTTGCACACTAACCCGTGTTGATCATTGAAATCGCACATGACGTCGCTGCTTTCAATTTCCAGGCATAGTTTCAAAACACACCTTTTGGACTTGCAACCCCGATTAGATCAATGAACTGCACAGGAGTGCAAACACAATCCCCATAGAAAGGCTGAGATAGGGAAGTTGCAAACATTTCGATGAGCGATATATCCTTCTGAGGTCTTCTTCAATGGCTGTCCAGTGTACCGTGAATACATGTACTTACAACGTTTTCAATGATCTGATCTGTGCCAAATTAGCAGCACATTTAGAATGACTGAGTCTTTTGTGAGGTTAATTAGGCCAGTTCAAACGAATTCTATTCCTATTGCCCCTTCCACTTTCTTAGCAATAAACCACACTGAAGCCACCAATATCAGTCTACATCACATAGTCGAGGCCATTTCAACTTGGTCGAAAAGATGATGGGAAAATTAAAACACAATGGGGTAATTTTCCATGAGCCATACCGTAAATAAAATGCATAAATGCTTGCATAACCCTTTTATGCCATTTCTTCACTGTATGATTCATTTTCCTCAATTTGTATGGTGGAGAGGAGGGGCGGAATTCAACGTGCAATTATGCAACCTCCCTTCATCCCCACCATAGAAGTGCCCCAGCATTTCCGCCGGCATGCATTTTCATGCCCGTACAAATGCTGGGGAGCCCTAGGTAGCCTGCCTGATTTGTGCAAAAGCATAAAGCACGCTGGCTCCATCGGGATCCATTGTACACGTTTTCTGCCAAGCTTGCATGGCAAGCAGCGTGTACAATTAAACACTGCCTACCATGCTCGTATGGTAGGCAGCGTTTAATTGTAATTGTAAACACTACCTGTCACGTGAGCATGGCAGCCGGCGTTTAACTGTAAATGTAAACACTGTCTGCCATGTGGGATGGTAGGCAGCATTTACTCCTTTACAGGACGGAGTGCAAATGCACGGGCAAAAGGTGGCTAGTGTACTCCACCTCCTGACCTGCACATTTGCACTCCGCCACGCAAATGACCAAAATGTGGTGCTGGGAAGCCGCCTACCTGTATGTTTACAGGTAACAGCTCCCCGCCACCAAATTACCCTCCAGAGCAAAATGAACGCCATTGTTTCACACCATTTTAAATCATTCATTACTGCATGAGAGAACAGCACTTTTCTTCGTTGCTCCATAATCTGTATCTATCTAAATACAAGCATGTAATATGGAGCAAAGAAGAACATTGTACCTCTATCAAAGAATCACTTTTCTCATTTCACATGGAGCTCAGAATCAGGCCCTCCGTCGTCTGGGTGACTGTGCGGCAAGGTGGTGTTTGTGATTGTAGAGAACTGATTAGTGTAGAGCCCTTACTGATGTTAATGCCTTCTCACAGGGCATTCCATGAGATAATTGCCTAGAAACAGGTAGGCATTCCTAGTAAAAGATAAAGTTGTAAGCGATCAAAAATCCTAAACCAAAGGAGACCAGTGCTGTTGAAAGAGGCACGAACAGTTGCTTTTTCAAAAAGGTTATGAAGTATTTAAATAATTGTTTATGACATTTCAATGTTAAATTCCCTATTTTGAATTTTCGGAAAGCAACAAAGTAAGTAATATATAATTAGGCATTTTATGTAATCCAATAAATTATAACATGCAGTCTCAATTGTCGAATAAATAAGATACATATAGTAAACAATGAGGCAGTAATGCAACATTTGGTTGGCCATACATGGTAGTAACGGCCCAAAGGCAACATCAATAGGCCCAAACAAATAGATCGTCTTTAAAATAGGAGGCCGGTCATTACCACCCTCTATAACCCACCGAATTATGAATTATTTCTATTAGCACCGCGGGCAAAATATCCAGTGTGCTATGGGTCATTTTATGTGAGGAAAAATGCTATATGCAAGTGCAGCAGACACGTTTGCTCACGGATGAAACCTTTAACTAAGATATTCACTATTAAAATCAACACCAGGACTCCAGCTGGAACCCGTCGACAATGTCCATGGCATGAGGCTAGAAGAGTGGCAGCGCCGTGGAGAGATCTAAGTAGCAGCGGCAGGCTGAGTTCTTTGGTTTTGGGGTTGGATAGCCGGAAAGTGTGGCAGGGGGAGGTGAAGGCAGTGCCAAGTAGCGTGAGGCAGGTGGGATAGGTGGTAAGACTGTCAACCATTTTGATGAGGTGAGGATGGAGGAGTAGACAAGGCAAGATGAACTGAGGTAGCAGTAGTGGACACAAGTGCTGTAGGTTTGGGGTTGGCTAGCGGGACATATCTACAGAGGGTGGTGCAGACTGAGACAGGTGGCCTATGGGCGGAGGGGTTGTGCGTAGTCCATCGACTATTTCCATGGTGTGAGAAAGGATGGAGTGGATATGGTAGATGGGAAGCAAGGTAGCAGCAGTTGGCCCGAGTTCAGTAGGGTTGGGGTTGACTAGCAGGATTAGCAGGGGCAGTATATGCAGAGTCTGGTAGTGTCAGGGAGGAAGGCGTAGGCAGGAGCAGTTTATACAGTGGAGGAACAGAGGGAAACAGAGGAGGGGTACCCCTGTACCCGGTGTTAGGGAGAAGACCGGGTGGCGTCTAGCTAGTCATGTGGCACGAGGGGTAACGTGATGGATGGCCTAGCTGTTGAGGACGAGAGACTCATTGATGAGGTGGCTCTTGAGTTCTTTTCTTAATTGTAGGAGCGTGGGGTCGAGTTTGCAGCTGACAGGGACGAGGTTCCATAGTCTTGGGAAGAGAAGAGAAGGCTTGTTTTATGGTCCTTTCCTTTATGCAGCAGTGGATTTCAATTCTGCTCGTACTCTTATAGAATTTTACAGACATGTATATTAGTTAATAAAATCAAAATAGAAAAAAGAAGTGAACAATAACAGGAAGAAAACAGGTTACAAATGCCAAAAGGATTCAAACGGAAACATGACGGGTGAGTGAATCGAAAGTGGAATTACTCATTCGCTTGTTGGGTAATTATACACCAGAAACTACCTGTCATAAAAACTGCTCAAACATATTACTTACCAAACAAACAATGACGATATAGCTTCATATGTTTCTAAGTCAGAATAAGACTTTCTCATTAGCTCCTAGAGTTAACACGTCACAATTCCATTGGTCTATTGGCGATTCCTGTTACATTTTTGTTGGGTGGTATGTCAGGGCTCAAATCTGCTTTTGCAATTAAAGTGTTGTTCCAATGTTCACTGGTTTCCCCAGAAATAGAGAGTTGTTTGCCATGTGTGTTGTGTTCCCCCTGCACCCTTTCCCTTCGTCCTTCTTCTCCCTCAGCCTAACACCCATGACCCTGCTATTCCTTCCCAGACAGCGATGAGACTACTAGAATGTCACTCTGAGCATTCTGCTGTGATGTCCTGGGTGGTCAGGCGGGGAGGAATTGTGACCAGGCATTGGCTGTATGTACTTGCTCACCTGCATAAAACAGTCTTCACAAGCCACTCTTGTCCTCCCTACTTCCTCACAGCATATCGCAGTTGCTATGTTTGTAGTACTACTTTTTTGCACATTACATGGTCATATAGAACCATAGCTGTCAAGACGATATTCCCAGGGCACAACAGATGGTGACAGGAGTGGGGGAGAGGGTAGGAGAGCAGCACATCTACAGATTCAACAAAGGCATTCGGGGTATCGAGGGCGGAAGTGGGGGACTCAGACATGTGCAATGGAAAGCATGGCAATACGTACCATTTTACAGCTGTGTGATTACAGAGTTGTGTGGCCTGGCTAATTTTCCAGTCTCACACAGTGACTTCGGTTGAAATCCTGTCCGCGGCAGTTTCGATATCAATTGTGGACAGAATTTGCTTTAATTCCTCGAAAACACATAAAGAAATGGTGTCCCTCCTTTGAAAAAAAGTGGGCAGACGCCGTCCACCCAATTATGCCCGAGACGTGTGCCCTGGGTGTATTTTGTGGAAAGTTACATTCGGTCACTGCTCCCAGACTGTCAAACATGTGTAGCTAAAAAGAAATCTCTAAAAAGAAATCTCTTTTAGAAGCACCAAAACAAGTGACCCCAAAAAGCAATTCCCTTGAACGCAGGACTAACACTGTGCAGGTCTTTCAGGCTACATGTCTATAGTGTGCTTGGGGACTGCTATGTTCAGAAGAACACACTCTGCATCTGGTATGGCAGATCCATATCAACTCACCCAGATGTAATCCCTTCACAGCCCCATTTCCAGAATGTTGCAAATATGACAGGCAATGGCAAGCTATTTTATTTATTGCATATTTTTAAGGCGCCTATACACAATGTGTTTCCAGGTGCCACAAGACGAAACAGGGAGGGCGGGGAACAAGGGGATTAAAAACAGTAACAGTCCTACTAGGCCTTGTGACATTCGGATCGTGCAACTCCCGCAGCAAGAAGTGCAGGGGGAGGAGGAGAGGAGTGGGGGGGGCAGGAAGGCCTAGGGTTAGGCAAGTGCTAGGGGGAGCCCAAGAGGGCAAGTGCCAGGGGATGAATTGGGAAACACAGACTATTGTGGGTAAGGGGGGCAACAAGACTCAAGGGGGAAGCCCTCCAGGCTGGTCAGGGCAAAGGACCAGAAGGGCAGTGCTAGGTTGCGCGGGTGCTTTGGCAGACTGGAAGCGGGGGCCTGATGCCCTCTAAGAACCATAAGGGACCAGGCCACCAGCATCAGCAGACAGATGGGGGATTAGCACAGGATGGCGAAAGGGAAGGAAGAAGAGAAGAGCAGGGTCTTGAGCCGTTTCTGGAACTTAAGGAGATCCGGCTCTAGTCTGAGAGAGGCAGGGAGACCATTTCAGATGGAGGCTCCTGTCGAAGATAGAGATCAACGTCCCACTATCTGCTTAGAGAAACGAAGGATCTGCAGAGAGTTGGATCTAGAGGACCAAAGTACTCCAGCTCGGAGGTATTTAGGGAGAGAGAGATGGGTGTAGCGGGGTCCAAGACCCCAGAACGCCTTGTGGATGATGCAGAGGGTCTTGAATTTGATCATTGGAGCCACTGGGGGCCAGTGGAGAGATATTAGGGCTGGAGAGATGCGATCCCTGGGCTTGAGGCCAAGGATAAGTCTTGCAGTCCTGTTCTGGATTAGTTGGAGGGGGTAGAGAGAGGAAAGAGGCAGATTGAGGAAGAAGCTGTTGCAGTAGTCCAGCATGGAGAGCACCAGAGCTCTGGAGACACTGAGCTTCTGTGGGAAGGTGAGGAAAGGGAGAATGCCTCTGATGATGTGGAGCTGAAAGTTGGCCTTCTAGGCAAGGGCTGTGATGTGAGGGAAAATGAGAGAGAAGTCAAATGTGATCCCAAGTTTTTGAGCCTCGCAAGAGGGTGAGGGGAGGGGACACAAGGAGAGTGGCCAGAGAATGGGAGGGAAAGAGGGACCAGTCATCCCAATGAGAAGGATCTCGGTCTAATGGCATTAAGCCAGAGATCATTAGCTGTGCACCTTGCCTGAATAGCAGTCAGGCAGTCTGGTATTAGAGAGGAAGAAGTGAAGGACTAGGAAGGAAGCTTGAAGGAGAGCTGTGTGTTGTCAGCATAACAATGGAAGTGAGGAGAGAAGGTGGAGTACAAGTGGGCCAAAGGGGCAAGGAAGATGTGAAAAGCTACGTTGATAGGATAGAGCCCTGAGGGATGCCGCAGGTAGAGTGAGAGGTGGAGGTGAGGAAAGGGCCCTGTTGCACCTAGGAAGGACGGTTTGATGAGAAGGAGGTCAGCAAAGCCAGTGCCCGGTCCCTGATGCCAAGAGTATCTCAGAGACAATTTATGAGGGTGGCATGATTAATCATGTTGAAGGCAGAGGAATGATCAAGGAAGATGAGAACGGAGGGGGAGTTGGAATCAAGTTTTGGGAGCAGGTCTTCAAGGGTGTTCAGGAGAGAAGTTTCTGTAGCTCTGGATGCTCTGAAGCCAGACTGGTGGTTATGGAGACAAACCACAGATACAAAGTGGTGGACCAGTTGGGGGATGACCAACATTTCCAGGTGTTTGTCCAGGAAAGGGGTGATGGGTGATAGTTAGCAGGGAAGGAAGGGTCAGCAGATGGATTTGTAAGGAGAGGGAGCACAGGGGAATGCTTGAGGGGTAGTGGAAAAAGCCTGTGGAAAAGGAGTCTGCCAAGGCATGGGCGAGAGAGATGTTGTCCTTGATGGCTCTGGAAGAGCAGGGGATCACCTGTTTGGAGGAGACTTTCATAGAGCAGACTACTTTAGATACCTTATCCAGTGTGATGGGAGAGAAAGAGGTGAGAGTGGAGGATGGAGAGGAGAGGGGGGCCAAGGGAGGCAAGAGGGGAGAGGGTTTGGAGGGAGAAGAGGAGAGTGAGGATAAGATGTCCTGGGTTTTGCTGGTGAAGTGTGAGGCCAGTGTGGTGCAGAGGGCCTAGGAGGGCGGAAGAGAGGTGGAAACTGCAGTAGGATTGGCAATTTCCTTACAGATTTTGAAGAGTTCTGCGCAGTTGTTGGAGGCACCAGAGGTGCAGGCTTGGATATGGGCTCTCTCTCAGGGGTCGAATGGAGAAACAGTATTGCCTTTGGAGCAGGCAGTAGGCCAGCTTGTCGGAGGATGTGCATGAGGCCTGCCTCTTCAGCTCAGCAGCTCTGCACTTGTGCTTCAGAGCGGCCAGGTTGGAGTCATATCAAGAATTTCACTTGGAGGCAGGCTTCATGCGGATTTGCATGATAGGGGCAAAGATGTCTGGAGAGATTAAGGTTAGCAAGAGCTGAGTCAGTATGAGAGTCAAACGCAGGGGTGGGAGGAGGAATGAAGGTGGCAGCAAATGTCGTGACTGACACTCGTTTTCTCAGTCAAATGACAGAGAAATTAACAGGCAGTTTGGGCTGAGGAGTAGCCAGGGGTCATGAGAGCTCCAAATTGGAGGAGAGGAGAGCATGGTCAGACCAGGAGATGGGTGTAGTGAGAGGGTTAGAGATAGGAATGTCAGTAGAAATGAGTGCATCCAGGGTGTGACGGACTGGAGGGAAGAATTGTGATGGAAAGAGAGTCAAGAGTACACTGGCTACATCAGGTGATTCAAGGTGAATGTTGAAATCTCTGAGGAGGAGAAGCTTGGAGGAGGCGTACAGGTGAGTAGAGGAGAGGTCGGCCTATTCTGAGAGGAAAGGGGAGATGGGTCCATGGGGCCAGTAGATGGGGGAGAGAGTAGGAGAGCAGCAAACCTACAGATGAGGGATTTAAAGGATGAGTCGGATTTAGTGGGTATGATTGCAGCAGGGACCCATGCAGGGAAGATAAGGTCCACTTCGCCCCCACACCAGTGAGAAGACTGTCAAAAGCAGTGACAGAGCTGGCCTTGAAACAAGTCTTCAAGAAGGTGACAGATGTCAGAGGAGTTTTTGACAGCAGAGCGAGCGTTGAGGCGAGCTAAGTGAGCTTGGTTGCCACCTATAAAGAACTTCCAAGCAGGGGTACATGGATGGGGTACAGCCCTCTGAGGGGGCATGGAGACCAGAGGGATTCAGGGTGCGGGGGAAGGAGGAGAAAGGTTGAGTTAATGAGAGATGGAAGATGTCTATCCAGAAGGAGGAGATTGGGCTGAGAGCCCTGAGCCATGGCAGTGCCATTCAGGTAGACATTAATGATGCACCTAGAAGAAGTGAAGTGATCCAAGAGCACTTCCCATCTGGTTCCACCATTAATGGGTGAGGAAGAAAAAGGCGAAAGGACAGAGACCATATGGGTAGTCCATAGATCAGGAGAAGGGACAGTAAAGAGGATGTCGGTGATAGTCTACCTGGAGGAAGCGTTGATGTATGGGTCAGCAATGGGCATCCTGGGTTGGAGACCAGGAGTGCAGTCTTAAATTTGTTTCTTCCAGGCTTCGAGAGAGAGGGAGGAAAGGAGATAAAGTAGCAATTTGAAAATATAGGAGAGATGGAGCGGACCATAGTTGATAGAAAAAAGGGGGAGCCTAGGCACGGAGGCTGCACAACGCACAAGGAACTCACCAGGTGGCCTAGCAGCCGGTCAGGAAAGGAGGGGTCAGATGTACAAGAAACAGTATACCAAAGGTAAATGAGGGAATTTATTTTCAATATACAATCAGCATGTTAATTAGGGTAAAGCCTGCAGATTCAAAAACAGCTAGATTCGATTTTCAAGCGTGCAAGCAAAAAGCACCAATTTTAAGTCAGCAAAATATCAGAATAGCCAGATCAGATTTTCAAGCATGCAGATAAAACCCCCAATTTTAAGTAAGTCAGCAAAATATCAGAATAGCCAGAATTGGATTTCAAACAGGTGGGCAGAAATGCGAAAGTAGATTTAGTGCAACACATCAAGACTCAAAAATCAGGAAAGAATAGTAAATAATGCAGCTTTTGAATATAGTCAGCGGTTACATATAAAATGAGAAGGCCGAAGCATTCAAACATGTGGATAATACAGGCCAGCAATAGCAGGAAAGCCATTTAGACTAGAGTGGAGGGTAACTGCAGCAGTATATACAGTTAAAGGCAATTGAAGAGAGAGGGAGGGCAACCAAGAATGAAAGTAACAACATTTTCACATGCCGTCCATAATTGAAGTATTCCAGAAAGGGAGGGGAGTACTGGAATCAAGGCAGCAATCAGGCAATGCCAACTTACACATTAGTCAATAATAGGCAATACAAGTAGAAAGGTCCATGAAACGGTGAGGAAGAGCGCAGCAACATAGTCAAACCATCCTGGTAGTTTCACAGCTGTGGGGGCTGCAAGTCTGTAATGGTGTGCAGATGCAAGGAGGTTTGTTGAAGAGGCAGCAGGAAAGGAAATGAAGCAGGCAGAAGGGCTGTGTGCTGAGAACAAACACCCGGGAAGGGGACTTTGCAGCCATTGGGTGGGATCGTTGGTGTGGGCAAGCCCACAAAGTCACGGGTCCGTGCAATGGATGTGGCGGGTGAGAGCGCTGAGGCTGACCAGGTCGTCGAGAAGTAGGGATCCTGAAGCTGCATGTGATGAAATGATCCCTGTGGCGGGCAGGGAGACAGGCCCCTTCCAGCCCGCACAGGCCCAGACAGGGTCATTTGTGACCCTTGTAAGTAGGCCCTAAGAGGGGGGAATATCAAAGTGAGTGAATAGGGGTCTGGTTATTGAATATGATATTGGGTATGACACATGCCAGTGTAATGCAATCTTATTTTGTAAAACCGCCCAAAACATAAACTATCTGTTGCAGTAATGGTTGGATTGGCCAGTACTCCCCAGATTTTACAACTGAGTTTTAAATTAAAAAATAATAATTTGGTATTGCATTTTAGGAATAGTATGACAGGTGTTACAAGACAGTGTCAGAGAGGGTAGGTTGTTTCCCTAATAGAAATGCTGGGTCCCCTGCTCCAACTCAATCAATGCTGGTCTTGTTGCAGAGCAGTGACATTGGAGAGCACCTCATAGAGTTCACCCGGGGAAAGTAGAGGGCACTGGAGGAACCTGTTCAAGCAGGATGTATCTTGAACTCAAGAATTCAACCTCACCATTACACTTCTCTGCATGTAATGTCTTTGCAAGCCCTGCTACCAGAGCTCGTACTTACATTTTAAATATACAGATTATGTAATTAAAGCATCCCCCATGCATCCCTCAAAAGGGGGATCTCCGCTGAGACCCAAGGGTTGGCAATCACATTTTAATTGTCTTAAATAGCTGGATTTTGTCACAGGCACCTGAAGATCACTACTGTGGTGACATGTGCACCATACATGCTGGATAACATAACACAGTGATGCTGCACCGTGGAGAGACATGTTATAGGTCATAAGTGCAGCACGACCCCCCTCCTCGAATCCCCCCTCCACCTCACACAAACACGCTTTAGGGGTGGACACAATTAAGGGTGGCTTCTTCCAGGTCATGGTTTTGCACGTCTCCCCCGTGGATATCCAATCAGGGACATTTACAGTACAACTTTTAACCCTTTAGAGGTCTGCATACAGACATAATGCCTTATTTTCACTTTTGACGTTACATCCTCAATAATAACATTTTCCAATTAATGTGCACACGTACGCATTTCCACCCCTCGCCTAAAAAAGGGCCTTCATAAGTCACTCTTCAGTGTGGATAGAGAGATAATTAGCTCTGCCAGGACTGTTAGAGGCAACTGCCTTTTAGAAGCAAGTGGACAGTTTAAGTTGGGGATAGAGCAATTGCATTTTGATTTTAAGAGCTTATGTTGTTTCCAGGCTGCTTGGTGCATTCTTGTTTTCTACGTTTCTGCTGCATTCGATGTTTTGCAATGATTGCTGCTATTTGTGCTCCTTGTTGATTATATTTCTTTGGCCGCCACTGTTAGGCTGGTTACGAAAGGTAATAAAGAGGCTACCAAAGTTTTTACTTTTTCCCAGCAGTAACCTTCACTGCTCGAGACAAATTCTGCATGGAGAAATGTAGCATTTCGCATGGGTGGCCCCGAAAGCAGTTAGAAAGGTGAGATTCCCACATTTTCACCCTCTTTGCAATGCAAAGAAAACTCACTAATGGCCCATTTCTGGACTCTACAGAGGTGTACAGTAAGATTTCCTATTGTACATAAACAATTTCCATCCCCAATAAGGCAAATGGTCAAAAAAGTATTTAAAATACTGCATTCATATTTATGGCTCTATTTCAGTAAATCCATCCTTGCTCTTCAGGCAGTGGTCCTGACATCAAGCAGAGCCAGTCTAATTACCAGCAGCAGTAATTGTGAGGAATTCGACCATCTGCATCGTGTGTGTACTCGCCTGGGCTTTTTTGAAATTTTAAATGAAATGTGATGATGGTAGGTAAACCTCCGGAAAATGTGTGGGGCTAATCCATACACATTTTCCTAGGCTCACTGAGCGACATACGCATAGACCCATCTACTCTTGGTGGACACAGCATACAAGCACAGTTGCCCCAGACATATTTAGTTGGGATCTGACAGGTGGAGTACACAATGCAGCTTCACATACTAACTAGAAAGTAATTCAAACAAGCCCGCATGGGCCCTGGCTGGAAAAGCTAACAAAGGAGACAGGAAAACCCAACAACCTTTCATATGCAACTATGTCAACCTGATGCCAGCTCCCAGCCTCAGCATCAATTGACAGTGAAATGTCATGTCTGGGATTGCGCGTTTATAGTAATCATCTCTGCAGGGGGCCTCCATTCAGAAGGTATGAGTATGTGGTTTGAGAGAGACAGAAAGTTTGATCTCGCCGCAGCTTCAAGGGAGACCTACCGCTTTAATTAGGAACCAGAGAGCTCCATTAACCAGAGGGACACTTTGATCCACAACAGACAGGAAGATGGGTGGGAATTAGTATTAAACGTTTTCATCTCTTTACCGTTTTTGTTGCAAAGCACTGTGGTTATGACCTCAGGCATACAGGAGATTGTTGGTGGGCACCCAGGATTGGTTCATTAAAGTTAGGCTTAGCCTACATCGATCCCTCTGGTGCATTTGGCATTAAAAGAGGGACAAGACCCTCTTTTGGCAGATCATCTGTAGGCGTAGCAAGAAGAACTCATCATTGGAGCCTGGTTGAAGGTACAGTCTGCCTTAAATCTTCTGCCAGTGAAGGAAGGCCAGGACCTCCAAGAGGGAAGCAAGATCCCTCCCCTAAACATCGCCCAGGGAACAGAGGGAGATACCAAATCCAGAGGACCCTCCAGCAGCTCCCGAACCAGTACCCAGCCACCAAACAGAATGACATGCTAGGCTATGCAGCAAGCTTCCTAGATGGGAAGTGCCAGAGAGTCTCTCAACCAAACCAAGGGCAAGACCGCTGCCTGCAACACTCTCCTCAGCTTTGGGCCGTCTGCCTTAAAGGACGACACGAGCCCAGTGAAGAAGCTAGGAAGGAGAAGTACATCAGCATGCATCTACCGGCATCTGCCTTAGGGACATTTTCGAGCCAGTCGAGCCCCTCGAGCTGCAAACCACTGAACCTCTGACTGTTGTTACACCGAGGTAGCTAACCCCATCCGAGACGCCTTAACCAAAGCTTCAGAAACACCAACCTGCACTGAGACAACGATTCCTGATCCTGAGCCGCCATGTATGCCAGCCTGTAGCCGTCCGTCAAGCCTCACTCGCCGCACTGGTTGCGGCCTGATACCCACAGCTGTCTCCCATCTTGAACTCTGTCGCAGAAGCTGCAAACCACCCTAAAACCAACTCAACCCATTTGAGCACCATGAACACCTTCATGCACAAGATACATTGTGGTTCTGTCCCCATTGTACATCTTTGAAGGCAGCTAGTGATCTTTTACAACCCATTGCTCCATTTGTGCTGAAACCATGTAACCTTGAACTTTTGTGATTATTTGTTATACTGACTACCCTCCTGTCAGTAAACAGAGTGCATCCCTTTTCCTTCTTGAAACTGCCTGTCCTCTGCATTCCTAGACAGGGTGTGTTGTATTTCGTAGTGGGCTAGAACTGCCTGTTGTTGTGATAATAATAAAGTAGATATTTGTATACAGCTTTGACTGGACACTCACATTTATCATTGGGTAATAATGGTATTTTCGCTGTGTTGCAACTAACCAACGATCCACATTTCGGAGATAAGCCTGCCATTTCGCCCACATTACCAAAATTGGACGAGGAGGTTTAAAATTTGCTTGTGTTTCCAATCACTTCTGGTGTACTAGAGGTGTGGCGCTGATTGATGGTCTAGAAACCGAAATGCATCCCTGGACACCAGTGCCTGGAAGTGGATTTGTCACAGTCACATAACAGTAATTATTGCTGGCCCTATTTGGGACAAAAAAACCTGCCTGAGCTTTAATGAGACCTTAAGTAGGCAACACTTTAAATGTATCAAAACAAAAAGTTATCGCAGTTCATTAATATGGATTTCAGGGACACCAAGCACTACTCTAAATGTAATGCTGCAATTGTGAAGCTAAATAACACCAGGGTTATATGGAATGTGATATGGGTTACATTAAACCACCCAAACATATAATCAATCAATTGTAGTAATACATGAATTAAACATGGGTGCAGTGCTCCTGAAATCTTACAACTGATTTTTATAACACAAAATGCCAATTTAGATTGGATTTAAAAGTATCGTATGACAAATGTCACAAAAAGTGGTGTCCGAGACGGTGGGTTGTCCCAAATTGTAGCAAGTAGTGCATTGGGATTGCAGGCAAATCATATATTCATGGCTCATGCTCATTGGAAGAAAAGGGCAGAAGTCAGCACTTGGATATGTAGGCATTTAATACAGTATAGCGTTGTGACACAATGGGCAAACAGCAAATGAGGAAAGGCCAACATCTCATGTCCCTGCATTATGGTGGTTTTTGACATGGAGTATATTGTGAGCTGTTGCGTTCTATGTGTAGTCAAGCATAATGTTTAGCACTGGGCTGGTGGAATGTGAAGTGACCAAAACAAAATAGTAACATTGCGCATACAGAATAATAGCAGTTAGCACATGGATCATATGAATTGCATAATTCAAGGAGGAAGGCCAAAGGAGGGGAGAAGGGAGAAGGGATAATTAGTATAAGGTCAGGTTTGCGGGCAATCTGGTGCTGGGTAGTTACAGAGGATTCTTACCGTGTAAGAGGGGGCCCTCCTGGATGTGAGTAGCTGAGTAGCTTCTGCTGGAAGGGAAAGGAGAATCGCTTAACATTGTTGTGTCCTACAGTTTAAGGAGTCGGAGTGCACATGTGGTAATGTGTGTGTGGCTAAGTGAGAATCACGGAGGGTGAGTGCTGGTGTCCAAGTTGCATGAGGCAGGCTGGGTCAGTTGTGTGGTCTTTCCCTGAGTAGGTGGGCTGGCCAGCCTATTGCTGGGTCCTAATTTGGACTGTAGAATGGTGGAGCAAGAGCTGTTTGTAGTCAGTTCAGTGGTGCCAGATAGATTTACAGAGGGGTGACCCTGGGGGGTCTAATGGTATGTGTGGGAGAATGAGGTCAGGGTGTACCCCCCTAGCATCCTCATGTCCCTGGATCAGGGTTGGGAGAGTCCTTGTCACCCGTGTGTGTCATGAGCAGCTCAATTGTTTGTTGTGTCCCAACGTTGGGAGACGTGTGGGGTTCAGCGTTGCGGCCATGCAGCGAGACAGTGTGGCAATCTCGACGGGCCTGTTCCCCCCAAGCTAATTGGTCTGCCTGAGGTCAAGCAGAGTGTGTCCGGGTGGTGGTGGTGTGGGCTTGCGTCCCAGAGCCCTAAGCCATATGAGCAGTCCGGCTGGTGTAGGCAGCCGGAGGGTGGGGTAACCTGTGTTACGGGGAGTGGTTGGGAGGGGGGATGCAGGTTGGAGTATGGTGCGGCAGCGGGTGCCAGGGTGTGCTGTGATTGCGTCGTCCGATGTCGGCTGTGTTACGGATGTGATGTGCATGTGTAGCAGCAGGCTGGATAGTTGGGCACATGTTGGGGTCAAGGGGGGGAGGATGCTGGCTTGAGTCGGACCAGGGGTGCTCGTCGTTATTGCTCTGCGTCCAGACGGGAATCAAGGCTAGGAGACAGGGTTGATGTGAAATGAGGTGTGAGGCGTGTGATTAAAGACTGAGGGCAAAACTTACCTAAAGCCCGGCGGGGCTTGTCGTTCACATTGCGGGCTCATGGCGATCGTCTGATAAGCAATCCCGTTCGGCCGCTCTGTGTTATATGGGAGTTTGTGATACGTTGTTCGATCCAGCTGTATCTAAGGACCAAGTGGATTGGCTGTTGATTAGGAAGTGGCCCGAAGTTTCGAAGGACACCCATGGGTTGTAAGTAGAGATCAATGTCTCTGATGTATAATAGGGCGGAGATGTGCTGAAGTGAATGAGGTGTTAAATGTGCAAGGCTTAGTGTACAGTCTTCCTGCATCAGACATGTATGTAGGTGGGGATCTGGCAGACCGATGTCTCCAAAGTGGTGTCATAATGTATTTCAGCTGGTTGGTTTAAGTAGTAATTTAAACACATGCAGAAGTGCCATGACGTCACCTTGGTCATATATAAGAATTATAGGGTTCAGGCGTTAGTGGTCGGTATGTAATGTATACATCATAGGTCATGGCTTCTCCTTTGTGCCTTCATCCTTGAATTATGCAATTCATATTATCCATGTGCTAACTGCTATTATTCTGTATGCGCAATGTTACTATTTTGTTTTGGTCACTTCACCGACACCACTCACGACTCACGGTCAACGCATCTCTCACCATGAAATAATAACTGTACACATGGAAATCATTGTTATCTCATGTGACTTATGACCAACGACTGTTAAATTGTCAAACTCCAAATGGAATCCTGTGTATAAATATCACCATATATTCATTTCTACCACGGTACTCACTCACGACACATACACACACTGTCACTATCGCCCCATGCATAGCCTCGAGAAAGACCCTAGGTCGAAACGCGTGTTGGCAATTCATGACATGCAAACGACATATACCCAACATGCAACTGTAAACCAGTCTGTCTGCCCACCTAGGGCAACTATTGTGATTTGACCAATGCACCAATAAATCCTTAATCACCCAACTGTGTCTAACAGTTATTGGAAAGTCATACCTGGGTACAACTATACGACTTTGAAACTTCCATATCCAGCACCATTGCAACTGAGGTTCCAAATCCAATTCTCCTTGTTTGAAAAAGTCATTGCTTCAGGAAAAATTCCAGCTTCATTGAGGGAATCGTTGGTAATTCCCATCTTTAAAAAAGGGGACAAGAATGAACCAGGCAATTATAGGCTTTTAGCCGTGACTGACTCTGTCAATAAGGTATTTGTGAGTTTATTACTATGTGAATTGACAGAATGGACGACAAAACAAGGTATTAACACTTTCCAAACTGGTTTCAGAAAGGGCTCTGCACATTTCCACAACTTGCTAACTTTAAAGAATTTAGTAGTATTAAAACGTAATGCCACAATCTATATCTTTTTTGATTGATTTCGAAGGTGCCTTCGACTGAGTCAACGAGGATTTATTGTGGACTAAGTTAAATATTTAATTGATTGTGGTCTCTTGAGATTAATACAAGAACTTTATACACATACCATGATAAGAAAAGATTGGACCACTCAGGGACCTTTACTTCAAAGTTCAGCACTACATGCAGGCTAAAGCAGTGGTGCGCATTGGCACCCCTGTTTTTCAGCCTGTATATAGCAGAATTACCAGATGCATTGGGTAAAGCTCGCAACTTTCCTTCTAAATTGGACTCTTAACATGTAACATTGATGGCCTATGCAGATGACGTCTTTATATGCGACCAAACCAGCATAGGTCTTGGAAGATTATTCACTGAAGTTGAACAATACTTCTCAGAAAATAATTAAAGATGAACACAAATAAAAATAAAACCATGTATTTTGGTAGGCCCAAGAGAAAGGATACTGTTTGGCATCTGTGTAATCAAGAGATCAAAATTAAAAATGATTTAAGTACCTACCAACCCTCTACATTGTCCACAAGGCCTTCTGGGGCCTGGGGCCCAAATACCTTAAACTCTCTCTTCCTAAATATCATCCTTCCCGAGCCCTCCGCTCATCCGTCTCCAACTGCCTCAGGGTCAGCCGCTTCTCGAAGCAACGAGCTGGGGGTAGATCTCTCTCCGCGGCAGGGGCCTCCCTCTGGAACAGCATTTCTGCCCCCCTGAAACTTGAGGAGAACCATCTCCGGTTCCGGAAGCGCCTCAAAACCTTCCTCTTTGCTTCTGCTTTCTCTCTCCCTCTCCCCTGCTAATTCTTTGCTGAAACTGCACTGAATCTGCAACTGGGCCACTCTCACCGACCTCGGTCCTGGGCCCAGCCACTCCACACTTGCACTGCCTCCCTGGCAACCCCTGCACTGCGGGACTGTCTCTGTATCCCTACAGCCCCCCCTTCCCAGCATTTGTTCTGCACTTACCTTGCACTTGCCACCAGCTGGCCCTTTTATTTATTTATTTATTCTACTTACCTTGTACTGCACTTCCCCCCTCCCCTTCCCCATGCACCTCTCCCTTCCCCCACCCCTGCACCTGCGCGATCTGAATGACACCTGACCTAGTAGGATCGTTGTCTGTCTTCCCCTTGTTCCCCCCTCCCTGCCTCGTCGCACCCTGAAACACTTGTGTATAGGCGTGTTACAAATGCCTTATCATATTATCATATCATATCATAGGATTGACACAGAGCAATTAAAAAATCAATGACATACTAATTAATGGTAAAATAGCAAAAGACGTATCATTGATGAGGTCTATTAAAACATGTATTTCCAAGACTGACCATTATAGCATTAAAGGGCAATTGTTGCTGTATTCTTCTTGTGTTGTGTCTTGTATATTGCATGGCTTAGAAAAGCTAATGTGCCTCAATTTGAATGGGTGGAGTTCCCTAGAGGGAGGATTATTGAGATCTATATTAGGAATCTGAAATGTGTGGCAATTGAATGTATTCTTTTAGAATTGGGTGGTACCTCACTCAAGACACTGTTGAAAATCCATTTAGGAAGCCTATTTATAAAGAGTCCCTCTAATCCAGATTGTCCTCCGCTGGAATATTTGGGAAATATATACAGAAAGAATTTCATCTTGGGGTCGGATGGTTTTGTTGTAATGCATCTGTCACTTTTTCATAAAATGGACTGACATCTAGACTTCACTGAAAATCCCACGGTTTTGATCAGGACTCTCAAGAAGAAGGCAAAATAATGGGACTATATCTCTAATAATGAATATGTATTGGGGAAAATAAATTGCTGATTATTCTGCGTAGGTGATAAACGACATGAAACGACAAAATTACCTGCTGATATTCCCTTCCCCTAAGCATCAAAGGTTATTCATGTCACTGAGCATGAACCAATTCCACATTATCAGTATTGTGCGCCAGGCGAGGATTACCAATAGAGGCACGTATATGCAGATTGTGCAAAAAAAATGATATTGTCGAAACATCACAACATCCATTGATACATTGGGCATCATTATGACATTGGCGGTAGCCGTGCCGGTAAATACCAGCACGGCTGCCGCCAGAGTCATGAATTTTCCGGCGCCCAGGAATGGGCAATTACTGGGGCATTACAGCCCCGGCAGACTCGGTAATTTCCCATTCCCGGGCGCCGGAAAATATTAGTCCCCATTCACATTTGAGTCCCATTGGACTCAATGGGAATGGGGAGGCCGGATGCACCGGCACCATTCACGAATGGAAAAGGTCAGACCTGGCGGGCGGTAAGGCACCCGCGAGCAGAACTCATAGTTTGCCAGTCTGGTAGCAATGGTACCGGCAAGCTGACCCGAGCCTGTGAACTCTCTGAGAATTTGAACGTGAATATTTATACTGACAACCAGAACGCCTTTGTAGTGGTTCATAACTTTGGCCGACACTGGGCTGAGAGGGGCTTCTTGACATCACATGGATCCAGGATTCAGCATGTTCCTTTGATTGTACGATTGTTGTCTGCACTCACGTTTCCAAAGCGCTTAGCTATAGTAAAATGCGAGGCGCATAAAAAAGTAACATGCAAAGTGGGAGAGGGAAACGCATTTGCAGACAGGATTGCGAAACAAACAGCCACAGATTTGGGAAATAAAATGATGGCAGTACAGACTGAGGAAGTACCTTGTATGATAGAGAATGGAGTTGCCACAGTCAAAGAAATGCAGGCTGAGGCCACGACCGAAGAGATTCAGGGGTGGGCTGAGGGCTCTGCTGAGTCAGATTTGGAAGGATGTTGGGTGGACAAGGAAACAAAGAACTGGATGTTGCCAAATTGTTATGTGACTACAAAGGTTACGATGGCGCACAGCCCTACCCACATTTGCGCGAAGAAAATGGTACAGCATTTATCCACAGTATGGAAAAATGAGCACATAAAAAAGAATACAGAAAGGCTAGTGCAGAATTGTATGTGCCTGCAACACAATGTAGGGAAGGGAACCGTGACTCCAGTAGGTAGTTTTGGCCCACCCTCTATGCCATTTGCGGTGATCCATTTTGATTTCATAGAGATGGAAAGGTGCCAGAACTACAAATATGTGTTAGTGGTGATTTGTGCATTTAGCAAGTGGGTGGAGGCATATCCTTTAAAAGACTGTACTGCCATGTCAACGGCAAAAGTAATGTTGAAGGAGTATTTCTCCCGGTTCGGGCTGCCCCGTGTCCTGTGGTCAGATAACGGCCCACACTTTGTGGGCGCAGTGCTGTTGCAGATCTGTGCAGGTCTACAAATAGAGAAGCGATTCCACAGTTCCAGGCATCCCAGTTCTGCCGGGCTTGTGGAGAGACATAACGGTATCTTGAAGTCAAAAATAGCAAAAATCTGTGCTGGGAGCAAGTTGAGTTGGGTGGCTGCATTGCCCCTAGCGCTATTGTGCATGCGCACGTCTGTGCAGGCTAAAACTGGGCTCTCCCCTTATGAAATTATAATGGGGAGACCGGCAAATGTATGGTGTGCACCGCAGCCCAAAAAATTATGTGAGATCGAGCATCCTGTGTTAAGCACGTACTGTGACCTTTTAATGCAGAAGTTGCGTTTGATTCATCAGCAGGTGCAGGAGGCGTTACCAGTGCGATATACCGGACCGGGGCACTCGCTAGAGCCTGGAAGTTGGGTCCTGATTAAAAACTTTGAGCGGAAAACAGCATTAGCACCCAGGTGGCGCGGCCCCTACCAAGTACTTTTGGCAACGCAAACGGCTATTCGAGTGGACGGTCGGAAGGCATGGATCCATGCGACACATGCCAAAAGATTCCCAGGACTGCTGACAACTTCCGACGACCAGAGAAAGTAAACGGTCTTGGAAACGAAAGAAACTGTTGCCAATCCACTGCCACAGCATCAGCCTGAGCGAGAAGTGAAACTTGAAACAAAGCCTGAGCGAGAAGTGAAACTCGAAACAGAGCCTGAGGAGGCTGCCAGAAAGGGGAAAGGGCGAAAAGTGCCCCAACGTTGCCCAGCAGAAACAACATCACTGCCGAGCGACACCAACTCTGCATTGCAAACACGAGCAGAAACAACGTGTGAACCCCTTTGGCGCCCGCCAGTCTCTGCAAACGCACCAGAGCCAAAGAAAGAAACTACATCATTGCCACGGCGCTCATCGCTACCCATCATTGTGCCGCAGGCTGACACTGAGCCTGATACTGGAAGTGCAACGGCACTATTCACGGATCATACAATACCAGGAGTGAAACAGTATTATTTGCGGCCTCGACAGGCAAAGTGATCCACAGATCTTTGGTACTTTTCGTTTGCCTTTGGTTCCACTCACGGACAAGTAGGAACCAGGGGAGTAGAGGAGAGAAGTGTGAGAGTTGTGTAAGTCGGACAATTCAAGACTCACGGCTCCTCTGTGCGCTTATAATAAAGTAAATGTGTCAGGAGCCAGAGCAGGACAAGCTGGACGCACATAAGTACTAAGGCTGATAGAGTACATGTGTCCTAAGCCAGAGCAGGACAAGCTGGATGCACATAGTACTCTATCAATAAAGAACTGTTCAGAAATCGTCTTAGCAGTGGGAGAAAGAACAACTAATCTTGCTCGGAGTGGATAAGTGATCTAGGCTGTGAAAGGGCTGGCAGAATTGAACTGTGACATTTTCGTTGAACTTTTCTGGCATCAAGAACGAGAGACATTTGCGACGAACTTTGCCAGCAAGAACAAGGACGATGAAGAACAAATCAAGACCGATTTCAGCCTCCTCCTGCACCCCTGCTGAAAAGATGATAGTTTTAGAGACTAAATTTAGGGAAAAAGCATGTTAAAAGGAAGAAGGTACTGATTTGGACATTGGTCCTGTGTTTCTTAAGTATGGTAGTACCAACAATAACAGCTATTACACTATGGTTCCTGGAGTCTGCGCACCCATTAGAAACACTTTTGCCAGAAGAAGCTACTGAAAGCCCGGTTCATGTAATCACTGGTACTTTGTCCCCAATGGAAGACAGACATAGAGAAGGATATGGCAACAATACATTGTTGCTCATCATGAACATGACCCATGCGGTTTTAAAGAAAAATGATTGCTGGGTTTGTGCCCATTTACCACAGCACGGTGGGAAAGGGATAGGCTGGTATGTACAACCGTTACTATTGGTTTATTCATGTGAAGTATCGTTGAGTGCAATGTTCTTTGGGAAATGGAACAAGAGTAATACGGGTCAGCTCGATGACACCAATATGAATGAATTTCAGTGATCATGAAACCTGTGGGTTGTTCCATATTCCATAAAGCTCGCGTGTTTTCACCAGATCCCATGAGGAAAAATACACGAAAGACAACAAGACTAGATACATTACATAGGCAGAATAGACCAACCCCGCCAGCAGAAGAAACATCAGTAATGACATTTCGAATGAGGGATGAATGGAATAAAGATGCTGTGCCCCCTGCCTATACAGTGGATCACAGCCCTGAAACTGCTCCCCTATGTTTAAAGAAAAAAGGTTCCTATAAAGTAGGAACATTTAGCAACTGTCTGAACACAGTGGTTTTAAAGCACGAAATAGAACACGTGTACGTAGGGGACCCTGTTTACTTTATATGTGGGGAAAAAGCATATCCATGGTTACCTAGGAACTGGGGAGGTACATGCTACCTAGGTCTACTGTTTCCAGGAGTGTTCCTCTTGGAAACAGCAGAAGTAGCCAGACGAACAAAAGGTAGAACTCAAAGGAGTAGCGAGGATGGAATGATAGCAATAGATATAGCCAAATCATTTATACCATTCTTGTCCCAAATAGAAAATTCCTATAATATAAGAAAACTGTCTAGAATATTAAAAAATACAATAGATTCAACAACGGATATTTTATTGAATATGACATTAGAAGAAAAAGGAATAAGACTAATGGCACTACAAAACAGAATGGCCCTCGATATAATATTAGTTGATCGTGGGGGAGTTTGCAAACTCGTAAAAACTGCATGCTGTGTGTATATAGATGATTACTCCCCTACGATATTTAAAGCAATCCAGAAATTACATGTCCTGAGTTCCACACTCTCCACTGTAGAAGGGAGCTGGGGGATAGGATCCTGATTGTGGGGACCGTTGTGGTCCTGGGGATGGAAGCTAATTTCGATACTAATGGTGGTACTTGGTATATTCATAACATGTTGCTGTTGCATACAATGCTTACCAATAGTTTGCACTGAAATAACTGATGGATGTACTAAGGGATGTATGCACATGTTGTCGAGAGGAAAACAAACGCATGGCCGGAATAACAGAGACACTGATGAAACAAAAACAGTAAAACAATTCATGGCTATAGACATTTATGATGAAGATGATGCTTATGATAACATGAAAGGTTTAGACATAGATACCCTAGACTTATCCTCATCAGAGGAGGATACAATAAATGAATAAGACGTTTGGCATACGGCCAAAAGGAGGGTTTGTCAATCTGGAAAAGTGAATACCCTTCATTTGGTTGACGGACGTATCTTGATGGCCGAAGGCCAACCGTTTTATGCACAGAATTATAGAAATACAGACTGCTATGCTTGACCAACAAGCGGCCATTTTAAACGTAGCAAGAATTACCATTTTGCTTGTTAACCATTGCTCATTGCTTTCTGTCTAAACTGCTTTGCAGCTTGCAATTCTTGCGAATTCTGCTTACTCTGCTCAACAGTTAACATTGTTGTCTGAATATGAAAAGGGCAAGGCCGCGGGACTGAGGAGTTCGTTGAAACTCCTCATGAGTAGCCCAGAAAGGAATGCCCACGCTCCCTCTCTGTAGCCTTGAGGGAGAGCTGCAGGGCATTTAATCATTTCACAGCTGCCAGCCAGTCTCGTACTGTGGTAGAATATGTTAGAATAAAACAGCTAAAGGCTTGAATTATGCTCTTCTTACGGCCCCCCTTCGCAAAACCCTTTAGAGCGCGTCGGCTCCCAGGACACGAATAGTACCTCATAGATCGCAAAGCTTGGAATGTGGCTCTTCCCCCGTGTGCAGCTTGCTTCCAAGAACAGAACCACCGTGTTCTTTTCAACAACTAAAAGATGCCTCCGCACTTTCTAAATTGCATATTGTTACTAGAATAGACATTGAAAGTGTCATAATTGTCATACCCGTCGGAAATGTCCATCGTCCTCCCGAGTTCAAAGAAACTTAATAAAAGGGGGGGTGTTAAACATGACATTGCTGATTGTATGATATGCATTTTGTATATATGTAACTGATGTATGTAATTCGCTATCTCTTGCGTCCTTTGAGGTCTAGAAAATACACGTCGCGGGGCGTGAGACCAGAATTGGCCAATTGGGACTATTTTGCTTGCAATAAACCCTAGCATTGGGAATTTGAACCTCGTGTCTGGCGCATCTTTTCGTGTATGGTTATTGCCTTGTCTCCATATTGCGAGGGACCCCTAGGGGCCCCTTTCAGTACCCCTTTGCATCAGACTTCGTATCTCTCATATCACAGTATTACCATATGTTATTTTAGGAGTTGTTCCCACCACCACAGTTTTAGCAAGTTAATGTATTTGTTTGCTTTGTAAATGTTGTACATACGTTACACCAAGCTGTACTTAAGAGTTTCAAAGTCAATGATAACAGCAGCGATGTTGTCACAACGAGAGTATTTATAAGACAGAGAGTTGTTGCACAGTCTTGTTATAGGAGAAGGTGGCCATGGATGGGAGTTGTGACACATAGAGACCCAAGATGGAGGCGGTGGAATCGTATAGCTATGTTCAAGATGTTCCACAGAAGGGTGTCAGAAGAGAGTATACCCTAAATTGACTGTGTCGGGGAATAGTTTGGGGATTAAATAATGAAAAGTAAGAAGTATTGCTTATCAGACGTATATCAATTTAGGTTAAACATTTTGTTTAATTTGAGCATCCTTTATTTGGGTTCCAACATCTATCATCAGTTTTAATATTTCACGTCCGAATCGAACCTCATTTGTCCACCTGAAAAAGGGGCAAACAATGGAGAAGTTGAGCAACCAGTAAAGGTTTTAATGTAGTGTTGGTGATACAGGGATTGGAGCAGGAAGGGTAGAATCAGTAGGGGTTCACTGGGACAAGATATAGTATGACAGGGCTTGATGAATTACTGAATTGCAAAATTCTGATATGTTTGCAGAATTACAAACACAATATGCAAATAATCTCCATTTATAATTCATGGCATATATCATTTCCAATTATATATTTATTATAGTTAATCCGCATCTCACTTATTTATGTGTTTACTTGGTGGTACAAGAAGCCCACCTTCAGTAGAGAGATGGTGGAGTGTGAGTGGGGAGAGGTTTTGATATTTGAAAGCTTAAAGGAAAGAGGAGGCACACTGGGGCTTGCCCAGAGATTAAATGTGGGAAAGGTTAATTTGTGAACTGAAAAGATAAGTAGAGCTGAACGAGTGGGTCGGGCAATGACTGGTTTGGCGAATAACGGATGGATGAGATTGAGGATGGACTGAAGTGATTATGTACTTTTTGACACTGTTATTAAATATAGAGCAAGGCAATTTGCAGTGAGAAAACATATTTGATGGTAATAGCACCAGTGGTAGGATATATTGCATAGTCTTGAAACTTTGGATGTGATGTTGTAGGAGATAAGTAGCTGGAAGTAAGAGGCAGTATCATGGTCAAGAGACAATCTAATGGTAAAATGTGAATGCTGTCATACATCAAGCAAACAATGGCTTCCTCCATGTGCTTTTTGCAGGGATGGATACACATGCGGGGTTATTAGATACAGAATGCTCAAGGTTAAGGTTAGTGATCCCCTGGACATCTCGTACCTCCTGGAGTGTCTGGCCACCATCCAGACGTGGATGTCAAACACCTACCTCAACCGGAACTACACCAATACCAAATTCATCCTCATCAGTCTCCCCCACCCACCAAACCACAACCAGTGCAACAGTGACTGGATGACTTGCACCTGGAAGAAATCTCCCACTGCTGTCAAACTCAGCCAAATTCATGGCCTTGATTTTTGACAGTAGCCTTTACTACCAAAAGCAGGGTTCGAAATTGCTGGGAGATGGGAGTTATTTAGCTCCTGCTTCTAGCCCAGGAGTGCCTGGTTAGCTTGAAACCAACAGCTAGCAAGAGCTATTTTTTTTGTTCCCATACCAACTGGTGCCCTTCAAACATTAATAATGGAAATTAACTTTGAGCATTTGAAATAAAGAAGAATTAGGACATATCTAGTACACATTTAAACATAACGGGAAATACATAAGGGGCAAAATGTTAAAGTGGGCATCTTATGTGGAATTTCAATTTGCGGTGTGATGGCTACTCGCTCTTGGTTCCCCAGTGGTTTCTACTGCCTTCTGGGGATGGCTGACAACCAGAAGCTAGTTTAAGCTCCGGCTCATAAAATCTTAATTTCGAAGCCTGCAAAATCACAATGCCCAAAAGGTACAGAACATGTGGCTACAGATCAAGACACTCCACACAATCAAACACTTCATCGCCCCCACATTAATGCTGCATGGTGGTCCAAGACCTCATGATCTCACACATCACTGGGAAATACCCTCCTTACACGGTTTCCAATTGTGCATCTTGTACCTTTCAAGGCAGATAACCACGCTGCAGCCTGTCTGATTACAGGTGCCATCAAATTCAACCAAATCTCTCCTACGCTGTACAAACTTCACTGGCTCGTCATCACCATCAGGGTCATGTTCAAAATTGCATGTATCCAAGCTAGTCCATCACCTTCACATCCCAACCATCTGGAACTCAATCCCGTGTGACCAGGTCAGAATCCTGACTCTGTCAAGAAGGGATGGGAAGCCCTCTCAGCCTGGTTTGGAAGACCTACCAAGGTGGAAGCCAAAGCCAGCCCTACCCCAGAGGGGTTGTTGGCAGTTGAGAGGGCCCCATTTGCTGTCCCCTCCCTCAGTGTCAATCTTTATATTGGCAGTATCCATTTGCATCACTCATGTATCATGCTTCAAATGCTCACCAGATTTTCTATCTTTGTTTCAGCCCCAATGTCAGCACTGCAGTTTGAGGAAGAGATCAACAGGAGAAGCTTTGATGTGTCAGACATAGGAGACAGACAAGAGTTAATGTTTGTAATGGCCAGTTTTATTAAAGGAAATAAGGCCTCTCCTATCGCTAATTCTAAACTGGTGAGCTTCCATATTCTATGAAAGAAAATACCAAACCTGTGCTTGTCAGGATGTTGTACAATACAAAATCCATCCTCTGTCTCAAACCTAATCTAACCTAGATCTGTCCTCCCACTAATACAGAAAAGTAACATAACAGACTCTCCCTAAAGTTGGGAAATTGTGTCTCTCAATTCTCTTTCAGGCCACAGGCCTGGTTATACAGTACAAGTCTCTTTTAGTTGTTCTCGCTTCCTGCTGGTGCTTGGTCCAGGCTTCCATTCTAAGGTTCTTAACCCTCTATCTTGGCAATCTGCCCGGCTATACAGTTTGACCCACATATCTGTCCAATGTCTCTGTATTTGTTCATCCCATTGGGGATAACAGGCTCTATCAGTTTGGTTTAACCTGTCTTTTTATGGATGGTAATGTCTTTCACCCCAGCTCAGGGTATCTGGTGCCTCATCGCTTTTTAGGCACTTTTCTATCTTAGCCCTGCTTGGGTTGTTGGGTTTCTCCTACCTTTCTGGGACATCTTGGTTTGCAGCCCTGCTTGGGCTATTTGGCTTCTCAGCTCGTCTTGGTTTATCTCGTTTCTCAGCCCTTCTTGGTTTATCTGGTTCCACACATTGGATATGAACGATGCTAGTAGGCCACCTCTGGGTCAATCCTGTCTCCTTTCTCCTCAGCAGCTCTGAGCACCTTGGACTCCTCACCTTGCTGGAGGTTGCAGTATTCTATGGGCCAATTAGTTCCTCTACCCACCACACTATCTGCATGGTGTTGCATCCTGACTCCTCCTGGAAGGGAGACAGTCCCTCCCCTCCTCTGAGCTTCTACACAGACTTGTGTCTCTCGTCCTCTGGCTTGTTCTTCCCCTTGGTGTCAGTCTCCCGTGACCTTTATGTCCCTACCTGGAACAAGATGGGATGATCGATTGGTACCGCACTTTCTGCGTGGGCGGCCATCCATTTTTAAAGTGTAATGTGCATTACTGTCCCGTTCAATTCACATAAAGCCAGCAAATACTTGGGATTCTGCATTAGAGAATGTGATGAAGTGCAACGCATCATCACTTCTCAAAATGGGGGTTACTTCTTATACGGTTAGGGACGACTATTTGGAGAAAACACAGAATGTCCCCCATACCTCATTCCCTCCTAAACCCATTTACTCAGCTCAAGATGCATCTTCCCCTCACACTTCCATAGGCCTCTGTAGAGTAGATAACATCAAACCATTAGAAGGTACTAAGACAAGGAAGAGTAAGGGTTACCTAGGTAGATCACACCTGGTGACTGAGTCGAAGAAGAACACCAACAAACTAGTGAGGAGTGAAATCATCACTACTGTGATGAGGAGGAAGTGTGGAAGAATGAAGATCACCACTAGAAAGCACATTGAATGGTCTAGTGGTTGTCAGCTTCCTATTGGCCAAGCTGAAGAAGAAATAGAAGAGGGAAACCAGGAAGAATTATCTGGCCTTCCCTGGAGGAACCACGCATGGGGAATGCTCAAGCTGCTGTCGAACAGAAGGGGCTGCAAAACAGGGGCTTACTGAGTCTACACAGGTGCTCCCAAGCGGTCCAACATGAAAGGAGAAGGCTGGCTAGAAGGAGAAGCAGCAATCAAGGTGGGCGATCCAGGGTACTGCACGGTCAAGAGGAGATGGGCTTGCTGCGAGGGACCAAATGCTGCAGAGCTGCCGCAACATGCCACTGAAGATTTCATAAGCCCAAAACCAAAGTAAAAAGACCAAGAGACTGGCCGCAGCCTACAGGGAGAGGCCCTAAGGGTAGAGAGGTGACTGTGATGGTTGGTAGGGTCAGAAGGGAGTCATGGGGAACCCTGACCCAGGCAAACAGGGGAAGAAAAGAAGCTCAGGGAAACAGAGTGAGTTTTCCAAGAGAACAAGAAAGAAACCAAGATAGACGGGTCTGTGACCCGCACCCATTTGAAGATCACATCATCAGTCATATTCGTAGTCACAGTAGTTGGCAGGACACTGACTGAAGTCTGCCACATTATCAAGTGAAGGGGTCTAGGACCCATATTTGAGAAGCAAAAGTGAAGGGGTATGGGACCCATATTTGAGAAGCACCAATAAAGGGGTCTGAGGCCCATATGTGAAACTCTTAAGCAGAGGAGTCTGGGACCCGTATCTAGAGAGTGAAAACAAAGGGGATTCGAACCCATATTAGTGAAAATATTGCACAGGGAACTGGGACCCAAGGGACTCCCTGGCAGGAGAGTACACCAGGGCTGCCACAACTGAACTGTGAAAAGCTGAGAAGAAGAAACTGTGAGACATGGCCAAACCTGGCATGAGAGTACACAAGGGCTGCCTTCTAAAGGTAACCAGGGGAAGGGAATCACCCCTGTGAGATACATGGACAATGTTGATGAAAGCCAAGAACAAAGAGCATCTTCTGGGCACACTGAAAATATGAAGGCAGGAAGGGAGAACCATTCCCCTTATGTTTGTGTATATCAAGAGTTTGTTGCAACTTTGTATACATCCATTGGGACTTTAAGTTTGAGCACATTGGAACTTTGTTTTGAAAAATCTGGGAACTTTGCTTTTCACGTTGAGGAGGAGAAACCTAACGTGGGGAAGGGAGCCATTCCCTCAGGATTCCAAGTACTGTGAGGACACTGTCCAGGAGAAGGAAGTCATTCTCCTGGACCAAGAACATGAGCCTAATTGTTTAGTTCTTTTAAAAGAGTACAGATCGGAAATAGGTTTATGACACAAGATGGTGGACTATTTGTTTTGAACGGATATCTTGACCACATCCTCAGTATTTAGTTGTGGCAGGGAAACCCCTCTTAGTCATAGTGCACAGATGCCCTCAGGCCTTGGTCTAGCACTCTGTACATTTAAATACATAAATACATAGGGACAGGTAAGATTTTTCTTTATTTCCATTTTAATAAAGGTTCATGCCAACACTCATGCCACCTCTGTGTCTGTGAGAATAAAGCAAAAGGTAGACCAGTGGAACGGGTGACACAGATTATTCAATAATTAAACATTTTAATCAATAACCATGTAACAAAATAACTGTATGTATAGCTTAAAAACATTAATTCATTTCATCAACATCTCTTTCAAATTCTAAACATTCATTCTCAATCCCATACTTATTCATTTGCACATTTTTATATAAAACTAATTTGGCACCTAATACATTGTGTGTTCATAATACTACACAGAAATGTCCATAGGTTATAATAGTATGTTAGTGACCCAGTCCTTAATGTTGGGTGTCGTACCTCATCTGGTTTTTATTTTCCAGATCGTTCACATAATCGTCGACACGTGTTTCGGTCCACATATAGAAATTACTGTCTCTCGTTTTACAAAGACCTTCTTCAGGACGTAGGGCAAGATGTAGTTGATCCACCCTTTTTGGAATAGTATAGACCAATTTCAAATCTAAAAAAACAAACATAAAAATCCATCAGGATCTGTGGTCATCCCTATTTATTGTAAAAGATGACTAATATTGTCACATGTGTAATTATTAATAAACACATAGGCACCTATTCACCCCCACGTTTTAACTCTAGGGATAGAGGGTAGGAAGTCGGATTCAATCCTCCACTGGCTTCTATGACCTAGTTGAGAGCCTGTGGATCAACAGAGAAAGATATTGGTTCTCTGTTCATTCATATTTGGTAAGCAATATAGAACATATATAGCTCTACTTCAAATTCATATTCAATAAAAAGTTATAACATCTGCACTTACATTCTCCACTTAGTTGTAACGTGCAGTGTTGTCTTTTGATGTCCTCAAGTGTAAGCCAGTGGCCACAGACTCCACAGTCTACAGGAACACAAAATATATACCAATATATTCTCTTGCTACTGCATTTAAAGTTTAATACAAACGTGCAGGTGCACTGTATATGTAAACTCACCCACAGGATATTACTGTGTACATTATATAGGAGTTGATAAATGTTCTCTGGCTGTGGTAGGGCACTCCAGCCAATGGTATAATGTTGAAATGCCTAAAGGGAACATGGAGAAAGGGTCAGCCACCTAATCAGTAAAAACCACCATATATTGGATATCTGTCCCATGCCAGTGTTAGGGTGCCATAACTGCGATATTTCACAGAATATCGTGTGATGGAATTTAGAAAATTCATATACAACTACACCCGCTATGTTGTTCAGGTGAAATCCTAAAAGCAGGAGTTGGCAGACCAAGAGACCAGCAGGAGGAAGGACTGTGGAAAAGAGCATGGGGTGTTATAAAACAGAGAAAGTTATTGCTTGGTGAGTGCACGTGGTACTGTGATGTGTGTTTGCATGTAAGTCTAGTGAGTATGATTAGTAGGAAGTAAATGTGAAGTGTATGTAAGAGTGAAAGGATGGTGACTAAAAAGGATATGGGTGTGCAGTGATGTGTGTTTCATGTTGCTTGTGACCTACTTTCCTGGAGTTAAGGAAAGGTTTTGCTTCAGTATCCATTGCTGGTTGGAGGCGGTCCCTACCACTACTAATAGCCCATACAAGCATGGACCATGGTGTGGTGTGCAGCACTGTGTGTTTTGTTTGTTTTGTGCTTTTTTTCATGCCTCTTAAAAATTGGGTCTTCTCGGAAATTACGTAGCAGCATGGACAACAAACAGGTTGGGACTATACATCAGTAAGACAGGGAAGCTGGGTCCTTCCTCTTTTCTTTCCTTCCATTTTCATAAAGAAGAGAGCTACGGTTTTCTACTATCAATCACAGAGCTGACTGTGGGCCGGTGGCCTTTTATCCTCTGAGAATTGAGCAGTGACTAGCTCAGAAACTGTCTTTCGTGTTCTAATCACGTAATACGTGAAAGACTCTTACATAGACCTAGAGGTGACTGTGGGCCAGTGGCCTTTGAACCTCTGATAAGTTTAAGATTATTCTATGCAGCTTGGAACTTATTTGGTGCATCAGCGACATGTGCTGTGTAGCTTTACTCTACATTATATAAAAAGCTTTGCTATTGCACTTGTTGAGTTGGATGTGACTATGTGCAGTGGGTGGCCTCTGAATTTCATTGTATTCGAAACAACATGGACTGGTGCTGATTGCGAAGCTAGCACTGTAATGCCGGCAGCAAATAGAAGACATCCTCCTTGCACAAAGGATCATGTGGCGTCCTCACGAATACTAACAGTTAGCCGAGTGCCAAAATAGATTGTAAACACTACTAAGCGAAACCAACAATCGAAGGCAGCATTGGTGGAAGTTGTTGATTCGATTCTTGATATTATCAAAATTGAAGCTTCAGAACGTGGTAAGATCACAGTGTTTCTTAAACCCACAAAAAAAACAATTTCTGGTGAACCGACTGGGGACATTGGTTCCAAATATTTTAGTGGTGCCACGAGTATTGAACATAACGAGTCCAAGGACAATCCAATTGACAACAACTCGTTGCTTCACTTGTGTTTAAATTTACAGGCAGTGTCTGACTCTGCAAGCCAGGTGACTAGCATGGTAGAGCAAACTGTAGGAAATAAAGACCCTTGCCCTATTTCACCCACAGATCTAGCAAAATACTCTAATTTAACGGCTATTGCTATGAACGCTCATTCATGTTCACCGAAACGCCATGTGAGTTTTTCCTCAAGTGATGCTTCTTCTTTGGATGACCCAACCATTGAACGCAGTTCTTGATTTTGCTTAAAGCCCTTTTTTCTCTCTGCAACTGTATGTACAAGGATCAGAAGTTATATAACAAGATCTACATGAGATTGCAGAGATGTTACTCCCGCTGCAGATCGCATTGAAGCCAGCATGTAATGCAGAGAGGACTAATAATCCAGATGTTGCAGTTATCACCATCCAAAATACGCAGGATATTGAATGCATCGAGAGCACTGAGGCCCAAGAGGTCAGCAATGTTGCCACTCTAACGCAAGGAACAGGGGAACTTGATAAGCATGTAAATAAGATGGCACCTAGTAAAGAAATGTGCAGCTAAAACAAAGAATTGTGTTGCAATAAAGGAGAAGGCTCCTTGTAAAACCTGAGTGAGCAGACAAGCTCTGTCAGCAGCCTTCCCCGGGAACTTGACTTGTCAGGAAACTGCTAAGGGTTTTGATATTATCCCAAAGAAGGTCCAAGTGAACAGGAAGAAAACTATGCAGGGATATATTCCTTGTCTTCAGTTGGAGAATATGTCTTGCCCACATAAACAAGATGGATTGGGCATTAAGTCAATCAAAAATACTTTCTTCTGCTTTGTAAATAATACAAAAAAATATAATAAGATGCCTACCTCATCTGTGGGAAACGTGCATAGGAGGAGGAAAATCGTAATTTATTGGATCTTGACCATCTCTCTTCTCAAACAATTAATGTTGCTTCATGTAAGATAAAAATAATGTATTTAAATATCACATCTGCAAGCCCGTTTTTAAATCGCTCAAATGTATTTGAATGACTCCATCAAGTGGCTTCATTGAAAATGATCACTACCCATGATATAAAACAAGTTGTAATCCTGCGACATAGCTGGGAAACTAATTGGGCAGTGATCGATTTTGTATCACCTATTATTATTATGATGCCAGCTTATCAGTTTTTGCAATTAGGATATGAGATAATCAAGGAGACAAAGGTAAAACCTAGAGCAAAGAGTGTGTTAAAAGATTATAATAGCAGCGATTTTGTACCAACACATGTAATTAATGATGTAGTGGTAAAGATATGTCACTCTCTCCAACTGAAAAACCAAGTGGGTGTAGATCATGCCTTTAAAACTGGGACCTCCTCAATGAACCCAGAGAAGTTACGAATTTGATATTGGAACTCTTGGGTCCATAGTTCCTTTTTGGATAATCCCCTGAGTATACTCCATTTAACCACGGCAGATATTTTTCTTTTTACAAAAAACCTGGTTAATGCAGGATCTGATTTTAGACGGTTTTATGATGTTTCAAAAGATGTCACAGAAGCATGAGAAAGGCTGTCCCTTTAGAGGCCTGATCACTGTGGCTGCTTACCATTTAAGGGCTAAAGAGTTTCTTTCTCTAAAGCAATCGGAGCAAGTGCTGGCTGTAGTGGTGGAATTGACTTTGGAATCTAGAAATGTTCCTATTCTTCTTTTGAACGTGTACAATCCACCAGGGGATGACAAGCTGAATCGGATAATTGATCATTTGGAACTCATGATTTCAGTGTGGAGAGTGGTCTACCCGGATGGATTATACTAAGTGATAGGTGATCTAAATTTTCACTGACCAAAATATTATGGAAAAAAGTAACTATCTGTCAAGATTATGACTATACAGTGAATTAATATGAAGACTGGAATTTGGGGTCCTCCTCCAAGGAAATGGAATATGATAATAGTTGTTGGCTTCTGTTCTTCCAAGCATATCAATTACTGCAAATAGTGAATTTTAAGGGAGAAGATGTATGTTATACCCGGTTGAATGGTGTTTTGCACTCATGGATTGATTTTGTCTTATCTACTAATGATGGTTTTATGAGCATTCGTAATTTTATTCTTCTTCCTAATGATCTTGGCGACCATGTTTCAATTGAATTCATTGTCAATTTTGAGGTCTTTCTACCCGCTGAGCAATTAACTGGAAAGTTCCAAGACAAGAACGGAGAACATAGAATCAGGTGGACGGAAAGTAACGTGAATCAGATTGATATTAAGTTAATATCCCTTTTAATGAAAGGAAATTAAATTAATGTTATTAATATTGAGTCCTTTTATCAGATTATTAATTCTTTTAAGATGAATTTAGTAAATGAAGAGAGGAAAAAGCTAGTTGCGTTAAAGAAGAAGCAACTATCGAAAGATGTTCACTGGTCAAAATAAATGTTCAGGAGGAGATGGCACAAATGTGTAGCATTAAAAAGTTAATCTTATTTTAAAAACTGATTTAAAATGCATAAAGGTACTATCGCCTCTGCTCAGTGGAAAACAATGTGGTCAGTCCTTAGGGAAAAATATAAAAAAACGTTTTGTTATACCCTTCATGAATGTAATAATCAATGTATAGTGAAAGAAATCAACCCGATATCGTCTGAAGGATGGAAGACCTATATATTAGCTCTTTATTTTAGAGAGAACGTAAATGAAAGAACTTTGTCCTATGGAACCATGGAAGAAAATTATTTCTTTAAGTTTATTCAAGAGGATATTGAAAACATTATAAATGTTCTGTAACCTTCTAGAGCCCCACGCCCAGACGGCTTGCCGAATGTGCTATTTAAAGTTCAACCTCAAATATGGGCTCCAATTTGTTTATTATTTTTCAGAGTATCAAGGTAATGGGCTAAATACCAATTTCTTGGAAGCAGTCTCAGATAATCCCGGTATATAAAATAGGTCCTAGAGATTTCCCGGTAACTATAGAGTACTGGCTATGATTGATTGCAGTGCTAAAACCTTTTGCAAGCTACTGCTACAATATGTTATTGCATGGCTAGAGAATGAGAATATCCTCAGTATCCAACAATCTGGTTTTAGAAAGGGTTTTAGTACTATTACCAATGTATGGATTTTAATGGATTTTATCCGTTGCACATTGAGTGATCGAGGCAAGACCCTCTATGTTTCTTTTATTGATTTTATGAAGGCTTTTGACCCTGTAGACCATCAAATTTTATGGTAAAAAATGAGGTTGGGAAAATTACACAACCAGATCTTATTTTTTGCTAATGAGCTTTATATGAATAATAGAGCAAAAGTCAGAATAACTGGAGAAGGGGACCTAAGTGGCGATATCCGAGTCAATCATGGTTTAAAACAAGGTTGTACTTTGGTTCCCACCTTTTTAAATATTTATCTAGCCAACTTGGGAATTTACCTGCAGAATTTTAATAAAACATCTGCCATAAATTGCTCAATGCCCGGTGGCTTGGCTTTCGTATACGGATGACATAGTCATTTTTGACCGAACTGCATTGCGATTACAGAATAGTTTAAAGGCTCTTGAGAGGTTTGCCGTGGAAAATGGTCTGATCATAAACTTGGGGAAAACCAAGATTATGACGATTAAGTCAAACAGACGAAATATAAAAAGATACAACTGGACCTTAGGAGGTATTGAATATGTATACCGCGATGTACTAGTAACTAACAACATGAACACAGAGACCTTCTCCAAATCCATTTCTGACCGGCTAACAACTAAGTTTAAGGCAATTAGTACCTTTATAAAAAGATCGGGAGGCCAATCCATTGAGGGACTGGTAGAGTTGTATAAAACTTGTGTGGTTCCAACCATTCTTTATGGTTTGGAGATATATACCGCAAGATAAACTGCCTGGCTCAGTATTTTGGAGGGAAAATGATGGTGTATGGCATTAGACTTGCCGCAGTGTGTCCCTGTAGAAGCCATATGTAGTGAACTAGTCATTATTTCCTTAACTACTAGGAATATTGTATTGACATATAATCTTCATATTAGAATCTTTTTTTTTCCATCTTTATTTAATTTTCAAACCATCAATAACATCAAAACATGTTAGCGGGAGTCATAAAACTAACAGTTTACATAACATTTTCTCTACCAAACAATAACTGTCAGTGAACAATAACTTTCAAAATTAAGTCCTTCCACATATTTCAATTAAACCATGATAACACAAACAACACTTATGTTATGTTATTTTGCACTTATATAGCGCCTTATATACCATTGGTATGGTCTGAAGGCGCTTGTAGGTTGAACGCCCTTGGGAACCGAAGTTCAGATCAGTAGAGAGAGTAGGGAGAGTCAAAAGGTGCGTGTGAGCACCGGGTATGTGTGCAGCTCGTGCGGTACTCGTGTAATAGCTGCTTCTTAGCGGTAGGTGTGGTGGTTGAGAGATCAGGAGAATGTGTTCGTTCTGGCAGGATTTATCCGGAACGGATGTGGCTGCGTTAAGCCTGAGGAAAACGCCTGGCTGGGGGTGTGGAACCAGCAGTGATTACATAGAATGATGTGGAGTAAGCGGCGGAATGTTGGTATGAGAACAGTTATACCGAATGGTGTCATAGTATCTCTGTGTTCTAGTTGAGTGGTGATGTAAGGAGAGAGTAAGCATGGTCATGTGGTATGATCGGTTATATGCTCTTTCACTGAGCACACTTCTAATTGCAACTTTCCCAGAGAGGGTACTGGGCGCACTTCTAAATACAGTTTTCCACAGAGAGGCTATTGGGCACACTTCTAGATTCAGTTTACTAGAGGCTATTGGGCACACTTATAAATGAGACTTTCCAGAGTGTCTATAGGATACATTTCTATAGTCAACTTTCACAGATGCTATTGGGAACACTTCTAAATTCAACTTCACAGAGCGACTGTTGGGAACACTTCTAAATTCAACTTTACAGAGCGTCTATTGGATACACTTCTATAATCAACACAAACACAATTACAAACATAACATTACACACCAAACCCCCCTCCCAAAACTCATATTACACCACGTTTTTCAAGTCTATACCCTATTCAAATAAATCATTAAAGGGATCCCAATTTTCAATGTACTCAGCCTCCCAATGAAGTCAAAACGCCTGAGACCTCTCATACTTCGAAAGAATGCGCATGTCTCCCATCCAGCTATCGGTATGTGGCTTCTTACGCAACTTCTACACTCTCATAATATGCTTTAGAGCCATTAACAATGCCCTATCAATCTAATTGGATGCCCCACAGATATCCAGACCTCTGCTTTCACTTGAGAGAAAAACTGCCGACTTGAAAGTTCGAGGGAACGACCCACCAATCACTAGATCTACTCGATCAATCACCTCCTTCCAAAAAGGCAGTACTCTATCACATTCCCAAAACATATGCAAATAAGTCCCTCTGGAATGGGAGCACCCCCAACAGAAATCCGAATCAATCAAACCCTGTTCCGCCATCCTCACTGGAGTCCAATAAATACGCCCCAAAATACGTTCATGTATATATCTTAAGTTCAAATCCATTTTCGCTCTTACCGTCACCTTCCACACATTATCCCGTTCAGTTTCAGATATATCTCTGCCAAGCTCAATCACCCATTTATTCTGCAATCTCTCCCAGGAATCCTGTATACACACACATACCGGCGTAAGTTTAGTAAAGGTAGAGACCACATTCAGACAGCATTATATAATCTGCACACTTGGGGCTTATCACTTAACAGTTCACTCAGCATTTGATGCCTTTCTATTAGCAAGCATTCCAGTGATCTATATCTCCCAATTTCTTTGTTATCCAAACCATATTGATCCATCAGATCTCCAAAAGAAACCACACCATCATCTTTCCACACATCACCAATATTTAAAATACCCTTATTGACCCAATTCCTCCAGTTTAATACTCTGTTCTCAATCTGTAAACCAGTATTCGACCAGAGAGAAGCAGAATTATAAAAAAAATAAATGTTGTCCACACTCTTAAATTAAGGAAGCCAAAGCGGATTTTGTAGCTGTTAAAGCCTCTATCCGAACACTAGATTTCGGCAATTTACCATAAGAATATAAACAGTCCACTGGAAACGGACAGAGTTTTTCCCTCTCCATCCGGAGCCAAAAAGAATCAAAACCCCCCTCCCTCTCAAAATAGTAAGAAGCCTTTTTTAAAAGAAACCCTTTATAATAATTTTCTAATTCCGGGAACCCAAAGCCTCCATCCCTAACACTACGTACTAGTATAAACCGCATAATTCTTGCCTTTTTACCCACTCCCCATCAGAAATCAAAGAAAACTTTTTCAATACGCTTAAATGCCTGCTGCGTAAACTTTAAGGGAAGAGATTGGATATAATACAAAACTTTAGGAAGCAACACCATTTTGACAGCATTGATTTTAGCCCAAAGAGTTAAAGTAACTCTATCCCATCTACATATGTCTTTCAGTAAGATTTCTTTCAATTTATCAAGATTAAATTCCACAGTCCTCCAAATATAACACACCAAATACACACCCAAATACTTCACTGAAACGTCTGCCCACTGACAATTCCAATCCAGTAGACTCATATTTAGTGGATTAATTTTCACCGGAAAGACTACTGTTTTTCCCCAATTCACTTTATAACCCGATAGCCTTCCCACCTCTTGCATCATCTCTCGAAGTAGAGTCCCACCTCCAGCTGGATTAGTCAAGACAACTGTTAGATCATCAGCAAACACCAACACTTTTATTTCACTATCTTTCAACTTCCACCCACAGATCTTCCTTTCCTGTCTAATATATGCCAGTAATGGTTCAAGAGCCAAATTGAACAAGAAAGGGGAAAGCAGACAATCTTGTCTGGTTACCCTATATAATTTGAAAGAGCCAGATAGAACCTCATTAGCCCACATTTTAGCCGAAATATCATATTATAAAGCCCCAATCACATTCAAAAATTGCGGACCAAAACCCATTCTGATTAGAGCGTAATTTAAAAAGGACCAACTAACACAGTCAAACGCCTTGTCAGCATTGAAATAAACAAGTAAGACTTCACCCACTTCTGTGTCTGACAAACCAATTATATTCAACAAAGTCTGAATATTATCATAGCCATACCTCTTGTCCATAAAACCAACCTGCGAGCAGTCTATCAATTCAGCCATGTATTTCCACAGTCTAATGGCCATAATTTTCGTAAAGATTTTCAAATCTACATTCAGAAGAGATATAGGCCGATAATTTCCGCATTTGGTGGAATCTTTTCCCTGCTTAGGAATTAATGTAATGACTGCTTCTCGCATCGAAGGACACAACCTCCCATCGGAGAGAAATTGGTTACACAGATTGCACAATATAGGGATCAAAACTGTATCAAACGTTTTATAAAACTCAACCGGCAACCCATCCAACCCCAGATATTTACCCACATTGAGTTGACAGATAGCCTCCCTCACTTCAGTTTCACTAATCCGAACATCTAAACATTCCCTCCCCTCATCAGATAAACAGGGTAAATCAATTTTCGCAAAGAAAGTATTCAACTGCATCTCATCGGGTTGTGAACCCTCCGAATACAAGGAAGCATAAAAGGATTTAAAACATTCACAAATATCTTTACATTTAACCTTCACATTCCCTGCACTATCCAAAATCCTTTGAATAAATGACCTCTCAGATAGACTCTTTAGCTTGTGAGCCGACAAATGCCACTCTTATCTCCTTCTTCCCAGTATTTTTGCTTTATAAAATACATACCTCTTTCAAATTGCTCATCCAAAACCCCTTTCAATTTACTCCTAGTCTCCTCAATCTTCAACCTACCCTTCTTACTTCCAGACATTACATACTTATGCTTATGCTGTAAGATTCTAAGTTCCGATTCAAGATCTTTAACCTCTTTTTCACCTTCTTTCCTTTTCCTAGAAGTCCAATTGATTAATTCCCCTCGTAAGGTTGCTGTAAAAACATCCCAAACAATTAAAGTATCTGCAGAATCTAAATTCTCTTCAGAAAAGGTCCCTATAAACATCTTTATTGCTTCACAAACTTACTTGTTCCTACACAACTTACCCCTTTTCCTATCCATATTCATTTTCACTAATGAGTGATCAGAAAGACACCTCTCCCCCATATCAACACTAATAATCTCATCGACCAATCTTTCCGAAACCAACAAATAGTCCAACCTCGAGTAAGAGTCATGGGCAGGAGAATAAAATGAACATTCATTACCTGTAGGATGGAATGATCGCCAACTATAAAATCAACGCAAATGTATCCAAAAAACTATTAAAAACACTGCTGAACCTGGAGCCCATAAACCTACACTCTTATTGCCTGTCCATATAAGCATCCAAAACACAGTTAAAATCACCCCCCAGAACAATTTCATTACCATTCATGTTTCTCAAGGATTTCGTTAGCGTTTTAAAAAATAATACACCGTTAGCTCATGGACCAGATATAGATCCCATCGTCAAAATCCTCCCCTCATAATTAACATCCGGCCAAGATAAATGGCCCTCATCGTCCATAATAACATTCTCGACCTTCATACCCAAAGTTTTTTGAATTAACAGGCCCACTCCCCTCAATCTGCTTGAATAACAGTTTAACAGCACTTTCATATATTTTGAAGCACCAAAGAACGCCTCTGATTGTTCTGTTAAATGGGTTTCTTGTAAAAAGATCACATCTGCTTTTTCTCTCTTCAATTTAGCCATTATTGTTCTTCCTTTGCAAGGACAATTCATCCCTTTAACATTCCACGTTACAAAGTTCAATGAACCCATCTACTACAGTTAAAAAAACAATATGAGGAAACACACAGAAACATCCAAAATCCAAGATTCATAAACAAGGGCAACCCAATTAGCAAAAAGAAAACAGGTATAGAGAACCCCACACACAAAGAACACACAAGACATATAAACATAACATAAAACAAATACAACCAATCTAAATTGAACATTGTCCAAACATGGACCAAATGATAAAGATAAAAACTACCCATTGTCACTAAACTGCAACCCTCAGAACCTATGCCCAATTATATATAAGTAATATATTCTCCCCTTAAAACATCAAATAAATAAACTAATAACCTACACATTATCCCACAAATATACCACATATTGGGAATATAACAAATTATCTAAGAGCAAAACTTCCAACAAATAATAACATATCTACCTAAACAAATAATAACCAGTCATACACTATGTAAAACACACCCAATCCCAGTACATATCACAACCCAAACCTCCACTAAAGAGAATGTCATATACAACAACCCAATATAATAATTCATTTCACTATACACCCCTGCAGCAGTTACATTAAAATAATCATTTTCAAACTCTAGACTGAATAAAGTCTTCATCAATAGACCTATCAATAAAAATAACAATCACACAATATGGAGCAGTACCTTTTCGCTAGTTAACAGGATAGACATAAACACAGATTCTAGTTTACGCTATAAGCATTTTCACATTAGGAAAAGTATACCCAATAAGCATCTCTCCAGTTTCTCGCAGTAGAATGATACAACATGAGACCCAACTCCAGAGAAAAGATTCAAAAAATTACCGTAGAAGAAGTTCTGGCCAAATGATGCTAAAAATAAGTGTTCATAGAGGAATACTGCTTTATAAATAGTCTCCATTGTGATTGTCGTGATTGCCAACAATAACACAATGCACATAGGAGCCCCATGTTCTGCATCTGTATTGAAATGTCTTTGACCTCTGTAGACACTACCATACTAAATGTTTCCCCTACATAAAACCCAGTATTAGCTTTCCTAACCCACCATGCAATGATCCAGACATAAGCCATGGATGTGCAGATGAGCCAATGCATTGTAACCACTATAACAGTTAGAGTCTGCATAGCACAGAAAGCAGCTTCAGAATCAAGAAAATAGGCCAGGATTCCAGAACGCTTCCCTTGCCAGATCCCAAGGATACACTGCCCCTGTAGTCAATGCAGAGCCAATGGTGGTAATTGTCAATAGATCCTACGACAATATTAGTGACTGCAGTGCCGTCATCCTTCCATTACATCTCTGCCGTTATTACAGCATATTGGAGTAGAGCCTGATAACATATCAGACCAATTTAGCACATAACAACTTAGTGGAGTTTAGGAAATTCCCACCCATCCAAAGACATTTACAAAGCCAGGTCTATTGCCCTTCACAATGCCGGGTAGCATAGAATCCCAGCTTCCTCTAAACCAGCATCAAAGACATACTGGCACTTTTAATATGGCCTCATACACCAACATGCAGACAATTAGGCCACTTCCACATGGGTCATTCCACATGCTTCATACGCTCACTGGGTACAAGCGGGGGGGGGCTTAATTTCAGTTCCCATGCTTTATAATTAAGTCTCCTAGTAGTAGTCTAGGAGAACCAGGCCTTCGCAGTACCCAAAGTCTCTAAATAAAGTAGCCGTGCAGACATAAGTGCACAGCTACAAAACAGCACCTGCACATATGAGGCCACACTCTACAATGATGGCCAAGCCGGCAATGACACCGGAAAGCATTAGAGAGATTTCGGTTGTGCTTGACATGGGGACACCAACTGGATATGTCAGGCTGACCATCACATGGATGCAGGGCCATCACACTTTCAATACATCAGGGACACCTGAAAGAGGGGAGGCAAGCTTTATGTCACAAGATTTGACCCAATGACATCACAGGCATGCGCCCGTGATCAACTTACTGGCTAAAACTATTCTCAATGACAGTCACTTTCCAAATAGGTAGAACGTTTCAGAATATTTCAAACCAATTGTCAACCAGTAATCCATTGCTCTTCATCCCCCAATCCGATATTGCTAAAATTAACACAAATGCCCAAACTGTAACAATAACCATAAAGAGAATCATAGGCGAGGAGTCAACACCCACAAACCCGGACACAATCCCTGTATATTCCACCACCTTTCCACTGAGCTGAGCCCTCAAACAGGACGTGGATGAAGCCTCCACTCCAAGCTCTTGGGTCGACCATCTCCGTGAAAGTACAATATTCAGGATCCACCCCGAAGATCAAACAACAGTACTTGCCTATACACTGCGATTCCTTTAATCCGTCACAGCTACGGTATCCTGAATGCAACGCTTGCTACCGACCTCCGTGTTTACATGCTTTTGACCTCCGTGTTTACTTGCACGCAATGAAAATGAAACACAGCGTGCCTCATCACATGACCTCATGTCCAGCAGTAGAATCAACAAGGTGCCTTACTCTATGCATCTCGCACCACCGTATGTCCTGTCACGTATTATTTAAATGCACCATACATTCTAAATTCGTTTTTGATGCTAAAATGTAACGGTCTCATCACAACATCAATACGTATTTACAATTTAAACCAAAAGTCAGAAAAAACATATAAATCCAATTAATTGGAGAGTAAAAAAAAAAAAATGTTAAGTTGAAGGAGTCATCTTTTTTTTTTTGGAAGCAATCTTCTGGGGTCCGGATGATGATGTCTCCATTTCACACTGGTCCAAGTCTGATAAAAGGCTTCAGCACTAACATGGTCTGCAAAGAGTGGGTCTGGCCATCCACAATCACCCTCAATATTGCAGGATAGACCATATAATACTCAATTTTTCTGATTCTAGCTTTCTCCTTTGCCACTTTAAACAGTCTCCAATTGTCCAAAACATCCTTACTAAGGTCACTGAAAATCATAATTTTATTTCCGCCCCATGCCAGATCACCCAACTCACGTGACTTTCTCAAAATCAGTTCTCTAGTTGGGTATTTGAGAAACTTCACTATAAAATGCCTTGGTCTTTGTCCCAGAGCTGGTATCTTGCCCAAAGACCGATGAGCCCTTTCAATCTCCAGGGAAATAGAAACATCCAGTTTCAAAATTGAAATGAGAGCTTTCTCCAAAAATTGCAGAGGATTTCCACATTCAACATTTTCTGGAAATCCGGCCACTCTGATGTTGTCTCCTTGAGAAATGTTCCTGTTCTGACAACTTTTCCAGCAGTTTTCCATTTTGCACCGCCAACTTTCTGATCTTGTCCTGTAATTTCATAGTCTTCTCATCTGAAGCTGTCAAATGATCTAAGGTTTCTGAGATTGAAGAAGTGAGAGCTGAATATCTCTCTTCAACAATGATCATCCTGGCTTTTATCTCTGAGATGTCCAAAGTCACTTTGGTAAGCAGTTCCAACCTTTTGACATCTCTTTTCTCAGCATCTTCTCCCCTCCCTTTCTGGCGCTTTGCAGGTTGAGAAGACTCAGTTGGATTTAAATCTGACATCTTAAGGGTACAATACAAGCAGGGCACAGGAGCACAGCTTCTATGCTGCCATCTTCTGAGCTTACAGTTCTAGAATTGTATATATTAGAATCATGATGAGTCAGGATTGAACTGTTACGCACACCTGGTATCCACAGGGACGCCACCCAGCCGGTTTACTCGCTGGTATGCTTCTCAGTTTTGCCCAGATGTGGTCTGCAGGGAAGGTTCTGCCTGAAAATCCAGGAGGACTGTGTTCAAGACTGGCCGACCGGAGGTAAATATCCTCCCTACACCCCCGTATGATTTCAGCCCCTCCGGGGCCCTCTCCTCACCTTGTGGAAGAGTTAGGCGTGCTCTCCGTCCTGCCTTCATTGCAGGGGCGTGTTGTTTTTCGTGGGCGTGTGCGGTCCAGTTACTTCACTGACGCCGGCCCGTTTGATATCGTTCAGGTAGGTCTTATTGCTGTTCTTTAGTATTGTTGCTATCCTGCATGCCTCTCTTGTTTAATAATGTCTCTTTTTCTCCCTTAGGTATGCGGATCTTCAGCGCGGCGAACTGGCTTGGTTGAGCCCCGCTGGTAAATGATGGTGCCTTAAAAGCCCTATGATGCGGTAAGTAAGCGCTATGCGCAGCGCTGCGATGGCTTGCCTTTGCTAACCTGTTTTGCCTTCTTTCCCTGCAGGTCACGGTGTTCTTCAGCGCGTGTGGAATTTTCCGGAGTGGTGCCAGCCGAGAGGCAACCAGCCAGGTAAGCCTTTTGAGCAGTTCGTAATTTGCAATGTCTCTTCTGCTTTCTTAATGTTGCCTCTATCTTCCTCTTTCAGGCTGTGCAGTCCGGGAGGCGTGCATTTCCAAGGGAAGCTGTTCTCAGGAGCTGCGAGTAACTAAAGATGAAGACTGCAGGTAAGATGCTGCTGCTAATGATGTTCCTTTTTTCTCCATGCAGGTTCTGCTTCTCCGAGGTTCGGGAGTATAGCTGGACACGGTGAGCGTCACGTTGCAAGCTGCAAAGTAACGCAAAGCATGTTGTCTTGCTCGGGTGTGGTTTAAATAGCCCCAACAAAATAGTCCAGGTAAAGTAGTCCCTAGGCTACCACACGCAAAACACTAGACCGCATAGCTTGGTTCCGAGGAACCAAGCTATGTGGATGCCTCCATGTTGGCTGACAACACAATAAAGTAGTTCCCAAATACATTGTTTTTCATGGTGTATGAGCCTGGTGCCATAGGCGCCAGGACTGGCCCCAAGAGGGTTTTGGAAGAGGATGCCAGGGTCTAGAGGCCCGAGTCCTGACTCCACCTGGCCAATGGGTTTGCCAGAGGGGGTTTTGGGCGAGGGTCGTGACATGAACAAAATCACTATATCCATATTTCTTAAATCATCAGGGCACTTTTATAAATACAGCAGCCCTGAATGAATGGAGAAAGGACATTAATTCCATTCTGATGAATATTGGATGTACGTGTGAAGTTACTGAAAATCTTGCCAAGAAATGTAAAGAGATAAAAAGAAAGTTTGCCACTTGGGAGAGCAATGAGAGGTGGACCTACCTTACTAGGAAGTGTAGCTATGCAGAATCCTCAAGACAGGCTTTTCCTGTTGACACTCCGTGTACATACATAAAAAACGTGCAAAACCAAGATGTTAGACGCTTCCTAATGCTGTTAAGGTTTCATCAACTGCCTACTTTTTCGCACTTTGGTGCTTGGCAAAATGTACCTTATGGGGAACGTAGATGTAGACTATGTGAAATGGAAGTTGAAACCCCTCAGCAGCTGCTTACTAATTGTTATAAATTGACTACACTATACAAAAGAAGCATATGGGACCAGGGTGCATGCACTTTATTCGCACTGACCAATTCTGGTCCTATGTTTCTATGTTTATATGGGAGATAACTTAGTTATGAATTTTACCTCATATTATCTGCAGAAAGAAATTGTTAAATTATTAAAGGTTCAGGATCCTAGTTGATTGGTTACATTTCTCTGTCTTAGAAATGTATGTTTTATGATATACATTTTTTATGATATGTATATTATGGTATGTCTATACTATAAAGTGTAACAGGTTTTATTTAACCAATAAACACAAAAAAAAGAAAAAGGATGTGGGATGAAGTTGTAGTGTGGTGGAGGGAGCAGAAGTGCGGACAAGGGAGTAGTGTTGAAGTCTTAGTAGTAGAGTGGACGAAGGAGCAGTAATGTAGAAGAGGGAGCAGTTGTGTGGAGGAAGGAGCAGTAGGGTGGAGGAAGGAGCAGTAGGGTGGAGGAGTGAATATTGGTGTGGATAATAGAGCAGTAGCGAGGAAGAGGGAGAAGTAGTGTGGAAGAGGGAGCCATAGTGAGAGGGAGGAAGTAGTAACATTGGAGGGTGGGAGCAGTAGTGGAAGGAGTGAGAGACATCATAGAGTCGGAGAGGAAGAAACAGTCAGTAGGAGAAGTAAAGGTGGGTGGAGTTGGGAGTAGGATAGTTGAGAGAGGGAAGTAGGGTAGAGGTGCAGGGAGAGGATCGTCAGGGCATGAAAGGAAGGAGACCAAATTGGTCAGAGTGTCTGAAAGGCACATCCCAGATCCTCTGGTAGATACTAACAAATTGCTAGTGTAGATCTAGCTTAGAGAATACCTGAGGGAGTCTAGATAAGATGATTGCCTTTAGGCCCTAAACAGCTATCATAGTGAGTTGAAAGTAGGGGAGGGAAATGCTAATTCTTGATGAGATAGAGAGAGAGAGAGAGATAGAGAGAGAGAGAGAGAGAGAGAGAGAGAGAGAGAGAGAGAGAGAGAGAGAGAGAGAGAGAGAGCGCTGGGGGGTGGTCTAGTGCCTTTCAGGATCAATTAACAAGAACCCATGAACCATCTATGGGATTTGGAATATTATTTGCGCCATTTGTGACACCCAGCAGAGGCGCAAGATTCCCCTACCATCTGCCAGGTCTGCAAAACAGTAAGAAATGTGGCTCTTACAACTTTACATGCTGGATAAATAAATATCCTGCCCTCCCTCCATCAACATTAATGTACTACTGTATGCTGGCACATACCCATTGTAAAGTGCTGTGCAGCTCTGGAGCTATGTTCATGATATTAACAATAACATACATTAAAAAAACATTATGTATATGTAGCTAAAAACTGAACAAATAAAGACAATGCTTTTGTAGACCAATATGACTGCTGATAGTAAACAGGTACTTACAAATACTTAAAGAAACATTTTTTAAATCTACATAAGTGACTGCTCACAGTAATATACTGTGGTGATGTTTTCACAATATGGCCCTCATTAGGACCCTGGCGCTAAGTGTTTAACGGCGCCGTAAAAGGCTGCGGCACCGTTAAACACTTAGTGCCTACTTACGAGGTCCCTTTGCAGGACACGACCTTAACGGCTGGTCTACATCAGCCGTTAAAGTAGGGACTCGCAAAGGGACCTCGCAGGCAATTACGGTACCGCAATTTGCGGTACCGTAATTGCCGTCTTCCCCATTCCCATTGAGCCCTATGGGGCAAAAATGTGAATGGGGGAGGGCCATGGGGAAATGGGGAAATACCACCGCGCCAACCTTGGAATGGGGCGGTATTTCCCCATTGCACCCTGGCGGACTCGTTACAACACCGGCACCAACCATGGTGCTAATAACGCCATGGTTTAGCGCCGGTGTTGTAATGAGGGCCTATGTCTCTCAAAAGGGGAGTATTACAGTGGCCAGGTCGGACGTACAAACAACTTGGACTCGAGGACTAGGGTTTATACTCTTCATTATAGAATACAAAGGATAAACACAAAGGACCAAACAGTCAATGGAAAGGTCTCAGGAACAACCACTTTAATGCGTCTCCTTCTGGGTGCCCAGTACTCTTACCCAAAAGTGTAGTCTCGGCTATTTCTCTACTGCCTACATGTGGGCTTTCCAGAGTCATGTACTACCAAGCATCAAGCGTCCACATGATGTTCAGGTCCTGTTTACCTTTTGTGTTGCACTGAGAAACTTCTGTGTCTCTCTCACACGCTGGATATAGTCCTCAAGCTTTTTGAGGGGCTGAAGTCAGGAGTCCCCACTATCCACCTCAATTCTCCATCCCCCCCTCTACAATTTCAGAGAAATATGCATGTACCGCATTTCTTCTCGGCTCCTCTCTATGCCTACTCTGCTCTCACTACCAGGGTCTTGTGCCCCGTCCCACCTTTTATTCTGCATTGGGAAGACCTGGCCTAGTCATTACTTCATGCTCTTAATAAATTCCACTCTACAGATTCTGCTATTGGGAAAGAGGTAACTGATGTTGGAATCTTGGGTTTTGCAGCAATTAGTGTTACTGTTCCCTGCAAGGTGGTGGGGGGCAAAGGAAAGTGGCATGGGGATTATCCCCAATCCACTAGCACATGGCGATATCGATCATCTGGGCCTCTCTTGTGACCTTCCTCAGGTCAAGCCAAGAGATTGTGTCACATGAGGAAGAGCATTGTTTAATTCTTAATGATGCAGAAACACTTTGTTGGAGCCATAAAGCCCCTTAGTTAGAGAATGTTGGTACCTATGAAAAATATTTAATGATCAGAGATCCTATTAGAGACTTGATTAGATAGAATTACTGTGTATATTAAAATGGAAATTGTCCCAAAGAAATCTCCTACCTCTAGAATGTCTACCAAAATGAAGCTAAACTGATGGATTGTAAAAAGTCATGTGGAAATCAAGGTGGCTCATGTTATTTCAAGCTAGGGAAAATCAGCACCACGAATGGCCCGAGGAAGCTCAGACTGAGCAAAACACGGGCCTGCATATTTATTTTTGCTTGATGACCATGGCCCTTGGTTAGACTTTTGGCATAATACCTTTCATATGGTTTTTGATACAAAATCATCCATTTATTTTTCCTAAATAAATGTTATTATTGTACTTGCAACTGTCTAAAGAGGAATATATAACATTGATTTATTAACTTAAATTAGCATAGCACATAGAAATACAAGAGTTTTGTTTTCAAATCTTCACCTCAGTTTGCATAATGGATTATTGTTCAAGAAATTAGTCTCTACAGAATTTAAAAAAAAAAAAGTATTCTAAGTCAAAATCAAACACATCTTTGATGACATAGTACAAGTTATATAAAATAACAACATGCAGTATTCCTGAAAATACAAATATTCACTACAATTAGCATGATGGATTTCTGAATAAAGAATGAGTCTCTACATAAAAACTCTTAAGTCAAAATCTGTGTGGATACCTTTAGGAAATAATGCAGATCATGTATTAATCCAAATACATTCACTTTGGGATAACATTTTATGTATGCCCCAATGCTTGTAGTAATTTGAAAAGGTTCGGGAATAACACAATGAAGTTGAGCTACAGCATAATGATATTCAGCGAAATGTGCAACCTCGGGAGATTTTAATGAACAGGTTTGAATGTTAGATTTATTTATTTATTGGGCATTTTTCTGGTGTTTCAAGGCATCACAAGACAAAGAAATGGGGTGGGGATATAGGAAAGAAAATAACAGTGACAGTTATATTGGCCTTGTGACATCGATTTTAAGCATTCTTTGTGGTCAGGCCTGCATAATGTATACCACATGGACATCTTAGCCCATATATCACATTCTTTGTTGCATGATCCTTAAACTATATTAATTTGACAGTATATGAATGGTTTAATATAAAACCTGGGGCAAAGTTATCACAATGGTGGCAGGATAACCAGGGATATGTGTTGCTCCCGTTGGACCATTTCACATTAGTTTGGCCTGGACATTCAGCTTTTAATAGCATGTCTTTTAATTAATCATTCTTGCAACTACCAAAAAGGAGGCTGTATAAATAATTTCGATGTCAATAAGTCATATGCTAATATGTTCAAATACTTATGAATAATAGACTCGGCATGATTTACAAAAATGTTTTTAAATGGGAAAGTCCCATTGAAAATGCTTTTGTAAATCAGGCCCTTACTCTTTTGACTCCTGTTTAAATGGGTTTCTGCATATAAGGGTGGATTCAGGTGCAAAGCTTGATAGAAGTTTGCATTTGAAAATACTGTCCATTTACAACCATGTTATTCTTCACATACAAGAGTTACTCTGTATTGAATGAGCATTTACCATTAGCACTCTGTTCTAAAAACATTCCCCTATGCAAAGAAGACTTCTGGGTAGTACAATTAGGAATTTGCATTAGACCATTAAAGAATTCAACATACATGGAAGGGAGCAGTTTCCAAAATCAATATATCTTCATATATCAGTCAACTTACTGTCACTATAACAAATCAAAAGGTATCGACACTGTTCGATATCGCATTTAGTTATTTCTCCCTGTTTCTTGTATTTCTTTAGCTATTTAATAGGTTTTCAGACTCAATTTCATGATCTTATTTCATTTTATTGAACTTATACATGTTGATTGGTTGGTCTCTGAATTGTACATACCAATGAGTGATCAGCCTGGTAGTTATTACTTACGTTCCTTCTAATATGTCCGTATGCTTAGAGGAGTAAGCATCCAGTCCCTTTTCTACTTCCATTGGAGACTAAGTGATTATTTTTTACTATGCATCAGCATCTGACTGACACACGATACTCAGTAGGGTTTGCAGAGTGTGTTCGTCTCCTCTCTGTGTAGCGGTTCAGTTTCGTTTCACTAGTTGGATGGTAAGATTACATCTTAGCGGCACATGAGAGAATGGTGCTGTTTATGTGGTGGTTAGCTAAGGATTGGTATATTGTTTGTTCTCTCCTTTCCCTCTTCATATGCATTTATATGGGAGATAAAGGGATTCATCTACCTTGGGGACTTGATATCCTTTTGGATATATCTCATTAAACGTTGGAATGTGCATTGTGGGGGCTCTATCCACATCCCTCAATTCGGGTAAGTCACATTATTACTCTCTTTATGTATGTCACAAACACTCTGAACTAACCGAGGACGCCCGTATTAGCACACTGTTGACTCGAAGGAAGAGCCTGGCAGGTACAACCCAGAGAAAAAGAAGGGCAAACACCCTCCCTTCAAAAACCTTGAGACAGAGAAACAAACTGAGCAAGTCTCCAGAACCTCAACCAAGAAACCTCTACAATCCCTGCAAGCGCAACAAAAATGATACGCCCTCCCGCAAGACTGCAAGTTTATAAAAATCAAGTACCCACCAGGTGTTGGACCTGGTCCACTGGACAATTTCTTCTACAAACATGACAAGCTGACTTCAGCCCAAAGACATGAGCTGCCGGATGCAGAAATGCTAGAAGGGACGGCAGATGCGCCAGTTATGGACCATGGTAACACCGACGTGGGTCAAAGAGGCCAGACGAAGCAAGAGGAAAACAACTGGAAAAAACAGGACCCCTTTGGGAAACTGCCTGCAACCTTAACTACTTCCTGGGTAACTCTCTTGGAAGTGTGCAAACATCTAGAAACACGTCACAGTCATCTGGAGAGACTGTGCTGAGGGAATTCCTGGTCCTTGGAGACACTTCAGACACCTACACAAACAACGGGTCCCCCTCAGTGTTAAATCAAAGTGGTAACCACTTAGCAATGGCTCCTGGAAATCTCGCCATAACAACGAGCTCCATCAAGAAACTGACGGCGGAAAAGCCAATCAAAGGTGCTGACAGCACACCACGTGGCCCGACAACAATCATGGACCCATCCACCTCGCCCCCCCAAGAGTCTCAGGGGTTGGGACACGTGAACTCGGCAGCAGAGTTGTCTACTCCAGTAATTACCACACTGAAGCATAAAATAATACGTGAAATTCATCTATCAGCAGGAAAAGAAACAACTAATAAAAAGCCAGTCCTGCATGCGGTCATGTCCGCAGTAACCATAGCTTTCAGCAAATTATATGAATCTCTCAATGACACATTGGGAGACCACACAAGTATTAACGCCCTAATGCACACCAATTTGACATACTTGGAAGGCTATCTAATGTCAATTGAGGCATACAAACAAAACACGAGAGTGACAGGAACTCAGACCATGGCTGAGAGAAAGAGACAGCTCGTAAATGAGTTCTCCCAAATGGAAACCACCCCAGATAATAACCCTTCTCTGACTGGGGCAAGAAATCCGGAAATAACATATAAAAATCTACAAACCAACAAGGAGAAGATCACATGAGCCCCAAGGGTCATTACTCAAGCAATTTCCACCACAAAGCTGAATAAAGACAACCTGCTGAACAAGAAAACGGCACAGATGGACCCTACTTTCCCAGACATACGAAATAAACTGCAAGCCAAAGTAACAACTTTGATTGTCACGTGCCCTGTAAGATCCAATGGCTGCTCGACTTCAGGGAACCTCGAATCACTCCAGGAAATAAGGGAAGCATCAAAAACCATTATAAGCACAACGTCCCCTACAGGGAGCAACAACCGTGACCCCAACAAGAAATTTACCCTGGATCTATGGCAAACCAACGCCGAAGAGCCTCACCATGAAATCTCAATTGACAAACAACAAAAGACTCAGTGACTAAAGACAAATAACAACAAGGGAAAACAAATAGCTTCAATTTTTGAAAAAAAAACAATCCTTAGAGGTATATGCAAAATCCCAGAAACTACAGCTCGTTCTCTCACTTCCTCGACAGAAACCACAAAGGGTAAGACCATCCCAGAAGATGGAGATTCAGTGATTGGTCTACTGGATATCAGCCAATACTCAATAGAAAACTCTGAAAGTGAACTATACGAGCCACCGGAGGGCAAGAGAAAGGCAGACTCTTCCACGCAGAACTCTCCTGTGGGTGAACCTGAAAAGAAAATAACAATCCTGGAGCCTAAATCGCCCCTTTTCCTAACTCTAAACAACAAACCCTAGTGGGCAATGGAGAAAATGGAAAAAGAAGCACAGTAACTCAAAGCCCAGCAGGAAAAGACTGCAGTTAAAAGAAGATATAATGAAAGAGAAAATGAAACCCCGACCTGAAGAAAACACGAGGTTGGGAAGAATCGACACCACACGGAATCCAATGAAACCAATTACAGAAGGACCCAAATCAACAACACAGGACGGAAACCAGATTCCAGATCGACAGAGCACAGCTCAGGTATTCCAACTTGTGAAACCAGTGAAACAAGTCAATAGAGAGGCCAAAAGAACATTACTGATGAGAAACAACAGATCTAAAAACACCAGATTGCTTAAACTGGAAAGAATTCTGGAAGACGGGATCCCCTTATTTTAAACAGGAGAACAACAATGACACTCCTGCATCATATTCCAAACCTATCTCTCCATCTAGATGATATTGACATCATTGAGTTTGTACATAGAAACCAAACGGACAGCCTATCTCATCATCTGTGGTAAAACAAATTCTCACGGAGGCAGCTGATAAATTGAGAACACTAGGCTACGATCTGAGATGGACTGAAAAGTGGGAACGAGAACTAGAAAGTTCTTCTTTAAGGACCAGTCCTCAGAGGAACCAACAACCTCCACCTTCCAGAGCCAGAAACTGGAGAAATAGGGAAAAAGTCAGGGGCAGATCTCCAGAAACTTACATTCCTAATTTTGATCTGTCCCATAACAGACACCGTTCGGGGAGAAGAGAAAACAAAGACCAACATAGGATGCAGTCTTTGAAACAAAAGGTAGGGAGGCACGCATCTGGCGCAGATCGTCACCACCATGTAGACTTAAGCACATGAGAATAGACCATGAAGCACAAAACCCCTTTAAATCGCAAACACAATGCAAACAGAGGCAAGATAGTGAACATGAGCAACATCGAAGCTCAATTAAAGATCTGAACTCTTCTCTTGATGGTGATCGAGTTCCTCACAGCCCCCTACAAAACTAGAAGGTCACATTTGACCAAGATCTTGCCAAAACGCAGTGTGCAGAAGCCAGTAGTGCCCACTCACAAAGCTTGAGAGACATGGGGCCTCATTACGACCCTGGCGGTACGGGGTTAAAGGCGCCGTAAAAGGTGCCACCGCCGTTAACTCCGTACCGCCTCATTACGAGGTCCCCTAGTAACTCATAATGGCCCGTTGTTTGCTCCCTCTCCCATTCCAATTCAGCCTATGGGGGCTGAAATGGGAATGGGAAAGGACCCCATTCCCATTTCCCCGGGGAAGGGTCCGGGTCGTTGGAGGGAGGAATTACGGGCCTTCCGAACTCGGAATGGCCCGGTAATTCCTCATTCTGTGGACCCGGACGCGATTTCGGCATGACTACCACCGAGGTCGTAATGAGGGCCATGGAGCTTAAAAGGTGGACATGGATACCTGAAGCGCTGTCAAATTTCACAAGACCATAGCCACCAAACATAGCACCATGTCAAGTGCATAACACATTGAGGAGCCCAGGTAAACAACAAGACCAAAACCTATTGAGACTTGGATCATGGAACACTCTATTACAGCCAAGCGATGTCAACTTAGGACCTTTTGACCTTCTCTGTCTACAAGAGACTTGGCTACTCGATCCACCAACCCTAGATGGCTTCGAGATAGCCACCTCGCCAGAAACAAAAGGCCTAAATGGGAGACCGGCTGCAGGTTTACACTTGGAAAACACTTTGTTGGCTGACACATTCATCTTAGCCATTACGATATGCTGGAACCCGACTTTAACCTCAACAGGAAAAAAGGTTACGGGTCGCTTATTATTAATCAATACCTATTGGAACCCAAAAGCCCAGGCGGACAGGAAATTCCTAGTCCAGATGAACTCAATCATTGACGAAGCAATCACAGAGTATGATATTGCTCACATTCTGATATGTGGATACTTAAACTCCACATGTACTAACAGAGCACCGAAAGTAGAATTGACCAACAAAGCGATCAGGGTGAGGGGGCAAACCAAGAGGCACATTTAACAGCCTCTTTTCAGAGAGGAACTCAATGGACAAACCTCATGGATTCAAGAGACCTGCACAATTTACAATCCGTAAAGGCTCCTTACCAACCCTGTATCCCGACGTGGAAACACGAGGTTCGAGCGGCCACCCTCGACCATATCTACGTGTCCAAAAGCCTACTGTTGCTGGTTTCATCTTTTGAGGTAAAGAGAACATCCCACAGTGACCACAACATGTTAGTCACCTCATGAGCAGTATCTCCAAGCACAAGGAGAAAACAAATGGATTTCTCAATCGAACCTGCTATCCATGGTATGCGTTTAAGGTTAACAAGGACCTCTGTAAAACGTGTCACAGAACAATACAACAGGGCCAAACGTGGCATAGAAAGCCTTAATGGATTAGCTAAAGTGGATTACTGCCCTTTGTTACAACCATATCAACAAATATGTCAAAAGCCAAAACTTAACCCAAAGCAGCATTTGCACAATAAGATTCTACTTTTGGTTACAAAAAGGAGAGTAACTAGGCAAAAAATCAGAATAGCTAAAACTACTCCCACCCCTGATAACAAGGAAACAGCAAAACAATCGAAAAAGACACATAAAATCTGGATAACATTCAACAAAACAGCTCTTTACCAAGAAGACTCAGAAGCCATGCTTAGAATCCTCTGCAGTAAATGAACTAAAGACGTCTGGTCACTAATGTCGGCTTCTCATCCTCATTGGAACCCCAAAAGTAGAAAAACATCGAAATAGCACCACCGCTCCCAACCAGAAGCAAAAAAGACATCACTATGGAAAAGCTACTTCCCCTCCTCCTACCTACCCTCTGTTCAATCACTAATAATTCCGACCCAAACGTTCTAGTAGAGACCTTCAATGACACTATGACCAAGGCCCTTGACACGATTGCGCCCATCAAACTACGCAAAGGCAAACAAAAATCACACCTTAATACCTGGTTCACTCCCCAGCTTAAAGAACTATGGCTACAACAAAGAAAACTCCAAGCTATCTGGCGACATTCCCCTGTGGTCGAGAACAAAACCCTGCTAACTGATTTCACAAATATGTATAAAAAAGAAATAATCATTACCAAAAAGAATACCTTCAATGAAAGAATCACTAAGGCTAATTCCAATACCAAGGAGCTTTTCACCATCCCGCGTGAAATGGAAAACTCCATCCCACCCACAGACAATATCCCAAAAGATAAACAATGGCGCACCAGCATCCAAAATGCTTTAGCCAACAAAATAGCTACGCTACAGACTAAAATAGCCAATAAAAAAGCTTCCTTCCACCCTACCGAGACGCAGCCCACCATACCCACTGTTACCCCCAACATTGCTACCCCTTTCAGTTTCACTAATATCTCCATAGTGGAAACAGAAAAGGTTATACTATCCCTAAAGCCCTCCAACTTTCAGGGTGATAGCTGCCGGCACAAATAATCAGAGATGCAGCTAGAGACCTAGCACCTTTCATCTCCAAGTTAATCAACGCCTGATTTAAGTCATGCACTGTCCCAATCAACCTCAAAGAATCCTGGTTACTACCTCTCCTCAAGAAGCAGACCCTAGATCCGGCCATGCCCACCAATTACAGACCCATTGCAACGGTCCCTTTCCTTCTCAAAATCATTAATAGAGTAGCCTACCTCCAATTCCAAAACTACCCCGAGGCCAACCTTCTACTAGGATTGTGCCAATCTGGACCACCAGATGGGACTGAAACGGCCCTAATTGACTTAAAGGCACAAATCGATGAGTTGAAGGACAAAGGTAAAACAGCTATGCTACTCCTCCTTGACCTATCGGCAGCATTTGACCTGGTGGATCAGGCAGAGTTATGCGAATACTTAGCGTCAGCTGCACATTTCTTGAGTGATGCTATAGCCTGGGTACAATCCTTCCTAGCTAACCGTACGATGAGAGTGTTCTCACCCTCAGACTCAGCAAACACAATCCAAATCACCTGTGGAGTTCCACAAGGCTCATGCCTCTCACTGACAATGTATAACATCTTTACCAAGCCACTCTTCGACAAACCTGACAGGCTGGGTGTCACATACACTAACTATGCTGATGACACCCAGATCCTCATACCCCTTTCAGGCAAGTTTGCCGAAGACACGGCTTTGGTAAACAGAATATACCTTCTCATTCAGGCATGGATGGCCACATACGGCCTCTGCCTAAATGATGACAAAACCGAGATCCTGATTCTGGGTTCTGACTCTAACCTAAAAAAACTCAGCACTGGCTACGCTGCGTTCAACATTGATGGCAAGGTAATCAAAGTAGTAACCGAGGTAAAAACACTAGGCTTTTACCTGACTCTCCTTTATCTCTAAAAAGACAAGTCAGCTCCATGGCCTCATCTACAGCTTATACCTGTAAACTGATTAGAGCTTGTAGACCCTTCTTATCTAAAGCTAGTTGCATTACGCTTGCCAATGCATTAATAATGTCCAAGCTAGATTATTTTATTGCCCTCTACATAGATGCTAACAAAGATATCCTGAATAAAATGCAAATACTACAAAATAATGCCATGAGAGCAGCTCTGAATATACCCTGCAGAGAGCACATCTCCAACATCAGAAAAAAACAGCACTGGCTAAAAATTAGCAACAGAATACTCCTCAAAACATTATCCCTAACTTTCAAATGCCTCAATAATGCAGCACCTCCCTATCTATACACCAGACTGACCAGAAAAGTCTCTACTCACCACACTAGATCATCTAACCACATCTGCTTAGAAATTCCAAGGTTTAGACTATGCAAAGCTGGTGAAGGTAGCTTTCCAGTCAAAGCTGCCCTTTCCTGGAATGCACTCCCTACTGCCTTTAGAACGGAACAGCCATACTCTAGATTTAGACATACCTTGCTGAGCTGGTTTCGAACCAGGACATCTAAGAAATGACCTAACCATTCCTCCCACTCCCCATAGACTCTAGGACAATCCGCATGCTTCTTTTGTGTACCACACTATTGACTGACTGTAAATTTTATATATTGTAATCTGTTTCATGTCTATGTATTGTACCTTCATGTTGTAACTAAGCTTCAAATATTCTTGTAACCACTGCGCCCAGCTACCTGAGGGTTTGGTGCGCATTACCAAATAAACAAACAAATAAACTAATAGCTCCAGCTGTCAACACTACTGAGGACGCTCTTCTAAATAACGTTGTATTTCCCAAGAGTATTTCTGGCCTTTGTAGACTTAACCCAAGCTTCTGACCAGGTTAATAGAGGAAAACTATGGGCGAAGTTAACAAACTGGAAGTGCCCCGCCGCTATCCTAGATCCCATCAAGACGCTGTACACGAAAACATCAATGCAAGTTCATCTCAGTGGGGCTGGTCAACTCTCCAAAGCAATCGTGACCTCAAGAGGTGTTAAACAGGGATGTCTGTTGGCATCAGCCTTGTATAACAGATACATGGGGGACTTAAAGGTCAAAGAAAACTCTATAAGAGCATTTGCACCTAAGATAGGCAACAAGAAAATCAACCGCTTACTCTACGCAGATGACACCATTCTACTTGACCAGACTGCCATTGGTCTTCAGCATAAACTTGATGGCCTGCAAGAGTATCTGTGTAAGAATGATTTAGAAATTAAAACAAGCAAAACCAAAATCATGGCCCCTCAGAGATCAATTAAACGCAAAGAAAAAAAACTGATGGTACATTGTGGGGAAACAGCTGGAGAAAGTCACGAGTTTCAAATATCTGGGCATAACAGTAAATGTCAGCCCTCAGGAAACAGCTATGCAGGAAACCCTATGCGTAAAAACCAAGAGTCTAACCTCACAAATTAAGGTACTGGACAAAAAATGTGGCCGCTTCTCCTTGCAACCAGCTATTAAATTCTATAAAGCCAAACCACCACCATCTATCATCTATGGCACTGAAGCGATGCACGCCATCCCCGATAAGATATGGATAAAATTGGAGGGCTATTTCTGGAGGAAAGTCCTGAACCTACCTTCCTCCACACCTATGGCCTCTATATCGAGGGAACTGAGCTTGGTGTCCCTCAAGGCTGCAGTCGACCTAAACGGCTTGTTGCTGTTTAGGAAGATCCGAGACTCAAACCTCAGAATCTTTGAGATTATTAGTGCAGAACTGAATAATGGCAAAAATAAACGGCTGTCCCAATGGGTACAAAATAATCAAATTCTCCTTCAAGAGATCAGAGGTTTGGAGGAGGAACTCGAATCCAACCACACAAAAACAAAAAACAGACTTAAGGAGTGGGACTGGATACAAACACTGGAGGCTGCTGCCAAGAATAAGTTTACCACACACCTGCCAGTAAACACACAAAAAGTGAATGTCACGGTGGAATACCTGTCAAAATTCCCAAACAAAAAGCTCAGAACGATGTTCCTGAGAGCACGTTTAAACCTACTTAGAACCAATGGGATCCAGGCAATAAGAGGAGGTTCCAAACACAACAATTGTTGATTCTGTGACTGAAAGGACACTGTGGAGATGGTAAGACACCTTCTACCGTCATGCTCAGGCACAACTTCAAAGAGACTAATGCACATGGGACACCTCTTCAAGGGTGTACAAACTTACGATGAGGCGCTCTGGTGGAACTCCCTGATGAACGGCACAAACACAAAATGTGTGATCGCTGTTTCCCAATATTTTCAGAGCCTTGGCTTGGAGTCAGTGGAGGCAAGCTAACCTTAAAAAATACATTGGAACGTGTCCGCTGAGTCGCCCAAACTTTTGAAGAGGT